>NC_141157.1:33049515-34249515 GCF_053477565.2 Lygodium microphyllum | reverse complement strand
TTCGTAGGGTATTACCTTTAATGACGAGTTTACTCCATTTTTTTTGCTTAAGACTCTAAGTGAGTCATGGGATATATTCCTCACTGGCTTATGTGCTCCTGCTACTCTTTTGAAATTGCCTGATATAGAGAGTGCTCTTCTATAGGAAGAGATCAATGGTAAGAACTTGGATGCCTCTTGTGTGTCGCATGCTTTGACTGTTAGAGGCAGAGATGGTAATGGAAAGAACACATGGGTATGGAGGTGGTAGAGACTCGCAGAAGTCTAGGTCCAAGTCATGTGGTAAGTCATGTAGTAGCAAGTCTTGTGGGAGAAATGCTAATGTGACATGTCATCATGTGGCAAGAAGGGCCACATATGCCCATAGTGTTATGAGTTGCGCAATGAGAAGCGCAAAGAGAAGGGGAAAGACAAAGTACAGGAAAAGTCCTCTGATCGCAACATGGTATCTGCAAAATCTAGTATGAAAATCGAGGAGATAAATGTCATGCAGACTAATGACTCCGATGGGGAGTACATACTTGGAGCTAGTTCTTGTGATGCTACACCATTGACTGAGGTTCACTCTATGTATGCACAGTGTTGGCTTTTGGATTTTGGTGCTTCATTTCATGTTGCACCATGCCATGAGTGGTTCCATTCCTACCGCACAGTCTCTGGTTTAGTTCACTTGGGTGATGATAGGTCACCTGCTATTGTTGGCATTGGGGATGTACAGCTGCAGTTCTCTACTGGTAGTACTTTTCTATTATAGGATGTACGTCATGTACATGCGCTTACACGTAGTCTTATGTATGTAGGGTAGCTTGATGATGTTGGATTTCATGTTTCATTTGGGGATTTTACCTGGAAGATCACACGTGGCGGACTTGTGCTTGCTAGAGGTGCCAAGGCTAGCAGCCTCTATCCTCTTGTAGTTGATGGGTCCTCTATTGACTATGTTCAGTCAGTCTGTTCCATCCCACATGTATCTCTTTGGCATGCCCATTTGGGCCATATGTCATTGAAGGGAATGAAAATGCTTTGTGGTTTGCAGTACTTACCACCCCTTGCCTATGCATGTTTTGATTCATGTGAGTATTGTCTTTATGGCAGACAGATTAGGAATATGTATAAGAAGTCTGGTAGGATACGCATGAGTGAGCTCCTGGCATTGGTACATTTGGATGTCTATGGGCTCATGCCCTGTCAATTTATGGGTGGTGCAAAGTATTTTGTGACATTTATTGACGATTTTTCACGTAAAGTCTGGGCTTACCCCATTAAGCTTAAGTCAGGAAGTATTGTTGTGTTTCAGAGATGGCTTGCATTGGTTGAGAACTAGATTGGGCATAGGCTGAAATGCCTTAGGACTCACAATGGGGGAGAATATGGGTCATGTGCCTTTGAGCATCTATGTGATGAGAGGGGTATTAAGCATCAATTGACCACCCCCTATACCCCACCCCATAATGGTTTGGCTATGCAGATGAATAGAACCATCCAAGAGTGTGTACGTAGTATGCTTAGAAATGCATGCCTACCACAGAGCTTTTGGGTAGAGGGAATCACTACAACTGTGCATGTCATAAATAGATCACCTTCTAGTGGTTTGTATTTCCAGGTTTTAGAGGAGGTATGGATTGGGAAACCTCGGTCTTATGCGCATCTACGTGTCTTTGGATGTGAGGCATTCTGCCAAGGCTAGAGATAACACAGCAAGCCATGGAGCATCATAAATAAATTTGAAACCTAAAAGAGCAACTCAGTGCCAAAGAAAAGAAGGCACAAGAGAATGAAGATTTCCTAAGGCAAAGGCTAGAGGAAGAAGCCCAAGACCTAGAGGCAGAGCAGCGTGGCCATAAGTTTCTCATCCAACAATACATTGAGCTCTAGCAACGAATGGCATGGGTGGAAGAGATGTATGCATAACTATGGGAGAGCCAATGGGAAGGAGACCATGCATCAGAAGAACGAAGTCAAGAACAGGAGGATGCCCTAGTATTCAGGTTGTGGTCAGCAATGGAGGAGCAAGGAAGGCTAGAAAGAGAGATAGGAGTCATGTCAAAGAAAAAGGAAGAGGCCATAGAAGAAGTCACCAAGAGCCTATAGAACAACCTTTGAAATGCCTAGTAGGAAGTGGAGGGACTAATGGCCATGGCCATGACCGAAAGAAAACTGCACCTGGCGGAGCTAGAAAGCCATGCACAAATTATTGAAGATATATCAGAAAGGCTCGCATAGGCCCACCAACAGTTCTCCGTTGGTTGATCAAGGTAGAAGAATAGCCGAAGAGCAGCTGAGCCGCTGAGATAAAGAGAAGACTCAAATGCTGGAAGTGTGGGATGAGCATTACTAGGTGGTAATGATGTTGTGTCATGAGAGGAAAAGGGGCAAGGAAGATCTGGAAAAGAAGGCACATCAGTGGAAGAGGTGCAATTTTGAAAGAATGTGAGGGTTGATAGAGCGCCTAGCAGTAGTAGAGTGCAAGAGGGTACTTGCAAAATCTCGAGTTGAGGCTGCTAAAGCGTACTCCAACACATAGAGGCAATCCTTTTTTTAGCATTGTGCTTCATGTCACACAAGTTGACGTCAAGGATTCGATGGAGAGTATAAAAAGGAAGTTGGAGTTGACAACTAGATATTTAAGGTATGGCCTACAAGAGCACACACTCCCAATCAGCACAGGCATAACCAAGGAGTAGCAATGTGACTACTTGCGACAAGATGGCCTCTCCCCCAATGAGCTCAGGGAACTTGGATTTGAGGAACAAGAGCATCCCCATCCAGCCCCATCCAGCCCCAACCCACAATGGAACAAGACACCGAGGAAGGGCCATGCATTCGAAGAAGAACTGCAAATCAGAGAGCCCAATCTGTTTGATCTACCCCCCGAGAAGAGCCAAAGGGTGCCCAGGTTCCCAAGCATGTCATTGCTACAAGAAGAAGAAGATGGGAACTCATGGAGCAAGCCCAGCAAAGAGCACAAGCATGTCCACATCAGCTTCCTGACAAGCCCATGCCACTACGCGAGGATCACCATCTCGTCATTTGGCCGCATGAGTTGACTATCTGGCAACAACAAGACCTCCAATCTTGACCCTTCGAGTTCTCCTTCCTCTACCCACGAGCCTTGGACCGAGTCTTACCCTTGGAGGAAGTGGAAATAATCATTCGTTTGGGCAATACTCTAGCGAACTAATGGGTTGAGAAGTAAAGCATCGTACTCACACAATGGAGGTGGGAGCCCACATACCACTAGCAGGATAAGGTCTATTAGGTTTTCAAAACTGTATGAGGCTATGAGGCACAGCCAAAGTGGTGAAGGAGGATTTGGGATACCAATTTTGATGCATGGATGACCTTTTGCGGCATGCTATCGGAGGAACGAAATGATCCTATCTACATGCCCTACCCTCATAGACATGGAGTGGATTGCGATAGGGGGGTGCATGGTAGGTACAACTTCCCAAAGATCTACAACGTCAATGCAGCAACTCCCGAGGAATGCATGACCTTTAAAGCAGGGGACTTGCACCCATCCATCAACCACTTCCTCGAAGATTTCTCTTCCTTCCCAGACCCAACCTTCATAACTACTTGTAATTGCCTTAAGACCATTAGGTTTTTGCTTAAACAAAAGCAACAATTGAGGGAGCCCACCTTCCCCACTCTTTTTTGACATTAACCTAGAAATAGATAGCTACGCTATAGGCTCATGATGAGGGCAACCCTACTTCTCTCTTTTTGCATGAGAATCCTTGAGGACATGAGCGATAGCCACTTTACGAGGTGCAATCATTCTTTCTTGTCAACCACACTTAATGCAAAGGCTAGTATCAAGGAATACCTACAGAGCTATGCCTTTTTGACTAAGTTCCTAAGACCACCTCGCAAATTGTTCAAGGAAGATCAGGGTAGAGCCTACAAGCACCCCTTGCATCAAAATGCCCGGTTATAATCATCTACTAAAAAAAAAGGGATAAAAAGAAAAAGAGGAAAAAAAGTAAAGAAAGAAAAAGTGGAAACACTGAACCTCCCAAAAGCACCTTGAGCGCCACAATCACTGAAGCTAGGGTTTCCATACCTAGCCCTATCCCCCACTGCACATGCTTAGGGCACATCAAGGGTAGGACATTCTCCCAAATCTGTATTCCTAAGCGATGCACCTCACATACAATGATGCACAAACGAAGTCCTCAAGTGTGAGACACCACCAAGGGCTTGCCCAAGGTTTAGACCCATCTCCCAATTCCACAAGCACGCGCACCATGCACACACGACAGAGTAGACACCCCCAAGTAGTGCATATTCTTTTCTTTTTGGGTACAAACAAAGGCCCCAACCATCGGCTTCTTGGTAGCCCCATCATCCATGCAATACGCCCCCAACCCCCACCACCTTAATCGGGTGATCCGTTCACCCTAAGCCCAATTCCCGTGGGACCCCATCAACATCAACTCACATGTCCATGCTTCCTCACCAAACCCTCACCAGCTCAAAAGGCAAGCATCCTTGAACTAGCACCCGCCTAATAAAGGGGCCATCTTATATGACAATGTCACCAGGTAGGTGCAAAAAAGCAGGGGAAGACCACAACAACCCCAGTCAAAAAGTGAATGAAGAAGCTCATTTGAAACAATGCAAGAGAAGGCAACCGCGGAGGGCCAGGGGAGGGATCCATCCAACACGATATTCAATTTTAAAGATGGATCCGTCCACCCACCATCCTCCAAGCAGAAATCCATTCAACACCATATTCAATTTTAAAGATGGATTCGTCCACTTGCCATCCTCCAAGCATGAATCCATCCAGCACCATATTTAATTTTAAAGATGGATCCGCCCATTTGCCTCTCTCCACTCAGGGATCCGTCCAACTTTATCTTCAATTTCAAAGGATGAATCCTCTCAACACCCGCATCAAAAAAGGACCCGCCCCAACTTTATCTTCAATTTCAAGGGCTAATCCGCCCAACACCATCCCCTGCAAGGGCTCGTATACAAACTCAAAAACGGCCATTTGATTACATCCATCCCACCTTTCAACTACTACACATCAATGCCATGGGACCGGCACTAAGTTAGGAGGGAGGTAATGTTAACCTTAGCACAAGAAGAAAGAGGAAAAAGTAGAAAAGCACAAGTCAGGACCTAAAAGAGGTGGCCCAAAAGGAAATCAGACACAACGAAAAAGACAGGAAGGAGAACGACTAAAAGCGCAAGGGCGGCCTCAAAAATCAAGTCGAAGGCAAAAGGACATTTGTAAATGCAGGACGCCCCTGAAAGTGTTGTAAAAGAGTGCCAAGCTCCCTCATATGCACATTTTAAAGGTAGATGAGCGATAAGAAGGAAGCTGGGAAGATAAGAGGACAGTGGAAAAAAGGGCCTAGACCATGGCTAGCCATGTAAAAAGGGGATGACCACCCAAGGGAAAGAGGGTTTTGTATATAAAGTTCAAAAAGTGAACGAGAGCTCATTCTTGTGTGTGGCAAAAAGCTTCTTCTTCTTCTTCTCATCTTTTTACCTTCTTGCATGTGCTTGAGTGAGGGAGTGTGAGGAAGTGAGTGTGTGAGAGTGAGGAATCGAGGAGAAGAAGCTCCCCATCTCCTCTCTTTATCTTCTTCTCTTCTCTTCTCTTGTCTCGTGAAGCTCTATGGAGGATGGAGCTTGACGGAGAGGGATTGAGGTTGCTTGAGCTTGCCTCAAGGATCATGGAGCTATTGGTGTGTAGAAAAGAGGAGGGTACTTGATCGAGCATCAAGGTCAAACCACTACACCCGATAGGTAGGGAGAGTGCATCAGCTATGTGAGAGGTAGCCATGGCCGCTTGGCTTGAAACACTTGACTAATAAGCGGTCCGTAGGTCTCGGGGGTTGAGCAATAGAGCTCCCTTCAATATGTCACTCTTCACTATTGCAAATGAGAGAATATGAACTTTTCATACATTAATTGTACCATTCATTACCAAGTCGTGTGGTCCAAATGTGGGTTGCCATGGTACATTAGTCAAGCAACACTCATGCTCATTAATTTGACAAGTAATTTGCATAGTCGAATATTTAGAACAAGCTTCCAAAGGAAGCATCCTATGGATTGTGTCCACTCAGAACCCTTTTCCTAATCTTACTCCCCCTTTTGAAAGAGTTTTCATCCTCAACAACAAAAGTGGAAATTTGCTTCTTAAATACTATAATATTTTCTCATGTAGAACCTTCTTTGGGTCTGTCTTTCTACTTAACCAAAACTTGTTTTCGAACATGATGTTGCTTTATTTGTATATTTCTTATAGTGATCTTGAGCTTGCTTAACATTCAAGTGTGCTACTTTTAGCATATTAAAACGATCTTAAAGAAATTCCTTGACATGTTGGATTTTCTCATAGGTTAATCCCACTATAATTGGTGAGGGAGGTTGAAATCCATTCATAAGCATGAATGAACCAAACCTCGTACATGCTTAGCACTATTCTAAGCAAACTCTGATATAAGTAAATCATCTTCCTAATTAGATTTTTTTTTACTTGCATGTGCTCACAGCATATCTTCTAGAACTTGGTTTCTCGCTCGGTTTGCCCGTTTGTTTGAGAGTGATCCATAGTACTTAGATTAAGCATTGTATCTAACGTTTTGAATAGAGCTCTCTAAAAATGGCAATGAAACTTTTGATCATGATCACTTATGATATCGGTTGACAATTCATAGAGTTGATAAATATTCTCCACAAACAACCAAGCTAATTGAAGAGTCTTAACAATTGTTTTTGTTGGAATGAATATACACATCTTAGTGAGTCTATGTACTACTTCCCAAATGGCATCATGACCACAATTTTGGCAGTAGGAAGTCTAACAATAAATCCATAGAGAGACTTTTCTACTTGCCATTAGGAATTTCTAAAGGATGTAAAAGCCCATTGCTAAAGGCTTGTTCAAAAGACCTAGGTCTAGTCAATCATAACTTTTAGTAAGTGTGGTAAATGTGACCAACCGTTAGGCACTTGGCATTGTTCACTCAACACTTTTGGCATTGAATAAAATATTTCTCTATATCCTTATGCATTCCAAACCAATTAAAATGTCTACATACATGGGCATAGGTCTTTCATATTCCAAGATGACCTGCATCAGGACTATTATGACACTCATAAAGAATTTGGGATCATGTGTCTAGGTTTGAGGGTATACATATTCAGCCTTTCTCAAGCAATTACCCATCATCAATGGTAAAGTTCTTCCATTGGTTGAGCTCATCACCAGTAAGAGAGGAGCCCCATGTGACATTCATAGCTTGTGCATGGGTTGGTGAGAGGGAACCCTTCTTTTAACCACATTCCACATATTTTCATAAGACTAATCATGCTTACATTTGCCTTGTAGAGATTCTAATATATCACTCTTCAATATTGCAAATGAGAGGATACAGACTTATCATCCATTAATTGTACCATGGATTCGGATCAAGTTGCGTGGGCCAAATGTGGGTTGCCATGGTGCATTAGTCAAGCAACACTCATGTTCATTAATTTGACAAGTAATTTGCATAGTTGAATAATTAGAATAAGCTTCCAAAGGAAGCATCCTATGGACTGTGTCCACTCAAGACCCTTTTCCTTATATTATTCCCCCCTTTTGGAAGAGTTTTCATCCTCAAAAACAAAAGTGAAAAATTGCTTCTTGAATATCGTAATATTTTTGTGTGTAGAAGCTTCTTTGGGTCTATCTTTCTACTTAACCAAAACTCAGTTTCGAACATGATGTTGCTTTATCTGAATATTTCTTAGAATGATATCGAGCTTGCTTAACATTCAAGTATGCTACTTTTAGCATATTAAAATGATCTTAAAGAAATCCCGCGACATGTTGGATTTTCTCATTGGCTAATCTCACCATAATTGGTGAGTGAGGTTGAAATCCATACATAAGAATGAATGGACCAACCCTTGTAGTTACATGCTTAGCACTATTCTAAGTAAACTCTAATATAAGTAAATAATATTCCTAATTAGATTGTTTTTTACTTACATATGCTCGTAGCATATCTTCTAGAACTTGGTTTACTCACTCATGGCTATGAAACTTTTGATCATTTTCATGTGGTATATTATCTCTATCAAATCAATATTTGTAGGCCTTGCAATAATGAAAGTCATCCTAGATTGGCCAATGCCTAAAATAGTTAAGGAAATCTCAGGATTTTTAGGATTAATGGAATGGTATCAAATCTTTATCAAGGAATGTTCTCTTGTAGCACCACCTCTAACTGATCTCACAAAGAAATACACTCCAATTATATGGATAGTTGAGCACTAAGAAAGCTTCAATAAACTCAACTTCTTCAACTCCAAAGCCTTTTCTTTTGGTCACTTCCAAAAAAGAACTTAAGAATGTGGTTGTTATGGGTATATTTGGAGATTGGCAACCTATCCTTGTTTAAATTGAGGAATTCAAGTATCTTCCATCGTGCCGTATCAATGAGGTCTCTTTCGGGAACACTTTCCATTGGTTGACTTCATGGGAGATCTATTCCAGAATATTTTATCATTTATTCATGTTCTTCTCTATCAAATTTTCCCATTATTTATGTTGTTGAAATCTAATTTTGTTAAAGGGTCATAGGCTTAGTCAAATAACCCCAAACTCCTATCAACAATGGAAGGGTCCCCCCACCTAATCTAAAGAATTAGCCCAAATAGCTTCATAAAACACTTGTTTCCAAACCTTAATACTTGATTTTGTTGTCTTAAAATGCTTTATTTTGATTTGGAATATCATCCAAACTCTTAAGTGTTCTTTTAGCCATCCTTCAAGAATTTCCATCCAAGTTGATGCTCTATCATCCTTTTGAGTAAGGAAGATGCTAGCCCATTGTTGGGGGTAAAGGTGCATATGCCTAGCCACCCACATTTACTCACTATACATTGTACTTGCACACCTATACATTGTATGTAGCAGGCGCCCATCACTATCACTTCATTATTTATTCTTTTAGTGACTATTAAATAAGAAAAGGCCTGTCATACATTGTGACTATTGGAGTTCCCACATACGATGTTTCTCTCTCTTGCTCTCTTGCTCTATCCACCATAGCTCTTACTTTACTCTTACTTCTACTTGTGTACTTTCACTCAAGCTCTACCTTTCAATTGGTATCAGAGCTTAGACTCAAAGAGCTTCACCAATCATTTGCTTCATCCACTGAAGAAGCTTCAGCTCAAGGTTTCATAGCAGCCATTGTTTCTTCCTCCCGAGGTGCACATTGAGTCTTTCGGCTTGTTCCACTAACTTGTTGAGAGGAGCTTCCTAGGGCTTAGTTGAGCCTTGTTGAGTGCTTATTGAGTTGAAGCAAGCATCCTATCAATTTTGAGTGGATACAAAGTATGCTATAAAAATTGTGGATAGATATGGTAGCTTGGCCACACTTTTGTATTTTGGCCATAACTTTTGCATGCAATATTAGATTCAAGTATTCTATAGCTAGAAATGAAGAGCACGATGAGAGCTAGAAATCTGAGCACTCACAAAGTTGATCTTATGAAGTTTCAAGTTACTTGTGTTTTACATAAAACAAAATAGTTTTGGTTTGGATAGTAAGCATTTGATTGGTTTATACTCTATTGATGCTTATGGGAGATGCTTGAAATGCTTGAATGATGCATTAATTTTGCAAAGAGGCTTTTGCGTTAATTAAAGCTTGATTAGCTTGGTCATTGAAGTGTTTACTTGCTATAATAATAGTTTGGATAGCAAGCATATAACAGTCAGCTTCATGAACTTTGAATGCCAATTGTGCATACATAATATTTAAAGTATGCTACATATCTATAGTGATATCTAGCATGATGTATGATATGGTTATGATATGCTTTAACACTTGGATTTGGTCAGTTGCTTCAACCTTTTGTGCTTATTCACTTATGGGTTTTGAAGCTTCATTGGGTACTCATGCTCCAGGATGTATTTGTGATGTGCTTGGGCTTCATGGATGCTTTGATATATGTGTCTTCAGCTTTGCTTGCTTACTTTGCATTCCGAATTCGATTTTAGTGGGAGACGCTTATACTTACATGATGGTAGAGCTTGGTTATTTGAGACAATGAGACTCATTTATGTATATGCTCTCTCGTATGCTACTAGACACAGTTACCTTTGCTTGTGGACTGATTTGATTTTATATGCTTGGGACACCAGCACTCACCTCTATCGGCAATTTGTCAATGATGTATACATGCATATTGGTTATGTACTGAGCGCCATTGCTCTTTGGTCAATTAGTTATGCATTTGATTGATCTCTATAGTTGCTCTTAAGATCTTTTGCATGCATGGTGTACATGCTTATGGGATGTATGGTTTATTGACACTTTGAGTTTGTGATAGTGTTTGATATCAATGGTCTATGCTTAGTCACTGCTAGTTACATTCTTTGTATCCTAGTTGCTACTAGGATATCCCTAGCAGTTGGAGCTTGCTTTCTTGGCTATTTGCCTATAGTTGAATTGACATATACAATTATCATTATTTTAGCATTGTTGTAATTATAGTTGGATTGTCATATATTGTTGTCTTTATTCTAGCATTGCTGTAATTATAGTGTTTAGTATTCTTTTAGAGAGCAGACAATTTGTTTTGGCACTCTATTGATTGTAATTGTGGATAGCTATCCCCTCATTTGTTTCCTCCCTTTTTCCTATCCGTTTGGGATTGTTTTGCTATGATTACAATACCCGTACTATTGTCATATGCACACATTTTCGGTTACTTTCAATATTGAAAAGATGGCAATAACTTATAATACTAGAAGATATAGATATGGTAAGACTTGGTGTTGAAGAGGCATGTCAAACCATTGAGTTAATCTATATCTTAGTTGCTTTGTCTTTTAATGCTACTTAGTTGATCGATGCTTTATCTACTTACTCTCAGTGTTGGCTACTTGATTTAGGGGCTTCTCTTCATGTTACCTTGCATTGGGATTAGTTTCATATCTATCGCAACATTACAAGTTCTATGAGATTGGGAAATTATATTACATTGGATATCATTGGCATTGGGGATGCTAGGCTACAATTTGTTTCAAGTAGCTCTTTTGCTTTGCATAATGTACATCATGCATTGGATTTGACCAAAAGCATTCTCTCTATTGGATAGTTGGATGATGCAAGATATCGTGTCCCTTTTGGCAATTTTACATGGAAGATTACTTGTGGTCTGCTTGTTTTTGCTCGAGGTGTCAAGGTTGGCAGCCTCTATCCATTGTTTATATTTGGGTATGTTGACCATGTATTGGTTGTGACCAATTTACCACATGTATCTTTATGGCTTATCACCTTGGGCACATATTTGAAAGGAATGAATGTACTTATTCATTTATAGTATATTTTTCCTTTTTATTGCTCACATTTTGATTCATGTAATCATTGTCTTTATGGTAGGGAGCCACCTAACACTCATAAAAAGTGTGGCTATACATGCATAGGTGAGACTCTGGCTCTTGTGTTTTTTTATGTATGCGATCCCATGCCCTATCAATCATTGGGTGGTGTGAAGTACATTGTGATATTTATTGATGATTATTCACATAATATTTGGGATTATTTTATTAAGCAAAAATCAGATGTTTTGGCTACATTTTAGCACTTTGTTGCTCTTATTGAGAACTAATCTAAATATAGGTTGAAATACCTAAGGTTTGACAAAATGGAGGTGAATATGTCTCTAAGGCATTTGAACAATTTTGCAATGAACCGGGTATTAAGCATCAATTGACCACCCTATACACCCCACCCCAAAATGGTATTACAAAAAACATGAATAAGACTATTAATCCAATAGGCTTACTACAATACTTTTGGGCTGAGACAATTATTATTGTTGTGCATCTCATTAATAGATCCGCATGCACTACTCTTGGTTGTTAGATTTTAGAGGAAGTGTTGTCTAGAAAACCTCCATAATATGCTCATTTGAGGGTCTTTGGATGTGAGGCTTTCTGGCATATTTCCAGGGATAAGTGCAACAAGTTGGATCCCAAGTCTATCAAATGCATCTTTATTGGGTATGACAATGTAGGTGAAATGGGCTGCTGCCTTTGATATCCATCGGCTTTGAAGGCTATCCATAGCCATGATGTTGTGTTTCATGAAGAGGGATGCATAAGTAGCCTAAGCATGTAGTTGAGGTACATAGGATAGTCTTTCAGGAGGAGTCTCTTGTTACCATACAACTAGCCCCAATGAGATAGCTAGCTATAGTTATTGATGATGTAGTAGCCCATGATTTGCTCATTGTGTAGGATACTGCTAGATAGAGAGCTTTGAGGTGCTTTGTTAGAGCTTCACGTCCTCTTGATTACTATCATTCCTCTATGGATTATATCATGGTGACAAACTTCGTTGAGCCGCTTACTTACAAGAAGGCTATGTACAAAGGTGATTCTCATTCTTGGGAGAGGGCTTTGTAGTCTAAGTTTGATTCATTGTAGAATAACCATACATGGGACTTAGTTTCCTTGCCTAATGGGAAACATGCATTGCCATGTAAGTGGATATATAAGCTAAAGAGTACCCTTGGTCTCCCTAAGCGACCATATATGACTAGATTAGTTGCAAAGGGTTTTAAGCATGAACATGGTGTTGATTTCAATGAAGTCTTTTCTCTGATAGTTAAGATAACTACCCTACACTTAGCAGCAGTGCCCCTCTAGAAGCTTTGCCCTTTTGATTGATTGTGCTAGTGCATGCCTTGCATGAGTTTCTTCACCACAACAAAAGGGTTAGCATTACCACCAATAGTAAGTTGCTTGTAGTCCAGCTCAAGGGAGTCCTCTATTTTATGCATCTCTCCATGGCCCTTGGACTAGCTACCTTATTATTAGGGCATTTCTATTCCTATATTTGCATGGAAACTATTAAAATTTCATGAAGTCCTCTAATCTTACAATGCACTAAGCATGCTCAAAAATCAAGGGACTTTTTGCTAAAGAATATTGTGTCCTTTCCCTCACCTCTAATAGTTGATGACAAATATGAATTCATGAGCATGCTCCATGAGCATTGCCCAAATTTCCTACTAACACTTGGTAATACACTTAACTTAATGGGTGCCATTTTTTTCAATCATTGAGTACACTTAGCATGCTTAAAGATCAATGTCAATTAACCTCCCTACATCTTATTGTATAGTAGCTACTCATCTTCAAGTATGCTATTTGTGCTTAAACATAAACAAGAGGATGCGACGACAAATTTCACAATGTTTATTGTTATTTTTGCCACCTTAGATAAGAAATTGATATTGAGAAATTCCTTAAGGACTACTAATAAAACAAATAGGTTACTGGGCTCAAATAAGGATGGACAATCAAAATGGAAAAGAACATCGATCTTTTAATGTACTCACATATCAATGGCAATGAATAAAAATCAAAAGATGCCACAATGTTTGTTTGTTGTCTAATTGTAACCTTTGGTCAAAAAGATAAATGCCTTAATGCACAAGAGCACAAGATCGAGAAAACATATAGCTTAATAGCCTAATGGATGGGAAATTTCCTTGAGAAAGCAAATAGTCTAATTGATATACCAAGGAAACTTCATAGCATTGGCATGGATTAATGAAACACAAAGCAGAGTAAGGATATAAACTAACATTTTGAAACAACTGAAAGATTGGAGGTATGTCATTCTATGAGCTTTGTTAGGGAATAAATCCTTAGGGCTCAAATTCTAATAGTGGCTTAGTCTTTTTATTTTGATATATGCATATAGTTACTTGAGATCAACCTATGTAAAAGTGACCATAAATGTCATGTGGTATGTTACCTGTATTACAGGCACTTGTCTTGATATTTAGGCAGTTGTATTTCTTGAGATTAGATGAATGAAACCGAATGCAAGGAATGACAGCGCCATGTTTTGCTGGTTTCTGCTAGTGATTAATCTTTATCTATGTGTCTTGTTTCCTGGGTTATTATTTATGTATTATGTGTTCATAAATATTCTCGGGTATGGTTGTTGGAATTTGCACATGAATTATGTTAGTGATAAAGTTTAGCATTTCATCATATTTGCTTTTTCCTGTATTTTTTGTTGTGGGTTTGAATACCCATAACACTTTGGCAATCATGACAATTTCATGGGAAGTCTCCTTATGATTTAGGCATCAGGTCTGGAACTGATTTTCTAAAAGATCAAGTTGCGGGGTTCCAAAATGCTAATGGCATTGAAGGTTTACAAGGCACCTTTTATGGGCAACATATATGTCAGACAATTATCCATATTTATCAAATCCAATTTTGACGAGAAGCAAATATCAGGAGATAAGGGAGACACTAGTAAGGCAACAACAATAGGAAGTTTTGATGAATGATGCAGGAGTAGTAGGAGGATTAGGCAAGCTGGATGAAGAATAATTTGCAATTGGTAGACATGGTTATTAGGATGTGGGTCCCTTTGGGGTACCACAACGGTGTATAATTTTAATGTTGATTTTGAAGAATCTCCTCCAACCCTTGCAAGTTCACCAAATGTTTCAGAGGATGAAGAACCATCATTACCACCTAAGGATCACGATACTCCTCCTAAGTAGGCATTTGAGAGATTGCAACATATAGTGCTTGGGGGAATACTTTTGTTGAGAAGTACAACACTTCAATCAAATAAGTATTTGAAATTTAATCCTTTACCGTCATTGCGGAGGTTTCAAAAGTAGAATATAATGAATCCAAATCAGCTTGTTAACCCACAAGTGAGAACTCATAAGTTTTCTAGAAAGGAAAAGGAAGATCCATATTGTCATGTGGCTCAGTTTTCTAGAAAGAAGAAGGAAGATCCATATCTTCATGTGGCTCAGCTTTCTAGAAAGAAGAAGGAAGATCCATATTGTCATGTGGCTCAGTTTGAGATAAGGTGGACAGCCAACGAATTCAACCAAATGTATGGTGATCAGGTCAATAAGCAACAATTTGCAGCCATATTGTAGGGAAAAGCCATGGATTGATTTAGTAGTTATGGAATGGGAGCATTCAATACATATGATGCATTGAAAACTGCATTTTTAAGCAGGTTTAGAAAGGATAAAACCCTTGGAGATATTTTGAGGAAGATCAAGAAAATCAAACAAAACAGTATGTTGGTTGAAGATTATGCTCATAAGTTTAAAAACCTACTTAATAGGTTGGATGCTACAGATGCACCATCAATAGAAATGCAAATTACTTATTTTATTAAGGGTCTTCGAAGCCAGGTTAGGAATCCTATTGCTAATGTGGAGCTTGGTTAGAATGACACCTTAGATACCATGATAAGAGCTACTATGAGGGTTGAAAAGAGGTTAGGTACTTCTAGGTCAAAGACCCAGAAGGATGATGACTCTTCAAATTCATATTCAAGATCAAAAAGTGATACTGAAGAATAGGAGAGTGACTACATTTTAGAATCAAAGGATGATTTTAGTGACTCAGATGATGATGAGTCTAGAAAGAAGAAGCACAAGAAGAAGAAAAAGAAATCACTTTCAGCAAAGACCAAAAGTATGAATGCAAAAGATAAAACTAAGGAAATGACTGTGGAAAGTAAATTGGATAAGAATATTAAGAAAATGTTGAAAGATTTAGGTATTTCTCACACTAAGAAGAAAGAAAAATATTGTGAAATTTGCCAAAGGAATGGCCATGAGATTCAAAATTGTTGGTACAATCCTAATGTTAGGATGGCATATCAAATGCCAATGATGCAGCCTAGGCCTAGATATGTGCACCCAGCTACAATTAATTGGGTTATGTCTGACATAGTACCTCAGAGACCCTTTAGGGGACTAAGGAGACAACCTTGGAAAATTTTTCAGGCACATTAACAAACTACTCAAATGGGAGCATGCCATTATTGTGGAGGTCAAGGGCATTTTCTTGGACCTAACTTTCAGCCTTGGGCAAGGCATAAGACTGAGAGGAAAATTTGCAGGAGCATCTCATCCACGACATCCACCTTCCTCTGTTGTAGCGGTCCTCATAGAGCTTCATGACCAAAATGAGCAAAGGCAGTCTCCAGAAGGTTCAAATATTGTTGGCTATGGAAAAATATACCCTGAAATAGCTCCCAAAGGGGTAGAGGATGTGTCAAGAAAATTAAGTGTTGTAAGTTTGCATGTTGAATGTGATTTTTCTAATTGTATTAAGGTTGAGGACTGTCCTAATGAAACTTTAGTATTAGCTGTTACTCAGAGTCAAGTAGGCCTAAAGCTTGATTGGCAAGAACGTGAGAGGACAAGGAAAAAGGCCACAAGGCAAGTAAAGAAGTTGTAAAGACTTGTTGGAAAACAAGAATTTGAGCAATTTGATGAAAAGGGGATTTAGGAATTTGGATTTTTGAACAACAGGAGTGTTTTCCTGAATAGCAGGAGTATTCTTCTGGAATAGCAGGATCAGTTTCTTGATAAGCAAGAATGGTTTTCTAAAAGTATAGTTTTTGAAATGTTACAGGAAGGAGGTTCAGAATGGCTATTTCAAGCTATAGCAAAGTGTTCTTTGGACTTAACTTTTGAATAGATTTTGGATTTAGTTCTGGGGTTTAAGGAAAAGCTATTCTTGAAGGTTAGGTAGAAACAATAGGAAGTGATAAAGCAGCTCAAGATCAGGTAGTTCCTGATTGCTAGGCAGTTATCCCAACTCAACAAGAGGTGGTGGATGCAAGTAAATCCTTCTGTAGTTATTGTCTTTGAGATTGATGTTGATGGCATCATTTGGGAATATCAAGAGTCTCTTATAACTGGGGGAAAATGCAGTTCTAGATTGACAAATTGGTCAATCTATAGTTCAAATTTTGTCTAGACAGCATTCATTCAGTTTTCTTGAAGCTCAAAAGCAACTTGAATTTCGAAAGAGGTTAGGGAATAAGGAGAATAAATTAATTCAGGACTTAGTAATTGGTCTCCTTGAAAATAAGTTGGGAAAAGAATCTAAAAATAAGAAATCTAAAGATGTTAAGGATAAGGATGACCCTCACATGCAAGAAGAGGAAGGATAGAAGGCTATTCTTCAAGCTGAGCAAAGGTGTCAGCATACTATGAGAAGATCTACAAGGGTAGTAGAAGATGAGGTTCAAGAGGTTAACGTGAATGAGTGAGCAGGGGGAAGGAAAACCCATCAAAATGAGTATTTGTCTAAAGGAATCATTTAAATAAGACCTTATCAAAATATATCAGGAGTTTCAGGATGTTTTTGCTTGGGACTATATAGACATGATAAGGTTTGATCCGACAGTGTGTCAACACATGATAAACTTGAAAAAGGATGCAAAGTCTATTATTCAAAGGCGGTATAGAATGAACCCCAATTATGCTAAGTAGGTTAAGGAGGAAATTGACAAGTTGTTGAGGGTTGGATTTATTAAGCCAGTCAATGAGGCAACTTGGTTATCTCCCATTGTTGTAGTGCTTAAAAAGAATGGGAAAATCAGAGTTTGTGTGGATTTAAAAAAAAGTTGATGCAGCTACAGTTATTGACCCCTTTCCAATTCCTTTTATTGATTTCTTGCTTGATGATGTAGTAGGACATTAAATGTATAATTTCTTGGATGGGTTTTTAGGTCATAATCAGATCAGTATGCATCTAGATGATATGGATCAAACTGCTTTTATTACAGAATGGGGAGCTTATGTTAGTATAGTAATGAATTTTGACTTGAAAAATGGTCTTTGAGTCTCAAGGAGCTGCTCACAAGATATTTGAGCCCTATTTAACAACTTTTATGAGGGTCTTTATAGATGATTCTGTGTATTTGGAATGAAAATGGATCATTTAAAGCATCTTAGATTATGTTTTGAAAGGTGTAAAAAATTTGGCATGTTTGAATCCTTTCAAATTTGTTTTTGCTGCAAAGCGGGGTGTACTTTTGGGACATATTCTTTCTAAGGAAGGCATGGCTATAGACCCAAGGAAAATAAATGTGATTCAAATGGCAAAAGTTCCAACTAATTTGCAGGAGGTCATGAGATTTGTGGGTCAAGTGAAATGGCATAGCATGTATTTGGGATATTTGTCTCATATTTGTTTCCCTCTTACTACATCGACTAAGAAAGATATGGAATTTTTGTGGAGGGTAGAACATGACAAGGCTTTCAATGTTCTTAAGAAGATGCTTGTGGTGGCTCCGATATTGCAACCTCTTATATGGGATTTACCTTTTCATGTATTTGTTGATGCTTCTGATCTTGTAGTGGGAGCAGTGCTTATGCAAGATAAGGTACCTGGATGGTTTGGATCAATTTATTATGGTAGTAGAAGATTGAGTGCTACTAAAATGAATTATTTAGTTACAATCAGAGAAGCACTTAGGATGGTTTTTTCTGTGTAGATTTTGAGACATTACTTGTTAGGAAATCAAGCAATCTTTCATGTGGATCATTAGGCACTATTGTTTTTTATCAACAAACCTCAGTTAACAAGTAGGCTAGCTCAATGGATGGTGTTGCTGCAAGAGTTTGATTTCAAAGTTATTCATACTCTTGGTAAAGAGTATGCAATGGCTAATTATTTAAGTAGATTGGAGAATGATGACCCTGAAGTTGGAGTTTCTGATCAACTTCTAGATGCTGAACTTTTTGAAGTTCAGGTTCTTGATCCTGACTCATATTATGATCAGCTGCCTGCTGCTGTTGCATATCCTAAAGGAAGGGGTTATGCTTTCACACCTTACAATTGATCAAATACGAAGGTTGGCATTAAAGACTAGATCATTTCAAGTCATTATGAATACTTTGTATAGAAGGGGAGTAGATAATGTCTTGAGAAGATGCATTCCTGAAATATGAGCAACCAGCAGTCCTTCATGAAGCTCACTCCAGATTGTTGGGTGGTCATTTTTCTGGTGAGATCACAGGTAGAAAAATATTGCTCTCCACATTAGCACTCATAAGACCACACGTGGGTGTGAAGTTCTTGAAAGAAAATTACTCTCTACATTAGCACTCATAAGACCACTTGTGGGTTTGGAGTTACTAATGGAAACCTTGAAAGTATCCTAACTCTCAGGCAAGGTAACTAACAAGAACATGGCCTTATGGTGTTTGCTTTTGTTTAGCTATTATTTTCACTCAATGGATTACTCTAGCTATGGCTCTCGGATCTCTCTCTCTCTCTCTCTCTCTCTCTCTCTCTCCCCAATACTTGGATTGGTTGCATGCAATCATTTCAAAGCTTTATTCCAATAAATTCCTTAACATCATCCCCATCCCAATTCAATTGACTCTACATTAGAATGATCAAATTTTGGTGGGGGGCTATCATTCAAAAGATGACAATTTGAGGCATTGCATATGCCATGTATCATATGTAATATCCATTGCTAATGCAAGACCAATTAAAGCATAATTTAATCAAGCTCATAGCAACATTTTTTTGTTGCATAAATGACACCAACAACTAAGCCACATAATTGATAGAAATTTAAAAAAATTGCGAGCATAAGTTATTTGTCTTTTTTTTGTGTTTGGTAAGCAATGGCCACTAATCCACCCCCTCCTCCCCCGCATCCAAGATTAACATGCACTAAACAATGCTCACCTATGAAGGGAAGACAAAAGAAAATAATATAAAATTTCTATACATTGCAAGGTGGGATAAAAAGATAGCAAACAGGTGATGGCAAGCTCTCTTGTAGTCAAGTACATGCTTGCACCACATGACCTTACCTTTTTATTTTCGTATGTATGCTATTGGGTTGTTCAAATCAATGAAGATCTTAGCTCAATTGGACCTAAAAATGAGTCATTAAAGAGTAAGGATTTGTTAACAATGGCACATCATACGTTTTGTGGATTGCACTAACCTTAAACTCAATAACATTGGCTTTGGTCGAAAATGAACACAAAATCTTATTGAAAACACATAAGTGTGCAAAAATCAATTTTAAATGTGGGACCAAGTTATGGAATGCCAATGGAAACCATATTGCCATACTAAATGAGTTTTGAAAAAACCACAAATATCAAGATATGGGACCATAGTCTTACATAGTGTCTTCCTACTCTCCACATCTTGCTTCTAGGTGCTAGAAAATACATGTCCTTGTGCTTTAATAACAACCCATATTTTGCATATCCTCATTGATAAGTCTCTACAAAAGCAAGAAAGGTTGCTAGCATGAAATGGAAGAGAACAAATTGTGTCAACTAAAAACAAATGTTCACGCTCATATGATACAATATAATGCCTTTATTTTCTTTTCCTCCTCTTCTTAAATTTACTATATTTTTTGTAGGTTATGCATGATTTAGATGAAATTAATAATGTTCAAGAGTGGTCTCATTCACCATTATCTCATCCCCTTTCTTTGGTTGTACCTCTTCTAACAGCTCTTCAATAGTGGGCTCAATAGTCAAAGCTTCCTCTCATGCTACAATAATAGGCTCATTAGCTATATCATCATCAATAATAGGCTCAATAGTAGAGGAATGCTTTTACATGGTTGACTCATCAATGATAAGATGATCAACTATAGGGTCAACAATAGTAAAGGAATGTTTTTACATGGCCAACTCATCAATAATAGGATGATCAACTATAAGGTCAACAATAGTCATTGTTCCTCTTGTTTCCTCTACCCGTTAATAATAAGCTCTTCGACAATAGGTTTAACAATAGAGGGTTCTAGATTTGGAGCCTTCTCTCTAATGTTATGTTCTATAGGAAGACTCTCTATATGCATCTCAAAAATTTCATCCTTACTCTCACACTACAACAAATGAAGGGTATACCAATTTCCCAAAATTTAAGCAAGTATTTATACTAATAATTTAGACTAGTTCAAATTAGTAGCCCAAACTTTTTCTATCTCTCTCTCTCTCTCTCTCTCTCTCTCTCTCTCTCTCATCACTCTTTCTATTTTCACCTTTGACAAAATACTTGTACAAGCCCAAGCTTGGCTAGACTAGGTGTAAACATAGGCATAGGCTAAGATGAACTATTGGCCATATTAGACCCTCATGTAATATAAGAGGAATTGTGATATGTTTCTTAGATAGTTGACAATCTCCTTGCTAAAATATTGTTGTTGAGAGTCTTTGGGCTCGTTTGGATGGCAATCTCATAGCTCACCTATGCTAAACCTAAACCCTAAACCCTAAACCTAAGTGTACATCTATCCCATGCCTAGCTTACCTATATCCTAGCCAAACCTAGCCTATCTTGGCCTAGCCTTAGGATACTAACCTAGTACTGCTAAGAACCAAAGCCCTTAGCTTGTCAATATGCTACTATATCGATTTGTTAATCTAATAAGCATTGTTAATATGATAGTATACTAATCTTCTAATATACTTCTATTAACCTACTAGTCTACTAATAATCTAATAATCTACTCCTATAATTATTGCTTGTCTAGTAACTAACCTAACAACCTACTACTATTGTCCTAAACTAGTATTACTACTAACCTACTAAACCCGAAACTCACTAACCTATCACTACTATTGGCGTACTATTGAAATATTTCAAACACCCAAAACCTTAAATGTATTACTAATAACATACTAATCTACTTATTAACCTATTAAATTGCTAGTATGGCTAATCTACAAACTACTAATTTTCCTAACTCTTCTAATCACTAGTACTTCCTCCCAATCTACCAACAACTAACCAACCTACTATTCTACTATGTATTTATTGTAACCTATTAACTACTAGTCTACCATATAATATCCTTATTGTATTAATCTACTAAATAATATACCTAGTGTACCAATTATCCTACTAATATACTAAGTATCATACCTAGTGTCCTAACTCATACTAATCTATGAACTAATTATCCTAATAATCTATTATGCTACTATTTAAGTCTAAACACTTCATACCTACCTACTATTTAGTTGTCTTTCTATCTTCAATTCTAAACCCTTCATACTATTTAACTTTACTTTCTACATACTTATATATTAATATGTTTCACTATACATACTTTAATAAGAAAATAAGCATATTGACAAATAGGTCACATGCCTAGTGTAGTCAAACATCTTGTGATCCCACTATATGCATGCAATCTTGCTCAATTATTATGTGCTCTAGGACACATGTAATCATGAAATCAACTTCATTATAATATATGGCCTAATTTTCTAACAAAAAAGAGGTTTTCACCCTCCTCTGTCCCTCCCTCCCCCTCCCCCTCCCCCCTCTCTCTCTCCCAAATATAGATATAGTTTTGGATCCAAGAATTAGACATAATTTTGGAAGAAACAAACAAGATATAGAACTAAATATGCAAAAGAATGGAGAAGGATTTGTGCTCTTACCTCAAATGATGGCATGTAGAAAACCACTTTTTTACATTATTAGAATGAGAGTCAAAAGAAGCATGGGGACTTATATTGATACAACTATTTGTATATACCAAAAGGCATTCTAAAACACTTTTAGACATGCATTCCAATGGTTATGCTAAGGGTAATACTAGTGGTGAATTTTTTTTCTCAATGCAAAATATATACCCTTTACTTCTTGTAGTATCATTTTTCCTAAAAACCATACCCTATTATATATTCTTATCATTTTATGAGATGTGAACAATTGATATACCTGACCCATCCATTATTGATCTCATATACTTAAAGTTCCCATGTCTAGTATCCTCTCTAATAGTACCTTGAATACATATTTGCTAAGGAGCACATCTATTAACCTTTCCCTCTAGGCCAATTAGGTTTTGAGGCAAGCATTCCATTTCTTAGCTAGTTGGTTGGCTTTGATGGATGTCCATTCCATCTATCCTTTCTAATGGATCCTTAATTTGCTACAATGCTCGATTCCTCCCCCCTTCAAAGTCTTTAGTTCAACATTTTCTAATTTTCTGAAAGCACCTTGTAAGGTCTTAACCCTCTATGTATTTATAGTATTTGCCAAATTGCTAAAAAAGGTGTTGAATTTTGATATAATGGGGCATATTTAAAAAAATTGGTTAGTTAAACATTCTCTTTTGTAAGGCCTTTAAGGGGAAAAAAAGAGAGAAAATAAATCAACCACCATTGATATTGAGCAACTTGTTTAAAGGACTATTTAAGGCACATTTAAGCCATGTACGCATAACCATTATGTTAGACAAGCACACACATCCTAGTGTTACCTTAGGGTATCCACAAAAGATGCATCCTTAGGCAATCACAAATACTTGGTCCCACACACCCACAAACCTTTAAGCACGACATGAATTTTAGGACTATGTTGCCTTATGCACTTAGAGGAGAACCGCACCTCCCCTTGCCCTTATGCAATTAGGGTAGAGCAACAAGGGACACATGCACATCTAGATTCTTAAGTTAGTGTACAGTTGTGGTTCTGATGAGGAGGAGGAGAGTAAGATGTGGTGGTGTAGTGGCGGTGCTAGTGGTGGTAATGTTATTGAGGGGAGTGAGATGTCGGTGGTTAGTCCCCAACATATAAGGAGAGAGAGGAGAATTGGTCGTGGATCTAATGAGGAGAGGGAGAGTAAGATGTGGTGGTGGTGGTGGTGGCAATGGAGGAGGAACATTGGTGCTTGTATATACCCAAAAGAAAAAGCGGACCAAGTGGAATAAAACTGGAGGTTGCCAAAAAAAGCTTCCTCAAAAGCTCGCTTCTCACACACACTCAATCGATATTGATTAGTCATTGAATATTCATAGTATAGGTCTTCAATACCCCCCTTCTTTTTCTCTAAACTGAAGTAGGGGCATCTACAGGTATTAATGTTGCACACTACTAGTTATGGTGGATACAAGAGTGTAGTGCTGATACAACTAATATGTATATCACTTATCAGTCTTACACAATAATGTTGATTGTATGATACATCAAATTACTTTCTGGGATAATAATTACCCATCGAGTAGCTTTTGCTTGCTCTCATTGTGTAAAGGGGCTCAAATATGGTATTGCTACATGAATAGTTGGTCATTGCTCAATTGATGATCGTAAGATAGTATGTATTCGTACAAATAGATTAAAATGCATGGCTAGTAAGCTATTATGTTGTGATCTGACTAATACTAATTCTTTAGCTGATAAAGGAGATAATCTATGGGTCCTCACACCCTTTAGAAAAATGTTATTCATATTAGTGTGTTTACTTTGGTGTACTTTGGACCTTGGATTCCATACATTTGAGCAAATTAACAATAGCTTTGTTAAGTCTACTATGAAGATTTCCATCTTGGGGGGCTTAGTTTATTCTCTTAATACAAACACTTTGGTAATCTACTTTGCTAAATGGTTAGACATGTTAAAGGAAGCCATAAAAAATAAGAACCTTCACCTTAACTATTGTAAAGTGTACCATTTAGACATTGTAAAGGGGGTCGCAAAAAATAAGAATATTCACCTTAACTATTGTAAAGTGTACCTTGCTTCTTATACACCAATACATTGTATTTATAGGGTCACATTTGTATGAGATGGGCCTAAAACAGGTAATGTTTCCCTCAAGTTAAATAACCTAAACCTTAGTGTTTTTGTATGGATGCAAGTAACACCTAGACCCTTTGCATATTGAAGCTTGAAAGAACCACTCTCCGGAGTACTTTTGGAAAGACCACATGGATCTACACGTGCATGGACATGTGTGTGTACCTATTCTATGATGTGTTGATGCTTACTCTAAGATTTTAGCTAATTATAAGATGGACCACATGGATCTACACGTGCATGGACATGTGTGTGTACATGTTCTCTACTATGTTGATGCTTACTCTAAGATTTTAGCTAATTATAGGATGGACCATATAATTCTATAATAATTTATCAAAGAGAACTCACTTTTAAGATAGAAAAAGTCATTTATGTGCTATATAATGGGACTTTTACCTCCTTATGATTATCATTACTAAGGGGATGCCACTATCCTAATTAAGTATTTTACAAACATGCATAATGAATCATATCTATCTGCTCCTATGATTAAAAATCTCAATTGTATCAAATACATGCTTTGTCGGGCACTCACACAAGGCATGGAGGGAGATTGTACCCAATTAGTCTTTTGCTTCATGTCGTGCAAGTCTTCTCTCTTGTTTTTTGTGCAAAAGTAGAGTTCTTTTATTATTGGGGACCTTCCGACGCTCGCTACGTATGCATACAACATTTGATCTATGCACAGTGGTATCAGAGCGAAGCTGAAATCGAGGGCTTCCAATCGCTTAACATCTTGCGCGAAGGCGGAGCTCCTAGAACGATCGAGCTCTACAGTCAGTCTCGTAGCAATCCGTCAATACCAGTGTATTCCTGGTGTCAAGATTGTGGGAGAGAAGGAAGGAGTCTCACTTGTAGCTTTCTTGCTTGCACAATGGGGGAATACACACAAGGGTGGAGGCTGAAAACAGTTTTCCTATTCTTAGTTGTGTAAGCCAAAAGAACTCTAATACAAAGAAATAGAAGAACCCTATATATGGGTCTCAAACCAAACTCAACTAACTAAGGTGGCATACTAACTGAGCCACGAACTAGAGTAGATAAGGATAGCTATCATGTAGCTATTATTCATGGGCGGTGTACCAACCGCGTCTGCAACTGACAAGTCGGTGACATAAATACACAACGGTCACCCTGGCGTATCACGAGTGGAGCTCGATATCTCAACACTCCCCCTCGAGCTCAATCCCAATTCCTGCACACCAAGCAGGTCTCTGAACTTGCGCAGCTTCTCTGCGCCCAATGCCTTCGTAAATATGTCAGCTACCTGATCCTCTGTGCTGACATAAACTAGATCAATAAGACCTAGTAAAACCCTCTCCCGCACATAGTGATAATGCACCTCAATGTGCTTTGTTCTAGCATGATAGACTGGGTTATTTGCCAAGTGTATACTACTCATGTTATCACAATAAATGACAACTGGCCCATCTATAGACTGATGCATATCATAAAGTAGCTTATGCAACCAAGCTACCTCACATGCAGCCATTGCTGCACCCCTGTACTCAGCCTCTGTGCTCGACAAGGCAACTGTAGGCTGTTTCTTGCTGCTCCAAGTGACTGCAGCACTCCCAAAAGAGAACACATATCCACTGGTAGATCGTCTATCAGAAATACTACCAGCCCAATCAGCATCAGTGTATCCATGTAGCTGTATCTGAACCCCAGTCTCATAAAATAGTCCATACTGCAATGTGGACTTTACATACCTAAGTATGCGTCTAGCCGCATCCAAATGCGATTTCCTTGGAGCCTGCATAAACTGACTTACCAATCCAACAGCATAGCTCAAATCTGGCCTGGTAATAGTCATATAAATCAAGTTTCCTACTATGCGTCTGTACATAGTAGGGTCTTCCAGAAGCTCACCTGCATCTGCGCTCAGCTTCACATTCTGCTCCAAAGGAACTGAAATAGGCTTACAGCCTGTCATCCCATATTTGGATAGCATGTCCAATCCATACTGCCTCTGCAAGAGCTGTATCCCACTTGGTGATCTAATCACCTCAATGCCCAAGAAATAACGCAGCTCTCCCAAATCCTTCATCTCAAACTTCTACTTCAATAACATTTTCACATGAAGGATATCTTCATCACTATCACCTGTCATAATCAAATCATCAACATAAATGACAAGTAGCATAATATCTTTCTCTGTTTTTCTCACATAAAGTGAGAAATCTGCCTTGGAAATCTGAAAGCCAATAGTGACAAGATACTGTCCTATCTTGTCAGACCATGCTCTAGGTGCTTGCTTCAAGCCATACAAAGCTTTCTTCAACCTGCAAACAAACTCAGGATGAACAGCATGCACATAACCTGGTGGCTGCTCCATATAGACCTCTTCTTGCAAATCACCATGCAAGAAGGCATTCTTTACATCCATCTGATGTAAAGACCATCCCTTTGATGCAGCCATAGCAATGACTGCTCTTACGGTTGCCATCCTTGCAACCGGACTGAATGTTTCTTCATAGTCAATGCCATATATTTGTGCATACCCCTTGACTACTAATCTTGCCTTGTATTTGTTCACAGAACCATCTGCATTGTGCTTCACCTAATAAACCCACTTACAGCCAATTGCATTCTTACCTTTAGGCAAAGGTACCAATTCCCATGTAGCATTTGCTTCCAAGGCATCCATTTCTTCATCCATGGCTTTCTCCCATTTTTCTTTTCCCATGGCTTGCTCAAAAGAAGTGGGTTCTGGTTCCTGTATCACCTTGACCATATATGCATAGTGAATGGCTGTAAATCCATCATATTTCAGCCTATCCACAGGATACCTAACTCTAGTAGACCTGCGCAAAGTGGGTTCACTCCCAGGTGCTCTCAAAACATCCCTGGTCTTCCTTACTCTAGGTGTAACAATAGAAGGAATACCCAACTCATCATCAATGCTCTGTTCTGAGCCACTGGATTCACCATCCACATAAGAGTGACCTGCATTCACATCAAACATGGGCTGATCAATCTTCTCTTTTCCTTTTCATGATACCTGCATACCACTATCTGCATTACTTTGAGAAGATTCTCCTGATCTCAATCTGCCTGTCCATGGCGAAGAATGTGAACCACTGCTAGAGGACGCTCCAGGTCCACTAATATTTTGTGACTGCTGCTGTGAATTCTGTGCATCATTACCATTTTGTGCATCTACATCATCAATCACATTTACTGGTTTATACCAGCTACTCATCTCATCAAAAACAACATCTCTGCTCACTGTAAACTTACGAGTAGAAGGGTTATAGCATCTATACCCTTTTTGCTGTGCAGAGAGTAACCCATAAAGATGCACTTCTCAGCTTTTGGATCCAACTTGGATCTCAACTCATCTGGCACATGTACATAGGCAATGCAACCAAAAATTTTCAAATGAGAAATATATGGTTTCCTACCAGTATACCTCTCCTCTGGAGTCATTCCATATATTGCTGCAGTGGGAGTCCTGTTCATTATGTAGACTGTTGTAGCAACTGCTTCAGCCCAATAAAAATCTGGCAGGTCTTTTTCATTGAGCATGGCACGAGACACCTCTCCAATATGTCTGTTTTTTCTTTTTGCAATTCCATTTTGCTGTGGGGTATGACTGCATGAATATTGCTGCTTTATGCCATGCTCCTGCAAGAACCTTGCAAACTCATTTGAGAGGTACTCTCCCCCTCCATCTGACCTTAGGCATTTTATTTGCAGGCATGTTTCTTTTTCAACCATAGCTTTAAGAGTTTTGAAATGCCCAAAAACTTCACTTTTCTTTTTCATAAAATACACCCAAACTTTTCTGCTATAGTCATCAATAAAAGTAACAAAATAATGACAGCCTCCAAGAGATGCAGCTTTAGTAGTCCACACATCAGAGTGGATTAATTCCAATGGCTTCTTACTCTCTTGAACATGTCTAGGAAATGGTTTCCTTGCCTGTTTTCCAAACTGACAAGCTTCACATACCTTATGCATTTCTGCAATCTTGAATCTAGGCAATCCTGCAACAATATTTTGGGCCTGCATTGATTTAAGTCGCTATACATTAACATGACCAATGCGTTTATGCCAGATATCAATATCTGCAACTACACTGTCCCATGTGCAAACATTGCTGCACTCACTTCAGACATGTCTGCATCCAACGTAAACATCCTGCCCTTCTTCTTTCCTTTTGCTATCAAGCGACCTTTATTTTTCATATCCTCAACAAAGCATCCATGAGGATTAAATCTGACCTGCAAGCCCTGTTCAACCATTTGACCAACAGAAACCAGATTCTTGGTGATATTCGGGACATGAAATACATCGGACATGTATTTCTTTTTCCCATCCTGCATAGACAAATGAATTTTTCCAATCTGCACAATCGGATGTGCAGTATCATCACCAGTCTCCACAAATCCTGGTTTTTCCATTTTCCTTGCATCCTCCATCCATTCTGCATGACCTATCATGTGGTTTGATGCACCTGTGTCAACATACCACACATCGTTGCTTTCTTCTGCACTTGTCACAGAATTGTTCATATGCTGCACCATAAACAAATGCTCATTTCTATCATCACCCTGTCTACTAGAAGATGCATAATTTCCTTGTTGCAGTTTTCCATTCATGATGTCATTCTGCTTTTTTTAGCAGTCTTTAGCCATATGACCCATTTTACCACAATAGTAGCATTCAACATTACTGTTTGCATTTTGGCCTCTTTGCCATCCACCACGTCCTCCTCCATAGGACTGGTTTTCTTGAGTTTGCTGCATATTCTGATTTCTACCACGGCCTCCAAATCGGCCTCCTCTACCTCTGCCTCTACCTCTTCTAGCATTTGAGTAGAAGACAGTTTCTTTTGAAGTTCCTCCTAAAGAAGATGCACCACCATTTCTCTGCTCCTCAGAAATTAGAAGAGCAATCAACTCCTCAAAATCAGGAAATCTTTCACGAACCGAAATGGATGTCCGAAACTGTGCATAATCCTTTCCTAGACCATTCAAGGTCACATAAACTAAATCATCATCTTCCACTGGCGACCCAATGGAAGCAAGTGCATCTGCAATCTTCTTCACCTTCATGTGGTAGTCATTGATGCTCATATTTTCTCTTTGCACATTGTGCAACTCTTGCTTGAGCTGCATTTTCCTGGCTTGCGTATTTGTGCTATACATCTTTGACAGAGTATCCCATGCCTCCCTTGGTGTACTTGCATCCTGAATATGCACAATCATAGAGTCTGAAATGCTGATAGACAGCCAGTACATAACTTTCCTGGCTCTCTCATGCCATGCTTTGAATGCCTGCATTTGCTGTTGGTTGGGAACATCAGGAAGAACTGGTTCTTCTTCATTTCCTGCAACAAATTCCCAATATCCTTTTCCCATAAGGAAATTCGTCATTCTAAACTTCCATGCCTGGAAGTTGTTCTTGTCAAGCTTTTCAGTTACAATCTGTGAAAGAGAATCATATGCCATTACAGAACACTGCGAAAAATTCTGTCACTGCAAAAACTCAGCTTCACCCTCACAAGGGCAAATCTGCAAAACTGGCGAAAGTGGTATTTGACCACACAGTCACTTTCTAGTGACGATTTTGCATAAACAGGAACCAAGGATGATTCTGAAACTCCCAATGTCTCTGCGCACAAGCATACGATGCAATTTCTACAATAACTTTTCACCGACTTGTAGAATAGTGGTCGCACAGCATAAAACAGGGCCTTTTCCTGAGTGCGTGCAGAAAACTTCCGCCTCCAAAACAGGCCCTGAAATGGCCTCAAATATACTGCCCTCTTGCTTCACCGCGAAGGGCGTCTCAACCTGAGACAATGCACTCCTGCAATTTTCGGCTGTGCTACCTGCAGAGATCTGCTCCCAAAACAGAAAATCAAAGCAACACTACTCCTCTTACCAGACCACCGCGAGCTTGGCTTGCTTTCTTGAGCACGAACAAGGCTCTGATACCATGTCAAGATTGTGGGAGAGAAGGAAGGAGCCTCACTTGTAGCTTTCTTGCTTGCACAATGGGGGAATACACACAAGGGTGGAGGCTGAAAACAGTTTTCCTCTTCTTAGTTGTGTAAGCCAAAAGAACTCTAATACAAAGAAATAGAAGAACCCTATATATGGGTCTCAAACCAAACTCAACTAACTAAGGTGGCATACTAACTGAGCCACGAGTTAGAGTAGATAAGGATAGCTATCATGTAGCTATTATTCATGGGCGGTGTACCAACCGCGTCTGCAACTGACAAGTCGGTGACATAAATACACAACGGTCACCCTGGCGTATCACGAGTGGAGATCGCTATCTCAACACCTGGCAGTGAAGAACCCCCTGGTACGCTCTTGGATTGCAAAGGACCTCTCTCAGGAAGCAGAGGACCGCCTTTGAAGATCTTTTGTAAGTCTCTTTGTTACAAAGAACAGAGTTAAGCTTTGAGTTAAAAGCTTGATAAGCTTTATTTAAAAAGCTTAGCTTCAAAAACTTTTCGAAACGTTGCGTGAGGATGTCTTTGTTGGCGACGATTCCGCTGACGATATGCCGCCGTCCTAATCGATCGATTTAAAATAATTAAGCTTTAACTAAAGCTTAAGGTTATTGAATTTCCTAAAGACTAAAGCTTCTAAGCTTTACACAAAGGCTTTGATTCAAATTTCAGCCCCTCCCATAGTGGCTGCTCATATATAGTTAGTCCTGAATGGGTTTTGACTTCCATCGAAGCCCTTCTTCACACTTGTGGACTGACAGAGTCCAATTCCAGCAAACAAGATTGCTACACGCAGACTATCCGCACAAAAAATATCCATTTGGAAGAAGACAGTGACATCAATTTGAGCATCTGCAAAGAAGAAATACTGCAAAAATCCATTTAAAAAAATATAATAAGCCTTGTAAACCCGACTTTGAGCTATGCTCATCCCGCTAACAAGATTTTGAGTGTGTGAAGTCTTTTGGAATTTTGCAGGATGTCCAATCAAACCATGGAAGATTTTATGGCCAAAGGTGATTTATCGAAACCAACAATGGAGAAAAAACTGGATCTGCAGCTTCAAGAGGAACGAAGAGCACGTCAAACTTTGCAAGATCAATTGGCCAATCTACAACGATCTACCGCCAACCCAGATGGACCGCAATATGAAGATCTTATACGACGTATGATCAATGCAACACTTGAAGTGCAAATCAGTCAATATGATGATTATTTCCATGAAGAATAGTATGCTGAGAAAGACAAAATTAAGTGTGTCACTAATCATCTAGTGGACAGAGCATCCCTATGGTGGACTGTTGTAAGACTGAGGGTTGTGACTCATAACATATCCATGACTCTTGATGCAATGCCAGCCAAGCAACGACTATACCCAATGAATTCAAAGCATGCACACACTGTTAAGGAGGAGATAGATAAGCTATTGAAGGTGGATTCATCTACAAGATTGAGCTCACAGATTGGGTGTCACCTGTAGTGGTTGTCTTGAAGAACATGAAGATTTGAGTGTGCGTGAATTATGTAAAGGTCAATGCTACAATGAAGAGGGACAATTATTCATTACCCTACATGAACTGGGTATCACCTATAGTGATTGTCCTGAAGAAGAACATGAAGATTCGAGTGTGTATGAATTATAAAAAGGTCAATGTTGCAACGAAGAGGGACAATTATCCATTACTCTACACGGAGCACATGCTCAAAAGAGTAGTGGAGAAGGAAGCCTATAGTTTCCTAGATGACTTCTTAGGTTGTAGCTAGGTGCACGTACACCCTAACGATAGGCATAAGACAGCTTTTATGACCAAATGTGGCGTATTTGCCTACGTAGTCATGCCATTTGGGTGACAAATGTGTCGACTACCTTTCAAAGCCTCATGTGCACCATCTTCAAAGTCATGCTTAGGCAAGAGGTATTCGTTGATGATCTGTGTGTCCATTCTAGTTGGAGGAAACACCTAGATAAACTTTGTGTAGTCTTTGAGTGGTGTAGGCTGTATAATCTTTCCTTGAACCCCCTGAAGTGCAAGTTCTTGGTAAAACATGGATGTATCCTAGGGCATGTGGTGTCTGAGAACAACATTGCCATTGAATTTTCCAAAGTTAGGGTCATTATTGATTTACCACCACCCAAAAACTATAAAAGAGTTCAATGCTTCTCGGGACACACATGGTACTATCGGCAATTTGTCTTAAACTATGCATTGATTGCCAGACCCTTTTACAAATTGCTAATTATATTCAAGTGGACCGAGGAATTGCAGGTACAACCCTGGTAATAGCACGACAAGATGGAGTTAACCTTGGTAATAGCACGACAACCCTTTGAAAAGTGGGGAATTGATTTCATTGGGCCGGTCAGTCCTAGAGTGTACTACTCATAGGTGAATAACATAATTCTGGCAATAGATTCTCATAAAATGGGCTAAAGCTTGGGTCACTAAAAATAATGATGCTAGGACCACAACTAAGTTCCTTTGGGAGCATGTAATCTCGTGATTTGACTACCCCATCAAACTAGTTAGTGACCAAAGCATACACTTTATTAATGAAGTGATTGTCCATTTACTATCCACCTTCTTGATCATCCATAGGAAATCCTCGCCATATTACCCTTAAGCTAATGGTTAGGCAGAATCCACAAATAAGATCCTAGTAAATGTCCTAACTAAGGTAGTCTCCACCTCGCGCAAGCACTGATGAATGGGACCATAAACTCATGGCAACGTTATGGGTCTATAGGACAGCTTACAAGACTACTATAGGCCAAGCATTCAAGCTAATTTATGAGACCAAAGCAATCTAGTCAGTGGAGTTCTTTGTTCCAAGCTTGTGAATGGCAGTACAAGAGAAGCATGGACGGAATGCCTGGTGGTGTTAGAACGACTCTCTAAAACCCGACTCTTGGCAACTCATGTGCTAATCTGTGAAAAGGCAAGATGCAAGAGCTGGTTTGACAAGCATGTCAAATAACATGACTTCTAGCAAGGCAACCTAGTGCTCCTATACTCAATGAAGGGCCATAAGCAAAAGATGAAGTTTAGGGGATTGGGACCTTTCAGGGTCCGTAACATTAGTTGAACCGACAACATAGAGCTCGAGACTCTAGAGGGGGAGAGCATATGCTTCTTCAATGGTAGTTGCCTCAAGAAGTACTACTCTCCACTGCACCCATTGCATGAGCCTCCAATGCTAAACCCGCCTGTGAATATAAGAGTAGCCACCATCATTGAGATAGAGGTTGAGGACGAGGAAAAGGAAGTAGTGGCACCTGCATACTTGTGCATAATAGTCACGAGCCACAAGACATGTGCCTTTGATGCACTCATAGATGAGGGAGTTGCTAGAAGACGGGCATAGAAACCCACTGTAAGCAAGGGAGTATAAGGGCAGATGAGTGTGAATAGCCCTAGGGGCAGGGAAAACCCTAACCCTAGCTGGCAAAGGGCTATATAAATAGCCTATGGGTCACTATCATGTGTGAGAGAGTGTACCCAAGTTGTACTCTAAGCAACTTAGTAAGCAAGATTTCATTCTTGTACTTTGAGCTCTCTTCTCCCTCTTGTGCACACATTCTAATGCTGCAAACTCTGATTCTCAACATGGTATCAGAGCCCTCTCTGATCTCCTCAGCTTCCCTCAGCATTAGTTATCACTAACTGCACATGAGCTATCATTTTCTTCATCTTATCCTTCTTTCCGCCATAGCTGCCTGCAACCTACCTCCATTGGAGGACTTGGAGAGGACAAAGGAGGCCATATCTCCCTCTACTTTCTTCTAGGGATTTCTTGCCTATCTCAGGGCGAATCAGCCTGGCATGATAGACGTCAAGATTGGTTGACGGCGTGGGCAGCATTGCGTGAATTGCAGAAACGGCACAGTTTTCTGATAGCGCAGAAGTCGGGCTGCTGTACACGCAACATGTGATGCAATCCGTACTGCTATCTTGGGGCTTTGATAGCCCCCCAAGTGGGCTATCCTCAACTAAAAGGGTTCTTGGAAATTCTTCTCACAGAGAGAGATCTCTGCCAAACCCTAACTGTGTTTCTTTGGGCAGCCATAGCCAACAAGCTCCAAGCTTGACATTTTATCATGTTTACACTCTGAGCTTCATTAACAGTGATTCTAATCACTGAAGCAGAGTCTCTGAACCCTATTCCAGAGTCTAAAGCTCTTGGGCATGCTCAATGGACATCACCAAGCATTGGGAAGCCGACTTCCAACCGGGTTCCATTCAAGCACTTCACTAAGCTTGACAATAGTGTTTTTTTAACACTAATCATAAATCATCAGGTTAATTACTTGCTGGGCATTCATTAAAACCCAGTGAGTTTTTTATTCCTCTTCATATATTGTTGTAAGGTTATGTGTAAAATTAACACATAGACCATCATGCACAAGAAGTGTATTGCATACCCTGAGTGACTTTGTCTCAAGTACATTGGTCAGTGAAATCAATAGCATGAGTGTCATCGTACTCTCCTCGGAATCATCAGCAACAAGCATTGAGATCATAGACAAACTGTGTCCAACACAAGCTTCATCCATGAAGCTGTACCACAAGGAGGAGCCTGAAGTCCAGTCTAGTTTTACTTCATTAAAACCTAAAAAGACTATTAAACCTCGGAAGAAGTTTGCACATAAGAAAGGACCACCAAAGTCATACTTTGAAATATTACACTTATATGATTTTCAGCCTTTCTCTTCATTGCAACTTTGACTTCACATTGTCTAATTTGCTTCCGCATTCAGTGAAAAGTTTATAAGGGACTAGACACTGCCCTTGACCTAACAAGTGGTAAGACCTTCCCAATGACCACAACATATGCTGATGTCCGTCCTCAAATTCGAAAGTTTGATGGTAAGGATTTCCACCCATGGCAGGTACTTATAAAATACAAAATGATGGAGAGAGGGTCTTGGCCTCTTATTCAAGGCAGTGGAGCTGTAAACTCTACAAATATGATTGATATAGAGGATGACCAACGTGCTCAAGCAATCATAATGCTACACTTAGATGAATCCCTGATTCATCATGTTGATCAACTAAACATTGCTAAAGAAAAATGGGATGAGCTTGAAAAGCTCTATGGAGCCACTGGTGGCAAAAATACTAAAATCTTCCTTAAAATTGAATTCTTTAGCTTGGAATATCGTTCAGGAGAAGATTTGGGAAAATTCATTTCTCATATGAAGGGACTTATGGCACAGCTTGCTTCTGTACAAGCTCCAATACATGAAGAAGATGCTATTGCTATTCTCCTAAAAGCTGTAAAACAGGTGTTTCCTACTCTTGTAACCACTCTCATCAACATTCCAGATCCTACTTTGGCAAGTACCATTCAATCCTGTTTGGATGAAGAAAAGAGGAACCACAAAGAAAGTAGCAACAGTCAGGCAACTTCAAATTCCCGTGAACAAGTATTGGTTCATACAGTTCTCACTAAATGTTCTTTCTGTAAGAAAAAAGGACATCTTGTAAACAACTGCTGGAAGAAGTATCCCGAGAAGATGAAATGTAACAAATGCAAGAAGACATGGCATATCACTAGTAAATGCCCCACCACTCCTGAAATACCCAAAGAATTGGTGGCCAACTATGTCTCCAATTCATCTGAAGATCGACTGTTTTGACTATTTAAATCATCTACCTAAAACAACCTTGTAAGCCTGATTTATAAAGGCATCCCAAAAAGGGGGGGAATCTCTTACATGTCTTGTAATCCAATGCCACCCTGGCATTGAGGGGGGGTGTTAGAAGACGGGCATAGAAACCCACTGCAAGCAAGGGAGTATAAGGGCAGATGCGTGTGAATAGCCCTAGGGGCAGGGGAAACCCTAACCCTAGCTGGCAAAGGGCTATATAAATAGCCTATGGGTCACTATCATGTGTGAGAGAGTGTACCCAAGTTGTACTCTAAGCAACTTAGTAAGCAAGATTTCATTCTTGTACTTTGAGCTCTCTTCTCCCTCTTATGCACACATTCTAATGCTGCAAACTCTGATTCACAACAGGAGTTAACTATAATATCCTTACACACAATTATTGGACCCTCATTAGTCTACCCCAGTTGCAACCTACTAATGCAAAAATTAGCCCAAGACAGTCTTATTTACTATATTGGGAAAGTGTAGGGTAGCAGTCTCTATTGAGACTGAAAGCCTACCAATGATCTTCTACATGATGCCTACTAACACCAAAGTTGCTAGTAAGGAATCGTTGCAAGGATGTGCATACGAGAAATAAGCACACTATAATGTCGACTACGACTCGTAGTGCATTCACCTTGCCATTGGAAATGTTTGATAGTGACGGCTTTTAGCTAGGGCAATGCAGCTCCATGTAAGACCGTAGTGCCATCGATAGAGCAACTTAGTGCCAAGTTTGGGGACGGGGGTCATAACTTATCCCGACCTACCACAACAAACTGGCCGCAACAACCACCAACAAGCACACCCAAAACCACTAAACAACATCTCAAATGGTTTCCAAAACAACAATTGCAGCTGCGTAGTAACCAATCTGCACGATCTCATAATCCAAAAACCTCACGTCCTAGGCCTAGGAGACATGAGTGATGGTGCTACAAGAACCCACGAACAGTCAAGCTCTGCGATGGGTGCCCAAATCCCTATCGTGCGCTCAAGGCTACTACAAAGGCAACACTTGGATTTGGTTGCCCAAGACCACAAGTGACATGTGTGTCCCTTAGCCACCACCTTTCAAGCCATCTCCACGAGACTGTAAGCCAGCTAGGTATGAGAACCGAACTGACCCAAAAGGAACCAAACCTAGCAAGCCTCAACAGGTTTATTGACCAAAACCATGATCCACTACATCCAAACCGACTTAACCTAACATTTCTACTATTCCAAAAACGACTCCACAATTAGAGAGTAGCACATCAACTTAGTTGCAAGACTAGTCCATTGCACAACACCCCACTAAACAACCCATGAGGCAGGCATCGGTAGTTAAGTTTTCCAGCCCATAACTAACCAACTAGACCCCAACCTCCTGCATGCCTTAGACCATCCTATAAGCAAAGATCTATCATTTGGCCTCAGACCTAGTTGTGAATATGGGGGATGACCTGGTCACCTGCATCAGATGTTTGGATTCTACCTTCACCAAGTTTGCTAAAAGCTATGAATGGTTGGATTTAGGCCTCGTCGAGGACAAGCCATTAGCAAAGGAAGTATGCTCCTTGCCATGCAATTTTGGGAGGAATATGAGTTCATGTCTATCAAGATTCTTGAGGTGGATGAGGACTTGATTGCCAATGAGTTTTCTCGAGAGAGCAAGCTCTCAAATAGTGGTTGCTTACCTCCTACAGCAAGAGCAAAGTCTCTGCAACAACCTAGGAACTAGAAGAGTTGAAATGGTTAACTGACTCTAACTCTTCCTTTTTGTGAAAATGGTATGCTCTCCGTCTCTAATGGGAGCAAGAGGACTACCAAATTATGACCAACATCACAAGCAAAGACACACAATCAAAACCTTTGAGTATGATTTGACCTATGTGACTCCTACCTTGTTCACAGTATTGTCCATCACGTATAATCGACCTTTAGAAGAGCATGTTATGGCCCATCCCTATTTGGATTGACTCATGAGTGAGGAGAAACTACACTTCATTGGTAGGATGAACCCTGGTAATTTCCTATAATAACTGATGTCCTGACCTGTTGGGGTTAAAGGCGCCTCCACCTAGCTGCCCGTGTATTACTACACTGACAGTATCCGCCACTGCACACTACAGGTGGCGGGCTTCTGTCACAATCGCTTATACTTTATTCCATTAGGGCCAAAAAATGTTAAAAATGGCACTTTTTTTAATCCGTGGATTAAGGAAAGGGCCAAAGAGATTTTGCCACGTGGACAAAAATATGGTATTCTTGTCTTCTTTGCTTTTGAGATAGTAGAGCTCATTTTGTGGTTCTCCCCTCCTATTTAGCCAAAATATTCAAACCCTGACAAGTTTTGGTACTCCCAACGGCCCCTATTAACTAATAAAAGCTGACAAAACCTCTGACAAAGCCATGCCAAAGTTAAGTTAATCAAGACCATTTTGAGAATCGAGAGAATTTTCAAAGTTCTTTGCGCTTGTAGTATTTTTAATCTCTCTCCTTGACCTCTCTCTTTAGGTTTCTTTCTCTCCACATTGTCTGCATACTCGTTGTCTTTTACATGGCATCCACAAGACATCCTTCTCGGGAGTTTTTTCAAAGTTCTTGGTGCTCGTAGTATTTTTAATCTGTCTCCTTGACCTCTCTCTTTAGGTTTCTTTCTCTGCACATTGTCTGCATACTCGTTGTCTTTTACATGGCATCCACAAGACGTTCTTCTTTCTCATTCTATAAACTCTTGCACCATGTATAGCAAGAGTGCAAATGGAGAATGGGAGCCCAAAAAATTTACCATAAATGATTGGGTTACAATGCTACCATCTTGTAGGGGTTCTCACAGAGTGTACTTTATAAGGTGCAATGTGTGCCCTTAATCATTGGGTTTATCCTATAATACATCTCAACAATCTCTTATAATAGGTTTTGATTATAGAAGATACACACTTAGATTGGGTGCTTGGGTTCCTCTAGATTCAAATATTGACTGTAAGGCATTGAAATTTATAGTGCAAGTTACCGCACAAGAAGTAAAAGAGGTGAACATTACTTCAAAGTGGAGTCTTAAGAATGTAAGAGTTGGGATAATGCCCTTAGCCTCGTCTCCTGTTCCTTAATTTTGCTTTCTAAGAATTTCTGCTCTTCTAGCTCCGAGGCCACCCTCTTTTCCAAATCCTTTATGTGCTTTTGATGCCTCGACTTCTTTCTTCTTTTGCTACTGCTAGCTTCTCTGCGGCTTCTTGGATCTTTTCATTCTCCTTTTGCAGGCCTTTACACAATGCTACTAGCTTGTCATAATGTTGTTGTAGGCTCATGAGGTTTTGTGTCTCTTCCATGAGCTTTGCTTGCCACCTTTCTTCTTCTCCTCCCTTGGCCTTGAGCTCCTCCTTTAGCTCATTTATTTCTCTTTGATACATGGCCATGTGGCGAATTTTTTCTAATTGAGAGGCTACCATAGTCTCCTTTATCGAGCTCAGCAATAGCTATTTTCTTTTTTTCTTTTGGTTTCTCCAATTGTGACAGGAGTTCCTTGATGTAGTCATCGTAGTTTGCAAATGACGGTAGCGAGGCTTGGGTGGGTGTGGAGACTGGGGTGGTGGGCACTAGGACAGGTGGGATGGGGTTAAGTAGACCCTTGTCCTTGCCCTTTGCTACTGGGGGTGGCATGCTTTTGGGTTCTTGGGAGCTTGTGCTTGGGCATTCTTCGTGAGGGCTCATGGTAGTTAGCTCTTCTTCCCTTTGCTCCACTGAGAGGCGGATGGCCTTTGAAGGTATGTGTCTGTTGGGCAGGACCGTTATGCACATGTAAGCAGGTGCTATTACCTCTGTATGGCAACTCAGACTTTCACTGGGGACTCTAGTATGGGAGGCTTGTGTAGTGGATGCATGGGAGGGTAGTACTTCTTTATGCATCTCCCATTGAAGAAGCCTATGCCCTCTCCATCTAGGGTCTCGGGCTCTACATGGCCGGTTCGGTTGATAGTGCGCACCTGAAAAGACCCTAATCCCTTGAACTTCATCTTTTGTTTATGGCCTTTTATTGAGTACACCAATACTAAGTCACCCTATTCAAATTCTTGCTGCTTGACATGCTTGTCAAACCAACTCTTGTAGCGTGTCTTTTCACAAATCAGCACATGGGTGGTGAGAAGTCGAGTCTCTGATAAGTGTTCTAGCTCAATTAGACAATCAGTCCATGCCCCCTTTTCATCCCATCTCTCTTGGGTGACTATTCTTAGGCTTGAGACAAAGAACTCTACAAGTAGAATGGATTCATTCCCATAAGTTAACTTGAAAGGAGTTTGTCCTACTGTTGTTTTATAGGTTGCTCGATAGGCCCATAAGGCTACCATCAATTTGTTGTCCGTGTCACTACGCAAGGCAGAGACCACTTTGGTCAAGATGTTCACTAAGATCTTATTAGTAGACTCAGCTTGACCATTTGCTTGAGGGTAGTAGGGTGAGTATTTTTTATGGATGATTGGAAAGGTCGACAGGAGGCGAGCGATCACTTCATTAATGAAGTGCACAATAACTAGTTCAATGGGGCAACCAAATTGTGAGATCACTTGCTCCCAAAGGAACTTAGCAATGGTTCTATCATTGTTTTTCCTCGTGGCTTGCACTTTTGTCCACTTTGTTAGATAGCCTAGCAATGATGATGCACTTGGCTTGTGAGTACTATGCCATAGGACTAATAAGCCCAATGAAGTCAATTCCCATTTCTCAAATGGTTATCTTGCAATGATTAGATTTAGCTCCATCTTGTCCTTGCAAATGGGTACCTTGTTCCGTTGGCACTCGTCCTTGCAGTGCTTTACAAATTGTGCTATATCCTAAAAAAGAGTAGGCTACCATAGTTGAGACTGTAGTACCTTGCAAGCCGTCATGTCTCTGCTGAAGTGCTCTCGTGCAATTCTGCCGTCTACTTTTGCAAGTGCATCAAGCATCTCATTTTTGCACACACATCTATGTAGCAAGCTGTCATGCCCTAACCTATAGAGTTGTCCTGCTATCAACTAATAGGGTTGCATTTTAAGGACGAGTCACCTAAGTTAAGCCTTCTCAATGGGTCTTTTAGGTAGTCCGTGCTCAAGTACTTGGACTATGATGTCTGCCCAATATGGCATCGAGTCAGGTCTAAACAAGTCTCTTTTGCTGGACAGGTTAAATAGATGCGTATCAGGCAAGTTGTCTGTGATGCCCTGTCCAACAGCTTCTCCTATGGGTATGCGAGACATACGGTCAGCCATGTAGTGCTACTTCCCTTTGTGTACAACCATATAGAAGTAGAACTTGAGAAGCAGAAGTAACCATAGAGCAATGCATCTCGTAGTGTAGGGTTTGTTAACAAGATAAAGCAAGGCTTGATGGTCAACAAATAAGACAAAAGGTGTGGCCAAAAGGTAATGCCAGAATTTTCTTACAGCAAAAAACATAGCTAACCCTTCCCTCTCCATGGTGGAGTAGTTTATCTTAGTATCTGTGAGTTGTCTGCTAGCAAAGCTCACTAGATAGTCTAAATTGTGTTCATTCGACTGCCACAACACACCTTCCACGGCAAACTTTGAGGTGTTAATGTGAACGTGGAAGGTTATAGTCCCAGTCTAGGACTCATAGGATTGGTGCCATAGTTAGAGGCTTCTTCAACTCTTTGTATGCACATTGGCATTCCTCAATCCATTCAAATATCACTAGTAATATGTATAGAGGCCTAGCGATTAATGCATAGTTTAACACAAATCGTCGATAGTACCCTGTATGGCCGAGGAATCACTAAACTCCCTTGTATTCAGTTGGTGGTGGAAGGTCGACAACGTCACCCTAAATTTTGAGAAGTTGGTGGCAATACCATTCTTCGATACCATGTGCCCTAGGATGCATCCACACTTTACCTAGAAAACTGGTACTTCAAGGGGCTCAATGAGAGACAATACAGTCTACATCTTTCAAAGACTACTTGGAGCTTGCCTAGGTGTGCCTTCCAATTAGAGTGGACACATAAATTGTCAACAAATACCTCTAACTCTCACCTAAGAATGACTTTGAAAATGATACACATAAGCCTTTGAAATGTGGTTGGTGCGTTTGTCAACCTGAAGGGCATGACAAAGATGCTCCATTCGGTAGCAAACACGGTCTTGTGTCTATCATCCAAATGCACTTGCGCTTGATTATATCTAGAAAAGCCATCCAAGAAACTATAGGCCTCTTTACATGCCACTCTCTTGAGCATATGCTCAATGTACGGTAGTGGATAATTGTCTCTCTTTGTGGTAGTGTTGACTTTCTTGTAATTTACACACACTTTGATTTTTCCATTATTCTTCATTACAATCACAATGGGTGATATCCATTCCATGTGCTCAATTTCATAAATGAATCCTGCTCTTAGCTGCTCTTAGTAGCTTATTGATTTCCTCTTTGATTGCGTAAACATATTTGGGATTCATCGGATATGGTCGCTTCTTGACCGGTGTTGCATTGGATGTCATCAAGATGTTATGAGTCACTACACTCGGATCTATCCCTTTTAGCTCATTGAGGCACCAAGCAAACATGTCTATGTACTCTTGAAAGAAAGTAATAAGAGTTTCCTCCTCTTGCTTGGTCAATTCATTGGCCATAAAATCAGGTCAGGGCATTTCCCCTTTCTCAGCTAGACTCACCTCCTTGACTTTGGCGGGTCCTTCTATAGGCTCACTTGCTTGCCCTCATCTTTTGGCTCCTAGCAAGATCACTACCCTCTTGCCTTTCTTAAATCTCGTGAATCGTTTCGATAGGTCTTGTGGCCTTTGCCCCTTAGCTTGTGGACCCCTAGGATGTTTCCTCTTTTCCTCATTCAACCTTCGGCCCCTTAGGTGGACTAGTAGGTCTCCTTTGGTGCGTTTGGTCTTAGGTGGTTGTGTTATCTCAAGTTCTGACTTGGAATCAAACTCTCCATCTTTGCTAGAAGAGAGAGACTCTCTTGGAGGTCATAGCTCCGGGGTCATAACATGCAACGGGATGGATGTGGCGCCTCCCTATTGAGTGTCTCAACACCGAAAAACCCCAATGGAACTGATGGTACAATTGCCAAACTAGGAGATGGTTTTTGCCTAGCACAGTCGGCAAACAAGTGGGTGATTCCACACTCAACACATCTAAGATCAGCCTTGTCTCAATTGGCTTGCTCCCTCTCAGGGCAGCATGAAGAGATGTGTCCCACAAGTCCAACAAGAAATCATCTCTTGGGTCTGCCCTCCTAAGCCTCTACCTCTCCCTCTTCCTAATGCCATCACCAGCACCGGTTGATAATCCATGAGAACTGGATTGCGTCATACGAGATGTAGGGGTTCACATAAGGCTCCTCATCATTTGGTTCCTCCACGTAGTGGACTAGTGTGTCGCTTGGTGGATGGGTTACGTAAGGTCCAAGCGGCCTAGGAATGCATGCGGGATTGATCTCCATCCTAGGGATGACTGGCTTTGCATCGTTAGGTGTCAGAAGGGCCAATGGGGCTCTTCTCCCAAAGAAATTTAGAGGCCTATTCCCTAGGTAAGGTTGGTTGTAAGGTTGTGATTATGGGAGCCTCCTCCTTGGCAGTTTGTAAGCAGTGCATGGTATCATGACCAAACCTACCGTAATTGGCACAAGGTCAAGACCTAGGGTCTTGACACTCAGTCAAAAGGTGGTTTCCGCCACAATACATATATTGGACATGTGACCATGTAGGTCTCCTCATCATTTCTTATAGTCTAGCTAGCTCCATTTTCATCTCTGCTAGCTTCTCGGGCTTGGGTCAACACCCTTCCCTTTATCTTGGTTGCATGGGCCCAATTGTTCACTAGATGTTGTTGCCCTTTCTGGGGTTCTAGAGTCGGCTTTGTCTTGATTCGAGTTCTTGGAGCTTCTCTCCTTAAGTTGGTCGTCCACTCGTATGGCCTCTTCAAAGACCCTAGCTAGTGGGTCTCTCTGCATGCTTGAGTTGCTTGCCAAGGCCTTGTAGAGTTTCTCATTGCGTATTCTGTTAATGAACACGTCGGACACCGCTCTCTCAATGGGTTGTTTGTTAATGGGGATTCTCTTATAGAGATTCTGCATGTGAGTAATGTAGTCCATAATGTCCTCCTTGTCCCCTTGCTGCTTGATATTCATCAGCCGCACTATAAGATTATCTGAGTACCCAGCCTCCAAGAATCTCTTAATGAAGAGACTTTTGAGGTCATTGAAATTGTTGCCCTCTTTGCAGTGTTTAAGCTTGTGTACCACATCCTACCCTTATCACCCAAGCATAGAATGCAAGCTTGTGAGCAGTGATTAAGATCTGTGAGGCCATTAGCCTCGTAGACTTGCTTGAATTGCTCTATGAAAGTTGTTTCGCAACTGTGGGGATCCTTGATTGGCTCTTAGAGCCCTAGTTAACTCCTAATCTTGCAAGCAACGATGTTGCTTGTGCTGCCATGCATTGTTCTAGTGACGTATTGTCTATTAGCCACTTTGTGAGAAGCTCACTCAGCATTAAATATGCCTCTAGCATTCTTTCCCTCTTTGTGTTTGGTCTGTTCGGTTTCTATTTGCTAGGGCTAGCACATGCTCTACTTCTCGCATTTCGATGCGTTCCATCGTTTGAATCAAATAGGGTGGATGTTCGATTAGATGAGAAAGGGGTGGTACGATTTTTGTGATTGGATGAGTAGCATTCGATCAAACAAGTCGAAGAAGTCTGAACATTTGATTTTGGGAATCGAACCCTGTGAGCCCTGTCTGATTCTGACGGCACGCAAACAACGGTGACAAAAGATCGACTCGTGGTTACGATTTTGGTCACATCAACATGCAAGGAGCTCTAAAATACAAGAATGGATACACATGGAGGGTTCTACATACCTGATATATGTAAAAAAACTCCTATGAAAGCCGATTGATTCGCCTGAAGTTAAAGGTCTCTCTCTCTCTCTCTCTCTCATTGCTGAAGGTGCAAATGAGCTTCCTCCTTCCCCTCTGGGGACTTAAACCCTTGTTTCACTTTGCCTTTTGACCTCTTCGATCACTCCTCTTGTGGTATTAACACATCTAACTGCTCTTTTTCCCCATTTTTCCCTTGTTTGTGCCCTGTTTGGGTCTGTTTTATAGTAGAAACCCTAAGTCGATTTGCTTCAATTTCTTGATCCTATCCTACTCTAAATGAAACAAAAATCAAAACCCAAATATTGAAATGATTTATCCTACTTGTTTGCTCATCAAAAACCCGAAATACTTACTTCTTTTGAAGATTAAAAACCCCAAATCTCCTACTTATATCGAGCAGTGGTTTAGGGATGCAACCCTACTTTGATGCTTGATTTGAGGCATGCAAGTGCTCAAGCTTGAATCAATTGGTCTCAATAATGGAACCAAAATGTAATGGGAGATCATGCTCATCCACCAAGACCCATGGATTGCTTATTGCTTCAATCATTTCAAGCGAGTACAAATGGCTATCTCTAACCTAGCCGACACACCTTCGCCCGTACGAGGGTGTAGTGAGCTTACCTTGATGCTCGAATGAATGGTCTCCTCCCACGAGCAAACTGGTAGCTCCATGATTCGAGATGCGAGCTCAAGAAACCTCAAGCCTCCACCTCCAATCTCCATCCTCCATAGATGCTTGCAAGAGAAGAGAAGAGAAGAGAAGAGAAGAGAAGAAGAAGAGAGGAGATGATGCAGAGCTTCTTCTCCAAGATCCCTCGCCCTCACACACTCACTCCCTCACACTCCCTCTCTCAAGCACACACAAGCAAGCAAGAATGAGAGAATAAGAGACCACTTTTGCCACACACCAAAGAATGAGATCCTCATTCATTTTTTAGGTTTATATACAAGCCCTAAATCCCTTGAGCACCCGTCCCCTTTGTTACATGATTGGGCATCTTGCCAAGGTCCTCTTTCCTTATTCCCTTCTAATTGCCTTATCCCTTCACCTATGTCTATTTAGACCTTACAACTTGCACAGGAGGGAGTTTGGCACTCTTATAAAATGAAATACATTGTGCCCTATGCTTTCCTTGCTAGAGCCGTCAGAGCATGTTGCTAGAATATTTGGTGCTTTCCTTTATCCTTTGAGAGCACCTTGCTATAATATTTGGTGCTTTCTTTCATCCTTGATAGCACCTTGCTAGAATCTTTGGTGGTTACCTATGTTTTTTCTGAGCTTGCCTTTTCCTCCACTTTTCTTGCCTGGGCAGAATGAGCTGCTTCTCCATTCAATTTTTGCCTTGGGATTCCTTGGTCTTCCTTTGCTTCTTTTTGGCTACATGGTGTCCGTGACATGTCTTGCCGTGTTCGTGACATGTCTTGTAGCAAAGGCCAGAGTGGAACCCTCAACTATGTCCATATCCTCGGCCATGCCAAGGTTAGTGCAGTATGATGACTATGTCCAAGAACTACTAGACCAACTGGAAAGAGTAAATTAAGAGAGGAAGGAAGAAATGGTGGAGTTAAAAATTGAAAGAGAAACATTCTCAACCTACCAACTCAGAAAAACATGCCAAATAGCCACCTAACAAAGGTAGATAAGTGACTTGAGAAAGGAGTTAGAAGCAAATAGGTACTAGAAGGGAAAACAAAGGAGAAGGTTGCAAAAGAGCCCCACCACAAGGAAAGAGAAGAACAAGTGATGTTGGAGGAGGACTTTTCAGTCCTCTTGTAGCAGAATGAGAAAATGCAAGAATACCTTGACTAGTTGAAGAAGATCAGAGACGAGCTCACTGAGTGTAGAAAGGAGAAACAACGAAAGGAACAACTACTCAAGGAACTGTGTGAGGCTAAAGCACAAAGAGACGAAGCATCAACCAAAAAACTAACAGAGGTGAAAAACCAACTTCAGGTGGCCCTCTTAGAGTGAGAATGACCGGTAGAGCAATTGAACTACCTCAGACAATAGAAAGAGGAAATGCTTTGAATTTGGAAAGAGCAAGAACAGATGGTCATGATGTTGTCTTAGTGTCAAAATCAGAGCATAGAGAGGATGAGTGAAAAAGGCCAAGACTTGGGAGCAAAAGACCACTAGAAGACTCAAGGACCTTAGCAAACACCTTGCCTTGGCGAAAAGAGATCAAATCATGGCATTAGCAAGGGCAAAAGAAATAGAGGTAGGTCTTGAGGTCCAATAGTAGGACTTCCTAAAAAGGGCCCTGCATGTGACCCAAGCAGAGAGGGTGAGGATACGGTAGAAGGATTGCGGAGGAAGTTAGAACTTACAAGATGATCCTTGAAATATAGTCTCCATGAAAGAGTACCAAATGATATCACTAGCCTAAGCATGGAGCAGGCAAGCTGGGCTCTTAACAAAGGAGCTGGAAGAATTAGGGTTTGAAGAGCCAGAATAACAAGCTTAACTATTCAGTATAGTTCCAATGGAACCACCAAGAGGAGAAGGGTGAAACTTTGAACAAGGCCAAGACAAAGAAGAGCAACCACAAGAGTTGAGCCCAACACAGGCTGCAAGTACAAACAGAAGATAGGGTGAGGAAGCTGCCCTTGAGAGGGTTGTGGAAAGGAAACGTAAGTTGAGAGAGCAGGTGGAGCCGACACAAAGGAGACTCCAAGAAAGGCCACAACAAGTTCTTGAGGTCTAGATTCTGTGAAGAGAGGAATGCTATCCTGTGAATTAGGCCCAAGAACTGGCTATGTGGGAGTAATGGGAAAATCAAGTCTGACCCTTTGAGTTCTCCTTCCACTACCCTTATTCCTTAGACATAGTTCTATCTCTAAGGGTGGTGGAGCAAGTGATTAGGCTCATGCAAAGGTTGGGAAACATATGGATAGAGGAAAAATCAAGACACCCCACAAGGTGGTAGAGAGAGCCTGCGGATTATTGGCAAGACAAGGTTTGGGAGACTCCAAAGACCGTTAGTGGTGGATATGAAGCCCAACCAAAATGGCAGTGATATGTCTGGGACACCAACCTTGATGCTTTAATGGCCTTTTATGGCACCATACCAGACAAGTGCAATGACCTCGCCTACATGCCATATCCGTAGAGAATAGGGATAGATAACTTGGATATGCATGGCAGGTACAACTTTCCAAGGATCTACAATGTGAATGTAGAAAGTCCAAAGGAGTGCCTAATCTTCACCGAATGGAACATCCACCCATCCATTGCACATTTCCTTGACCGGTTCTCATCTTGCATTGACCCCACCTTTATTACTACATGTAATTATCTTAGGGTACTTAGGATTTTTCTCAAGCAAAAGCCCACGGTGGAAGAGGCCACTCCCGCCACTCTTTTTTGATCTAAACATAGGAATTGATAGCTGTGTGATGGCCTGTCTTATGATGAGGGCCACATTCCTACCTTCTTTTCGCATGGCCATCCTAGAAGATATGAATGATAGCCGCTTCACCAGGTGCATCCACCCCTTCCTATTAATGACATCTCTAAATGTACATGTTAACATAAAGGGCTACTTGCAGAGTAGACCCTTTCTTACCAAATCCCTTAGGTCCCCTTTTAGTGTAGCTCCTATTTTGATGAAGAGCATAGGGATGATGTTTAGCGTTCTCCCTCCCCATGTATTAAGTGTCAAAAAAGAAAAGAAAAGAAAAGAAGAGAGGAAAAGAAAAAAAAGAAGGCAAAGAAAAGACAGAGACAAAGCATAAGAAAAGGACGAAATAGGATTCTCATATACCATCAAAGTGCCACAGACACTACACCTAGGGACAATTATATCACTAACCCCTTCCCCCACTTCACACACTGATTGTGGAGCTATCGGAGAGCTTGTGGGAGGAGGCAACTCGATCGAGCATGAAGGTAAGGCCACTACACTTGTAGGTGTGAGACTGCACATGGGTATGTGAGAGGTAGTGATTGCATTTGGCTTGAAACTCTTGAAACAATAAGCACTCCATGGGTCTTGGCTATTGAGCGAGACCTCCCCTAGTCATAAAAGTGAAAAACTACATGTAAAATGGGTTTAATTAGTGTTGTATGGGTCAAAATTGATGCTAGAGATACATATGAATGTTTTGAGATGTGTATGTGTGTAAAGTCAATCACACAAGCTATCTTGGGCTAATTTCCATGTGTCTCAAGTGAGTAATAATGAAAAACTATGAATTTTTATGCTTATAATACATTTACTTGAATAGACTATCATAACAAGAATAAAAAATCAATTTGAAGCACTTAAACACATTCAAAGTTTCATTTAGTTCCTAGTCATGGTCATTTTGCATTACCAACAAGGGTATGATGACACAAGTGAAGGCTTACCATAGTTCTTTTCGTATATGTGACAATGCAAGCGTGTGTATGTTAGATGCATTACATGGAAAGCTAAAAGATTGCTTGTGTATCTACACATGGTTTGCTTGAAAAAGTAGAAAAATAATAATTGATTGTGCACTAAAGCATTCAATTTATGCATTTTATGTGTCATATCTAGTTAGTGTAGTGATGCATAGCACTTATATTCCCATTTACCAAGTGGGTGAGGTTAGTTTCAAAAGTTCTTGTAATGGTGGCCAATATTGAGTGCACTCTGGATTTTGGAGCTTTTAAAATTGTGGGGAAATTGAGCTATGCACTTTCTATTTGGAAGACCTTGGATCTTACAATTTGGTTGTTTGGTTGATATTCATGCATGCCCTTTGATTTTTGGTTGAGGGATGAAGATGGTAATATTTAATGCATACCCCAAACAACCATTGGATGAGAGAGATTTAACTCCTACTACAAAATGAGAGGACCTTGATGGAACTTATGTGGGGGAAGCTTCTAGTTCAAATGAATCTAAAGAGGGCTCCACCACAGAGGAATTATATCAAGTTAGTTTAATTGAATCCATTGGGAATAAGGATTGTATTTAGGATGTTGGATGTGACAAAATTGGATATTGGGAGCATAGATGACCCTCATATAGCATCTATGCTATTCAAGGATGAGAACAAGGAATATATAGTGCTTTTTTAGGATTTTAGGGACATGTTTTCCTGGAGATGAATTGAAGGGATATGTTTTCTTGGAGATGAATTGAAGAGGATTCCCCCACTATAGCTATGCACACTTTTGTAGGAGTTTAAGGACGCGTTTACTCTATGAGATATGCTATATAGAAGGGTATTCCCCCACTATAGCTATGCACACCTTCCCATTAAAGTACGACAGTAGAATAGTCATAGAGAAGGTTAGATGCATGCCATTTAAACTTAGAACTCCTTTGAGGAATTGATGCATTTGTGCAAATGCATCTAATCTTCCCTTGGAACACACTAAATTGTGCCCACTAGTGGTAAGGAAGAAAATGAATAACCAAATTGATCATGTGTGGATTTAAATGAGCTAAATAAGAAAACGGTTAAGGATTATTATCCCTTGCCTTCATTGATCACAACTAATTGGGCATGAGATTCTTCCTTTATGGACTATTTTATGGGATATAATAAAATGCTATAGCTATGGAAAGGCAAGTTAAACACAACATTTATTATTATTTTTGGTACCTTTGAATACTATGCTAGATAACATTTTATTGAAATTTCACCCAATGAACTTAATGCCTTTGGTTTTTGTGATGCCCCCCACCTTGGTAAAGAACATTCGATACACCATTTACAAACATTTCACATGTTGAACTTAAGGTTCTTCATCAATGACCTTGATATTACCACAGTGCATGAATGACAACTCATAGTGCTATGAAAATGCTTTGAGAGATATCATGAGTATTGCATTGCCTTGCATCTATGTAACTAGGTGTTTGGGATACCCTATGTTCTACTTTTGGGAAACGTAGTGAGTATAGCAGGGAAGCTCTACAAATCCTAAAAAAGTGACTATTATCATAACAATGAGCCCATCTGCTGGCCTTAAAGAGGTTCATAGCTTCATCTCCTCCATGGGATATTATTGTAGATTGATAAGTGCTTGATTGAATGGTCATTACAATTGACAAATTTACCAGCTTACAACCACACATTTGATTGGAATGAGCCATATAGTCAAGCCTTTGAGGATGTTAAGTGAGAGCTTTCTAGAACATTGGTTCTCAAAGCACCTAAAAGAGGTGAAGCCTTTTAAATCTTTATAGTAGCTACTATGCATAGTATAAGTTGCTGCCTATCTCAAAATTGGGAGACACAATTGTATCATTTGATAGTATTTGCAATCTAAAAATTAGGAACTTTCAAGCTTTGTTATAGTTACTTGGAAAAGCTATGCTTGGCAATGGTTTTCGCCACTAAGAAGCTTAGGCGTTTTATCCTTTATGAGAAGGTGGCATTTTTCACCAAGGTAGAGTGGCTATGCATAGTGCTCAATAAGCTTGAATCCCTCGACCCTTTAGTTGAATGATAGATTTCTTTACAAGAATTTGATATGAGATTTTCCATAAGCTAGTGAAGTTGTAGGGCATTGTAGAGTGCCTTTTGCATTTTGAGGAGCCTAAAGAAGAATCAACCAATCCTAGTAATCATGAGGAGTTATGCAAGATTAATATGGCCTTGATTTTGTTGTGATATGCATCAATACTGTACTACTTGTCCATTGGGAATCTTGTTGCCAATCTATCCAAGTTGGAACATTGAAAGTTTCAATCAAAAGCACTTTAATCTACTCTAATAGCTTGGAACTTACATTAAACAAGAGTTGATGAAGTTTATTGCCAATGTTAGTGATGGATGAGATCCCTTCCATCTTGGAGGAATGTGACGATTCAATATGCGGAGAACATTTTATTGGTTGTCCTACCACCAAGAAATATTTACGTGTTGGTTATTGATGGCCTTCTATTTTTTAGGATGCTTGGCACTCAAAGTCTAAGGACATCCAATACACTTAAGTATCATGTTGGTTCCACACCTATACAATGGCGCCATCACGCCAAGTGGTCACTTAAAACCACTCACCTCAAGCATAAGCACACTGGCTTGTTACACATGCTAACACACTTGCACACTCATAGTCATACACTCATAGACGTAGGAGTCATACTCACACTTAGTTAGACACTCATCTCATATCACTAACCCACATGCATTAGGGCACCTTAGTTCATTGATGTGTGCACATGCATGCATGCACACGCACACGCACACGCACGCGTGCACACACACACACACACACACACACACACACACACACACACGCACGCACGCACGCACGCACGCACGCACGCACGCACGCACGCACACACACACACACACACACACACACACACATGCACACATGCACACATGCACGCATGCACGCACACACACACCCCTTTGGCATAGGGATACCCATTAGTGTTTAGATTTACAATCATTTTTTAGGTCAGATGAGCATGTATGCATAGACACCTCTCTTAGATCACATAGGCACCACTAACACACCTAAGCATAGGTGCATAATCACCCTCAAGCACTTAAGTTAATTGTGGAAAAAGAGCATTAAAAATTGAAGGTGTGAATGAAAAGCAAGAAATTGGAGTCAAAATCTTGCTTAGTGATTTCTCCATAATTGAATCTGGAGATTAAGGTTTGTGATAGTCCTTGAGTCATGTTGCATTTAGGTTCACTTGCACATTTATGGGAAAAATAAGACTAACGTATGTGATAGCCCTTGAGCCATGTTTTTGTATTGTGGAATTGGCCATATGTTGTTAGTTGATATCTACTAATCAAACTCTTCTCTTGACAATCATGCCTTACTCACCAAAGCTCATAACTAGCATACTTACAACTTCATGCACCCCGGGGGGTCCACTAGGGTTTGCCGTATGGCACCATGTGAATGTAAGGGAGGGGGGTTATTTAAGGGAAGGAAGGTACATTTTATAAGGTAAGGCTCCATAAATAGGGGATAGATAAGGGGTATTTTCATATATTTCTTGCACGCAGGTGACATCTCCTTATTACTACTAGTGAATCCCCCGTGTCATGCACCTAGTATTATAGCCTTTCATAGGCTCATATGCACACACTCCCTTAGGTGCAAACTATAGATCTACCTTAGGCACATTTAGAAGATCTTGCATAGTAGAAACACACTATCCTTAGAGCCTAACTTTGATTAGATAAACCTCTATAGTAGAGTGACCCATAGGTACATTAGCCTAAGAAGAGGTGAAAAAGAAAAGAAACCCAAAGCATAAAAACAATAGCTATTCATTGCATACCCTAAGGAATAAGCCTCATCCTAGCAAACACACAAGGAAATCTAGAGCCGATTGTGCTTATCTAGCCACCAATAAGGGCAATAGATCAACATTAAATTATGATGGGTCCATGGGACCTTATTGTGTACCCAAGATTAGTACGCTATAAATAGATGTATTTGACTACCTAAACTTTAGTAACCATGTACTCCTTTTCAAGCTACTAATACATTCTCATTAATAACTCAAGTGTCTCCATATCATCAACAATCACCTTGATAGATTATATAATCTCAAGTGAAGGTTCCTAAACAATCAACTAAGGAATCTACTAAACCTTTGATTGCTCACACATAAGAGAGCTTGTAGTACTAACAATGAAATATGAGCAAGTACTCCAACTACAAGTGTTGGGCCAAATGGCATAACCAAGAAGTGGTATAACCCTCTTTCAGTCCTAAAGGCTGTTTTGAACTCATCTCCTTCCTTCATTCAAATTTGATGATAACCCAATCGAAGATCTATTTTGGTGAATACTTTTGCATCTTTAAGCTCATCCAAAAGATTATCAATTCAGGGAATAGGATACCTATTCTTGACTATTGACTTGTTCAAATCCCTTTAATCAATACACATGCGAATCCATCCTTCTTTTTGACTAAGAGCACGGGAGAGGCAAACAGTGATTGACTTTGCTGAATTAAACCCATTTGCAGTAATTCCTTGACTTGACGCTCCACTTCTTCCCTTTCAAACTTGGACAAGCGATAGGGAGGTTTGTTGATGGGTTTTGTATTGGGAAATAAGTCAATAGGATGGTGAACCTCTCGCTTTGGAGGTAAAGATGATGGTGGCTGAAATAAATCCTTGTATTCCTCCAATAGCTCTTCTAATCTTGGATCCCTTTCCTTTGAAGAAGAAGACGGCTGGTTTGTTGATTGTCCTTCATCTACTTTTGCAAGCAAAAGAGTGAAGATGCATGACTTTGCATTAATTTCTTTTCACAATTTCTTTATGGAGACGAGTTCTATTTGTTTGTGGTCTATGCCTTTCAACTCTATGTGGTGTCCCTGCCAATTAAATTTCATTTGTATTTGCTCCAAGTACAAGGTAAATTTGCCAAGTGTTTTTAGCCAATTACAACCAATGACAATGTCAATAGGCCCCATATCCAAAGTGATCAAATCTACTGTTATTGTGCAAGAGGACGATAACTCAATTGAAGTACATGGACACACTTCTTTACTAGACTCATATGCACCATTGGCAACTTGTATCCACAAGGAAGAATCCATATCAATGGGTAGCAACTTCAGCCCATTCAAAGATTTGGTGTTGACGAAGCTATGAGTGCTGCTCATATCCACTAGAATATGTGCAACCTTGCCATTAATGAAACCTTTGAGTCTAAGTGTATTTTCCCCTTTGCAACCTTTCCATGCATCATGTCAGATGGTATACAAGGAAACATGAGAATCATGATTACCACTGGGATCAAAAGGAAATCCATCCACAGGATCATAGAATTCTTCGTTGGTGGCATGCTCTTCTTCATGAATCTCTTCAATCATTGGGTATGCATCAACATGCAGTAAATTTCCCTCTTGATCTTCTTCTTCTTCAACTTCCACTTCTTGAGTGATCACCATGTTGATTTTTGAGTTCTTAGCTTTACACTTTAGCTTATGATCTTGTGACCACTTCTCCCCACACTTGAAGCATAATCCTTTTGCATGCATTTCCCGAAGCTTGTCGTGAGGAAGGAAGTTGCTGTTAGAATTGATTTGGGGTAGTTTAGGAGTATTTTCAACTCTTGAAAAAGTACTTCTTGGCTCAGCCACGATTTTGAAAGTTTGCCCTTATTTTTATACAAAATTTTCACTCTGTTTAGAGGCATAAACAGTGGGAAATGTTGGCACTTTGCTGTTATAATTTTTTGGATTGTTATAACCTCTGTTTTCTTGTCTAAAAGAGTCTCTTGATTGGCTAAAAACTTGTCCATACTTTGTAGGTTGATTGGAAACATTATTATCCATACTTCTTTGCTGAAAATTTCATGCATATCTTTTGTACTTCAAAGAGTATCTTTTAGCCAAGTGTATGGCCTCATGTAATGTTTTTGGTTGTTGAGCTCCTACCTCCAATGATAGGGCAGGGTCAAGACCAAAAATGTATTTATTCCGCTTAGCAAAATCTGAAATACCTTCAGCATACATGGAAAGATTCAAGTAGGCATTGGAATAGTCTCTAATGGACATTCCTCTTTGAGTGTATGCATACCATCTTCTTTGAAGCCTTTCTTTTTTCAAAAGAGACACAAAGACATCAATCATCCCTTGCTTGAACTCCTCCCAAGAGTCAAAATTTTGCCCAATTTTTTGCATGTAATGCCACCAAGTATGGGGCATAACCTTCAAGATGAAGAGTCACGAAATAAATTTTGGTCTCTTCACTTCTAGGGTAAAGAGTGAAGTACAATTCTGTAAACGCCTCGAACAACGTAGTATGCTTAACAATTATGATATTCGCTTGTTTTCGAGATTTAATATAAAAGAGAATGAACACTTAAAGTTGAAAATGAAAATTACTTACAAAATTACAGCCATGAAAATGAAAAAGTAATGGAGATAAGATTGAGGGTTGAAGATGGGCAACCCCCCCTCCCCCCCAAGGCCCCCCCCCCCCAAGGGAAGAGCTCAGTTACAATCAACCTGAGAGTGAGAAGAAGTAATTCTCACTCTCACAAGATCATGCAAAGATGTACAAACACACATGCATTATCTATTATGCAATGATAAGAACTGATTTCTTTACAGTATGAGAGAAGAAAAAGGGGAAATCAGCCTTCTCTATCGTTGAACAATAGTACATGGATAGGGATTGCTTCTTGTTGCTAAAATGGAAGAAAGAGCTTGAAAAGGAGGTGCAGTAATGAATTTACAGGTTTGCTGTCCTGTAAAACAGCAGTGATAGAAGAGGGAATATGGAGGAATTTGATAATGGAGAAGTGGGGGATGATGATGGGGATGGATGGGGCCAGTTTTTGGCTATCTGTGGGTGCTATACATGAGTTTACAACAAAGAAAAATGATGTTGAATGAAGAAAAAAGAGCTCTTATTTATAGGAGAGGGAAGAGCTAGTACAAAAGGGGAAAGTGGAGTAGCACAAGACAAGTGTCCAGCCACATGTCATGAGATGTGACAAGTGGTGGGACACTTGGAAACTTGTGTGACAAGTGTCTTGACACTTGTCTCTTCTCTATAGCCTTCCTTTTTGGGTTGAATACTATCAAGAATAGAAACAACCAAATTTAGTAAGCACAGTCAGAGTACAGAACTTACTATTTTTAGAATGACATCCCTATTTTTTAGGACTAGCATTTTTAGGCTAATTCGAGGCTCCTAAAATTTAGGGATCTCCTAAAATTTAGGGACCCCCCCAATATGGGTGTCATATGAAAGCTTTTTCCGTGTACATCGCAAAAATGGTATCCGAATCTTCATGTGACTTTTCTATGCAAAGAAATGTGCATTTCAAGCTTTCAGCCCACACATGCACATTATACAGGCATTTCATGATCATGCCATCTTGTTGATTGTAACTGTATGTTCTAGTGGATCTAGCCCACACTTCAAGGCATCAATCCTTTTTGTGTGCGAGTCTAACCTTGATATGCATGAGTTCTAGTCACAGGCACCCAGTCGGGCCATATATGTGGAAGTGTGAACTATCTTTTCTCTAACCCACCGCGTGGGTCCACCATAACCTGTGACCACTCATTAGTGGCCAGCTCCAATGCACTTTTCTTTATATCAAATTAGTGCAAAGGAAATAAATTTAATAAATCATTATATAGACAAATCAATGAAAAAGGATCCAAATTCTGTTTCTATAGAGTTGTGATAGCCCTCTGGCTTTTATTTAGCTGTCCTCAGCTAAAAAACTTCTTGATATTGCTATAGAATATTTAAGTAATCATTCATGAATTTTTCATCTACCCACTGTGCATCTGTTGTGGGTAGATTCTTGAATTTTAGTAATAATTTTCGTGTTATAAGGCCACTTCTCGTGGTTCGATCCTTGAGAAACAAAATCTTTTCAGGTTCCAAGAGTTGCTTTGTTTCTTCAACTTTTGGGGGATCTTCAGTAATGGGTTCCTTTGGTTCTGTTCCTATGTAAGGTTTTAGCAAACTTACATGAAAAGCATTGTGTATTTTCCAATGAGTAGGAAGCTCAAGTCGATAAGAAATTTAATTTATTTTCTCAATCACTTTGAAGGGTCCAAAGTATCTACTGGAGAGCTTTGGAAAAGATAAATTTTGACCAGAACCTTGTTTGAGCCTGCTTTTATCAAACTTTAGCAAGACATATTGACCTTTTTCAAAAGCCAAAGGTCTTCTTCGTTTATCTGCTTGCTTCTTTTGTCGCTCTTGGGCAACTTTGATAGTGGCTCGAACTTGATCCATTGCGGTTTTTAAATCTGAAGCAAACTCATCAGCAGCAAAAATCTTATCTTTAGTGAGAATAATTGGAGGAGGAATCACTTTACCCTGTACTATTTCATTTGGAGCTTTCCCTGTGGATGAGTGCACTGTATTGTTGTAAGCAAACTCCAATAATGGAAGATATTTCTCCCATTGTGACTTATGTTCACTAACATAAGCTTTCAACATATCCAAAAGAGTGAGATTGATCACCTCTATTTGGCCGTCAGTTTGAGGATGAAAAGCTGAGGAGAACTTTAAAGTGGTTCCCAAATTCTCAAATAAAGCACGCCAAAAGTTACTTGTGAATTTGGAGTCTCTATCTGAAATGATCTCAGAAGGCATACCATGTAATCTGAAGATATGTTGAATGAAAAGTCTTGCAGCTTGTGCGGATTTCAATGTTTTATGACATGGAATAAAATGTGATTGTTTGCTGAATCTATCAATTATGACCCAAATCATATCATAACCTTGAGATGTTCTTGGAATACCTGAGATGAAATCCATTGTGATAGATTCCCATGGATCTTTGGGCACTGGAAGAGGTTGCAACAATCCTAGAATCTTCTGCCTATCATATTTGGATTTTTGGCATACTAGACAAGCCTCAATGAAGTTATGTGTATCTTTTCGTAATGTTGGCCAATAAAAGTAGCACTCAATTGCACTTAGAGTGGCTGCCCTCCCTCTATGCCCTGCATAAGGGGGTTCATGACTTTCTTTAAGCACCTTTTGTCGAACAGGAAGTGTGACACAAAGGCGATTGTTCATGAGAAGGTAACCGTCTTTGATGGAATAATCTGAATGAGAACCTCCTTGCTGTAAATTTGACCAAATTGCTGCAAAATCAGTATCTTCATTATAAGTATTCTTCATCGTTTGAAAATCTTCATGATGAGCCACTGTAATAGTTGCAATGCGAGGCACTCTAGAAAGTGCATCAGCAACTACATTTTGTTTCCCTGAAGTGTACATAATTTGAAAATGAAACATAGACAAGAAATTTTCCCATCTTGCATGTTTCTCCTGCAAATGCTTTTGAGTCTTGAAATACTTCAAGCTTTGATGATCAGTTTTAATAAGGAATTCATTGCCTAAAAGATAATGTTTCCATATCTTTAAAGCATGAACCACCGCTAAGAGCTCCTTTTCATAAATTTCATACATTTTCTCCACATCATTTAGACTGCGGCTTTCAAAGGCTACGGCATGGCCTTCTTGATTTAGCACTGCACCAATACAATCACCGCAAGCATCTGCTTCCACTACAAATGGTTTTACTAGATCTGGAATGATAAGAACAGGTCCAGAAGTAAGAGTTGTTTTCAGCCTTGTGAAGGCTGCCTTCTCTTTTTCCTTCCATTGGAAAGAGATCTTCTTCTTTGTAAGGTCATGAAGTGGAGAAGCCATATGTGCAAAATGCTTGATGAAGCGGTGGTAATAAGAGCATAAGCCAAGAAACGATCGCACCTCATGTACATCATGAGGATGAGGCCATTCTTGGATTATCCTGATCTTTTCAGGATCCATCTGAATCCCTTCAGAAGAGATGACATGCCCAAGGTAATTTATTTTATGCATGAAAAATTCACTCTTTTTACCATTTACCAAGAGTTGATTTTGTTGAAGTAATTGTAGAACAATTTCCAAGTGTTGATGATGCTCCTCTTCATTCTTGCTAAAGACAAGAATATCATCAAAGAAAGTACCGACATATTGTCGATGCTCTCTAAAGATGCGCTCCATCATTTGATTAAATGTGGCTGGTGCATTGGTTAATCCGAAAGGAACCACCAAGAATTCATAAAGACCGTATGAAGTGCGGAAAGCAGTTTTGTGTACATCTTGTGGTATTACCCTAATTTGATGATAACCACTCTTTAGATCAATGCGACTGAAAACTTTTGAGCCTCCTAGACGATCCAAAATGTCGTCAATTCTGGGAATAGGAAACCGATTCTTCACAGTGATTTTGTTGAGGGCTCGATAATCAATGCACATCCTGAATGTGCCATATTTCTTTTGAACAAGAAGAACCGGTGAACAAAATGGTGAGCTACTTGGCCTAATTAGCCCACGGCTGAGTAGGTCTTTGACTTGCTTTCTGATTTCTTCTTGTTGAGGATGGCTCACACGGTATGGTGCTATATTAGGAGGAGAATTGCCTGGGATAATATCAATATGATGGTCTTCTGGCCTTTCTGGGGGAAGCTGATAAGGAAGATCTTTCGAAAAACAATCTTTATACTTTTCCAAGAGCTGAAGTTGCTCTTGGTTTTCAGCATTCATATTATCTTTTACATCAGTGACATAAAGCAAACAACATTGAACACAATCCTTAATTGCTCTAGAGACTTGCATATGGCTTACCATAGGTATGGTGTCTCCAGAAACTCCAGCTTGGATCTTGTACTTCTTGCCTTTGTTGGTGAGTTCTACCTTCTTTTTCTGAGAGAAGATGATTGAATCTACTCTATGATTCTAGGGCATGCCAAGAATCACATCGCAACCATCAAGGTCTCCGATACAGAAGGTATCTTCGTCACTATAGCCTTGAATTTGAAACTTGAGCTTGCCAATGTAGGGTATCACAGTCTTCACTGTGTCACCTTCATCAACATTTAAAGCTTGGCGAACTTCTGTCGGAGTGTCCATCTCTTCATTCTTTAATCCAAGCTCTTTAGCTAATTGCAAGGAAATGATATTTTCATTCGCCCCAAGATCTATCAAGAATAGCACTTGCTTACCTTGCAACTGTCCCCAAGCTTTTAATAATTTGCACATCTCTGGAGTGTGAGTTGTGTTTGCAACTACATCACTGATAGCATTGATTTTCACTGGTGACTTAGGCTTGTTGTCAGAAACCTTGCTTTGTCCCTTGTTTGGACATTGCTTCGCTATGTGGCCTATTTGTCCACATTTAAAGCACTTCCCTTCTTTCATGAAGCGTTGCTTTTCTCCTTCGGAAAGTTGCTTTGCTTGTGGGTATAGATTGGAGCGAAATTGAGGAGCATTAGGAGGTGCATAGGGCTTCATCTTCTTTTGATTTGATGGCTGCTTTTGCCGCTGTTTTTGTCCTTCATTTGGGGCTGAATACTCCTCATCATCAGCTACTCTCTTCTTATCATTCTTTTGGAATGATTTGTTGCCATTGTGCTCCATTTCCCATGTCTCAGCATGGTCAATGAGTTCCCTGAGACTAGAACAATGATAATGATTAAGAGCAGTACGAAGTTTAAAATGCAAACCTCCTTGAAACTTTCTAAGCTTTTCCGAACTGCTGATCTTCTTGAAATGTTGGACCTTCAAAAGTAGCTCCCAAAATCTCTTGGTATAGTCACCAAGTGACTCATTTTTCCTTTGCCAAAGCCGATCCCATTCCATTTTTACATCTCTTTTGAAATGAATAGGAAGAAATTGGCTTTGTATCATGCGAACAAAGGACTGCCATGATTTTGGGGCAGTATGATCATATTCCAACCCCGTCCACCAAGTATGGGCTAAGTCGGTTAAATGTAAAGCTGCAAACTTAATCTTTTCTTTTTCTTTATACTTGTCACGACCATACAAAATTTGAAATTGACGAATAAACTTCAGAAGAAGATCAGGATTTCGAGAACCATCATACATACTGAACTTGATCTTCTTTTCAAGTTGAGATAGTGACTTAGTCTTCTTCTTCCTCTTATGCCTTCGTCCATGCCCGGATCTTAAGGTTGAAGATGATGAAGTGCTTGATGGGGATGAAGATGGAGACGAGGGTGAAGAATGTCGACGCCTTTGACGATGACGAGGTCTTCCACGAGAAGGGTGTGACTCTTCGTTACTAGAAGAGGGTCCATCAGAGTAGGCGCCAGATGACTTTGAAGAAGAGGATGAGCTTCGATGCGATCTCTTTCTTTGTCTTGAAGTAGAATGGGACTGCCTCTTAGAAGTAGTTGGACTTCTTGATCGGCTCCTTTCATTGGTATGGCTTTGTCTCCTTGAAGCAGATGGGCTTCTTTCCTTGAATTCTTTGGGATTCTCAACTTTTTCTAGTTTGAGAAGTTGGTCACGAATTTGCTGATTCTCTTCTCTAAGACTTTGAATGGCTTGAAGGATAGCACTCGACTGATCCATTGAGACTCTTAAGGAAAAAAAAAAATGCTCAAGCACTCAATACAAGGGCTGAAAACAAACAAACTTATAATTGTAAGCACTACCAGTGTTGGGGGTGAGGACCGAGCCAAAGCTCTGATACCACTGTAAATGCCCCGAACAACGTAGTATGCTTAACAATTATGATATTCACTTGTTTTTGAGATTTAATATAAAAGAGAATGAACACTTAAAGCTGAAAATGAAAATTACTCACAAAATTACAGCCATGAAAATGAAAAAGTAATGGAGACAAGATTGAGGGTATGAAAAAGTAATGGAGACAAGATTGAGGGTTAAAGATGGGCACCCCCCCGCCCCCCCCCCCCCCCCCCCCCCCCCCCAAAGGAATGTATTTCTGCTCAACCCAAGTCCCTTAGGGAAGAGCTCAGTTACAATCAACCTGAGAGTGAGAAGAAGTAATTCTCACTCTCACAAGATCATGCAAAGATGTACAAACACACATGCATTATCTATTATGCAATGATAAGAACCGATTTCTTTACAGTATGAGAGAAGAAAAAGGGGAAATCAGCCTTCTCCATCGTTGAACAGTAGTACATGGATAGGGCTTGCTTCTTGTTGCTAAAATGGAAGAAAGAGCTTGAAAAGGAGGTGCAGTAATGAATTTACAGGCTTGCTGTCTTGTAAAACAGCAGTGATAGAAGAAGGAATATGGAGGAATTTGATAATGGAGAAGTGGGGGATGATGATGGGGATGGATGGGGCCAGTTTCTGGCTATCTGTGGGTGGTGTACATGAGTTTACAACAAAGAAAAATGATGTTGAATGAAGAAAAACGAGCTCTTATTTATAGGAGAGGGAAGAGCTAGTACAAAAGGGGAAAGTGGAGTAGCACAAGACAAGTGTCCAGCCACATGTCATGAGATGTAATAAGTGGTGGGACACTTGGAAACTTGTGTGACAAGTGTCTTGACACTTGTCTCTTCTCTATGGCCTTCCTTTTTGGGTTGAATACTGTCAAGAATAGAAACAACCAAATTTAGTAAGCACAGTCAGAGTACAGAACTTACTATTTTTAGAATGACATCCCTATTTTTTAGGACTAGCATTTTTAGGGTGATTCGAGGCTCCTAAAATTTAGGGACCTCCTAAAATTTAGGGACCCCCCCAATATGGGTGTCATATGAAAGCTTTTTCCGTGTACATCGCAAAAATGGTATCCAAATCTTCATGTGACTTTCTTATGCAAAGAAATGTGCATTTCAAGCTTTCAGCCCACACATGCACATTATACATGCATTTCATGATCATGCCATCTTGTTGATTTTAACTGTCTATTCTGGTGGATCTAGCCCACACTTCAAGGCATCAATCTTTTCTGTGTGCGAGTCTAACCTTGATATGCGTGAGTTCTAGTCACAGGTGCCCAATCGGGCCATATAGGTGGAAGTGTGAACTATCTTTTCTCTAACCCACCGCGTGGGTCCACCATAACCTGTGACCACTCATTAGTGGCCAGCTCCAATGAACTTTTCTTTATATCTAATTAGTGCAAAGGAAATAAATTTAATAAATCATTATATAGACAAATTAATGAAAAAGGATACAAATTCTGTTTCTATAGAGTTGTGACAGAATTCAAGCTTATTGATCCACTTCTCCCATTCTGAAGGTGAAGCATTATCTCCTTTGAAATTAGTGATATTGATCTTCTCTTTATATTCTTTTTTAATTGTAAGATGGCTGCCCATGAGATTGTTGTCTCCATGAATCTTTATTCCATGAGTTTTGTCTAAAAGTAGGTGGCCCAAAACCATGAGATGAAGGTTGTCCATTTGAAACATGCTCTTGGTTTGGGATGTCATAAGCTGATCTTCGCTCATCATGCCTTCCACCTTCATGAACTTGATTGTTGAATGCATTTCCTTTTTGTGCATTTGAGGGCTCATGATAAAAATTCTTGTAGAAGGGGTCACATCCATGATAATCATTGTACCATTGAGTGTTGTCCTGTTCCCCTTCATGTCTATGATTATCCTTTGGACTGCTAAACTGAGGCCTTGGTGTATGAATACCATGAATTTGTGAAGGATGATGGTTGCCCCTCACTCTAGATGGCTCTCCCCTTTCAAAGGTGTGCATTACTGGCTGTGACTTTTCTTTGCTTGGATGGGAAGGATTACCAACAAAGGGAATTGCATGGGAGTCTTCAATACTTTGAGGTTCTCCTTGTGGTTTGCTTTCGATTTCCTTTATGTGGCTGAGATGAGCTCTTGGAATAAGGATTTATTGTTTTGCTGCAATTTAGAGATTTCTTGGTTTACCTGTGCCATCCCTTGCAACAAACCTTGATTCATATGGGTCAACCCTTCATTCAAAGCCTTCAAATCCTTAGAAAGGCCTTCATTGACATGTTCCAACTCTTTTGATAGTAGGAGATAATCATTCCCTACATGCTCTTCATGTATGTCTTGCTATCCTTAATGTGTGCTATAAGCAATCCCAATGCTTAATTCTTCATCTACTTGATCAACATTATGGGTTTTGGTTGTGTAATTTTGATCCTCTTGGAAGTATGTGGCACCATAATTCAATGCCTCAGTAATAGGGTCTTTCTTCTTATTCCTGGCCATTAGGAAATAGTGATGTAGTAGTAGACAATTTGTCACTTAACCCCTTGTTTCTCTAGAAATATGGCATCAATCCCAATGCTTAATAGCTCTATGGAAAGCTTATTATATGAGAATATACGAGATTTAGTAATATCTTAGCTTGCAATAAGGTATATGGGTAGAATGAACCCAAACATTATATTCCAGACAACCTGTTTAGGTGCAGTCCACTAGACTTCTTGTCAGTAAATTGGCCATAACTTTTGCTCCCGATGTCGGATCAAAAAACTTTTTGATTGAAATTGGAGCTTAGGATCCCTTCTTCAAATCAAGCTATTAAGATCCCAAATCATATTACGATATAATTTTTTGTAATAGGAAATGTGTACCTATCCCAAAGAATTCTTGCAACCTGTTGACACCCTGTGGAAACCTTGTTTGACCCTGTAGGAATACCCTGAGTGAAGGAAACCCTTGTAAACCACCGTAGAAACCATGAGAGGGTTATGGGGCACCTGTAGGGCTCAAGAACAACCTGTAGATGGGTATATACCTGCTGTTTTATCCATCAAACACCTGTAGGTGTCTTGAAAATAGGAGATGCTTTGCCCCTCTTCCAATGGATCACCAATCACTTATGGAACCTTGATTATTGCTGATCAATATTGTACTTGTGCCAAAATCTAATAAGGAAAATGTACATGCATCTAAATTTGAAAATAGCATGGGCTCCAAGAGAAGAGGGGTGTGCAAAGCTCCACCTCAAGTCGGGTTGTGCACCCCTTCAGGGTCTTAATCGAGAAGGGAGGGTCACCTCTGTTTTGTCTTCCCAACTCGCTTGGCATTTGCTTTTCCTCGCGGGAACCAACATGGAAAGTATATTCTAACGGCTAATCAAACAAGGATGCTATGCATTGACTGAAAAAGCCTTTGAACTTTTAATGAAATGCAAGTGGGTATTGAGAAATGACTGAATTGAAACGGGCTATGGATAGGGCATTACCCTTTTGCAGTGACTCACTGCTTTTACAATGTTCCCACTTACCATTTTCATCATTGTTTCAGTCCTGTAGCATCAATGCTCAACCATCCAACAAAAATCCAAGTCAAGTAGGCAATGAGTAGCATTTATGCAATCAATTGAGCTTCAACATTTGAATGGGCAGAAAAGAACTCATCAAGCAATCATAATCAGTCCTGGGCTGAATTCTACATGCCTTCAATAGGAATTAAGAGGTTCTACTACACTTAAATCTCTCTTATGAACAATAGGACTGGTTCAACAATTGGATAAAAGAGAGATTAAGCTAAAAGTACTAGAATTATCTCTTTAATGCTGATGGAAAGTAGTGGATGAATCCAATCAATCAACCTTCAGCATAAGACGCCATCAATAGACCAAGATTTTAGATCAATAAGACCAATCTTCAAGGAGGATTTGTCCAATATGATTGCTCCCAAGTAATCTTTAGCTTTCGATCAATAAGAGTGCTCCAATTCAATCAAAAGAACTCAATGACTTGATAGAAATCCACAATAGCTTGTTGGAGAAGATCATTTGAGCTTTGATGCGTGTAATTTCTCATTAGAATCATGGATTCCATGAATTTTCAGACATTGCCATGTTCAAGGGGCTGAAAATGCTTTCAGAATTTAAGAATTTATTCAATGTAAACCAAATCGTTGAAGAATACCTTCAATTGAACCTTCTCGGGGTTGTAGACAACCAAAAGCCCCATGAAATTGAAGGAGATAATCCAATAATTGGATTCTTGAAGCTTGCTGTCCTATTTTGACTCCATAGCCACCATATTTTGAAGCTTCACGTTCAAGAAGACTTCAATGTCGGCCCCTTGAGTGTTGAAGAAGCTCCAGGATACTTGTTAGAGCAAAAGCCCTTTGATTCTTTGAAGAAATTTAAAAAAAAATCATTGTTGTCTTGAATCTGCCATAGCTAGGGTTTGAGAGCTCAAGAATGCTCAAGAGGATGGGCTTCAGTTGAGTATACTAGATTGGAGACTCAGAGATTGATGATTATAGATTGTACAAGCCATAGAAGATGCCATTGTTTGCTGAAAATGTGGAGAAGATGAGCATGGAATTCAACGCAAAATGCGCTGATTTAGCCTGCTGTCCTGGCTGATCATACTTAGCAAAGTGTGAGTACTATGCTACTCAATCTGAAGCTCTTGACACAAAGAAACAAGTTCTGATGTCTCTTTAGGGGGGAAATTAGCTCTTGGAAGAAGATTTCAACAATTGACTCCATGGATTCTTGGAGAAAAGCTTGAAAACAAGAAGAGAGAGAAACTGTCCCCTAAAAGTAATCTCAGTTTAACTAATGTAACCCCACTTGGACTTCAGTTAGGGTCAAAATCCTTCAAAATGGACCTCCATTTGACGACGTCCTGCTATTTCAGCCAAGAACCTCCATCTTCCTCAAGATCTTCTTCAAGAAGCCTCCAAAATTAGTCCCGACTTGTTGCAGAGAACTCTGACTAGTCACGGTTTAAATTGTACCAAACCCTGTGACCAAATCTTGGTGCTCCAGTTAACTAGTTCCTGTCCCAATGACTAAATTCTCCAAGAAAATGACACTTCACATGGATCAAAGTCCATGCTTTGATACCAATGTAATAAAGCTAAATTTCACATCAAGCTTTTAAACTGAAAATACAAGAAATAGACATAAAATGCCAAGAAACCATAGCCAAGGTGGCTTGGCAAGAAATGGTATTACCAATGTTGGTTGAGAATCAAATGATGAGAGGTTGCAGCATGGTATACACCCCAAGCTATGGTGGCTAAGAGTATTCACCCTCTTAGTTGGTGGGAGGCTGAGACCTCAAACAAGTAATGTTTGTAAAATGGCAAAAAGATGCTACACATGTTACACCTCCACCTTTTATACTTACCCTAGACTAAGGCATTTATGCTTTATTACATTGTGTCACATCAAACTCTAGTTGTTGTTAAAGCCTTGATTGTGTAGAAAAGGCATCACTATAATAGCATTCCAAGCCCAACAAGAAGGCCAATGAGGAACCAATTACTTCCATTAGTCCCCCGTGATCTTCTCAATCTTCCACTACCACTCTTTGTGAGAGTCAAAATTCACCAAAGCCACATCTGTCAATGGCTACTACATTCCCAACAATTGTTAATAATAACCAACAACCACATCTGAAAAAGATGGCAACCACCAACAAAAGGGAATAATAGATCTAGAATACAAATGAATATCTCCAATGATATTATGTAATTGTGTAACCATCAAGTATGTGCTACTAAACTTGAACCACCTCTAGGTCTACACCCATTATATAAAAGATCATTGATCCTGAAACTAGCCATGATAGACATGGCTGGGTGAAACTATTTTGTCACATGTGTCAAATGGTTGGATAATAAATATACCCTATTTTCTCCTAGCTATTATTGGATGGATTTAGGTCTTCTACATAGTAAGATGATTGAAGTAGTCAAAACCTTTTGTGATTCTTCTTTTGCACTTTATATAGCTTTACAACCAACTATTGCCCTCCCTTGCTGGATAATAACCTTTATTGTTAAGGTTGGTCTTCCTACTTGCCTTATTATCTTGACTAAAAGCTACAATGATACTTGCACATGGTAATAAGAAATATGCTTTTATATTCACCAAGTGTATCACCATGGCAAAGAAACCAATAGTACTGCAAGGATCAAGAGAAAAAGCTCTATATGGCTACTTGATCACTTCCTTCAAGCCTAAATGTCTAGATACCATGCAAGGTGATCTAGATGATTACATCTATCAAAAATTAGAATCTCCCTTTTTGCAAAAGTGGTTCACTTAGAGAGTACAATGGGAAATGATTGCTTGTTGCTGGATCATGACAAACACCAAACAATGATCCCACCTATGTTGCTTCTATATCCATTAGAGTGTTGGCCATGATTGACAATAGAATCATTGAGGATAACATTATGCACCACCCTTTCTTAGATAGGATGTTGAATGAGAAAGATCTTCATGTAGCTAGTAGATTAGGATATCGGGCAATTTCTTGATGGATGTCCTAACCTACATCACCCTTATTGGCATACAACCAAGAGACTGGGTCACTCAAATACAATCCACACTTCCTTTGAGTGGTTGCTACCAATGTAATATTTAACAATTTTAATTTGAGTGGTTGCTACAATCCCCACTCCTAAATGAAGGTGGTTGCTACAAGAGTTGTCACTTCTCAAAAGATAAACCCCCACTCTTGCATATATAAATAAAATTTCATTCATTTTATTCCTCACTTTATCAAAAAATCATAAAAAACCATGCATCACTAGAGTCTAGCACTAGGCCAACTTCTCAGTCGCCCCTGCAAAGCTAGAAAGTGTTGCAATATTTCATGGCAAGGGAGGGGGATAGAGAAGATAAACTTTAAAAAATTTCACCAAATTCAACACAATTTAGGCACCTTAAGGACACCAATGTTTTATTGAAATAGCTCAAATTTTGATTGACATCTTCCTTTTTAACATCTTGTCACACTTTCTTATGTGCAAATTCTCTTAGAGAAATGGTAGGAACTAGTAACATGTTTGTGTATGAAAGTCTTGGAAGTCCCTAGATCCCCTTTACTAATTAGAAGCAAGCTATATATATCATGAATTTGGATATTTAGAAGTACTACAACTAATACTTGTTACTCATTTATTTACTTAAATTATTTACCAATGTAATATTCAACAAATTTAATTTGATATCCTAAATTTTAAAGCTTATTAGCCCTATAATAAGCCATTAAGCTAAACTATACACTTAAATACCTCATTGTAATTTGATTATATTATTATTATCTTTACAATCCCTTGGTTATAGAGATCCTTCAAACAATAGTTAATTGTGAAATAAAAAAGTATAAACTTAATTAGTTGTAATGATAAAATTAGTTAATTATAAATTTAGTTATAGGGGGAGAGAGAGAAAGAGAAAAATTAATTATTAATCATAAACATATTGTCTTTAAATGACCTGAGAGAGAGAGAGAGAGAGAGAGAGAGAGAGAGAGAGAGAGAGAGAGAGAGAGAGAGAGAGAGAGAGAGAGAGAGAGAGAGAGAGAGAGAGAGAGAGAGAGAGAGAGAGAGAGAGAGAGAGAGATGTTAAGAATGCATTTCTCAATGGTGATTTAGCAGATGATGTTTATATGGATAAGCTTGAAGGGTATGTACACCCTGATTTTCAGCATTATGTATGCAAGCTGAAAAAAGTATTGTATGGGCTAAAGCAGGCTCCGAGAGCTTGGTATGCAAGGATCAATAATTACTTGCAGAGTTTGGGATTCACAATTGGCACGACTGATAATAGTCTGTTTATGAAAAAAATAGGACAAAGGTTTGGTAGTGCTGGTTATCTATGTTGATGATTTGATAATCACAGATGGTGATGACTTGGGGATACAACATGTTATGCAGATGCTGAAATTTGAGTTTGATATGAAAGAATTAGGTGAACTAAAGTATTTCTTGGGTATTGAGGTGATCAAGGCTGAAAATGGTTTATGGCTAATGCACAAACACTATGCCATGGAAATGCTAAAGAAATATAGCATGGTTGAATGTAAACCACTAGATACACCTCTTGATCAGAATGTCAAGTTGGACATTAGCACTGGTGCTGAAATTGATGATGTGACTATATACAAGCAGATGGTTGGAAGTATGATCTACTTGACCATCACCAGGCCTGCTGACTTGAGTTATGCTATTGGGCTCATAAGTCAGCTCATTGCAGAAGCCCAGAAAGCCACATTTGGATGCTGTTAGACACTTTATGAGATATGTTAAGTCCACCGTAGATTATGGGTTATTTTATGTGAAAGTTAACCCCTTGACACTCGTTGGATATATGGATGCAGATTGGGCAGGATGCTCATATGACCATAGATTTATGAGTGGTTATGCCTTTGGATATGGAAGTGGCATGATTAGGTGGAGTAGCAAGAAGCAACCTACGGTTGCATTGTTTAGCATTGAGGTAGAGTATAGGGGTACTCTGCATTGGTAGCATGTGAGATTGCATGGCTACTCAAGCTTATGGCTAATTTGGACATACAGGTGGATGCTCCAATGACCTTGTTATGCGATAATCTCAGTAGTGTACTACTGGCAACAAATCTAGTTTATCATGCTAGGACTAAACACATTAAAGTACACCAACATTTTATCAGAGAGATGGTTCTTGTAGGGAAAGTAGATCTTATGCATATGAAGACTGATGAACAGGTTGTAGATATCTTTACCAAGTCTTTGGGTAAATATATGTTCAGTGTTTTACGACAACTACTTGGTGTGCAGAGGCTGTCTTAAGCTTGAGGGGGAGTGTTAAGACTTCAAGCTCTTTTATCTTTAGTATGTGTGTAATCGACACTCTGTCACCTTGTCATATGTCCAACTATATCAGTAAGTGTGGGACATTAAATAAGTCAATGACTTTAGGCTGTGTGTGAATGGTCTGCAAGACCTTTAGTGTGTTGTATTCACTTCAGTTATGTGTTATGGAATAATGAGGAAAATGAGGTGAGAGCGTTGCTCCAACCCTTCTCTTAGTCTCTCAACACTGATCACATGGACCTCACTTTTACATGCAACTCAGGAGATTCAATCAATGTCCAGGCTCACACATGACTTCTCCTCTCATAATGGGGGTCTTAAAACTTAGAGCACCACAAATCATTGGTGGCACCTTATGAGGGTGGGATGTTGGGCATATCTAACATCATATTTAGGAATTTCTCTTGAAAATATAAAATAAAATATAATCCTTATACTACTATTAATCTTTATATTTTTTCTAAAGACTATTAACTTTCAAAAATATTATCATTCAAATGATAAATACTTATATTATTAACTTATTAAATAAAATTTATTTTTAAATTTATATTTTAATTTCACTTAATATTGAATTACTTGCATGTAAAAGAAATACTCATGTGGCATATCCTATATTGTAGGCTTGACGAAGATGTCAGCATTGAAGATGTGTTCTTTCAACCCCTTCACATCTCAAGTCTCTCCACTAGTATATGTGACCTACAGGAAAGTTTATAGTTAAGCCTAAGCTCCACACCCCTCTCTCTTGATCTCTTATCGCTCTCCCTCTCTCTTTGAAGATCACTTTGTCTCACTCTCATTTATTCATTCATTCTCTCATACACTCGATTTCCCTTCTCTTGATTTATTTTTCATATCCCCCTCCCCCCATGCACGCGCGCGTGTGCACACACACACACACACACACACACACTCTCTCTCTCTCTCTCTCTCTCTCTATTCTTCTCTCCCTGTAAGAAGCTGGGAATACCTAGAATGCTAATAATATGCCATGCCACATTGACACTGGTATATAAGGAGAGAAGTTGCAATTTTTCACATCTTTTGACAAATCAATACATTTACAATCTTTCTCCCCCTTCTTGCTCCAAGCTTCCATGGCTTCTTCACCTTTCCTGTCTTTCTCTCTCCAATTCTAGTCTTTCTCTCTCCTCGTCACTCTATTTCTCTCTCTTCTTGCAGTCTTTCTCTCTCCTTTGCAGTCTTTCTCTCTCCCTAGTTCTCTCTCTGACAAGTGGTATCAGAGCTTCAGTCTTTGATCCATTATTCTCTTCCATTTTCACTCCTATTTTCCTATTTCAAAACCAATTTCAGACAAAAATGGTACAAGACAGTGACTAGTGGAGTGCTGCAGGACAACTACAGTTAGCAATGACTACATCTGGGGATATCCAAGGTCAGATATGGCGGGTAAAGGCTTAAATGGCTGGACGTCATCAAATTCTATGCAAAAATGGAGGTAACTAGGGTAAAGGATGGTTAACCGGGCTTAGTTTGAGAACAAACTGTGGTTACTTTGAAAAGAGGGGTTTCTCTTTCCCCTTTCCTGGAGTTTCCTGCAGGTTTCATGGAAGTTCAGCCCTGAAGATGAGCTCATATCTCTCTTATCCCTGAGTTTCTTGGTCAAGTACCACATGGAAATGATTCCTCAGTTCAAGATCTTCAGAATGAGCATAGGGTTGCTCAAGCTTTTCACTGCCATGGAGCCAGAAGCAGCCCCGAAAATTGCGGCGCAATTTTCGGGCTGATTCCAGCCCTACCCTGCTTCAAACTTGCTTCTCCTCAGCTCTGGCAATCCTCTTGTTCCATTTCAAACATAAATCCTCAGCAATGGTGAGATTCTCAGCCACATTCATGGATTCCTCAGCTCTCTTGAACCCTAGGTGAATAGTCCATGGGCAGCCATGAAAGCTTCAGCCCAAGCTTCCATTTCTTGACAATTTCTTGAAGATTCTTCATCCTTTTGGCCCGTGGAATCATTTCAGCAAGGATTCTTCAATAAATTGCAAGGATTAAGCACGGGATGGCTAAACATTGAAGATCAAGAGCTTCTATGGAGCAAAAATTTGGGGGAAACGGGTTTAATGCTTCAATTTCAAGCATTTGAAGCTTCAAGATTGGTCTCAACCATCAGATACGCAAGTCTTATGGGTTATTTTGCTAACATTGGACAACCGGGAGCCCTATCAAGCATTTGGCAAGTTATTTTCAGCCATGTCAAGGTATTTCTCTTCAATTTTTAATCTCTCTCATTAATCCAATTGCTGAGCTTAAGCCATTTGACTGAGAGATTAAAGAATTGAACATTTTCATCAAATTCTCAGTCAACCTTTGCTTGAATTCATCTATTCAAGAATGCAATGCTTGCCTAATGCATATTAGCTTCAATCAGTGAATGAAAGGCCTCAATCTGAGATTTCAGCATAACATTTGAATCTTATTGACTGAATACATTGATTGATTCCTTTGTTTACTCTAATCCAATTGATTGGTTGATTCTCTTTTGCCTAAATTGGAAAATTGTAAAAGGGTAAGTACTAGCAATCAGTGAGTCACTGAATTGCATAGGTAAAACCCTTCTCCCATCTCAAGTTTTCTTATCTCAATCAATTGCATCTCATGAAAGGCTGAATGGATATATTTTTCAATTGCATATCATGCTGATTGCTTAGCACACTAGCCTTTGCCATGTTGATATTCCCACCGAGGAAAAAGGTGGATGCTGGGGGAGATAGTGGGACAAAAGAGAGGTGACCCTCCCTCACTATCGAAGATCCCGAAGGGGTGCAACCAACCGACCCGGGGGGAACTTTGCCCACCTCCCGGTGATTCGGAGCCCGTGTAGGGAGCCCGTCCTACCGTTTTATCCCTCACACAGGTACAGCGAGTGGAGAATTGAAGATTGAAGACTTTCCAACGACTCAAGTACCTACTGGATTAAAACAGGGTAAAACAGGGCATTTTCAGGTTACCCACAGGGTATTTACAGGTGGATACAAGTACACCCTTTGATACTGAAGCACAGGTGCAGGTACTACAGGGTACCCACAGGTCCTATATACCCCTTTGCAGGGTTTGGTAGCCATTTGAGGTTACTTTCTTGCATTACAGGGTCAAAACAGGGCACTTACAGGTCTAAACAGGGTGCAGGACTGGACAGTTCAGACTCTGAAATTCAGTTATAGAATTTTCTGTCCTAAACCTGTTATAGCGTGCTATAGCTCATCTCGAAGAGGGCATTGTAAGCTTCGATTTGCACAAAAAAGTTTTGCAATCGGAGTTTTTTAGCCAAAGTTATAGCCGTTTTACTGACAGGGGGTACTGCAGGACTGCACTAGTATGGCAGGACATAAAGGCAAAAATAAGGTCCAGGAGGACTATGCACAGCAAATCAGGGATTGCATGATGGAAAGCACACTTCAAGAAAACCCTGAAGAGCCTCAACAAGGAGAGATTAGTATACTCAATGATGCTTTGTGTGCCCATGAACTAAGACATAAGGAACGTCATGAGACTATTTTGTCAGCAATGGAGCATATGATTTTATCATTTGATCAAACGAAGTCTACTGTTGAGAAGATGATGGAATCAACTAACCGAACCAATGCTTCCATTGATAAGTTGGTAGAATCTAATGCTCAACTTATGGCACAATTTTCTCAACTCATGCAGTCACAAAAGGGATCAAAAGAAGCAAATGAGAAGGCTTGTTCAAACAGTGACCCCTCAGTCCCACTTCAGCCATCCAACCAAAATGGTTATGGAGATGGGATCATAGGAAGAAGAGGCATACCAAATAGTCAATATGAAGTGGAAGAAGCTTCACAAAGGCATGATGACTATTTGGGCAGTTTGAATGGAGCCAATACTCAAACTTTTGGACTGCATACTCAGAATTCTAGGGGTGCTTTACCAACAGGAAGATTACATGGTAATTCTCAACCACCTGTTGGAAGATTTCAGTCTCATTTTGGGGGTTCTGTACTTAGAAATCCCGATCAGCCAGTTTTGAGACAACAACTATTCCATGATAGAGAATTCAAGGACAAAATTGTTTTATCCAAATTCAATGGCCAGTCATCTTCACCATCAGAATTAGAGGAATGGACCTCTAAGATGGAGTCTTATTTCGACATATTTCCTAAAACTGATGATATGAAGATACATTTTGCCTCCCTCCACTTAGAAGGATTTGCTCACACTTGGTGGAGGTATATCAAGAAAGAGAATGTACTTATTGAGAATTGGGAAGCTTTCAAGGCACTTATGGCTGAAGTCTTTGTTTCACCTCTTGAAAAAGAGAAGTTAGAACGAAGATGGTATGGCTTGGAACAAAGGAGCCTAAGTGTAAGAGAATATACAAACCAATTCCTCAACTTGACCATGTATGTGGAAAACATCAGTGATGAGGCCAAGTTACACAAGTTAATGTATGGTTTAGAACCATCCTTGTCAGCTGATGTTATGGCGCAGAATCCTACTTCACTTTTCAAGGCTATTGAGCTTGCAGAGCGCTTTGGAAGGAAGTATAGGAAAGAGTCTTCATTTCAGCCAAGTTATGGACAGCCAAGGACTGTTTTAAAGCAAGGGCAAGTTGGTAACAATTATGGCAGCAATCATATGCCTAGTGGGAGCTTACGGATACCAACTTATCCTCCATTTAATGCTTCTAGGCTTCAAAGCAATTTCAGGACAGCAAACAGTCCAAAGGTTGAATTTAAGCAAGGTGACAATAAGCCTAAGTCTACTTCAGCCAATACAAATTCCAAAAATATTCCCATGGATCTTTACAAGGAAAGAAAGGACAAAGGCTTATGCTTCAAGTGTGGAGAAAAGTATACTCCTGACCATGCTTCAAAGTGTGTATACAAAAATGCCAAGCCAAAAATTCAGAGTATGCTAGTTCTTGAGGACCTTGAAAATGACATAGATGAAGTTAATGCAGTCACAATCAATGCTGAAAATGAAGATTTCGAGGATGATGGTGGACAGGAGTACTTCTATGATCCATCTGACTCTGTTCCTTTTGATCCAGGCGGTGATATCCCATTTGATCCTGGTGGATTTTGTAATGAGTTGCCTGCTGCCACTAATTGTTCTATCTCTATGGATGCTTGGACGGGATCTAAGAACCCTAATACACTTCGTATGAAGGGAAGCATATGTGGAAAGCCAGTGTTCATCCTGATAGATAGTGGCAGTACCCACAGTTTTGTCAATAAATCCATTATGTACAAGTTGAATTGTGTTCCCACCGACTTACAGCAGCCCATTAGAGTACAAGTGGCTAATGGTGAAGAGGAAATTAGCACACAGATTTGCCCACAGGTTTCTTTGCAGATGGCTGAAAATTTTGAAGTCAAAGTAAACCTGATCACTTTGGAAATGGGGCCTATAGATATTGTACTTGGTTGTGATTGGTTGATGACCTTAGGCAGGATTACTATGGATTTCTCACAGTTATATATGGAGTTTTTCTCCAATGGACAGCTCATCCGTTTACAGGGGATCCCTAGTAGATCTGATTTTCAGCTTATCACCATTCAACAACTCAAGAAAGAGTACAAGAAGCGCTCACAGATATTTGTATTGCATTTGAACAAAGAAACACAGGATCAGCCCAATAATTCAGCAAACCATCCAGCCTTGACAGCTCTTCTTGAGGAGTATAGAGATTTATTTGAAGTACCTACTTCATTGCCTCCTAAGAGAGCGGTGGATCACCCCATTGATTTGGAACCCAACTCAAAGACAATCAATAAGCCACCTTACAGACTATCAAAATGTGAACGAGAGGAAGTAGCCAAGCAAATCAAAGAGCTTCTTGAAATGGGATTTATTGAACCCAGTTCTTCACCGTATGCATCCCCAGTCCTGTTAGTCAAAAAGAAAGATGGATCTTTCAGAATGTGCATTGACATTCTCTATAACTGTTATTTGAAGCAAATCATCTATCCTGGGTATAGGATACCTGTTCTTAATAAGATAACAGTGAAGAACAGGTATCCTATATCCAGGATAGATGATTTACTTGATGAGCTTAAGGGGGCTCGATTCTTCACGAAGATTGATTTGAGATCAGGGTATCATCAGATTCGTATGAGAGAGGGTGATGAGGTCAAGACTGCTTTTAGGACTGATCGTGGGCTCTACCATTTCTTGGTGATGCCATTCGGCCTTACAAACGCTCCAGCTACCTTTCAAAGCCTAATGAATAAGATTCTACAACCTTTCCTCTTTCAGTTTGTCTTAGTGTTCTTCGACGACATTTTGATCTACAGCAAGACTTTTCAGGATCATTTGTCGCATATGAGGAAGGTTTTTGATGTGTTGAGACATCATAGGCTTTTTGCTAAGGAGAAGAAGTGTTCTTTCATGCAGACTGAAGTGGAATACTTGGGGCATATAGTCAGTGAAAAAGGAATACATGCTGATCCCAAGAAGGTGCAATGCATAAAAGATTGGCCAACGCCTACTACTACTACTACCTCTCTTAGAGGATTTCTTGGTCTATCTTCATTCTATCCTAGATTTATAAAGCATTATGCGGCAATTGCAGCCCCTTTAACTGACAGGTTGAAGAAAGAGGCTTTCTTTTGGGATGCTCTTGCAGATAGCAGCTTCAACTAGTTAAAGGAATTACTTACCTCTGCTCCTATTCTTGTATGCCCAGATTTCTCTAAACCGTTTACTATACAGTGTGATGCTAGTGGCCGTGGCATTGGGGCTGTTTTGCTTCAGGAGCATGGAGTAATTGCATTTGAAAGCCGTAAGCTTACTGATAAGGAGATGGCCATGAATATTTATGACCAGGAAATGTTGGCTATTCTGCATGCAATCAAGAAATGGCACCATTACTTATATGGCAGCCGGTTCAGAGTACATAGTGATCATCGGGTACTCAAGTATTTCCTTACTCAGTCAAATCTCACTCCAAAGCAAAGACGATGGGTAGCAACATTACAAAATTATGACTTTGACATCACTCATACAAGGGGCAAAGATAACATAGTGGCTGATTCTCTCTCTCGTATGTGGGCCTGCAAAGTATAAGCCATGACAGAATTGCATAGTGATTGGATTGAAGAGCTACAAGAGGCATATCTCTTAGATGAGGAATTCAGCCAAATCTTTCAGAAATTACAGCAAGGTCTTATGGAAGAAAACTCACATTACCAGCTTAAAAATGGTCTTATTTGGTGGAAGGGCAAGATTGTTATTCCCTCTACTTCTTCTTTCAAGCGAAAAATTATGGAGGAGTTGCATTCTTCGCCTTTAGCTGGACACTTGGGAGTTTTCAAGGCTTATGACAGGATCAGCAAGAGCTTTTATTGGAAAGGACTGTGGAAAGATGTCAAGGACTTCGTTATGAAGTGTATGCCTTGTCAGCAAAATAAGGATAGCACCCATAAGCCATGAGGTTTGTTGCAGCCATTGGCTATTCCTACGGGTAAATGGACTCATATTACTATGGACTTTATCACTGGCTTACCTACTACCAAGAAGGGGTGGAATAGTATTTATGTGGTGGTTGACAGACTCACCAAAGCAGCTCATTTTATCCCAACAAAAATTCATTTTACTGCTTCTCAGGTGGCTAACCAGTTTATGGAGCATATTTTCAGATTACATGGATTACCGCAAGTGATTGTCCATGATAGGGACTCAAAGTTTATGAGTAACTTTTGGCAAGCGGTATTTACATCTATGGGTATCAAGTTGGCTCCATCTACGGCTTATCATCCCCAAACTGATGGACAGACAGAGAGAGTTAATAAATGTTTGGAGACTTATCTTCACCATTTTTGCTATGATGTCCATTGGACCTCATGGGATCCTTGGTTACACCTGGCTGAGTTTGCTTATAATAATTCCACTCATGCGAGCATAGGAGTTTCACCCTTTGAGGCTTTGTATGGTTACAAGGTGCCTCTACCCACAGTCATTTTTAACGAAAAGATCAATCCTCATGGGAAGGAAGAGTTGGAAAGAATGCAGACCCTTCTTCAGTAATGCAAGGTGAATCTAAGGAAGGCTCAAGATCAGATGAAGATGTATGCTGATGAGAAGAGGAGGCCTTTAGAGTTCCAAGAAGGAGAGCTGGTTTTGTTGAAGGTGCCCAAATCCAAGTACTCTACATTGAAAGATGGATCCAGTAATAAGCTTGCTCACAGATTCTATGGCCCTTACAGGATCCTTAAGCGGATTGGAGATTTGGCATACAGACTAGAGCGTCCCTCTTCTACAAAGATTCATAACGTCTTCCATGTTAGTCAGCTCAAGCCCTATTATGGTGATCTAGTGGATTTAGTTGATGAGCTGCCACCTATTGATGAAGATGGTATCGTTCAGTACATCCCAGAGGCTGTTATAGGTCAGCATGAAAAGAAGCTTCGATCACGTTCTATTGTGGAATATTTGATTAAATGGAGAGGTTTACCCTTTGAAGAGGCTTCTTGGAGACCTGATTCAATATTGGATGAGTATCCATACTTGAAGGATACATTGGTGGCTGAATCCTATTGCTTATGGAGCTAGTATTGGTGCAGACTGGTTTAGGACAGCACGCTGTTTTAGAACAGTTTTTGTCGTACTTCATTTTCAGAAATGAGCTATCGACATGAGCTTAAAGTACTCTTCAAGAGCTTCGTTTTGATATGTGGTACTTCTTATTTGGACACTTCTATCAAAAGTTATGGCAGATTTGGTCCAGCAGGGATTGTTATTTCAGCAAGTTGTCTACTTTCTTCTGGAACTATTTGTTGAAGATTCTATGGCTCCAATGACTTCTAAAAGTTCTTCAAATCATGTATATAGCAGAGTCCTCTTTCCGTTCTTCAAATTCAGCCCTTGTAATGATAATTCTTCACTCATTCCCTATTTATAAAGCTGTAAAACAGAGTAGTACTCTTTTCTATCCATCTTTTCTTTAGCTCTTTCTAGGTTTGTTTTTGAGGACAAAAACTTTTGGGAAGGGATGGATTGTAAGAAGCTGGGAATACCTAGAATGCTAATAATATGCCATGTCACATTGACACTGGTATATAAGGAGAGAAGTTGTAATTTTTCACATCTTTTGACAAATCAATACATTTACAATCTTTCTCTCCCTTCTTGCTCCAAGCTTCCATGGCTTCTTCACCTTTCCTGTCTTTCTCTCTCCAATTCTAGTCTTTCTCTCTCCTCGTCACTCTATTTCTCTCTCTTCCTGCAGTCTTTCTCTCTCCTCTGCAGTCTTTCTCTCTCCTCTTTCTCTCTCCCTAGTTCTCTCTCTGACACTCCCTTCTTCAACTACCTCTCTCACCCTCTCTTACATAAATTTTGTACTAAGACAAAGGTAGAAATGATAAAAACAAGCAAACATTAAAAGAGCATAGCAAGTATTATATCTCTCCTCTTCTTTCTCTCTTCATACAATTTATATAAATGTCAAAGCAAGAATGGTGTAAAAAATATTACATTGATATTTCTCCTTCTTCTCTCAAGCTCATATACTCATGTACACTTCCGTACTCAAATTGTAGCTCTCATGTTCATGGAAGCTAGTATGTGAAAATAAGAAACCTTATATAGATGCCATGTCTTCTACATAAGGGTATTTTGAAGAAAGAGAATGTGTGAGACATAAGAAAAACAAACAAAGGAATAACCAATGCAAAATGGAAGGAATCAAGATGCTCTTACCTTGATATTTTTACTGCATACACATCTCGTCCTTACTCTCGATACACTTTCATTTTGCAGATTGTGTGTAGAGAAATGAAAAGTTTCGATCATAGTATTTTTTATTGCATTGATATATACTCAAGGAAATGCATTGTTACTACATTTTTCATAGTTTATATTGGTGCTAGTATCCATCCATATACCTATGTATATCATCCTAATGGTTGTATTGATGATTATATTGATGATCACATTTTTTTATAAACATGTCAAAAACTAGCATTAGAATATCCCTTATCCCTTGTAGTGATCTATTTCACTTAGGCTTAACTTGCTTACCATTGAGAAGCTTATCCATACCTAAGCTTGCCCACTATTGAGAAATCTACCCTACTAATTCTTGCTACTACTTTCCTTTTCCCTTTTATCTTTTTACTCTAATTCATCTTTTTTATGTAAGTAGTTTTATAGTTCTATATTGATTCTCACCTAAGCATTGAATATTTATGTAGTTACCAAAATTTTTAAATATATTCACTCTATTTATATGATCACTCTATTTATTAGGCTTTTAATTTTCTTGTCAAGATTTTTCAAAGAATGTTTTAATCACCATTTACACATCATTTAAAGAAAGCCAAGAAGTGGTATAATGTCACAATTATAGACACACACATACAATGCAAACATGCATATATTCATGTGAATAATGTGCTTGTACAATTACACGTATAGAAACAAGTACCATAATGTATGATCAAACAATGAATTTATAGTAGATACACATGAGCATAATATTTGTAGATATAAGTACAAGCATACATATACATGCGTGCGTACACAAACACATGTATGTATGTATGCATGCATGTCTATATGCATGCATGCATGCATGTATGTATGTATGTATGTATGTATGTATGTATGTATGTATGTATGTATGTATGTATAGGAATAACATATGTATAACCAACCTTCCGCCAAGATCATATATCCAAATCACAAGTATCTTTTGAAATACATAGAAATCCCAATCTCTTCCACTTGGATTATAAGGCATAGAGAATATATGATATACAATCATCAAAGCCTCCATGGCCAAATCCATGAACTCAAAAGGTCCTCCAAGATCAAATGATAAACTAAAATCCCATTGCAACATCTTGTGTCTAGCAACATCCCTTGCATAAACCATTCCTCCTCACTTTATCCCAACATTAGATACATCTTCTTGGACTAGCATAGTGGAATCAACCATTTGCACAACCAAATGTTCTCTCAAAACATATATTTCCTTTGCATCTTTATGTATCATAACATCTCTCTCTTGCAAGATAGCATCTACATACTCCATCATCACATCATATAGTAATCCGTTTTGTATTTGGTTTGAATCTTTTCTTTACTTTTTATCTCTTGTAAACCCAACTCTTGCTGCAAATGCATAGCAATCAACTCTGGTGGTCAACATAACTCAATATTCTTTTCCATATGCTGAACTACATCATTCAATAATTCTTTTTACTAAATATGCTTAGCACCCAACTCTTCATATTGTGTAAAGCTAGAAATCTTAGAATACATGTCAAAGGAATGCACTTGTACAAAACTAGAACCAATTTGCACATATGCATACTCAAAGTATAGATTTTGTTTACATCCTTAGTTAACATTGCATCATCCCTCTCTTTCTTGATAGCATCAACACTCTTCTTTATCACATCATCATTAGGCATGTTTCTAATAATATCAGTAGTCACTTGATCCACATTAGCATCCACAACATTTATAACATCCTCCACTACTTCAGTCAAGGCATTTGTGTTCTAAATACTTTCCTACATATCAGAATCCTCAATCAAAATCTTAGCATCTGCATGACTCTTGAGAAATGTGTCTACTTCTGCATTGATAGGCAATATATCCATAACTGGAACATCACTCTGCATATCAGGTAGTATAAAAGCATTTCTAGATAGAACCTACGCATCATTAGTTATCCTCGACTCTGGGTTTACATCTAGAGTATCCTTTGACTCTTCAGCATCTAGTGGTGGAAGCTCAGATAATCCAATAGACAAGTCACAATCCTGCATACAAACCTTAGCTTTTTGAGTACGCATATACTCTTCGTAGACTTTAAGAGCATGCTTGTATTCATCCTAGGTTGTGCATCGTATCTCTTGAACTTGTTTTTGAACTCTCTTACATTAATGCATTCAAAACATCCAATCCTATTATCCTTTGGGATTTTAGATTACCACATTCTCTTGTGTTCAAAACTCTTAGGTATCTAGATACATCTTGTCCAACAAATAGTCTCAGTTTCTCTACAATTAGCCGAAGTGCTTTTGATGTCAAATCCTCCATTTGCTCAGGTTCTTGTTCAATCATTTTCTTTACTTGAATATCTATGACTTAGTGTGGTAACAATATGTATGTTGCCTCCATAAATATTTGAGCTACTTATATCTTGGAATCCATATCTAAATGTTCATGCTCGACTTTTTGTATATTTTTTTTTCAATAATTGCATCTACTTCTTGTTACATTTCCTAATAAAGTCCCTATCAACATCATGATTCGTGTAGTTTCCCATCCTACAATCTTGATGTGACTCTCACGTCGAAGTCACCAATGATGTCAAATGGGTTTTATGATAGGCTACAATAGTAGGGGATTTTGGAAAAAAAAGACAAGATGGAAGAAATATTCAAAAGAACCAAAAGAAAACTATGCATATAGACTTTGTACACTATGGACACTCTATTGAATTACAAACACACATTGTTGCTAGAAGTAAGAAGCCCTATCTCAAAGCCCTCAAGAGTGCCATCCTATCTTGAATTTCTTGCAACTTGAATTCGTTTGCGCCAACTTTTACATATGGACCTAGAATATAGTTACCAGGGTGCTTAAATCGATCGAATAGGTCCAATCTAGAATAGTCAAAATTTCACTTTTCATAAAACACACTACTTTTCTTTTATATTTTTCGCTTTGAATGCCCTATAGCACTTGAAAAGAGACTTGAGTTAATGCCAGTCATGTCATCTTACTTGCTTTGCTAAACAAAAGAATTGGGCTCTTCATGAACCATCAAGACTCCTTGCCTTAGCATTATAAGACTCTTAGCTCACCCTAGTTGATGAAAAGTGATATAATCATGGAAAAGTTGTGCAATTTGCTACACTAAGCAACCCAAAAAATACTTATAATGACCCTAATTTTGACACCATTGAACAATTGTCATACAATTATCTTGTAAGTTCTTTTATGAGTGGATGTGCACCTTGATGACATCGGGTTATCTTCCACAGTAGTGTCTAACTTTGGTTTACAAGAAGGACAAATTTACTTTTCAAGGCTAGATGTGCTCGAATGATATGAATGCAGAAACAATTACTCTTGAGTTGAAAATACTTCAAGCATAAGCGACATAAATAATTTGTGGCTAAAGAAAAATCTATGTAGTGTGAATAGCCCTTCCAAGTAAACTAGTTAATTTTGGTAGTGTGAATAAGCCTTTAGGAAGAAACCAGTTTGAGTGATGAGGTATGAAAGGGGTTTCCAATAGGGGGTTGATTTAACCTTTAAAGATAATACTTGGAAGCATTACAACATTTTTCATACAAGGGAGTAAGTGGAAGCAACAAACTATTAACAACATGAACGGGTAAGTGATATTAACATCAATTTTCAAAATTTTCTCTAAGCCCTTGTTGAACTCAATTACATATGCTCTCAAGTTTTATCAAGTGAATGCAAACAGATAGGGGTGAATGATATGCTTAAAATAGCAATAAAGAAGTAGTAAGTCAATAAGCAATGGAAGACTAAATGAGATAAGCAAGAGTGAAGCCATGGACACATAGGATTCTGAACAAACTCTAAGGGAACACAATGAGAGAGTCAACACTAAGAAACCCATTTCGTCCAAAAAATCTCACATGTTATCTTAATCTCTCTACCATTCCATCATGAAGGGCAATAGCTACCCAATAATTTTAACCATCTCTCAAACTTTCAACTCTTTATCAATAACATCTCTCAAACTTCCAACTCTCCATCAATAACAAGTTCTTCAAAGCTTCAAATTGAGGCTTAAAGATTAAACAAATCTAGTCCTTAAAAATCCACTAATACTTTTGTAAGGTTGAAAAGACCCATTGTATGGTATTTTTATATGATTAAAAAAAAAAGAAAATCAAAATAAAAATACATGCATGATCACTACATTGTAATTAGGGGTTCTCAAATTAGGTATGCCTGGTGGCCTTGGTTGCTAGCCAGCTCTATCCTTGATCCCTAAGCCCTTTTATTCATTCTCTCCATGTTCACTTAGGGCACATCAAGGGCAAGACATACCTAGGAAGCATGCCTCCTATCACGTTGAGTTTGTTGCACATTTCCTTCCTTATATCACATCAACACCCTCGACCAAGCAAAGTGAAAAAGTGCTAGAAGAAGACTCCCATTTTCCTCAAATGTCCTATTTGATACTAGTTGAAAGGTGAGTGGAAGGTGGAAGCATGAGCAGAAGCAAGAAGAGAGAAATAACTATAGATGTTTAAGTAAGAAGAGAGAGACTAGTGTGGGAACTCTAGTAGTCGCAATGTGTGACATGCCATCCCTTCTTCTATTTGTCACTAAAATGATATAGAATAAAGTGATAGTGATGGGTGCTCGTCACCTGCAGTGTACAAGTGTGCGGGTTTGTATACAAGTAATTGTAGGCAGCTGAGAATAGGTAGCCTTCAACCCCCAACATGACACATTGCACCCATGGCACTTGCAAAAGACCACCCTCTCCCTTTTCTCTTAACTTGTTCTCCTCATACATCATCATCCATCAACTCATCCCATCACTATTGAGCATAGAAAAAGGTGCTAATTTTTGTACACATCTCTATTTCCATTCACTTGTTTCACAATTTTCCTTGAGGCATGATAGATACATCCTCAAGTCTTGTTAATTGCTTCATATTTGTGGGAGAAAGGAATTAACTTAAATAAGAAATGTAGAGATGTACATGTGGTTCTCATACCAACCAACCCTCGAACCATGCTACCTTTCACCCTTACATTTGTTCTCACAAAATACTTCAAGGTTTTTATAAAGTGCTCAAGAAATAATATCCATTGAGTATGCATTATACCACATATAGCCACCTCACTACCAAATGGAATATGAGATATAATTGCATTATGAGGATGGATTATGGAAAATCTCATCCACCAAACAAACTAACTGAATTGTTGTTACTATATCAAGCATCCTTAAGTGTCATCCGGTCAATTTTCTTAAAGCCAACGTACCTATAAATGAAGAAAATTAAGATTATAGTAGCATGAGCAATGAAATTTTTTTCTAAAGCTCCACGATAAAATTTATTGCAATTTCTCATCTTCTGTAGTACCTCTAAAGCTCCCTTATCTTTTAAATAGTCTCTTGCCCTTTCTTCAACATACAAACTAATATGGTGATAGGAAGTGTAAATTATCAACACGACATATACTTGTTTACATTTTAATAGAAAATAAAATAAAAATGAAAACATACATATTGTAGAGCTTACCTTGAGCATCTTGCCTATCACTAGACTTCAGCCCAAATAACTACTCAAAACCTCTTCTTTTGTTCTTTACTATGAAGGCCCACTTTAAGCATCACATAAAATCTATGGGTGTACAAAACTTTACAATGGCTTATTTTACAATGTTTTTCTCCTTTGTAAATATCCATGGCCATGTGGTAGAATGGGGTTTCCATTTGGTGCCTCTCATGGCCAAGCTCCCCTTTGATTACCAATACTACATAGACTCTCTCTTACATGCTTTGAATCATGTACCTCAATCAAGTGATCCTATGTTACAAACCCCACATTCTTGAATATGTGTATACGATCTTGAAGGTGTCCAATAAGGAAGTTGAAAGAATATGGTGTAGGCAATCCTAGAAAAATAATTTCTTTCAAGAGGGCATAAATTAAATTATATCTCTTTAGTATGAATTATTTAAAGTCTTATCAACTCATGCCAGGTAGAGTAGAATGTTTCATACCACTCCATAAATCATTCAAATATCCATTGGACTAAGATTTTGGTGGGATTTGATTTAAAGATCTCTCATGTTTGGAATGATCAAAAGGTTGAAAGCTATGATGATTCTCATAAATGACCTCCTTAAGGATATGTGATTTTGCAAAGAAACTAGTGATGGACCACAAATGGGACGCATGGTAGCATGATATAGAGAGACCTAAATCATTATTGAGAGATGACAAGCTCAAAACATGTTGATATTGATAGATGATCTAGATAAATTGGGGATCCATACGTCTACACTTACATGTTGGTGGTGATTGCGACCTTCGCATCTTTGTGAAAAAGGCTTGTACGAGTTTGTTGAGAGTGGAAAAAGATTGAATTTTTGACTCATTTTTGTTGTTTTTGAGGTCTGAATGATTGATTTTTGGTGGATTTAGAGTGATGTATGATTGTTAATGGAAGTATTTGAGAGTGTTTTGGATGATATTGATTATGTTTTAGAAGTTCATGATGATTTTTAGTGGAGATATGAGGTTTTGTGATATTCTGATAGGTTCTGATTGGTTCTGTATACGTTCTATATAGCTTCTGTTTTGTTCTGATTGTCTTATGTATGAATCACAGATTGATGATTGATGAAGATTGAGATCTTGTGAAAGCTTATTGAATAGTTTTTTAAAGTTTGTAATGGTTTGAGTATGAGTAATGAGGTTTTGATGACCTTTTGTAACCTTCTATAGAGCCTCTGTCTCTGCTCTGTTTCTGTTCTGTCTCTGTACTGTAACTGTACTGTAGCTGTTCTGGTACTATTTTGTGAGTGTTCTATAGACCTTTTGTAAGTGTTCTGTAGAATGTATGTGTGACTTTAGGGAAAGTTTTCTAACCTTTGGAAAGGATGAATCTAAGTTCAAAAGAGCTAAAACAGGTGGAAGAAACAGCTGTTGAAGACTGAAGAGAAGACTAAGTGACAGTGACAGTAGTGAGCTGTGAAAAGACACTGTAGTGGCTCTGGTGACTCTTCATATCAGACATACCTCTTGGGAGGTGCATCCAAGACCTAAGAAGGATTATTGAGGGTTATTATGAGAGTATTGTAGTGAGGATATGATGTACTATTGATGGAGAGAGAGAGAGAGAGAGTCAGAGATAGTCAAATCTATCAAAACAATGTAGCTGTATATGAGAGATTGAGAAAGAGAATTATGAAGATATTGAAGATGAATACTATGTGATGTATTTCCATTCAAATATGGTGTATTCCTTTGTGTTCTTTGTTATTTTGATGGAGATTATGAAGATTATGAAGAATATGGTTGATTCTATCAAATCCGTGGGAGATATCTACTATGATGCTGCATGAAGAATTGCTGTTTTCTTTGTTTTGATGATCAAAATAATGAAATAAAAGCTTGTTGATGTTACAAGATAGATTTTCTTGCAAGAGAATTCATTTTTCCTTGGTGTTTCTCTTGGGGCTCCATGTTTTTGGTGCGCAGCCGGGGAAACTTGCCATCAACAAGCACCAGAAGAGGCTGAAAATGAAGAAAATGGCATTGCTAAGAAGAGAAGAATTCAATGGATGTTTGTAAGGTTCCTTCTTCCACTGAAGAGTTGGAATTTATCATAATCAAAGCCACTTTCCACAAGAAGTTCATCCCACAATGGCGGAAACACATCACCATCATGATGCATGCTCTATGTGGTGGAGTGTTTCCTCTTCCTGTTGAAGCAGCAGAAACTTGCATCTTGGTGGAAAACTGTTTGGGAACAAACTGAAGAGCAGAAATAGAGAGAATGACCATCCAAGGAAGATTTGACATTCATTGAGAAGTTTCCAGACATCATCAAATGGGAGATTGTGAAGAAGCTTCAGGAGTCTTGGTCTGTAGAGGTTCACGAAGACAAGAAGGAAAAAAGTTGGAATTTGTTCGTGGATGCTCAACAGCAAGATACATGGGATGCTTGGTGCACTGATAATCTTCTGTTTGTTCAATTAGCAACCCAATGGAAGTTGGTAGACAGAGTGTTTTTCACAACATACACTATTGAAACCCTCATAAGCTAGCATTATTATAATGACGCAATAACGATCCTAAGAAGAATGAGTTTTGATACTTTAATATCTTCCCCTCTATAGTGGTTTGAAAGCTGAATTCAGAGATGTTGAAAAGAAGGAAGTAAAGGAGATGTTGGCCAGAGAATCCCTCAGAGACTAAAGCCCTCTCGGATACTATCTTGTTGAGTCCAGAACAACTGGTTGAAGCTAACCCCCTGATAAATGATGCAATAAAGAGCCAAGCGTTGGAACGAGTCCAGAGGTACGTGAGAAGAGAGAAGGAAAAAATCAAAGTTGAGAACGAGCAGCAGAAGCTTCCTTTGACGCCCTAAAAGCACTCTTTACAAAAGTCCCCATGGCGACTCAAGGTCCCCTTCCTAGTCAGATCCGTCCTAGAAATATTGATGACATGCCAGCAAATGTAGTCCCATTGCCAGTTTTTAAGGGAGAGTACAATGAAGATCCTGATCTTCATGTAGCAGAGTTTATGGTAGCATGTGTGGCTAACAATGCCAGAACCCCTGAGCATTGGTTAGCAATATTCCCTACCACTTTCAAGGGCGCGGCATTTCAATGGTATGAGAGACAAGCAGCAAGAACTTTTGGCACATGGGACGACCTAAAGTTGGCCTTTCTCACTAAATTCAGGGGCAGCATTTTAGTGGTATGAGAGACAAGCAACAGGAACTTTTGGCACATGGGACGCCTCACTAAATTCAGGCATGAAGGTTTTGAAGAGCGGATGTGAGAGGAGTTCATGAACCTAAGTCAGTCCTCTAGAGAAAGAGTAGAAGCTTATGTCTCGCGAATGGAATCCATCCTCAAGAGATGGATTAACCATCATTTGGATGAAGGTATCCAGAAAGGAGTGTTTCTTAGGGGCCTACAACCAGAAGTTTGCAAGTTCGTGGAATTGAGAAGATTAGTCAATCTGCAAGCCGCAGTGGAAGGTGCAAGATTGTATGATGAAGTTGAAGCAAGGCTGTCAATGACTCCAGGAAGAGGAGTCTTACCTCCTCCTATGCCTGGAATGGTATACCCATCAAATGCGGCCCCAGGGATAGTTCCCTATCCCTATCCCCAGATGCAAACATTGCCACAGTATAGTGCACCTAATCCAGTGTGGTCATCGCAGACGACAGTGCCTCATATGATGGTTCAACCACAACAACAGTGGCCTCAAACAGTTCCTCCAATGGCAACTCAACAACAATGGAATCCTACCAACTGGAATCAACAACCCCAAGTCTCAACAGGAGCTCTGAATCAGAACCATAACAGAGGACCTTGTGGATCTACCCAACCAGTGTATGCAGTAATTACAGAAGCTTCCCAAAACCCTACGACAAGCACTACAGGAGGTGAAAATCTGAAGGACTACTTATCCAACTCAGTTGCAAGTATCAAGAAAGAGCTTCTGGATGTGATTACAGAGCAGTTACAGACGTTGAAGGTGAATACTGCCAATATATCCACTCCTGCAAGAGCCGGAAGAGATGTGATGTGCTCTAATACTTGGTGTTGAAAGTGTCATCAAGCGGGACATTTAGCCACAGAATGTACCCGAAAACCAACCATTCTTGGAGCCTTCTGTTCTTACTATTTGTGGAAGAACCATACAGAGGATATTTGCTCTCTGAAAGAGATGCATGAATGAAGACAGAAGGATGAAAATGCAAGATTCAACTTGCTGGAATCTAAAATGACAACACAGGATATTGGACCCAAGCCTAGAGAGTTTGGTCCTAATTTCAGTCCAAGGAGATTTCCCTCTCAAAGTTACAGAGGACGACAATCTAGTGGTGGTCAAAGATCTGAGGTGGAGTGTTACAGATGTGGAGAAAAGGGACACATTTCACCAAATTGTCCAAATCCCAAAAGGTCAGTGGATTACAAGCCCTTATTCAGTCGATGCAAAGGAGAAGGCCACACTGCAAAGGACTGTCCCAGTCCAGCCCTGTAAAGGCCAATGTCACTGATAGCCAACAGAAGGTATAAGAACTTGCTTCCAATTTGGTCGAGTTAGAAGTTGCCGCTGTGACGCGCACCAAGAAGAAGGAACCAGTGGTTCAGAATGGAAATGACTCTCCTGCCAAGACTGTGAAGTTCAACCTACCTACTACAGAGGGACATAGCAGTACAGAACAAAACAGTACAGTACAGAGCACTACAGTGCCACAGAAGGCTGCAGAGATAGTCCTAGAGACAGGACCAGAGGCCCAAGAGATAGATGATACAGAAGCACTTCCAGAAATAGAAGAAGTGCCGACGCAGCAATTGTTAGCAAAAAAAGGAAAGATGAAAATGGGTGTAGCCCCATTCCCTAGCCGGCTGGAGAAGCCTGTGGATCCTATTAAAGATTATGACTTGGTCAAAGACCTAGACACTTTTAAACCAAACTTAACATTTCAGCAGTTGCTGATGTTGTCTCCTAGCTGTCGAAAGAGATTCAAAAGCATCTTGACACGAAGGCGTGGACTAAGGATCGCTCCTTCAACAACGACCAAGACCAATAATGCCTCGGAGCCTGTAAAGGAAGTAGATGTGGCTAATGCCTTTTTAGATCCTGGAACCCCAAAGATTAGTGTATGGATAGAAGGATGCTTCATTTCAGATGAATTGATTGATGGAGGCTCATCAGTAAACATAATGACGAATGTTACAATGAAGGACTTAGGGTTGCAAGGAATTCAACCTACACAGTGGCTTATCAGATTGGCAGACCAAAGTAGAGTCAAACTGTTGGGCATGCTCCCATATGTTAAAACAACCCTTGCAGGGAGAGACTATTGGTTGATATATTTGGTGGTCAAACCAAATTATTATGGGACCTCTCACCCTCTACTGTTGGGAAGACCTTGGCTTTTTGAAGCAAGAGCCAGGACAGACTGGTTCAAAGGAGCCCTAACCCTAGGAAGAGGACCCAATAAAGCAGTATTAAAGCTGTATGGATCGCAAAAAGGTAATGGATCCACATCCATTGAAGTCATAACCGACTCCTCTAACGAGATAACAGATAGTACATCAGGAGATGAAGAGACTGTTCAACAAATCTTTCCTAAGAAAACGGAGGCACAGTCCCTAACAGTGGGTACTGTAAGCCAACTGCCAGGGAAGTAAAATCCTTGACCATGGGTGAATATCTCCTACCTCAACTAGAATCAACTTCTAAAATCACCTTTGACAGTGAAATAGAAGCATGGATGTACTATTCTCCCTGTTACATAACAGTCGCAAAGACAGAGCAGAGTCAGTACAGAGACAATACAGTTATAGATCCGCGACAGTACAGGTACAGAGCAGATACAGAGCGTCTATAGAACAGAGACAGAGCGGATACATATGCAGTTACACAGACAGTATAGCAGATACAGAGCCAGAACCAGAACCAGAAGTAGAGTCAAAACTGGTGACGGACTCACAAGCAGATGCAGTCGCAGACGATCTATTCTTCTCCTACAGAGCCTCTAGAAGATAAGAATGAAACTGATGAGGAAGAAAATGAAGTAGGCTATGGAAGTGCAGATGAAGAATTTCCTTTGATAGAGGATGATCTGGTTGATGTCCTTATAGAGACCTCAGAGGCCGAATATCTCAGGGTACTGGATGGAATGAGCACGGTTCCGTTTGGGTTGGTCAATGGACCCCAAAGTATGCAGAATCTGTATAAGCAATGGATTAAAGGCGTAAAAATTAAGTTCACCAATGGCTCCTGTGGCCCTGACTGTTCAGTCCAAAGAGAAGATGATGATGATGCCCCCAACGGAAGCCCAAGCCCTCAAAGTCACAGCCTCTAGCAGGTCCGTGCTATGTAACATTCCTGGACGCATCCTCTGAAGATGAAGCCTTGAGTCCTGAAGAGGTCACCACTCAAACAAAAGCAAATAAGGCTCTGATACCCTTTCAACAATTTAAACAGACGAATGAGTCATCTGTTCAGAAGGAGGACATTGGTTCTAGTGGGACATCAGACGAGGATACGACTCTCTTGAAGGAGTCAGACCTCTACCCAGAAGCAATTCGTGGGACATTTATCTGCGAAGTGGAAGGTGAAAGACAAGTAACGTTCTTGGATGTTGAGGGTACTGAACGCCACCTGAAAGTGGGTCTCAATCTTCTAGAAGAGGAATTACTAGTCCTTCACGACCTACTACAGGAGAACTTAGATGTGTTCGCTTGGTCCTACAAAGACCTAAAGGGGATTGATCCCATAGTATGTCAACATCACATTGATCTAGAGCCCGATGCCAAACCTGTAAGGCAAAGACAAAGACGGATGAATCCTAATTACTCTGCTCTGGTGAAGACAGAATTATTGAAACTTCTTGAAGCAGAGTTCATTTATCCCGTGGCTAACAGTGAATGGGTTTCGCCCATTGTGGTAGTATCCAAGAAGAACGGGAAGCTCCGAATATGTGTTGACTTCCGAAAGCTCAATTCGAAGACGAAGAAGGATCATTTCCCCATCCCTTTTACAGATCAACTGTTGGACACATTAGCAGGCCATGAGCTGTATTCCCTTTTGGATGGATTCAGCAGATATAACCAAGTCCAAATCGCAGACGAGGACCAATCTAAAACAACCTTCACCACGGAATGGGGGACGTATGCCTACAGAGTGATGCCATTCGGGCTCTGTAATGCTCCTGCCACCTTCCAACGAGTAATGATGGCGGCCTTCCAGAACCATTTGCATGATTTCATTGAGGTGTACCTTGATGACTTCTGTGTCTATAGTTTGATCCATGAGCACTGGGGACACCTCGAGCAATGTTTTGACAGATGCCGAGAGTATGGGATCTCTCTCAACCCCGACAAATGTGTCTTTGGTGTCTCCTCAGGAGTTCTTTTGGGCCATATTGTCTCTGCACAAGGAATTGCAACAGACCCGGCAAAGATTGAAAAGATTGCCGCCTTAACAGCACCGACAAACCTCAAACAATTGAGAGGATTTCTTGGCCATGTGGGCTATTACAGAAGATTTATTGCACAATTTGCAACTAAGGCAGCCCCTCTGCACAAGCTCCTAAGGAAAGAAGCTGATTTCCTTTGGACGGATGACTGTGAAGAAGCCTTTAATATCCTAAAACAATGCCTAATCCAGGCACCTATTTTACAGCCTCCTGATTGGACAAAGGGGTTCCATGTGCACACAGATGCATCAGTTGAAGGGCTAGATGCTGTCCTATGTCAAAAGGGCCCCTCCAAATTAGATCAATCGATATATTATGCAAGCCGAAAGGTCACTGATAGGGAACGGAACTACACAGTGTGACAGAGCTTGAGTGCTTGGCAATGGTGTTTGCACTAGAGAAGTTTCGACACTATCTATTGTCCACACATTTCAAGTTCTTTGTGGATCACGAGGCCCTGTCCTTCCTGATGAACAAAGTAGACATGAAAGGACGAATGATGAGATGGCTCCTTCTATTCCAGGAGTTTGACTTTGAGGTAATTACCAAACCTGGTCGTTCCCATGTTTTGGCTGATCATCTATCGCGTACCCCACAAACTGCAGATGAGGAGCAGGATGATCCAGACCTCCCTGATGCTTCCCTATTCCTGGTAGAAACTGTAACCCCCTGGTATGCAGACATTGCCAATCTGCTGGTAACCCAACAGTACCCTCCTGGCATTTCTAGTCGGGACAGGAAGAAGCTTATGTTAGAATCAACCCCCTACACCCTGTTAGGCAGTGCACTATACAAGAAAGGCAAAGATGAAGTGCTCAGAAGATGTGTTGCAGGAGATGAGATTGGGATTGTTTTGAAGGCTTGACATGAGGAGCCATGTGGAGGCCACTTTGTAGGAGAAGCTATAGCTAGGAAGGCTCTACTAGCAAGATATTGGTGGCCGACCCGTCATAAGGATGCCTATGACTACTGCAAGCAATGTGATGCTTGTCAGCGAGGAAACCCACCAAAACAAGTGCCATGCCATTGCAACCTATCCTTCCTTTGAAGCCGTTTGAGAAGTGGGGCATCGACTTCGTCGGCCCAATTAATCCACCCACCAGAAGAAAACAGAACAGATACATCTTGGTATGTACGTATTATGTTACTAAGTGGTGTGAAGCGAAAGCCCTAAAGCGGGACGATGGTAATAGCATGGCCTTGTTCATGTACAAGAATATCATCACCCGTTTTGGCAGTCCCCTAGAGCTGGTAAGTGACAGAGGCACTCATTTCATTAATAAAGTCATGGAAGAGTTGACAGAGCTGTATAAGATCCGCCATCGCAAGTCCACTCCTTATTACCCCAGAGCCAAGGGCCAAGTCGAAGTCACCAATCGCATCCTTTGCTTGATCCTAACAAGGACAATTGCCACCCATCGTCGTGATTCAGATGATCAACTTACAGAGGCCCTTTGGGCGTATAGAACCTCCCATAAAGCAGCAACAGGACAGACCCCTTTTCAGCTGGTGTATGGTACAGAAGCTATTTTCCCTGTTGAACTGGAATTTCCCTCTTTGCGAGTGGCTATCAAAGAGCGTTTGGGGGATGATGATTCACTGCAATGTCGTCTCCTGCACTTGGAATGTTTGGACGAAACTCGCAGGATGGCTCTACAGTGCATGGAAGCCATGTAAGCTCAACGTAAGTCTTACCATGACAGCTTCATCAAGCACAAGGAGTTCAAAGAAGGTGATTTGGTCCTAGCCTATGATTCACGATTTGGCAAGTTTCCTGGCAAGCTCCAACAGCGGTGGATGGGCCCATATAAGGTACTTGCTGTCAACCCTAATGGCTCTGTCCAAGTGCAGACCGTTGATGCCTCTGATGATCCCTTCTTGATCAATGGATATCACCTAAAGAAGTACTTCTCTCCTTGGGGATTTTGACAATCATGGTCACTTGATCCTTTCCCCCGTTGGCGTGGCACTGTCACTCTTATGATGCTACTTTTGATAGCCGTTCTTCAGCCACTCCTGATGAGGTGGACGCAACCCTCTGTTCCCTCAGCCCCACCTTCCAGCCCTGATCTCTTATCCTCTATTTTTCACCAGCGGCGGCAGTGGCGAGGTTGGTTTTGACAAATGGTATTTCTACCATTCCCCTGCTTAATTCGAAAAAAAAAGGAAAAAAATATACATATTGGTCATGGGAGAAAAGGACTTTGGTCCCTGTCATGCCGGCCTATTCTTTGAGAAAAGGTGGAGATACCCTCGGGAATAGAAAAAAAAAAACAAAACATAAACAAAAGAAAAGAACAGAAAAAAAAACTGTTATGGGAGAAAAGGAAGAAATTCCATGTCATAGCAGGCCTCATTCCAAGAAAAGGTGGTTAGCACCCTTGGGCGGAAAGCTGGCTGTGGAAAAGGTGGCAACACCCAGCAGTCCAAAAAGTGGATTCATCAATTGACATCCCTAGGATCCAGTTCCGAAGTTGCCTCCCTTGGTACGCTGTGTCTTATGCCTTTCTGCAGAGCATTTGACAGTCCTCTAGCAGACGTCATGTTCCTATCTAACCCCACGTTCGATCTGATGGCTACCTCCCTGGGTACGCCTCTTCAATAACTAACGACGCGATCTTCATCGACAAACAATCGAGTGATGCAAGCTTTCATTCTAACCGGATGGGGAAGTGAGTATGGTTGCCCTCTGTAACTATCAACAGAGAGTGAGACAGAGGGTGGGGTGAGTGACCAGTCTTTTCCCTTCAAATCAAATGAGAGGTGAGAAGTGTGAATGAAGTGTTGCGTGCACGGGATGGGCCTCTCAATGCACAAAGCATGATCTGTTTCTGTGCACTGCACCATAAGGCTCTCTGGCCTTCCTTCTCGCACCGTATGCCAGCACAGGGCAGGATGCACAGTTGCACCATCAAATGCGCATAAGGCATACAACCTTTGCACAAGTGACCGTGAGGATTACATCAATGGGTGTAAGGTATGGGCTGCCCTCTGTATCTTTCAACAGAGTGTGAGACAGAGGGTGGGCTGAGTGTGACTGGAGTTTCTTCAATTAATTACCGAGAGGTGAGGATTGAGAGACGTTACGACCTTTGGAGTTAGGTACGTTTTCATTTCCCTATGCACCCATGGGCTAGGTGTCTGCCATCAACACATGACACATAATTTTGCTTTATACACTGTACTACAAGGCTTCCTCTCCTTTCTCCTTTACACCTATGCCAGACGGGTTGGACGCACTGATGCACCATCAATTGTGTACCCTGGCATACTCCCTCTGCACCATCCCCCTTGTCAATTCCTAAACCGAGTGTGAGATATGGGTTTCAATCATTATTCATCGAGTGATGTTCGTAACGGGGCGAGTGACTATTCTCTCATCCCATCTGAGTGCTATAAGCTGAGTGACTCTCCTTCGTCAGCGACACCGACTCGACCCAATTCATCCACCAACTACCTCCCTGGGTGCTACCGTGTGGTCCCTGCCATGAAGGATGTGTGCTGTGAAGATACCTTGGTACCTCCTACTGCAGCCGACAACGACAGTGGACGTGCCATCGACAGTCAACCTTGATTCTCGACAACATGGGCCAAGTTTTTCTAACCCTACACTTTTTGTTGTCAGTGGTGTTCATGTTTTAAGTGTGGGGACGTTAGCAGTTGGTCTGTCGTGTGGTATTAGGTCCCTGTTGCTCGGTCAATCCTATTCGTTAAGGTTTTAAGTGTGGGAACGTGTCCCTGCGCGTCTACCTTGCATATCGCCCTGCATATGCCTCACTTTGATCATGCATGTACGCCATGACTTTCTGCTACTTCTGGGGTCCCTTCTCCACCCACCCGTTCACCGTCACCCCTCCCTTGGGGCTGTTCTTCCTCTATTTCTCTATTTCCCTTATTTTGCTGTGTTTTCATGTGAACGTACGCTACGTTCCCCCAAATTCCAATCTAAAATTATAGCCCTGTTCGTCCCTTCGAACTGTCCAATTTTCCTTTTTCCCTACCCCTGTTCCGATGCACGGTTTTTGAGTTATTAATTTTTGAAGGATTTTGCGTACGTTAGACGGTTTTCCATGTGCATGCGCTTTTCTTGCTTCGGAATAGTGATCTGACATCCTAGCCCTGACACCCACTTTCCCCCTGACAATTTTCCTTTTTACTCCGTGTCCTTCCGATGCACGGTTTGTCTAATATTAATTTTGTAGTTTTTTCGGGACCTTTTCATGCGTCTTTTTGACATTTTTCCATGTGAACCTGCCTTGTTTGCACCGGAATTCCAATTTGACTTGATAGCCGTGTCCACTGTGCCTTTTCCTATAGTTTTCCTTTTTTCTCCCCCTTATTCCGACTTTTGGATTTATTATTATTAATTTTTAAAGTGTTTTTGAGTTTTTTTATCTTTTTTGCATGTGAATGCCTCCTAACCCTATCGGAACTGCATTTTAATGTGACAGCCTTGTGCCACCCCATTCTCCGCACATTTGTCATTTTTGCTACCCCTTGTTTCGGTGAACCAATATTTTTTTATTAATTTCCGATCGTATTTGTGTGTGTCCTTTTTACATTTTTCCCATGTGAACGCGTCCTATCTCAGTCGAAACGGTGTTTTGACTTGATAGAGTTGTCGGGCGCGTTCTTTTGCACATTTTTCCTTCTTTTTGCCTTGCATTCCGGCGAGCGGATTTCCCGAAATTAATCCCCGTATGTGTTTTCGAGGCTATTTTTTGTGTTTTTTGCATGTGCACGCCCTTTATCCCCCCCGGAACCCCCATTGACCTTTTCCCCTATCTTCCCCCTGCCGTCTGGTACATTTTTTGTTTTTACATCATTTCGTTTCGACGATCGGATTGTGAGATATTAATTTTTCTTTATTTTGACGTGTTTCGCGTGACTCGTCCCACGCGTGAACGCTCGTATTTTTGGTTTTACACATCTTGCCACGCCTGATCGTGTACGCGTACCCCGTGCCGCCATCCTGATGCCGTTCCGATCCCGCCACTGCAAATTTTTTTACCCCGCCCCGTGCACGCGCGCGGGACAGGGGCACGTCTTTCTTTTAATTCCTTTATTTATTATTTTAACAACCACAAAAATCTTTATTATTTTTCAAACAAAAAGTCTATTATTTTTTTAAAAAATTTAATTTTACCTCCCCCTTCCGCGTCCGTTCCAACCACACACTCCCCCCACCCTCTTCTCTCTCTCCTTCTCTCTATCTCTCCCTTCTTGTTCTTCTTTTTCTCTCTCCTCCCCCTCCCTCTCTCTCCCCGTAACTTCCTCCTTCTTCTCCTCCTTCCTCCTCCCTCCACCCTCCTCCTCTGCTCTCTCCCGCTCCCTCTTCTCCTTCTCCCCCTTCATCTTCTACCTTCCTCCTCCCTCCATCCTCCTCCTTCTCCCTCCCTCTCTCTCCCCTTCCTCCTTCCTCACCCCCACCTACCCCTGTCTCCCCTCCTCCTCCTCCTCCTCCTCCTTCTCTCTCCCCTTTTGCTTCTCCTTCTTCTACCCCTCCTCCTCCTCGTTCTTCTCCTCGTTCTTCTCCTCCTACTTCTCCTCCTTCCCACCCGCCCGCTAGCCTTCTCCCCCTGCCCGCTTGGTGTGGTCTCTCCGCCTTCACACTGCCTCCCTTCCCTCCTCGGCCCTTCCAGAGCCTCCCTCCGCTGCCAGCACCACCTGCCCTTTGTCGCTAGAGCCTCCCTCCGCCGCAAGCACCCACTCGACGTCGCCAGGGCCACTCGCCGCCACCTGGTCGCCATCACCGTGCACGTTGCCGCCCGCCACCTGGTCACCATCGGATCCGCCGTAGCCGTCGCCGCCCGTCGTAGCCGCCGCCGGATCCGCCATAGCCGCCGCCCTCCTCTCCCTCCACCTCCTCCTCCTCCTCACTAACCTTATTAGTTACTTCTAGTTTAGTTCTACTAACCTTAGTTAGTTAGGTTAACCCTAATTAAGTTAATCTAACCCCCTAGGTTAAATTAACCCTACTATACTTAATCTAACCCCCCTAGGTTAAATTAACCCTACTATACTTAATCTAACCCCCCTAGGTTAAATTAACCCTACTATACTTAATCTAACCCCCCCAAGGTTAAACTAACCCTAATGTAGTTAGTCTAACTCCCCTAGGTTAATCTAACCCTAATGTAGTTAGTCTAACCCCCCCTAGGTTAAACTAACCCTAATGTAGTTAGTCTAACCCCCTAGGTTAACCTAACCCCTCCCTAGTTACACTAACCCTAGCATAGTTACACTAACCTAAGTTGAGTTATCTAACCCTAGCCTAGTTGACCTAACCCTAGTTAGTTAGGTTACCCTTACCCTAGTTAGACTAACCATACTTAGGTCAACTAACCCTAGTTCAGTTAACCTAACCCTAGCCTAGTTACCCTAACCCCCCTTAGGTTAGTCCCCACCTTAACCTAACTAACCCTAGGTTACTTAGTCTACCCTAGGTTAGTTAGAATCTGACTTACCTTCACTTACTTATCTGACTTTGCCTAACCCACACTAACCTAGTTCCATTTTACTAACCTGACCTAACCTATCTTGACTTATATGACTTACCCTGACTTCCATGCCTTAGCTGACTTAATTTGACCTTACTTACCAAACTAAGCTGATTTTCTTGATTTAATTAATTTATAAATTAATTTCCACTCAGAAAAATTTCTAAAAATTCCCTTCACTTTTTGCAAATTTTTGAAAATTTGTCAGCTAGAAATTTCAACCTCCAAAATTACAAAAAAATCCATATTTGCCAATTTATTCTAAAATTATCTACCAAAATGCAAAAAAATTCATTTAAAATTAGTAAAAAAATATAATTTTTTTTGAAAAAATCCAAAAATTTTTACCCACCCCCCCTTGACATTTTTCCATTCATTTTTCACTTTAAACTATTTTTCTACATGGTACCCCTATTTCACACAATTTATAAACAAAAAAAAGACAAACACACAAAACTTCCCCATAACAATCCCCATCTTATTTTCATACCCTAAATTGTGGATATTTCCTAACTGGCTGAAATTTTATTTTTCCTTCATCACCTATCTATATTTTATTATTATTCCTTTTGATTAAAAACTAAAAACAAAACAACCAACAACCCACCACATATAATTTATTACAAAAACAAATCCAAAAAAACACACATAACTTCAATCACCACACATGATACCCCCTAAAATACCAAACAAACACAATTTAAAAAAAAAAACAAAAACTATCATAATACATCATAATCAAATTAAAAGTCATACTCAAACTCAACACATCCAGTAAGGTGTTGTCTTTGTTGTTCAGTCCAGTGGTCTTTACTTTTCTTTTACTGGATTCATTCCTTTTGGGGGACTCTTCCGTGCGCCTTCAAGCCATTGCATACACACCCCTTCCAGGTATTTCTTTTATGTGCTTTATTTATTTTTATTTCCCCCTTAATCACAAATTAATTGTTAAAATGAAATATTTATTCACCCACATTTTCCATGCGCGTTCGCGCTAAACACACAATTTCATCATAATAAAAATCATCCAGCCATTCACTTTGCACTCGCTACGTGTGCTTAAGAGGCACTTTAATTTATACTAAAAATGAACCAGCCGTCACAAGAGCACACACTGGCAAAAAAGTGCTCCACATCACTCTTAATTTTTAATTAAGGAATTTGCATTTAGAGACCCAGTCTGGGCATCGAAGTCTGGGTTACGTCAACGCACCGTTTCAACTTAATAATTTGTAATTAAAATTTTAAGAAGGAACCGCCGTTTTCTTATTAAGGTTTATCACTTAATAAAATGTCACCCATTGTTAATAATTTATTCCAATGAACCTTTCATTAAATTAATTCCCCCTCATTGCACTTATTTTTCCTTTTTAATGAACTTGCTTCGTGGGATGGGCGAGTAAAAGTCTATTAGTTGAAACTGTGGTCAAGTTATGGTCCAGTCTTGATGTCCGTTTTTTATGGTCGTCTGCTTTGTCCATGAGTTACGATTACGGGTACGGTATGTAGTTTTTTTTCCTTTATTGCCTGATACGGGGATTTGGGTACTTGCATGTTGCATCGCATGAAGCTTTCGGTCACATATGTGTAGAGGTCATGTCAAAATTTTTCTCGACCGTATATTGTCTGGGGTGGTACTTGGGTTCGTTACGTCTATATTTGTATGAGTGTTCTTGTTTTGGATTGTTTCCTTTTTGATCGCCTTTTGGTTGTTTTACAGGCATTCTTTGTGACTGTCTGTGTTGTGGTGTGTGTGTTTACCATCTGAATGGCGCCTCACGCTCCTCCCCCTATCCAGTATGTCCCACTAGTCAGTAGGGATTACTCTTCCCTACTCACTTTTGAGCCTCTCACGAAGGCGGGACTCGCAACTTTCGTGGCTGCCTCCTTTCCATTGCTTCTTCCAGAGGATCCATCGATGTGTGATGAGTTTCTGGCCTCCTACAGCAAGAAGTCGGGACTGGTCCAGGGTACTTCCATGATTGTGACACCTCGAGGCCTAGGGAAGGCTCTGTCTCTTCCCTACAAAGGTGAACCCTTTGTTACCACTCGCCATCTTTTCTCTAACGAAGAGATTTTGAAGCTGTTACAAAAACAGACCAGGGAAATTTTGGATGTTAAGAAGGTGATCAACTCTTCAGGAGTTTCTTTTTCCATGATCACTGATCCTGTGTGAAAGTTGGTCTGTCCGTTTCTCCAAGACAGGTTTATGCCTGCAAAAACGTCATCCCATTATTTGTCCAAAGAGCTCTTTACAGCTTCAAGGATGGTATTAAAAGGCATCGCTATTGATTGGAGCACTTACCTACTCACTAAGATGGATCAACATTTCGTCAAAGTCACCAGGGGCAATGTTACCAATGTCACCTATGGATCGTACTTGTATGCCTTCTTGACCTACTCAGGTTTATAGAAGAGTGTGCCTCCACCTCCTCCATCTAATCCAGTACCTCCTCCTCCATCTTCAGATGAGTCAGAACCAATTGATATAGAGTATTTGGATTCTCCGCCTCCCCTGGTCATACAACGCAAATGCTTGAAGTGGGTAGCAGATAAAGCTCCTTTCGTTTTTCCTTCCGTGCCTATTCCTGCTACCTCTGGCAGTGATCTCCCTGCTTATCTCACATGTAATAACCTGTTCAGAGCACATCGAGAAGGTTCATTGGATATATCAGTCCCCTCACTGAACAGTCTAGTCTCGGGAGATGCCATTCCTTTCCTATGTAAAGACATTCAGAGTTCCGTTGAACTGTCAGTGACAGCCTGTGTTCAACAGCTGTACGCTTCCTTTTATGAAGAACTGATGCAATCTAAGGACCAATTGCATAAGGCAACATCCGAGTTAGCCTCTGCTCAGGATACCCTGGCAGATCTGTTTAAGAAGATGGCGCACCAAACCCAATTGATTGAAACCCAAAGAGATCAGATATCTTCTTTGAGGATTCAGTTAACAGAGGCTCAATTAGAGGTTACTAGCCTCTCCGAGGAGAAGGAGAGGATGTCCAAAGAAGCGCAAGAGTTCCAAACTCTCTTAGATGTCAAACTTTCAGCCTTGCAGACTGCTAATGACACAATGGAATCACAAGCTTCCCAAATCAAGCAGTTGCAAGATCAACTGGCAAAGTCACAGTCTGTTCCTCCAAGCCCTAATGTTCCCTTGATCCCTTCTCTCTCACAGTAGGACTTGGCAGTTCTTCAGAGACAGGCTACCTTGTGTCCTCTCTTCCAAGATAAAGTGGAAAGATTGCAGTCCATGATGGATCTGCTATGGTCTACATTTGAGCAATTCCAGGAATATGTTCCTCCGGACCATTCTTTCTTTGTCCACTATCAATTACAGAAGTTGGCCTTCTACATGAAGCTTTCCACGATGGATCTTCCTCTTCCAGAGGATGGTTGGAGTGGGGCTTGGTCTCTTGAGTTGCTGACAAAGGTGGTCCGTATGGTGTTTGAAGATTCTGTCACGACCGATACCATGTTGATGTCATATATGTATCTACGAGGAGACTTGTTGATTCCGGATGAAGTGGATATGGCCTGGTATGTGGGAGACGTGGTTTTACAAGCTGTTTTATATGTCAACCATTTGGAGTTGCGAATAGATAACATGTTTTAGAGTTACTCCTCCAAAGTGGCTACTTGCCCTGATAATTCCTGGCATTCCATGATTGATTTTGTGGTCCTGAATCAAAGACAGAACACAGCCCCTACCTATGTACAGAGCACTAACCAATTGAGGGTAGATTTCTTACCTTATCTTTCCAAATATAATCCATTTGATTCTACCTTTTTTGATGCCTATTAGAGAATATCTATCTTAGGTCCTTCTGTTTCTACCCTACTGTATTACCAACAAATGGCTCACCGTTATGATATATATCTTTCCCTCTATCAAACCAATTCCACAACCATCTTACCCCTTCTTTTCCAACCTCAATATTTTCCTCAAATTTCCATACTTACATACTGTTCTTTTATCGAGGATAGGGTATTTTCCCCTTCTCCACCATGTCCTTCTCCATCCATTCATGTACCTTCTATCTTTCCTATTTATCAATTAACACCCTTCCTAAGTGATTCCCTAAAATTTTCAGCCACTCCTTCTTTAAATTATTCCTCCTTTTATGATTTTACATACCCATCTCTTCATGCACTTTTACTTATTCCACTTCCATCTCCTGCCACTTCTATCTCTCAACCACCTTAGTTGGTTAGTGAATATGATGGGTTTGATTCTCAGATTTCAGAAGAAGGGGATGGAGCTCGCATGATTCTCTTACAGGACCTCAGATAAACTGGCCAATAATTCCAGGAGATTGGACAACTGCCAGTCAAGCATACCATAACTATATTCATTTTGCTCACCAATATTCACAGTCTCTGGATCCTTCGGTGAGATTGACAGCTCATTTTGCTTGGTATCTAGCATACATGCATAGGAATTCCCATAATGATCAAAAGGCCATTCCAAAACTTTGTATGAGTGTTAATGTGAACATTGACTCCCACCAGTTGGATATCCTGTACTTTCATGCCCTATGTCTCCCTAGCAGATACCTTGTCTTGCTCGAAAGGATGTGCTGCTTGCAGTTTTTTCAGAATCCTCCCAAGACATTTGTAGATGAATCCTTCTCCATGGATCGATTCCGAAACCACCAAGCTTTTAAAAGGGATCATCTTCACTGATACCTTTGCCATGTATTTTGGAAGAATTTTAATGATATATCTCTTTTTGGAGGTGTCATTCAGATGGTTGTATTAGTGTTAGTGTATGTGTTGTCTTAATTGTATGAGATGAGTTCGTGTTGGTTGCGAATATTTGTTCAAAAGCTATTTTCAAAAGATTGCTGGTGGATGAAAAGCCTATGGTGGAAAGCTAAAGAGAACCTCTTATATTCTTTACAAATTTGTAATGGTTTTTACATGATTAATCAGATGAGTTAATGAATCATGAAGTTTTCCTTTAGTAGTATTTTTTCTATCAGATACAGGTGATAAGTTGGGGTCTTGTTTTAGCAAGATTATTGAAGATCTGAAGGAAGATCCAAATTGAGCTCTTTAGTGAACTTATATTCTTCTTTTCCTTGAGTCACGAGGATGCTTCCTTTCTAAGTGTGGGGATATGTTGAGAGTGGAAAAAGACTGAATCTTTGACTGATTTTTGTTGTTTTTGAGGTCTGAATGATTGATTTTTGGTGGATTTAGAGTGATGTATGATTGTTAATGGAAGTATTTGAGAGTGTTTTGGATGATATTGATTATGTTTTGAAAGTTCATGATGATTTTCAGTGTAGATATGAGGTTCTGTGATGTTCTGATTGGTTCTGTATAGCTTGTGTTTTGTTCTGATTGTCTTCTGTATGAAGCATGGATTGATGATTGATGACGATTGAGATCTTGTGAAAGCTTATTGAATAGTTTTTTAGAGTTTGGAATGGTTTGAGTATGAGTTATGAGGTTTTGATGACCTTCTATAACCTTTTGTAGATATTGTGTAGAGCTGTTGTCTCTGCTTTGTTTTTCTGTTCTGTCTCAGTACTGTAACTGTACTGTAGCTGTTCTGGTACTGTTCTATAGACCTTCTGTAAGTGTTCTGTAGAATGTATGTGTGACTTTGGGAAAATTTTTCTAACCTTTGGAAAGGATGAATCTAAGTTCAAAAGAGCTAAAACAGGTGGAAGAAACAGCTACTGAAGACTGAAGAGAAGACTAAGTGACAGTGACAGTAGTGAGCTGTGAAAAGACACTGTAGTGGCTCTGGTGACTCTTCATATCAGACATACCTCTTGGGAGGTGCATCCAAGACCTAAGAAGGATTATTGAGGGTTATTATGAGAGTATTGTAGTGAGGATACGATGTACTATTGATAGAGAGAGAGAGAGAGAGAGAGAGAGAGAGAGAGAGAGAGAGAGAGAGAGAGAGAGAGAGAGAGAGAGAGAGAGAGAGAGTCAGAGATAGTCAAATCTATCAAAACAATGTAACTGTATATGAGAGATTGAGAAAGAGAATTATGAAGATATTGAAGATGAATACTATGTGATGTATTTCCATTCAAAGATGGTGTATTCCTTTGTGTTCTTTTTTATTTTGATGGAGATTATGAAGATTATGAAGAATACGGTTGATTCTATCAAATCTGTGGGAGATATCTACTATGATGTTGCGTGAAGAATTGCTGTTTTCTTTGTTTTGATGATCAAAAGAATGAAATAAAAGCTTGTTGATGTTACAAGATAGATTTTCTTGCAAGAGAATTCATTTTTCCTTGGTGTTCCTCTTGGGGCTCCAGAGTTTTTTACAAGTGAACAAAAGGAGGTAGAGCTACATGAGCACTAGACTACGAATGAGGTAAATGCATGTAAAGAATGGATTGCAAAGGACAAAAAAGTGATATATTGGTGGTCTGTAGTAGTCATTAATAATACTATATTAGGGTATAATAAAAATGAAGAGAATTTGTATGTAGCTTGGACTACCTTTAAAAATATTTATTCTATACATACAAAGGCAAGGGAAGATGTTGAGTACTTTGAAGGAAAGAAAATATGTCTATAAATGAGTATGTACTAATAGTAAGGAGCATTATTGATGCTTTGGTAGCCATGAATGCAGTGTCTAATGATGATGACTTGGTTTCCATCTACTTTAGATGGCCTTAACAGTGAAAAGATTTGGAGATTCTCTATTACTTTAATGCATTTAGGAAGCTATTTTTCCAATTTTGACAAGTCTTCCTCTCTCATGATTACAAAAGAGACTAGCATGTACGGAGAACCTTAAAGCAAAATCAACAAATAGGTTCAAGCATCCTATTCAATTTTAGAAAGAGGATGAGGTAGATCCTCTTCAAGAGGCTATCATATGCAACATGCTAATGGTAACAACAAAACATGTTGAGCCAATAGCTTGGTGATATGCACATTTCAAAAGGCCATAGTCACTTTAGACATAAGGAAGATCTATAGGAAGAGGTCAATGGCAGAGTAGAGGCTCTCATAACCCTAGCATTGTCAGTGACTATTCTAAAAGAATATCATATTGCAGCTCACTATGATGTCATTTGCCTTCCATTGTTAGTGGAGCCATCTAGCTAGTTGTCGGCATGGTCACATTAGAAGGAGCTGGCAACATAAGAAAGATGACATTAGAAGTGGTAAAGTACAACAAGGAAATTATGCATCATCATCAAGATAAAATGATGACAAAAATGAGTGTTTATTTGTCATGTAACATATGATAAATGTTATTATAGGAAAGGGGACACATAATGTGTTTGATATCTAAGTTTTGATGTATCAAACATTTGAATAGCCATGCTAAATGATTTGGAGAGATGCAAAATTTAGAGAGTCCAAGTTACATAAATAAGGGTGATGACTTATGCCGCCTAATTTCATATGTTCAAAAAATTTCATTGTTATCACATGATGGTCAAACAAAATGTATGTCTAATGTATTATATGTGTCATCTATTAGAAATACTTTCGTGCATGTTACTAAAATAATAAAGGAAGCGTTGCAAGTCAGATTCAATGCAAATGATTTTTTTTGCATAGGACTTAAGAATAATCACATATTAATTGCAAAGTTAGTAGAGTTGGCTGTACATTTACTTTAGATATTGGTATTCTTGATATTGATGCTATTATGTATGCTAAAGTCAAAGTGTGATTGTAGATATTAACATATGGTACAAATGTATTGTTCATACAAATTTACAAAAATTAAAACCAATATATTCACAAGGGTTGGTTGTAGGCTTGCATACATTTAAAGTTATAGAATTCCATAAAGTTTGTAAAGCATGTGAGTTTGGAAAGCATAGTATACTTAAGGTTATTCATGTAGAGTTTTGGGGTCTACAAAAATGTCTCTCAAATGGCAATAATTATTTTATTATCATTTTAGGAAGTTGTAGGTGCATTTTATGAAAGAAAAAGTGAAGTGTGTGAGCTTATGTCTAAAAAATTAAGTGTTTGAGGTTAGATGGAGGGGAAGAATATCTCTCTAATAAGTTTAGTGACTTTCTAAGGTCTCATAGCATATAGTGACAATGTACTTGTAGTATATATCCCATGGAAAAATGTGGTTGGAAAAAGAGAATATAGATTTATTGCAAAATTTACATGAGTCTTGATGGCTTTTAAAAATTAACTAAAGTATTCAAGTTTCAGGTTGTTCATATTGATGCAAAATCATGATTAGAACTTGGTATGACCCCTCAAGGTTGAGTTAATAAAATTGATCCAAAGCTTGAAAAATGTATCTTCATTGGATGCTCTTTGTACTATGTCCATGCAAACTTGTATCAAAGCTTTTCCCACAAAGGAAATAAGTTTTAGCTAGTCATGATTGCATATATAAATACATAATTATAATAAGCATTATTTTATTAGAATGAGAAAAAAAGAAAGAAAAGAAGAAGAGGATAAGGAGAGAGAGAAAGGGGGGAGTGGCCTAACAAGACATTATTTCACATATCCCTTTCCTCCTCCCCCCCTCCACCACCTAGTCATATCTGATTGGTAGGAAAGGTTGTCATCTCATCCCACCCCTTACCCGAATCTCCTCTCTTTACTCCCCCATAGCCACCTCCCTCCAATGCCCTTTATGAAAGCTACACAAAGAAAAAATGCCGAGAGAGAGAGAGAGAGAGAGAGAGAGAGAGAGAGAGAGAGAGAGAGAGAGAGAGAGAGAGAGAGAGAGAGAGAGAGAGAGAGAGAGAGAGAGAGAGAGAGAGAGAGAGAGAGAGAGAGAGAGAGAGAGAGAGATGTGAGGGAACCTTTCATTCCTTGACCCTCATTTTCATGTCACTTACCTATTGAAACCTTGACCTTCAAGCATGAGCATGCTTGAAGAAATGATGGCACCTCAAAGGCATCTAGATGTTGTCGGCCATCCTCAGCCCACCATTAATGAGTTGTGGGAACCCCAAGTTAGCCAAGAAATCCAAGTTCAAAATGTAAATCTCCAATTCTTTTTTATATGATAATTAAAGAAATGAAAATTTGATGCACTTCTTCTTCATGTAATCTAAATTAATGCAAAGTAGAAAATTTTAAAACTTATAGGAATGAACTAGCATTAGAATAACCTAGGATAACAAATTCAAAAAAGAGAGAGAAAATTTAAAAGGAATTTTCCATTGAAATCATAGAGGACAAAGCTCAAGTTAGTATTGATTATTTATAAAGATTTTACTTAGCCCTTACACTAAATTTTTAGAAAAAAAGGGAAGTAAAATATATAAACAATTAAATAGAGATATGAGAGAGATCTAACTAAAGAGAGCATTAGGAGTAAGGAAAATAAATAGTGTGACTAAGTAAATTGAAATATTAAATTCATCCTTAGGTAGAAATGCAACAAGTTGAAAGTGTGAAAAAATTAAGTCTAAGAAATTAAAAACATTTCATGTTACAAGATTGGTGTTAGAGGTGCATTTATTGTCCAATAAGAAAAATGAGAGATATGGATAAATAGAAGCAAATTAATATAAGTGGATGGATGAGTCAACACAAAGGAAGATGCAAAGCCAAATGGAGCTAAAGGAATTCCTTAATCAAAGGAAACAACCACATACAATGGACCCCACAGGATTCCTTCTATCTAATCTTGTATAACAAGACAAAATGGTGCTATTTAGTCTTAAGCTAATATTGTAGCTATTGCTATTTAGTCTTAAGCTAATATTGTAGCTATTGTCTATATCAAGAGGTGCTGAGTAATGCAAAGCAAGCTATCTTCTCCTTGAAGCTTACACTTGTGATTGGTTTCTCTAATTCTCTATTTTCTATTTGTTTATCTTTCTATTATGGTATACTTAGTTTATGATCCCCCATAGCCATGTCCTAGCCCTATTCCAAGATACTTGAACACAATATTAGTGAGTTTGGGAATCTCTCAATTCCCATTTTTTGAATATTAAAAAGGTGGCACCTGAATAAAATGCCCATAAGTTTCTCAAAACCATATGATGTGACATATCATTGGAAAGCACTTAAAAAATAGAATCTATTGAGCTATAAAGCGCTTGATTTGGAGTTATAGTGTTCAAGTTATGACAAATCCAAAGATTTGACCATGTGTCCCAAACTTACGTAAAATTCCCATATTCCCCAATATGGTGTTCTTTGAGTGTTTAGGTGTCTTTGAATGATTTTGGTGGCACTTAGGTATGGGTTATGCTTCTACTTTGAGGATCAAAGTTCAAGTTCAAGAAACAAGAGTTGGCTCTATTTTGATTGTATGTGATACTATGCCTTTTTGGGGTTAGGGTGAAAAAGAGGCACTCAAAAATTCTTATTACAATTCTCAATGATGATGGTCTACAACCACAAATCCCCCACCTGTGTGCGTGTGTGTGCGTGTGTGTGCATCATAGTGCTTTTCTTCTTTTTTTACCTTACTACCCTATCAACTAGCCACATATTTGTGTACCTCTAACCTTCCTCATTGAGATAGTAGTAGGGTTTGATAATTGTGGAGTCATGAATGGGGTGATCATTGTATCGATGAATGGTGAATGTTTGTGTGGTATGGTAGTTTGACTATTGCATGGGGGTGTGGGGTGGAGGCATGAGATAAGGGTTAGTAATCTTATTGTGGGTCAATATATGGCTCGACCAGTGGCCCCAAAAAACTGGATTAAACAATATGGTGGATGACTGATTAGGTGGATACTTTAAAGGCTCATGCTCATGGATGAGATTAAGAGGAGCTACTAAGAGAGGGATCTATTTGGGACTTATGTGGTTTGTCAACCATGAGTACAACTACACGTGTTTGCTGCATGCTTCGTGACAAGGTGATGCCTATAGTCAAGTGTAGAGACTACAAGACCTCAAGCGATGACATCAAGTAGTGCACGCCTTGACAACTATGAAGGGGTGGTGGCTATGGAATACTCAATACTCAAGAAAGCACTCAAGAGGGTTGGTGGCCATTGTCTCCTAAAGGGGTTCACCATATGTATATCCTCTATATCACATGCATTCAAGGCCTATTTATAAATATCATCATCTGTGAATTCTATGTGAATTAAACACAACACTTTTCTATTCAATCTGCAAATAACCCCTTTATATGGCACCATTCTATGTGTAAAAATTGTGTAAAAATGGTGTTTGAAAAAATCCCTTGTGTTGAACCCATGTGATACACATATATTTGTAAGTGAACCCCTTGAGATTGTGTCAAGTTAAGTACTCAATCGTAAGGGAGCCATGTGGTGGCCTTGATGACTGGTGCTCCCATGATAATAAGTACTGAGCCAGCTATGCCTATGAGGGCTCACTTGGGTGGGCTACCATGATTATGTGAATGGGGGCTACATGTAACTTCTCATAGGTTAATAGTAATTTGAATGGGAATGGTATCCATCATGAAGTCTAGCTATCAAGTGGGCTACACTCAAGTGGTTGGTGTCCACTAGATGACGACTCGAGAGTTGTCTCAACTTGAATGTAGGAATCTTGTGAACCCTTTCCTTAACCCTACTTTACACTCTCAGGGGTTCACTACATGTAAATCCAATATATCACATGCATTCAAAGTCTATTTAAAAATATCATTGTTTGTGACTGTCTCCCAAATAAAACATACCCCTTTTCTATTCAATCTATGAAAAACCCCTTTATATGGAACCGTTCTATATGTAAAAAAAGTGTAAAGATCATATTTTTAAAATCCCTTTTGTTGAACCCACATGATACACATATTTATGATTGACCCCCTGAGTTTACACTCCAGACATGTGAGATTTTGATGTAACCATGAGCTCTATATGCTCTCCCTCTACTCCTAACGCAATATATAGATGTGCTCAATGACTTTACAAATAGTGCCAGAAGAGAAGGACTTCAGTATTGTACTAGTGTGAAAGTACACCAATTTTGCAACGGTTGTCGAGTGGAAAGGTGTGCACTCAAGCGAGGGGAGCCAACACAATTAAAGTTGATTGCACTTATGTGGAGTTCAAGTACACTTGATTGGTTGCTTTTGAATATGGATAAAAGGAAAATAGAGACCACTCTAGGACTTCCCAAACACAAACTCTATCACTAATTCCTCTTTAACACATGCACATAGACTGTTTACAAAATTAATTAATCTTGAAGTACAACTAATCTACTAAAGCGTTATTATGGATTGTGCACCTACAATTTGTGCTACATAATATTAGGAAAATTTTAAATTATTTTTTTCAATCTACTCTACCCCAAATAATCAAAACACAAACTTTGAACCAATTCCACACCAATTTGATTTCATACTCTACTTGCACAAGTTTTGGATAATCTTATAACTGATGTTATGAAAAATAGATAGACACTCAAGAAAATGTCTGAAGCTTTAAAGAAATCACAAAATTATAACAGAAACATGCAATGCATCATCGTGACAAAGATAATCTTCTATCAAAATGTTTCCATATACAAACATCAATTAGCAACAACAAATCATGGACTCCCATATCGAATGCAAAAATAATTAACTTTGCCTACTCAACCTAACCAAAGACTTGCAGATCCTTGAGCTAATATCAATCCTTAGGCATCCCTTAGCATCTAGGACCAATTATTACTCATCCCCCTAGTGATTCTCTAGTGGATTATGTCAAAGAACCCATAGAATATGAGAAGTACACAAACCCCAACGTCATGAGATGATGAGGAGGGAAATCCCATCCTCATGAACTATCATGTCCAATGCCAATCATGATGTTGCGACATGGGAGGGAACAAGGAATGATTCAGCCCCTTGAGATGTTTTTGTGTTGTAGCTATGGCAAGCCAAAGTGTGTATCTTCTAGATGTGCTTAGAAACATGAACAAGAAAATGAAGCTGAACAAAGATGCCCTAAGGGTGGAGATACATGTATCTTGATTGTCACACGTGGAAATTTACCGCTAACAAGACAATCATACCTTCAATACCACTTAGTCTCTTTATAGTTAAAATGATCAAGGCTCAATCAAGGATGATTATGCTATTTCCATCCCCATTCATACAATTATTATGGCACAAAGCAAGTAGGGAACATACTATGTTCTTAGCCTATTGTTGTTGATAGATCATTAATCAGCAATAAGAGTACAAAGAAGAGAGAAAGGTGCTAGGTTTATATTAAAGAGTAACGGAGTAACTATACTCCAAGAACATGTAGCTACTTTAGTGCAAGGAGTGCCACTACGAGACCCCACACAAAAAAGGTTAAAAATGCCAAAGTGGAAGAATACCCTAACTTTAAGCCGCTATTAGCACTAATCAACAAAGCAAGGCAGTGGATTGACATCGACAATGCATAAGAAAATATATGAGCAAAGTAGTGGAGGACATGAGTACACTAGGTGCTTCCACTGTAGCATCTATGTCCAACCCCATTGGCCTCCATACATTTGGGAGATTTTCTACCTAACTACTAGTGCAAGAGAAACTTCAAGGAGAAACCTTACAATCACAACAACATTGTGTGATGCACAAGAAAGTTCAATACCAAGATGTTGCACCCAACATTGCAACTCTCACATCCACTAGTGTGATTATACATTAGGATCCCTATTTAAAGGAACTCCAATCAGATGTAAGACATTCAAAACCTAGATTGACGGAAGCAAAGTATTTCTAGGAAAATCGCAAGAGTCTCAACAAAGAAAAGTATCTACCCTATCTCCAACTCCAATTTAGATGCACATATTGGCCACAATGGAAGTTTCATTTACAAAGGAAGTGAAGTACCAATCTCACAAGAAAATAAATTAGAAAGAAACATAAGAAACTATTGTGCACATTCTTCAACCTCAGGTAAAGCTTCACAAACTCCTAACATAGTGGTGTCCTTGTTTCAAGAATGGGGATGGGGAAAATCTACTCATTTTTAAGAGTTCCTCATTAACTCAACCTGAAAATGGACAAATTTGTGGTAACTTTTTTTAAACTACCACACCAATCTCTTCACATCCCTCATGGAGGTAGAGGATCATAAAGTGAAGAAGAAAGTAATGATGAAGCACCAATGAAAAATGAGAGTGCCAATGAATTAGGAGATGAGTCCCCACTGACTATGATATTGATGGTTGAATGATAGAGAGAATCTTAGCTATCCCTAAGCCCTCTAAGGTCAAGAGTTTGCTCATATATGCCAACATAGTCAAAGTTAAATCAAACATGGAATGCTTAAGACCTTTGGAGGCCTTAGACAATATCATGGACCTTTTTCCTAGCCCTGAACTAAGGATTGAGCAAAATGAGGGTATACATTTTGACACTTCACTAACACCAAAAGAATCCAACTCAGAGTTAGATGGAAGTACCTATATTGACCCTAAGGTTCCCAAGCCAACCCCTCTATGGAAGTTGAATCCTAATCTTTTTGGGAAGATAGTGGCTTAAGAGCACTCAAAAATATGAAGAGTCTGAAGAAAGCAATGAAGGGAAAACACAAGTTCTCCTAAAGTGGTTTGCAAAATTCAAGAAAGGAGATCAAGTCATAATGATGCTTGACGTAGAGAGAAGGCACATCTAATAATGAGTATTAGAAATAAATCTAAATAAAGAGCTTGAATACATAGTTCCTTTAATTAAAGAATAATTAGACTGATTTAGAAGCTATTGATTGATATGAGTGGGAATGTGGATAGAGCAATGGATGTAGTACTGGTCATGTTCAATAAATGACCAATGTATAAGTAGCATGGACTCCCGTCATTCATGCAAGGACAAGCTCATAGAGATACTTTGACATTGTGAGAGAGTAAGTCCTTGCATGTGATGTCAATTTGGTCTTGTGTCATCACAGAGGATCAAATGGCTACCCATTTTGCAAAGGCTTGATTTGAGCTTCAAAGGGAGAGGTGAGGAATCAATCTCAGCATGCAAGGTAATTTGTGCTCCACTTTGATGATGACTTTAGATGTTTAGCACTTATATATTATTAGATAATTTAGAGATGTTGGTGATTCTACATTATAGGTAATAGCATTTTGGATCTACTAATTGTATTCACACTTGGGTCAATAGTTGACAAATCCTTCTTTCATAGTCTTTTTTGTTACTAGTTAAAATTATTTCTTTAATAACCTTTTTTTAAAGGATTGTTTAAGAGTGAAGAGACGACCTCTATATTGGGGTGAAGTAAAGAGCAAGATGCTAAGACTCACAAATGGATTTAGCCCAATTATGTTTGTTTCTAGTATTGTTACGTTGAATACTAGAGGGTTGCATGTTGAGATTTATTGTAACTTATGGATCAAGAAATCATTTTACAAGAATATTGGGCTTTGTTTAGAGTAAGGGATGTTAATATTTTGAATTAGTGTGTGAGAACGTAAGAATACTTATGACAACTAAAAAAAGTGTATGGATGATTTGAATAGCTTCTTGAGGAAATAGTATGTGATCCTAACAATGTAATCAACATTACCAAGGGTTATGGTCGCATGAATGAAATTAATAAGGTGCAAATTGTTGGTGTTGTTGATGCTTCATGCAAGGAGACATATCCTTTTCAATTCAAGCAACAAACCAAAATCAAGTTGCAAAATACATTATCCATTGTGAAAAGTTTCTGTAATTTGAGACATTGATTTGAAAAAGCAATGTGATTTGAGATGCCCCCCTTCGACTAGATTGGCTTTCTACACATGGATTGGATACCGTAGGAGGTTGTGACTTTGTGTAGGATTTGTCCTTACATTCCCATTGAAAATAAGTAGTTTTGTTTGGTTGAGAAGGTGGTTGAGGCTAGTTAATAGATTGAAAATTCTAGGCTTGTGCATCTAGTAGTAGTTTGAGGAGGTTGTCATCCTTCTTGCCTATTGGAGGCTTAGGTAATCGATTAGGAGTGTTGGTTTGAGTGTGCCCTATAGCAAGGCCTCTTGAGTTGAAAGTAGAAATAATACCTGTCTAGAAATTAGAGGTGAATGTACTTGTCGGCATTGCATTATTGAAACTTGAAAGGTTACCCTAAGAGAATTTTGGTCCCCACATCCTCTCGTATTAGAAAACATAGAAAAGGAAACGGATGCTTTCAATCCTATGTGTGATTATAAGCTTGCATTTCCCTAACAAGGAGTAGGGTTTACTTTCATATGAATCTAAGGTCAATGAGAGTTAATGACAATTGATCGAGTTTGGTCCAAAAATGAAGTGTAGAGTATTGAATTCTAAAACTTCATCAATTAGGGCATCAACAACAATTTGCATTCTTGTAGTCATTTAAAATCAAAGGTAAGTAGGAGAAAATCAAAGGTAAGTAGGAGAAATGATAAGTTCATTATTGAGGTCAATCTTTAAGGGAAACAGCTCCAACATGGGAATATGAGTTTGTTCTTGAGGAACCTCATTGAAACAACGAATTGAATTAAGGGACAGACTTGGTATGAGCACTCACTATTCCTTCATATGTTTCTTGTAGCACATCCTTTATGGACATCTTCAAATAGGAAAATCGTCCCCTAGTTTGTAGAGTTATCTTGCTATCATTTGGTAGGGTTGAGTCACAATCAAAAGAGGGTAAGTAGGAGAAATGATAAGTTCATTCTCGAGGTCAATCTTTGAGGGAAACCGCTCGAACATGGGAATAGGAGGTTGTTCTTGAGGAACCTTGTTGAAACAACTGATTGAAATTGAGAGACAGACTTGGTATGCCTTCATATGTTTCTTGTAGCACATCCTTTATGGACATATTCAAAGAAGAAAATCGTGCCCTAATTTGTAGGGTTATCTTACTATCATTTGGTAGGGTTGAGTCACAATTGAAAGAGTGGGAGTCACATCTTTTCTTTGGGGCATTTAGGTAAGCCATCCTTGAGGATATAAACAATTTTATTTGTCCAATATGGTGTAAAGATGGTTTAAAGAAATTAACATTTCTCTTGTATTCTGAACACATGGGCATCATATAGATTATCAAGTTTAGTTAATTTCTTGCCACTTGTTATTTGAGACATGTGATTGGCCATATAATACTGCCTATGTTTTTGCAAGACCATAGAGATGTCGAATTATAGTGAAAATAGAAGCCATCAAGAAAAACTGCGTATAGTATGTGGCTTATTTACCAAATACAATAATGTCTGATGGTCTATAAAGAACATGAAGGGGGTGGCTAGTAAATAATGTTGAAACTTTTTTACAGCATAAACCATTCCTAAGCCTTCCCATTCATAGGTTGAATAGTTTATCTCAAGTTTAATGAGTTATTTGTTAGCAAAGCTCATTGGGAAATCCATGTTGTGCTTACCAAGTTTACAAAACACCATTACAATAATAGTCTTCAATGCATCAATATGTATATGAAATGTGTTTATCAAATTTGGATTCATAAGATGGGTGCTATCACAAGAGCCTTTAGTGCCTCAAGCACTTTCGCTTTATGCAGTCCATTCCGAAATAATAAAAAACTTATAAAGGGGTCTTGCAATCATAGCATAGTTTAGGACAAAGTGCTTATAGTATCTACTATACCTTATGAAGCATCAAACTTCTTTCTAATTGGATGAATGGTGGGAGATCCATTATCATTCTCATTGTAGTTGTGTGAATTGCTATGTATTCTTAAATTCAACATGGCCTAAGATGATGTCATATTTCACCCAAACTTAGTAGTAATTCAATGGATTAAGGGATAAGTGGTATTGCATCACTCAAGGAAGCATCAAAGCTTCTCAAGGTGTTCCTCCCAACTAGTGTGGATACAAAGACTATCCACAAGTATCTCAAGCCATCTCCTCCTTAATAATAATCCACACTAAGTGTCGGATCATTGGTTAAGTCAAAGGCTATGACTATATATAAACACTCCCCATCTTATGGCAAAAGTAATCTTGTGCCTATCACTGGAGTGGATTTGTACTTGATTATAACCCAAAAGTCCATCAAAGATGTAGGCCTTTTTGCCTATCACTCTTTCAATCATATAGCTAGTATAAGGCGATGCACAATGATCTCATTTTGTTACAGCATTGATTTTTCAATAATTGAAGTATACTTTTTCCTTTCCAAGTACCACAACAATGGATGATATCTAGTTTGTATGTTAAATCTTGTAAATAAATATTACTTTTGAAAGTTTGTTCAATTTCTTCCAAAGATATGTCGAACATAATCAAGATTCATTAGGAAAGGTCTTTGTGTTATAAGTTTGGTATCAAGTCTAAGGGGAATGGTATATATTAGCACTTGGAGAGATACTCCTCCTGCCTTGATGCAAACTCATCTATACATAGTATATCCTAAATAACATAGTCCAATCAACAACATGATTATTAATTCACCTAAAGTTATTGGAATGTGACGAAACTTGACCTAGGGTACATGTCTTCCCAAGAGTCCATTGATCAAATATTGGATCACAATAATACCTGCAACTGCCCTTTCTGTCCAGAGTCTCACACTTGTCTAGAGTTGACATCTCATCAATCCAAGATTTGACACTAAACTTTAGAAAAGGTAGCTACAAGCGTCATTTTGAACCAAGATTTGACCAAAAGACTCCTAGGAACCTGATGCACCCTATGGTCAAGTTTCTTTACATGAAAATGTATGGTAGGTAAAAACCTCACCTTTTCTAACTCACCTTGTATCTTTGTTTCACACAAGACCCATATGACTAAACACTGTTTTTAACACCACAACAACCAAGTGGCTGTGGTATATACACCTCATGCAAATCGTTTTTAGGTGCAAAATGCACCAATTCCATCACATGTAACAACCATGCTCTTGTTGCAGCCATAGCCATGAACCTGCCCTATCCTTTTTTAACAATTGCAATGTTTGAAAAAGGCATGAGAAATCCATGCCTGCAATAACCATGTGCACATTCTACACACCTTGCACTTAGAAATTCTTTTTGAGACCTTAATCTTGGGTAGAGAACCCAGCACAAGCCAATACTCGTGCAACATATCTTGAAAGCATGTCAAGATTTACGCGTATATACACAATCACTTAGGAGCTCTAACCTGACTTGGGTAGGAGACCCCTTATGCGATGGGTGAATACAACTCCTTTGCTTTCAGCACTCAAGCTCAATGTAAGGATACTCACAATACACAAGAGAATAACAATATATTCACTCTTCATGTGGCCATAAGGCTTTATACAAAGTTAAAATTGACTTAATAGACATGTATCAATTATCATCCCCAATGGACTGCAGGTCTCCTCATATCCCTGTAACACATTTGCACGCAAGTTTCCAACATAAAAATTATTCTTGCTAAACACGGATGATCAGCTTACGATGGTTAATAACATTTTTTAGGGAAGAAATGAGTTGCCTAAAACCATACCTGCAAGCTGCAAGGGAATACACAAGGGTATTAAAATGCTTGTGTTCCATCTTGGTGCAAAAGTAAATAAAAGACTGAATAATGGCTATGGTGAAAGCTGTATAACAAAATCAGCTTCTTGCAAGACAAGTAGAGACCAGGAATGTAAAGCTTTCAATGGAATTCTGGTATTATTCTTCTGTATTTACTTCATTTTGTCTAGGATCTGTATATAGTTTCTCCTTAACCTGAGACAGTAACGACTCATAGAGCTCAGTATTTTCTCTTAGATATCGTTTTACATTTTCTCTACCATTACCCAATCTCTGATCATTGTAGGTGTGCCAACCTCCAGACTTCTTGACAAAGCCATACTTCAATGAATGATCTAAGATTTCACCTTCTGTTGAGATACCCTTTCCATACTCAATCTCAAACTCTGCTGTTCTGAATGGAGGGGCAACCTTGTTCTTGACTACCTTGACTAGGGTACTGCTTCCAATCATCTGTAACACAAGCAGCAGCAGAATTCTGTTAGTACTGAGATTTTTGAATAGCAGGAATCTTCTTGAACAAGAGATCATGGGTTTAACATAGCACTTGAGAATATCACAATCAAGGATATTATTATGTTCCAAAGATGAATAATGTTCCAAGTTGTATCTGAAAGTGCAAATCAAGGCTGCTTGTTAAGATATTAACAAAATTGTGCGGAACTCTGTTTGGGAACTGTAAATCCTTAAATATCAGGTTCAAAAATGCTCTCATGACTTTCAAGATGGACAAGAACAGGGGAGCTTTCAATGTTTTTCTAGGCTTTCCATTAGATTGAACATTTGCACCTTAGAATTGAGTTAGATTGAAAGTTCTGCCCAATACATTAACTTGCAAAGCAATGAGCTTTATGATTAATGACCCAAGTAGCTCAATTAATCAAACGAGCAACTCACTCATGATTAATAACCCAAGCATTAATCAACCCCCAATCAAATTTGAACTTTGCATTTAAGGAGCAACTGGTCACTCATTTAGAAAGTTAATTAGTCTATTTGGGATATCTTTCTCTTTCATTTGCATAGCCCAAGTTTGGAGATGGCCATTCTCTTATCATCAACGATGAACATGGGGTGACAATGTGTATGGACTCAAGATATCGGCCAATCCTCTTTTTCTCCCCATGAAGAATTCATTGGATAGCTCAATAATTCCATTTACAGCAAGATACGCTATTGTCTTTTATCTAAATTTCATCAACATAGGTTATTACAACACAACCATGCTCAAATCCTCTCTTCTCCTTTGAGACCTTGAGCTTTGTGCACTTTTTACATAACTTTGTTTTAAGAAAGTAATGTTTTCATAGTCTCATCGAATGAGAAATCCCTTTGTTTGTGAGAGAAACAATACAAGATTGCATGGGAACTATGCACAACACTTATTGAGTTAAAAGCTCCACAAAGTTGGATTCAAATATTGATTGTCATTTTTTGGGTTTGGCAATCTAAAGAGTTCACATGCATTTTCTAACACAATACAATTGGTTGGAGGCCCACATTGAAGGTAACAAGGTCATTATGCACCCATTGATAAGTTATGCCACAAGAAATCATTGAAAATACAAAAAGGAGCACCAAGCTTGGAGCCAACAAGTGTCATGTGGTACACGAGCAATCTAGGTTAAGTTGTGTGGACTTCTTTTATTGAATTTACAATTATGCTAGATTAAGTGTTTGTAAAGAAGTAGACCAAGGCCTTGTTGTTGAAATCCATGGAGCCTATTGTGGAGTTTGTGATGCCTTGAAGCTATACATTTGTTGCAAGATTTCAGCCCTTCCTATCGAGTTGATAAGAAGAGTATGCATTCTTACCTGCCATACTGATAAAGAGTGCAGTATTGTTGATGGTGTTAATGAGATGAAGATAGAGGTGTTTGCTAGCCCTATTATGGATGGTTGAAGCCACGAGTTCGGTTGTTCATTGTGTGGCGCTAAAGGTGAGGAAGTGGTTGAGGTTATTCACATTGTATGATACAATCAATACGTGAATATATACAATATGGAACGCATACAAAATTTTTTTTAGAAGGTTGTTCATTTTGTTGAGGTTCTCTTGGAATAAGCTGGGATCTTTGCATGGCTAGAAGAGAGCCATTGGGACAAATTGGACTAATGGTTCGTCTGAGCCTTAGGACCAATTCCATATTGAATGGGCATTGAAAAATAGAATGCCAGTGGTTTGGGACTGTATGCTTAGCCACTGGAGATGGTGCAGGACAATGAGCTTGGCCAAGATAGAAGATGCACATGTGAGAATACTCACGGAATAAAAGTCATCGTAATTGAGCCACATTACACTTCTTGATGTGGTCACAATGATAAAAGTTGCTCACAACAATTTGAGGAATGCACAGGTCACTATTCCTAAAATTTACGAAGTTACTATTTTTGGATTTCAGAATTAGTGCACGTTATTATCTTCATTTTTTCAAGAGGAGTAATTCTCTAGTTGTGCCGAGGTCAAATTTTGCACAGATCATGAAGAATTTTAGACCAAAAGGTTTAAATGGGAAAATTGTTACATGTATGCTATGTGGCACAAATTCCCGAGAGAGAGAGAGAGAGAGAGAGAGAGAGAGAGAGAGAGAGAGCATTAAAAAAAAAGTAATAGGCATAAGGGGCAAATGGAAGAATGAAGTTTTGAGGAGCTGAGGGCAGATTGCTGCAAGAAAAATCAGCCATGGAGAGTACTTCTATGTCTCTGACTCAAGTACGGAGGTAGAGCTTGGTCCCTCTGATCAACTCTCTCTCTATTCTCAGAGGAAATGCTTCGCATGATAGGCTGATTTCATCGAAGGTACAATTCTGTGTTTTCTCTGAAATTCTGCACATGAATCATTGAGTATTGGTCACAGAAAATTCAATTTACAGATCTAGGCTGTAATTCAGCACATGAATCATTGAGTTTTGGTTACATGCTGAGCAGTAAGAACAGTGAATTTTGCACATGTTGGACAGTAAGAACAATGAATTCAGAGATCTATAGACTGCAATTCTACACAGGAATCATTGAGTTTTGGACACAGAAAATGCTTTCCTAAAAGGAATGTTGATCTGGACATGCTGTACTATTTTTACGCAGCTAGGATTTACTTAAAAGAGATGAAAACCAACTCTTCACAGGTTATATATTTTAGAACATTATCATTTTTGTAAATTTTCATCTTTTAATTAATAAAGAAATACCGAGAGGGGTGCCGGTCTTCGGGGCCAATCTGGTGTTGAGCAAGGGAGTGAGGTCTCTGCTTATGTGTGTGTGTGTGTAAAGACGAGGCGTTAATTCAAGGAACTACCGCTTTATGTGAATCATAGAATATGTGAGTCATAGACTGGTTCCATGGTTTCATTGGCCGGGATTTGAATTCTTTTCTGTAAGAATTTAAGCTCGAATAGTTTTGGGTGAAAAGGCCATACACACAACTTTTATAGAGATTACAGGACTAGAGAGATGGCAGAGAAGGATAAAGGCAAAGGAAAACTTCATCATGAAGAAGAGAGTTCTTCTTCTGCTCGTAGACACCGAAGAGAGAGTATTGGTGCACAGGTGTCAGCACCTTCTAGAACCGACATTGAGCCACAAGATGAGGAGCAAGAACAAGAGGACTTGTTTATGGCACAACTCCTTAGTATGGTTGGCTTTGTTGAATAGCTTGTAAAGAATCCTCGGATGCAAAAAATTTTGACGTCACATAATGAGGATTCTCAGGCTGTGTCATCACATCATACCATGGAGCACTTAAAAAGGCAAACTTCTAATGCGCGTGAGCATATGGAAAAGACACCAACCATGGAGACGGGTCCAGTGCAACAAGAAGCATGAGCACAGGACCAAGGAGTGAATGGTCAAGGCAGTTATGCACAAGTGGCACAGCAGACTATTCCTCCTCAGTTTGCTACTTATCCTGGTTACTTTGGTGGTGGCTCAGTTTTTGAAGCAATGGCTGGATTACCCACGGGTTATCAGGGATACTTGCCTAGAGGGCCACCAAGAATGATGCCTATTGAGGCAGTGAACCCAGTTTATGCTAATATTGGTCTACAGCCCGGTTATTAGACTCTACAGAGTCCTTATTTGATGCCTGGAGTACAAAATGCAGCCGCTGTTTTTTTTCAGCCTAGTGGACATATGGCAGCTAAGACAAGTGAAATGAATGCTAATAATGCGCGTAAGGGACTCCCCTTTTTACAGCCACTTGTCTATGACAACCTGACACCAAAAAGTGCAAAGCCTAAAGACTATAAAGAGGGTGGTCAGGCAATAAAGTTTGAAACCTTTAGTGGTATGCAAGATAAGCTGAAAGCTTTGACATTTATACAACAGTTTGATGAAGCTTACAGATGAGGGAATTTTACTAAGACTTCTAAGGTACGGAAGGCTGCAAATTTTTTGAAAGGTAATGCTTTGCAGTGGTGGAACATATTGTTGATGCAAGGATATGCACCTGCCACTTGGGTCCATTTTAAATAGTTGTTTGCAGCCTCATGGTTAACTAACACATTTGAAGTAGATGCCATGATTGCATGGCATAAATTGGACGCGGCAAATTGTACGGATTTAGAAGAGTACAATAAGAAATTTTGGGAAGCACTTTTGCCCGTGAGTTCTTATAGGATAGTGCCCTTGTCAGAACAAATTGAAAAGTACTGTTGCGTCTTGCCCGAAGCCAGCCATCAGGGATTATTGTACCAAGACTAGGGTTACAAATATAGTACAGTTAATTGAAAATGCTGGGGTGGCAAATGCATTGTTGAAAGGAAAAACTGACAGCTTTAAAGGCACTGAAAAGAAGGATTCTCAGTTTAAGTAGGATCCTGGCAAGAAGAAGAAGCAATTTCCAAAAAAGACCAGCTTTACAAAGAATTCTTTTTGGAAGAAAAAATTTCAGCAACAACCTTAGACTTCTTTTAAACAGGGTAAAGGACAATAGAGGCCACTTTTTGGCAAATCATTTGAAGAAAGAAAGGCTTTAATGATGGCAGGTAAATGCTTTATATGTGAACAGAAAGGCCATATTGCTTCTAAGTGCCCACAGCAATCTTCTAAAGATGCAGAGGATAAAGATGTATCAAGTAAAAAGAAGCTCAGAGTTGGCTTAGTGCTTGATATGGTGGGAGATCAATCAGTTGATGATGCTACAGAATTGTGCAGCTTGGGGAAAGATAAGAGATTTCACAGTGCTTATTTTCTTTGATCCTGGAGCTCGTGCAAACTTTATCTCACCAGTAGTGGCAGCTAAGCTGGGTATACGTCCCGAGGAAATGGGACCAATTGGATAGGCTGATTTAGCATGCCCAGGACATACTAAACCTATCATCCCCATTCTTAGCAAACTTGGTATGCATATTCAGAGCTATGTGGACACAGAGGAGTTCCATATTATGCCTTTAGAGGGCAGTGATGTTCTGTTGGGTATTCCATGCTGCCATAGAAAGCACGCTATCTTGAATACTTACAATAGAACGAATACTCTTGTACATAGGGATAAGACTCATGTGTTAGATGTGAAGCTTAAAGGAGAGTCTGTCCTAGTTATTTTTGCTTCTGCAATTACTTCTGTAATGAAAAATCGTATTTCTGCGTACTTGGTTTTTGCAAAGCAAGTTAATGAAGTTGACAGTAATGTGTCTGTACTAGATGAAAGTAGAAGGGCTTTCTTGGATAAATTCAGTGACTGTTTCTCAGATTCATTACTAAGAGAGTTACCCCCTGAGAGGCCTGAAGATCATACCATAGATCTTATTCCAGGGACTAGTCCGCCCAATAGGCCACTATACAAGGTCAGCGCGGCACAGCAGAAAGAGATTGTGACACAGGTTAATGAGCTTTTAGAGAAGGGACTAATTCAGCCCAGTAGTTCTCCGTTTTGTTCACCTGTGTTGTTAGTTCAAAAAAAGGACGGCTCTTGGCGAATGTGTATTGACTACAGAGCCTTGAATAAGAACACGATCAAGAATAGGTTTCCGATTCCGAGGATAGATGGCATTCTTGATCGATTACAGGGAGCATGAATGTTTACTAGGATAGATTTGAAAAGTGGGTACCATCAAATCAGAATCAAGCCAGAGGATATCCATAAGACTGTTTTTAGAATGACATTTGGTTTCTATGAATTTTTAGTCATGCCGTTTGGATTGACCAATGCTCCTGCTACGTTTAACAAGATGATGAATAGAATTTTCCGCCCTTATCGAAGTTTCATTGGCACATTCTTTGATGATATGATTATCTTTTCAAAGAATGAAAAGGAGCATAGAAAACACCTAGTTGCAGTCTTTAATGAGCTTAAACGTAACAAATTGCTCATTAATGGTAAGAAGAGTGAATTCTTTTTGGGAGAGATTCGCTTCCTTGGGCACATAGTTTCTAAAGATGGTGTGAAGATGGATCCAACAAAGATAGAAGCAATTGTCGCTTGGCTAGACTTGAAAACCGTTCATGATGTCTGCAATTTTCTTGGCCTATGCTCTTACTACAGAAGATTTGTAAGACACTTTGTAGAGATTGCTTCTCCTTTACATGCGCTTGAAAACAAGGATATCAAATAGCAATGGACTGACAAAGAGAAATCAACATTTAGATGTTTGAAGAGGAAAATGACTACAGATCCAGTACTTATTTTGCCAAATCTGTCTAAGCCATTCGTAGTGCAGTGTGATGCATGTCGAAACAGCATTGGTGTTGTATTAATGTAGAATGGTGGAGTTGTGGCATACAAGAGTAGAGTACTTTCTGTCATTGAAAGGGCTTAACAAATTTATGAGAAAGAATTATTGGTCGTGATCCATACACTCTCTAGTTGGAAGCACTATTTGCTTGGTGCTGATTTTGTAGTGCAAACGGATCATCAAACACTTAAATACTTTCTCACACAGGCTAAATTGTCAGAGAAACACATGCGTTGGGCAAATTTCCTATTTATGTTTCATTTTCAGATAGTGCATGTGGAAGGCAAGAAGAATGCAGTTGCAGATGCTTTATCTCGCAAACCACAAGTGTCAGCTGTTTCAATTTCTTATCACCATGAACTGGATGATATGAAAGAGCAATATGCTGATGACGAAGATTTCTCTGAAATCTCTGAGCAGTTGATCAATGGCCAACATCATGATCATTATGTGCTCAAAGAAGGCTTTATCATGATGTATGGAAGACTATGCATTACAAAACAGTTAAGGCCAAAAGTTTTATTAGAAATTCATGCTCCACCGTATGCAAGACATCGTGGTATTGATGCTACAGTCAAAGCGGTAGAGACTTTCTTCTATTGGCCAGCCTTGAGATCTAATGTTGATGCATATGTCAAATCTTACCTTGTATGCCAAAAGGTCAAATTTGATAGACAAAAGGTACTAGGGTTATTGCAACCACTGGCATACTACCTATTCCAGAAAGGCCATGGGAAAGTATTGCAATGGATTTCATTTTTAATCTTCCAAGAACTTCTTTAGGGAATGATGGAATCTGGACTATCATTTGTAGATTCAGCAAACAGACACATTTTATTCCTGTAAGGAAAAAGATTAAGTCAGAACACATGGTAAAGATATTTATGCAAAATATCTTCAAGTACCATGGAATGCCACGGTCAATTGTGAGTGATAGAGACCCAAGAATGACTAGCTTGTTTTGGAAAGCATTGTTTGAAAACATGGACACTACGCTGAAATTTTCTTCTTCTTTCCATCCACAAACTGATGGACAGTCTAAAGAAGCAAATTCGATTGTTTTAGATCTACTGAAGTGTTATGTTTCAAATCATAAGACTTCTTGGAAACGCTACTTGCCATTGGTTGAGTATGCATACAATAATACAATGCACTCATCTACTGGCAAAGCACCTTTTGGGATTGTGGAAGGTGGAAAGAAATTGCCTCCATTTTGCAAACAAAAGATAACATCTTTGAAGCAGATCGTTAAGTAAAAGATTGGGAAGAAGCATATAAAAAGATCAAGTATGCCCTAGAAAAGTCACAAGCTAAACAGAAAAGAGCTGCTGATAGTCATCGTTGGGAGCTCTTGTTCAAAAAGGATGATTGGGTCTTATTGTGTTTTGAAAAGGCATATTTGAGAAAACAGAAGAGCAAGGAACGTTTGTTTCCAAAGCTAAGTATGCATTATTATGGCCTTTTCAAGTCTTAGAGAAGATCAAAGATGTAGCATATAGGCTGAAATTGCCAGAGAATCGGAAAATTCATAATGCATTCCATGTGAGCCTATTGAGGCCTTTTATTGGTGAAGTGCCAGAAGATATGGTTCAAGAGGAATAGCCTAAAGTAGAGGAATTAGATGAGATTCTAGTTTCTGAGCAGATCCTGGCACATAAGGATAGAAAAGTGAAAGGTAGAGTTATAAAAAGATTTTTGGTGAAGTTCAAGAAATATTCACTAATGGATGCCAAATGGATGGAAGAGGCTGAATTAGCAGATTCGCCTCAGTTATTGCAACTTTACCGAGAAGCTTTCTTACTCGAATCTACAGTGACTTAGAATGCTTTTTGAAGCAATGTACATTCTCTATTGTACAGTTGAATACTGCATCTTATTGAATAATGCACAATGTATGGTTTACATTTAGCATTAACATGTGTATTAAAATCTCAGTGCTTTGAAGTTGTATTTGTTACACTTCAGTTGAATGAATATGCATGTTGCGATACTAATAGTTCGCGTATACGTGCTATCGCCCTGTGTTGCATCTGGAAACATGTATATTAGAAAGGCTCCTAGTAATCATAGTTGGATACATGATGTAATCCTCCACCTGTGTGAGACTTGAACTTGCAATGACACAAATGGTAGTGAGAAAACTCCTACCATCGCCCTGTGTCATTTGTTAGCAAGTGATACATGCGATGACACTAATAACATGCAGAATCTTGTTATCGCCATGTGTCATCCGTTAGCATGTGTGGCATGCAATCAAGGTCGCTTGCTTCTTTCAAGAGAAGGATATGTTACTAGGTGGTGATACTTTTTATAGTTGCTTTTCTTATTTATTTATATAAATATTTTATTTTTCTTTTCTTTTGTTGTTGTTGCTTCTTACCCCTAGAGTTCTCTTCGAATAAGCCGAGATCTTTGCATGGCCAAAAGAGACAGCCCTTGGGACAAATAGGACTAATGGTTTGTCTGAGCCTTAAGACCGGTTCCATATTGAATGGGCATTGAAGAATAGAATGCCAGTGGTTTGGGACTGGGTACTTAGAAACTAGAGATGGTGTAGGACAATGAGCCTGGCCAAGACAAAAGATGCACATGTGAGAATGCTCACAAAATAAAAGTCACCATAACTGAGCCACATTACACTTTTTGATGTAGTCACAATGATAAAAGTTGCTCAGAACAACTTGAGGAATGCACCGGTCACTATCTCTAAAATTTAGGGAGTTACTATTTTTGGACCCCAGAATTAGTTCGCATCATTATCTTCATTTTTGCACGAGGAGTAATTCTCAGGTTTGTGCCGAGGTCAAATTTTACACCGATCATGGAGAATTTTAGACCAGAAGATTTAAACGGGAAAATTGTTACATGTTTGCCATGTGGCACAAATTCCCAAAAGAGAGAGAGAGAGAGAGAGAGAGAGAGAGAGAGAGTATTACTTGGAAAATATGCTGTGCTTCTGCTGGTAAGCCAGCAATATTGCAAGCAGTGAGAATACTAGTAAATACTGCATCAGTTGGCTGCAGGCCTTGGCACTTCATGACCATCAGGTAATGCTCAGCCTGCTTGTACTTGCCATGTCGAGCCAATCCTGCAATCATGGAGTTCCATGATGTTGCATCTTTACTGGGCAAATTGTTGAAGGTTTTGTGAGCCTCCTCCAGGGTTTCTAGTTTGGCATACATATCTAGGAGCGTGTTCCCGAGTTCTAAATCTAAATCAACACCAGAGCTTATCAAACGTGAGTGTATCTGATGACCTTGTACCAACGTTCCAATGCTGCTACATCCTTTCAAAATGCATGTAAATAGCATTGTGTCTGGTTCTATGCCCTCGTGTTTCATAGCGTCAAAAAGCTCCAATGCAAGAAAATTGTTCCCTTGCTCTATATAACCAGAGATTATCGCACCCCATGCTACAACATTGCGATTTGGCATTTTATTGAACATTTTATGTGCCTCTTCTAAGCTTCCACATTTAGCATACATGTCCACAATTGTGCTTCCTAAACTGAGGTCAGCTGACTCCCATTCCTCTCTGATGGTGATTTCATGAATGATTCTACCCTGCACTAAAGCTTCCCCACACGTTGGCCTAGGGCCCTCGTGTATCTTGTAATCAGAAAAGAGAGAGAGAGAGAGAAAGAGAAAACCTCTTCACATGATGGCTTTGTGTTATCATGTATCTTGTAATCCAGTAATCTTGTATTTTTTTCGTAATTAATACAATTACCTTTTACGAAAAAAAAAAGAGAGAGAGAGAGCATTAAAAAAAACGTAATAGGTATAAGGGATAGATGGGAGAATGAAGTTTTGAGGAGCTGAGGGCAAATTGCTGCAAGAAAAATCAGCCATGAGAGTACTTCTACGTCTTTGACTTAAGTACGAAGGTAGAGCTTGCTCCCTCTAATCAACTCTCTCTCTATTCTCAAAGGAAATGCTTCGCATGATGGGCTGATTCCATCAAAGGTACAATTCAGTGTTTTCTTTGAAATTCTGCACATGAATCATTGAGTATTGGTCACAGAAAATTAAGGACATGCAGGACAGTAAGAACACTGAATTTACAGATCTAGACTGTAATTCAGCACTCGAATCATTGAGTTTTGGTCACATGCTGAGCAGTAAGAACAATGAATTTTGCACATGCTGGATAGTAAGAACAGTGAATTTAGAGATCTGCAGACTGCAATTCTGCATAGGAATCATTGAGTTTTGAACATAGAAAATGCTTTTCTAGAAGGGATGTTGATTTGGATATGCTGTACTGTTCTTATGCAACTGGGATTTACTCAGAAGAGATGAAAACCAACTGTTCACAGGTTATGTATTTTGGAACATTATCATTTTGTAATTTTCCATATTTTAATTGATAAAGAAATACCGAGAGGGGAGCCGGTCTTCGGGGCCAATCTGGTGTTGAGCGAGGGAGTGAGGTCTCTGCTTATGTGTGTGTGTATAAAGACTAGGTGTTAATTGAAGAAACTACTGCTTTATGTGAGTCATAGACCGGTTACACCCAGGCTCAGGGGGTGAGCCTATTTGGCTCTATGGCTACGTGGTGAGTTTGATGACTGGTCCCTTTATAACGTACATGCTAAACGAAGCAATGAGTCGTTGCATGCTCCTCAAAAACTCATCATGTAACAAAAAGCATTGATCAAAATGCAAAGGCATACGAGCTAGCAAAGCCTTAAAGACATGCACTAGCAATGAGTCATTTCCAAAACCAAGGGATAATGACAAAAAATAACATATTGTCTCTCCACCCACATATCAATCTCTGCTCAAAGAAAGGAATCACACTAGTAAATAAACATCCAATCCATTCTTGCCCAATTATCTCAATGTTAAAGAAATTGGTATGTAAATCCAAACTCAAAAAAATGGAACCAAGAATACGTATTGTTTCAATGACAAGACTACCAAAGTATCCCAAGCTTGATGCTCATGACCATCCATGATAGAGTGAGGTGAAGTCACTTGGTTTCCAGACACACAAATATTAAAGCCACCCATAACAAGCCCTTAACGTGCAAATCTTTCCAAAGCTGACAATAATCTTGGGTTGTATTAGGTGCACACACCCACCAACCACAAAACCTCCCCCTCATACAAAATCTCCACAATCAAGAATCTATCTCGAACATCCTAACAATGAGGAGCCCGGGCACTAAAGAACATTGTAAAATCCTTATGTATAGATGAAACCAGTCAATGAGTGTTGCTTATGCTCCACCACACAGAACACATCCCAGTTTTAATAAAAATAACCTTGAAACCGGCCTTCCTTCTGTGGATGGGTGGTAATTCCCTGATTACAACTTAGTTACAATAGTAACATTTATTACAAAACTGAGAAATGCAAAATAACTTGCAATCTTGGACAATGGACACCCTATTGGACCCAAAACCAGCGCCTCTTTCGGTATTTCTTTAACTTAACTGAAAAAGAAGTTAATGTACAATGGGATTCTCCCAATCCCTCTCGGTATTCCAACTCCCCTTGCTGTCCAAAATGACCAGCAAGTCTTCAATTTGATTTGTCCCTTGATTCGAGCAATCAATTGCCCTTTACCCGCTTTGATAGAGATGGAAAATGTCCCAAATTCATTGATTTACTGGTCCCTCCACCTGAATTTGACTGAAAACAACTTCAACCATGTCGAATCTAAGTCTTGGAGCTTCCAATTTCTTGCATGCTTCCCAAGGCTGCTGCTAAGCCCTAATTTCTTGTACAAATTAGGGTTTACAGCAGAGACATCTGAAATTTCTCAACCTCTTGTGATCTCAATGCTGTAATTTTCAAAGCGAGGCTGTAGAAAGGCTAGGAGACGAGAGAAAATGTTGAGGGAAGATAAAATTCAGAATTTCTTCACAAAGAACTGAAGAAAATCAATTATTCACTGCTGATGCCCTGTCTCAACAGCTTGTAGATGCAAAGAACTGAAGAAAATCAACCATTTAGTGTTGTTGTCGTGTCTCAACAGCTTGTAGATGTTGTCACCTGCTATTGATTGGTCTTCTCCTGCCCCTAGCTGCCTTAGAAGGTCCTCCAATGGCTGCAAGTCTGACCGGCAATTTCTTCTCCCACTCTCTTGCAAGTTGAATGCACTAAAATGCCTCTCTCCAACATGTAAAGACGTTTTTCAGTCTTGCATGGGCCTTTTTGACAAGTGGTCGCTTTTCCAAATGGTTTTTCCAGCATTATCCATGATTAAATATTAATTTTTAATTTTTAAATATTGAAAATTAATCTAACAATTATTTCGATGCCTAGAAAAGTAATCTGACTAGCCAACAATTAAATTGGCTAGACAACTTCCACTCCCAAGTGTCTTTGCGTCATCTTTGACCATCAAATTGGCGTTAGGTACCTTTGTTCGTCACTTCTCTAGTGTCACCAACTGACACTTATGGCCAAATGAATGACCTAGGCCAACAACTGGCACAAGACACCACCAATTACATGTGCATCATAACTTATAGCAACTTTTGTCTTTGACATCTTGTGATTTCCTCGGGTCCAGAGCTCGTAAATTTACTCTAATCCCAATTACACCTCACATGTGCAACGTTTACTTAACCATGCAATTAAAAATTAATCCACATGTTAAGTGAGGTTTCAAAAATACATGTCCTCATGACAAACCCCCAACAATTGATGCAAGGGAAGGGAATTACTAAGTGTAGAAAGCATCCCAAGAGAGCAACGACCCTCCACAAGCATTAAACCTCAATGCAAAATTTGAAGCACCTTTATCAACCGCTCTAGTGGCATGCACACAAGACAAGTAAGGCTTGGAGTAAAATCCCTTCCCTCAACATTGAAAAGTCGAAGTTACATGATCAAAAGTTGGATGCACAAGAATGGAATGGAATTCTTGTAGAGCATGGTGTTTAACTATAGTAACCCAAGAAGCATCCTTAGACGCCTATTCCTCATAAGAAAGACGTGACTTATCCTCAAGCCCAACCTTGAGCAAATCTTTATTTTCATTTCCATACAAACCACAAGGCACAAGGGGAGAAACACATTGTTGTACAGAGACATCGTAGGGTTCACACTCTTGCATATCCACCTCAGGATCCAAATAACAATGCAAAACCTGAAGAGCACAATCTTTCAGAAACAAAATCTGCACCCGACCAATAAAAAGGCAGCTAGACTGAGATTTTAATTGTATACCCGTAGGCCAAGCCTCTCTGCAAAACACGACAACCTACATGGTGACTCATTGAAATATCCATCCGAGGAAATCTCAACATGCAAGGATATCCTCTAGGCTGCACACAGCACATCACATATCTTCTCTCTCTAGGGTTGAACAAGTCACATAGGACTATTTGCAAGTCACACACGTGTGTGTGTGTGTGGGTGTGATCATATTAATTACAAAAATGTACAAGATTACAAGATGGTTCTAGGCCATTGTGCATAAACTCAACTCTCTTTTACAAAAGGTCAAATGACTAAAAGAGTACAAAAGTCATAGCAAAGAAGCAACAAAGATTGTTGTATGCCAAGGGACCAAGTCCTCCCTAAAAAGGAGATCAATGTATTGAATAAGGTCCAATTGTTGCCAATATAGGAGACCTTTCAGCCTAGCAAGGTGTATCTACACCCCTAATGCAGAATCAATAACAAAAGCAATCCGAGTTCTCCAATTGTACCAACAGCCCCAAAAATGAATGAATGGAAATAGAATCTTCATATGTGCTTGTGTTGGGGTAGGGTATTTGGACCAAGCAAAGACCCAATCAAAGGCATGCAATGATGTGCCAACCACAACCCTCCAAATATCAAACAACAGGGAGCAGATTTTCCGCGCCATCACAAAAGAAACCAATAGCAAGAAACTTCCATGCTAGTGAGGGAGAAAAAACACGAGTCCCGTTGGAAATGCAATGTTTTGCAAGTGCTATGGCAAGAGGCATCCCACCAACCATCACATGCCAAAGAAAAACTTTAGTTTTGTATAGTGTCTTATTGAACCAACCCTCCATCAGTCATTTTCCACCAATCACAAGATTTGTGCAAGCCCTAGACAGTATTGGCCTTAGTGACCAGCCAATGGTGGTCCTTAATCATAAGGTGGTACACTTGATTAGCCGAAGCCTTTTCCAAATGGAGTCGACCTGCAAGGTCACAGTCTAGCTAGGGACCATCAAAAACATAGGCAAGGAAGGGTTCTTTGGGGTGCAGTGTCATAAAAAGGTGATCCCACAAGTCCCTATAACCTCAAGGGACACGAAAAAGCCTCTTGGCAGAAAGACATCAACCCCCAGCAACCCACCATAGTGGCATCGAAAACTGAAATCATGCCGTGCGACTAAGACAAGCCTCTTGCTTCCCATTCCACAAAATCCTCTTGGACACTGCCAACAATTCCATCTATAAGAGTAAGTGGCCAAACAATCCTCCGCAAGGTGCCACTAGGCTTTTTGAAGAACCAACGTCCATGAGTAGACAAGCTAAGCGACCAAGAAGGAAGAGGATAAGGAAAAGGGAGCATCAGCATTGAGAACCTACAACTAGGAACCACAAATGGTTGTATTACTATGACCACAACCATGTGAGTGTGTGCATCATAAATAGCCCCATTGCCCATAATTTTAAGAGTGTAAGCATGGCTCCAAGAGATCCATGAGATACTCACATACAAAGTGTCATTTTTCCATAGCATAAAGTGAATGTGTCCAGTGAGAACTCTCAAGATGGAGGCAGACCAAGCAAAAGCGGCAAAAAATAAGTGAGCATGGGGAGGATGATGGACTATTAAGGTCCACATGTAATGGCCAGGCTTGTGATTTCCAATAGAGAAACTTCACCTCCAATTTCTGAGAAATCCATTGCAACAATTGCTTTGGCTGAACATCAATGCTCCAAGGAAACCCTGCCACGTAAGATTCCCACGGGGTATCACCGTCCCTTGCCATTGTGAAGACTATAAATCTCGTTCAGTACAACTGATGAGGGAGAATTTAGCTGCATTGATATGAAGCCAAAAGGCTTGCCCAAAAAGCTTCCATACATCCAATGCCTTGTGGAGGTTCTCTCATTTTGCTTTGAGGATCACGAATCTCTCTCTCTCTCTCTCTCTCTCTCTCTCTCTCTCTCTCTCTCTCTCTATACAAAAAAGCTTCCTCGAGGCATGTGTACAATGAAATGCAAGTATTGTACACATACATGGGATGGTGGTCCGTCTTGTATTAGAGCGCATCTTTTGGGCCTAAAAGGATATGACATAGGAGCTTATGAAGCTTCACCACTGGATGTCAAAGAACTTAATAGAAATCACATGTTCAGATGCAACAAAGTGAGACAATTGTTGATGCCGAGGTGGCTGATTTGGGTTTCTCATATTTTGCAGCAAGGTATCAAAATTGTGAGCTGCATTATACAAAGAAGCCAAAGGTTTTAGCATTGTACAAGTATAGCACAAAGGAGCTACTAAAACTACACTCCTACAAAATTTCAATATACGTTTATTGTTTTGATGAACTTGTTATCCAGGAGTGTATTTAATGGATTGAGAAGAATGGTTGTTAGTGAAAAATGGCTGAAAATGAAGGTTTCTCACTCTAAAAAGGCAAACGTAGTCACATCCATTATCTTGGAGAATGACTTTTGGCAAGATGCAAAAATGATTGTGAGACTTTGTGCACCAATCTTGAAGATCCTTCACTTGGCTGATAGAGAAGGAGCCACTATACGTTTGATTTATGAGTTCACTAATTGGATAGTAGAGAAACTCTGGTCCCTTGATGATGTTGACGCAACTAAGCTAAATGAAGTGAAGAGTCTTTCTTTGGATCGTTGGGACGTGTTGCATTCACTTTGCAAGTAGCAGCCTTTGTTGTGCATCCTCTATGAAGTGGAAAGGGGTTAACAAAGTGACACAAAGGTTAACAATGGGTGGATAACACTTTTAGAGTAATATACAAAGAATGATATTGAGCTGTAAGAGGTCTTGATTGATGCACTTGTTGTGTATAGATTCGCCGGGGGGGGAAGTCATTTGCTCAAGCCATTGCCAAACATGAAAAGTGAAATGGTGGGAAACATTTGCTGCTAGTACTCCTAAATTGTAGTAGCTTGCAATTAAGATTCTCTCTCAACGAAGTTGTGCATCTCCTTATGACAGGAATTGGAGTACTCTTTCCCTTATCCATACTAAACGAAGGAACAAAAGCCCTCTCACACAGAGACATTAGTGTATATCTATACAAAATTGAGACTTGTTTTCAAGATAGAGGCTAGAGGATGTAAGAAAATGAAGGTCACATTAGAGATAATCAATAAAGAGAAGGATGATCAAAGGTTGATCACTTTCCAAGAACTACAAGAGCCAAATGAGGAGACTTCAACCATGAGTGTAAGCAGAAATTCAAGTGCTGCGAGGTCACATGTTTTGAATGATGTTGATGTTGATGTTGTCGCTCATGATGATAATGGAAGAACAAGACTAGGCCTCAGCTATATACATGATTTGGAATACTTCAAAAGTATATGGAGCTATAAAATCTTCAACAGATAATCTCAATGAAGTAGACAGCTTGCTGTGTAAACAGACCCTGCTGGACCAAATCTGCCATAATTTCTAGTAGAAGTGTCCAAATGGGGCGTGCCATATATTAAAACATAGCTCTTGAAGAGTGCTTTAAGCCCATGTAGATAGCTTAATTCTGAAAATTAGGCACAATAAAAACTGTTCTAAAACAGCGTGTTGTCCTAATCCTATCTGCACCAAAACTAGCTCCATAATCAATAGGCTTCAACTACTAATGTATCCCTAAAGAAAGGAAACTCATCCAATATAAAATTAGGCCTCCAAGAAGCTTCCTCAGGTGTAAAACCTCTCCATTTGATCAAATATTCTATGATAGAACGAGATCGAAGCTTGTTCTCACGCTAATCTATAATAGCCTCTGGGATATACTGAATAAGACTTTCTTCATCAATAGGTGGCAACTCATCAATTACATCAACTGGATTACCATAGAAAGGCTTGAGTTGACTAACATGAAAGACATTGTGAATCTTTGTGGAAGAAGGGAGCTCTAATCTGTATGCCAAGTCTCCAATGCGCTTTAGGATCCGGTAGGGGCCATAAAATCTATGAGCAAGCTTATTACTAGATCCATCTTTTAATGTAGAGTACCTAGACTTGGGCACCCTCGGTAAGACCAACTCTTCTTCTTGGAACTCTAAAGGCCGCCTCTTCTCATCAGCATACATCTTCATTTGGTCTTGAGCTTTCCTAAGATTCATCTTACATTGCTGAAGAAGGATTTGCATTCTTTCCAACTCTTCCTTCCCATGAGGGTTGATCCTTTCATTAAAGATAACTGTGGGTAAGAGCACCTTGTAGCCATACATAGCCTCAAAGGGCAAAACTCCAATATTAGCATGGGTAGAGTTGTTGTAAGCAAACTCAGCCAAGTGTAACCAAGAATCCCATGAATTTTGAACGTCATAGCAGAAATGGTGAAGATAAGTCTCCAACCATTTATTAACTCTTTCTATTTGTCCATCAGTTTGTGGATGATAGGCCGTAGATGGAGCCAATTTAGTGTCCATAGATGTAAATACCGCCTGCCAAAAGTTATTCATAAACTTTGAGTCTCTATCATCAACAATCACCTGCGGTAATCCATGTAGTCTAAAAATCTGCTCCATAAACTGACTGGCCACTTGAGAGGCAGTAAACTGGATCTTGGTTGAAATGAAATGGACTGCCTTGGTGGGTCTATCTACCACCACATATATACTATTCCATCCCTTCTTGGTAGTAGGCAAACCAGTAATGAAATCCATAGTAATGTGAGTCCATTTACCTGTAGGAATAGGTAATGGTTGTAACAAACCTCCTGGCTTATAGGTGCTATCCTTATTCTGCTAACAAGGCATACACTTCATGACAAAGTCCTTGACATCTTTCCACAGTCCTTTCCAATAGAAACTTTTGTTAATCCTGTCATAGGTCTTGAAAACTCCCAAATGTCCAGCTAAAGGCGAAGAATAGAGTTCCTCCATAATTTTCCATGTAAAAAAGAGGTAGAAGGAATGATAATCTTGCCTTTCAACCAAATAAGGCCATTTTTAAACTGATAATGCGAGCTTTCTTCCATAAGACCTTGCTGTAATTTTTGAAAAATATAGCTGAATTCCTCATCCAAAAGATAAGCCTCTTGTAGTTCTTCAATCCAATCACTATGTAGTTCAATCACTGTTGAAACTTTGCAAACCCACATACAAGAAAGAGAATTAGCCACTATAATGTCTTTGCCCCTTGTATGAGTGATGTCAAAATCATAATTCTATAGTATAGCTATCCACCAACGCTGCTTAGGAGTAAGATTGGACTGAGTAAGGAAATCACTCTGGACTCTGAATCGGCTGCCATACAAGTAATGGTGCCATTTCTTAATTGCATGCAAGATAGCCAACATCTCCTGGTCATAAACATTCATGGCCATTTTTTAATTTGTAAGCTTACGGCTCTCAAAGGCAATCACTTCATGCTCCTATAACAAAACAGCCCCAATGCCACGGTACTAGCATCACACTGTATGGTAAATTCTTTGGAGAAGTCCGGGCATACTAAGATAGAAGCATAGGTAAGGAGTCCCTTTAACTGATTGAAGCTACTATCTGCAAAAGCATCCCAAAAGAAAGCCGCCTTCTTCAACTTGTTTGTCAAAGGAGCTGGAATAGCCGCATAATGCTTGATGAATCAGCGATAGAATAAAGATAGACCGAGGAATCCTCTTAGAGAGGTAGCAGTAGTGGGTATTAGCCAATCTTTTATACATTGCACCTTCTTGGGATCAGCCTGTATCCCTTTTTCACTGACAGTATGTCCCAAGTATTTCACTTCAGTCTGCATGAAAGAACATTTCTTCTCCTTAGCAAAAAGCCTGTGATGTCTCAATACATCAAAAACTCTCCTCATATGTGCCAAGTGATCCTGTAAAGTCTTACTGTAGATCAGAATGTCATCAAAGAACATCAAGACAAACTGAAAGAGAAAAGGCTGTAAAATCTTATTTATCAGGCTCTAGAAGGTAGCTGGAGCATTTGTAAGCCCAAATGGCATCACTAAGAAATGATAGAGCCCTCGATCAGTCCTGAAAGCAGTCTTGACTTCATCACCCTCTCGCATGCGAATCTGATGATATCCTAATCTCAAATCAATCTTCATAAAGAATCAAGCCCCCTTGAGCTCATCAAGCAAATCATCAATCCTTGGTATCGGATACCTGTTCTTCACTATGATCTTATTAAGATCCCTATAGCCAATGCACATTTTGAAAGATCCATATTTCTTTTTGTCTAACAGAGCTGGAGATGCATAAGGTGAAGAACTTGGTTCAATGAATCCCATCTCAAGAAGTTCCTTGATTTGCTTGGCTACTTCCTCTCGTTCACACTTAGCTAATCTATAAGGTGGCTTATTGATTGTCTTTGAGTTGGGCTCCAAATCAATAGGATGATCTACTGCTCTCTTGGGAGGCAATGAAGTAGGGATCTCAAACAAATCCCTATATTCCTCAAGAAGAGCTACTTGCTCAAGTAGACAAACTGGGGGTGAAGGATGAAGGGTTTCTCAACACCCCTCTCAGGCCCAAAAAGAGGAACAAGAGAAGAGTGAGATGAAGATGCAATGCTACATGCTGAAGAATGCTCATGCGGCAGGTGCCACTTAGACAGTGTCCCTCGTAGGGAAATTGTTCACTTGCCCAAGTGCCCTAGTACAAATATGAGGTGAAGAACTTCATGTGGAGTAGGTTCCCTCTCTGAGGTGGGAGGTGGAGGGGCTCCCGCTGAAGTCGAAGAAGAAGTAGATGCCCTCTCTGAGGGCAAAGAAATAACATCCCCCTCTGAATCCCCCTCTGAAGTAGATAGGGAATCCAAAAACTCATGGATCACGGACTCTGAAATGTCTGATGACGAAGGAATTGCCACCGGTCCCGAAGAAGGTATTTGGGGTGCCGAAGAGCTCCTAGAGGTAGCCTCTTAAACCTGAGTAGTCGAGGGTGGGGAAGGGTGAGGCTCAGAATGAGCAAGAGGTGGACAACAGTCCATGTCTCTCAGTGGAGCAGATTGGGTAGCCGAAGAAGAGGAAGGAGTCGAGCAGCCATTGTCTCTCGAAGTAGCAGACTAAGGAGGAGATGGTATCAAACAATCACTGTCTCTCGATGGAGTGAACTGCAAATCTGTAGGTCGTGGAAGCCACTGTACCTAAAAATAAGTGGGAGAAGACTGCCGTTGGCATTGCGACGATCTCCAGGAGGTCGTAGCTCCATGTACTCAAAAGGACTTAGTGCGTATTGGATGCGTCTTATTGCCTTGAGCATAGTACTCTGATAGCTGATGCAGAATGATCTCTGTGGCCCAGAAAGAAGAGGTGGCATAAGGAGTGCCTAGTGGAAGATCCATATATTCTGGGGGGGTGGAAAGCAAAGGTCGAAGTCGGCAAGCAGCATTAGTGGTGTGTCCGGTGATGCCACAGTAGGAGCTACTAGTAGTCTGGACATCTGTTGGTAAAGAAGCCATGGATACCAGTGTGCCTTGCTAAAGAAGGAAGAGGTCAGCCACCATGAACCATGAACCACGAACCACAATGTCCGTCTCAAGGGGTATGAGGGTAGTGTAAAGCACGAACCGCAATGTTCGCCTCAAGGGGTAGGAGGGCAATGGAAGGGTTGGAAGTGAACAACGAGTGGGAGGAGGATGTGACCAGCAGTAAGAGGTTGTAACTAGTAAAAAAACGCAGGTGAGGAGAGAGAAAGACTAAAAACGCAAGCAGCAGGTGAGAGAAAGACTAAAAACGTAGGCAAGACAACCAAGACAACCTGTAAGAGAGAGAAAGACTAAAAACGCAGAGAGAACAGCCTGTAGAAGAGAGAAATACTGAAAACGTAGGCAAGACAGCCTACAGGAGAGAGAAAGACTAAAAACGCAGACAGGACAGCTTGCAGGAGAGAGAAAAACTAAAAACACTGACAGCAGGACTGTGATGACGTGGAAGGCTGTATAGCAGCAGGTCTGCACAGGAACAACAGTTGCCTCGCTAGAATCAACTCCAAACTGCATGAAGAGGGCTAGAAATTAGATGCTAACTGATAGAGACAGCAATGGACAGCTTCAATTGAGATGTCCTCCGCAAACAGGGTGTGGGTAGCAAGTTGAAACACCTGAAATCTGCAAAAACGAGATTTTGATGCAGCGGAAGAAGAAGAGAAGTGGATGCCAAACCCGCCACCAGTCTTTGCCTTCACTCGAGTGGAGGATCTTCGCTCCTAGGTAAGCAGATCCAACACTGATACCATGTCAAAAGATGACGTACCAACAAGACAGTAGGGTTGGTGGGGAGGAACACGGAGTGAACTCGGCAAACATGGAGAAGAGAAAAGAGAAGAAACTCTGATGAATGGAATGATGCAGATCTGAGTCATGGAGTGAATGTGATACAAGGGAACAAGGGTGTCGTAGCACAAGGAAGATGATGAAGACAACCACGAACCACGAACCGCAATGTTCTCCTAAAGGGGTGTGAGGGTAGTGGAGAGGCTGGAGAGAAGAGGTGACGGACTGAATGAATCAGCCGTAAGGAATGAATGAGAGAGTGGCCTATAAATAGGCATAGTCAGTCTAGGATGGCGCCCCTTTTTGGGGTTGCAAACCCTAAACGCAAAATGCAGAAACGCAAACACGCAAACTACGGGTGAAGGGTGAAGGGTTTCTCAACACCTGGATCAAAAGAAAAAGAGTCGGCTGGATCATAGAAATACTCTTGCCCAACTTTTTCCTCAAGATCTTCATTTTCAGCATTAAGTGCAATTGCATTTGTTTCATCCATCTCATCTTCCAGATCCTCAAAGAGTTTGACATTTTTGTATACACACTTTGTGGCATGATCAGGTGTATACTTTTCCCACACTTGAAACATAACCCTTTCTCCTTTGTTTCTTTATAGAGATCCATAGGAATAGACTTAGGATTTGTGTTGGCTGAAATGGATTTAGGCTTGCTATCCCCTTGTTCAAGTCAGCTCTAGGACTGTTTGCTGTCCTGAAATTACTTTGAGGTCTAGAAGCATGGAACGGTGGATAAGTTGGTACCCTTAAGCTTCCATTTGGCACATGATTGCTGCCCTAAACGTTACCAACTTGCCCCTGTTTAAAAACATTCCTTGGCTGTCCAAAACCAGGCTGAAATGAAGATTCTCTTCTATATTTCCTTCCATAGTGCTCTGCAAGCTCAATAGCCTTAAAGAGAGAAGTAGGGTTTTGTGCCATGACATCAACTGATAAAGATGGCTCTAAACCATACATGTACTTGAGGAGCTTAGCCTCATCACTGATGCTTTCTACATACATGGTTAGGTTGAGAAATTGGTTAGTGTACTCTCTTACACTTAGGCCTCTTTGTTTCAGACCATACCATCTCCGTGCCAATTTCCCTTTTTCAAGAGGGGAGACAAATACTTCAGCCATAAGTGCCTTGAAAGCTTCCCAATTCTCTACAAGTATGTTTTTTCTTTTTATATACCTCTACCAAGTATGGGCAAATCCCTCCAAATGCAAAGAAGCAAAATGAATTTTCATGTCATCAATTTTGGGGAATATGTCAAAGTAAGATTCCATCTTAGAGGTCCACTCCTCTAAATCAGATAGTGAAGGTGACTAACCATTAAACTTGGCTAAAATGATCTTGTTCTTCAGCTCTCTTTCATGGAATGGTTGTTGTCCCAAAATAGGCTAATTATGAGTGCCATGCATTAAACCCCCAAATTAAGATGGAAATCTCCCAATAGATGGCTGAGAACCACTATGCAATTTTCCCGTTGGTAGAGGACCCCTAGGAAGTTGAGTATTCTGCCCAAAAGCTTGAGAGTTTGCTCCATTCAAACTGTCCAAATAGTCATCATACCTTCGTGAAGTCTCACCTACTTCATATTGGCTATTTGGAATGCCTCTTCGTCCAATAATTCCATGACCATGACCATTTTGGTTAGATGGCTAAAGTGGGACCGAAGGCTCACTGTTTGAATAGGCTTTCTCCTTGGCTTCTTTAGATCCCATTCACACCTGCATCCATTGGGAGAATTGAGCCATAATTTGAGCATTGGATTCCACTAACTTGTCAATAGAAGCCTTTGTTTGAGTCCTTGAATCTACTAACTTCTCAATGGAAGACTTCGTTTGATTAGTAGACAAAACCATTTGCTCCATTCTTGATAGTAGGGCCTCATGACATTCTCTATGCCTTTGTTCATGTATGCACAAGGTATCATTGAGTATACTGATTTTCCCTTCTTGTTGAGGCTCTTCAAAGCTCTCTTGAGGTACATTATCCAACATGAAATCTCTAATTTGCTAAGCATAATCATCCTGGACCTTATTTTTACCCTTGTGCCCTGCCACAATAGTGTAGTCCTGCAGTACCCCCTGTCAGAAAAATGGCTATAACTTTGGCTAGGGAGCTCTGATTTCAATACTTTTTAGTTCAAATCGAAGCCAAGAATGCCCTCGTAGAGATGACCTATAGCACGCTATAACAGATTTAAGACAGAAAATTCTGCAACTCAATCTCTGAGTCTGAACTGTCCAGGTCTGCATCCTGTTTTGACCTGTGAATGCCCTGTTTTGACCCTGTAAGGTGAAATAGTAACCCCAAATGGTTACCAAACCCAGTAGAAGGCTGAGTAGGACCCGTGGGTTCCCTGTAGTACCTGTACCTATACTTCAGTAATGAAGGGTGTACCTATAACAACCTGTAAATGCCTTGTAGTGCCCTGTAAAATCCCTATTTTACCCTGTTTTGATCCTGAAGGTACTTGAGCCTTTGGAAACTCTTCAATATTCAATTCTCCACTCGATGTACCTATGTGAGGGATAAAATGGCATGACAGGCTTCCTACACGGGCTCCGAATCACCGGGAGGTGGGCAAAGTTCCCCCCGGATTGGTTGGTTACACCCCTGCGGGATCTTTAATAGTAAGGGAGGATCACCTCTCTTTTGTCCCACTATCTCCCCAGACATCCACCTTTTTCCTCGGTGGATATATCAACATGGCAATGGCATTCTATTCTAATCAACTAGTATGAAATGCATTGCTAAAATATTCATTCAGCGCCTTTCATGAGATGCATTTGAATGAAATCTAGAAAATTTGGATAAGGAAAGGGTCTTACTAATGCAATTCAGTGACTCACCGATTGCTTTAGTATTTATCCTTTTACAATATTTCAGCTTGGGCAAAAGAATTCAACCAAACAAGTCAAGGTTATGCATCAAACTTGGCAAATGATACCTATGATGAGGTTATGATTGAATCAATACTGAAATTCAATGGAATAGGTTGAGATTAACGGAAATAATACTAGTCTCTAATCTATTGATCAATTCAGAGAATTAATTGATCAATAATCTCTCATCAACAAGTGGAAAAGCATTAACAAGTGGATTATTGAGAGATTTTAGAGATTAAGCAAGAGAAATGCCTTAATTAAGCTTGAAGAGGATGATAAATGTCAACTCCAATCCCATTAATGGAAGAATTCTTCAATATCCACCATAAGTCCACCATGAAGCTTGAAATATCCACTAAATCAATCCATATGAGCTTTAATATGCTCATCCTGTGAAGAATCAATGTCCTGGGCTTGCTTGAACACTTAAATACCAAAGATTCAAGCCTCTTGAAGAAAAGCCCCAAAATAAGCCTTCAATATGAGCTCCAATGTTCTCCACAAGCTGAAATCTTTGCAATTTGTTGAAGAATCCTTACTGCCTTGATCCTACGGGCTAGATTGATAAATAATCTTTAAGAAAGTCATGAGAAATAGAAGCTTGGACTAAAGCTTTCATGGCTGCCATGGACTGTTCATCTAGGGTTTACAGGGGGACTGAAAGTTCATGAGTAGAGTTCAATCTTCAAGGATCATTGATGATTTACACTTGCCAATGATCAGAGAGAGTGCCAGAGGTTGGGGATGAAGCATCTGATGCAGGAAACAGGTTGGGATTAGCCCGAAAATTGCGCCGCAATTTTCGGGGCTGTTCCTAGCTACATTGCTGAGTCAAACTTGACCAAATAGGTAATCAACCTGTAGGTATTGAAGCAAGGAAACTATTTCAGATGGTGCTTGGCCAAGAAGATCAGGGATTTGAGAGAGATGAGCACATCTTGCTGGCAGACTTCCATGAAACCTGCAGGAAAATCCAAGAAAGGGGAAAGAGGACTCCCTCTTTTCAGAGAACTAGAGAGAAAAGAAGCTCCCTTTTGAAAAATAACTAGAGTTTAACCCCAAACTAAGCCCCGTTAACACTCCTTTACCCTAGTTACCTCCAGTTTTGCATGAAATTTGATAACGACCTGCTACTTTAGCCATCCTCCGTCATATCTGACCTTGGAGATCTCCAAATGTAGTCTCTTACTAGCTGTAGATGGTCTGCAACACTCCACCAGTCACTATCTTGTCAAAATCTTGTTTGAAATTGATTTTGATAGAGGAAAATAGGATTGAAAATAGAAGGAAAAATGGATCAAAGACCAATGCTCTGATACCACTTGTCAGAGAGTGGACTAGAGAGAGAGAAAGAGGAGAGAGAAGACTGCAAAAGAGAGAGAAAGAGTGCATTAGTGAGAGAAAGAGTGAGGAGGAGAGAGAAATACTAGAATTGGAGAGAGAAAGACAGGAAAGAGAAAGAAGCCATAGAAGTTGTGAACAAGATGGGAGAGGAGAAGGACAGTAATTGTATTAATGTATCAAAAAGATATGAAAATTTACATGTCCTCTCCTTTTATACCAATGTCAGTGTGACATGGCATAACAACAATATTATTTTTACACTAAATCCTTATTCTTCCCAGCTTCTTACATTTACTTGCTCACTTTGCATTCCAGATTCGCTTCCAGTGGAAGATGCTTGTACTAACTTGATAGAGTTTGGTTCTTTGAGACAATGGGACTATTGGTTCATCTATATGCTCTCTTGTATGCCATTGGACGCAATTACCTTTGCTCGTGGGCTGATTTCATCTTGTTTAGTTTGGACACTAGTACTTAACTTTGTCAGTAGTTTGTCAGTGATGTATATGCTTATGGGATGTATGGTTACTGACAATTTGAGTTCGCACTAGTCTCGGTACCGATGGTCTATGCTTAGTCACTGCTAGTTGCATTCTTTGTATCCCAATTGCTACTCGGATATCCCTGGTAGTGGGAGCTTGCTTTCTTGGCTATTTGCCCATAGTTGGACTGACATATACTATTGTTTTATTTCAGCATTGCTGTAATTACAGTTTTAAGTATGATCTTAGAGAGCAAACAATGTACTTTGGCAGTCTATTGCTTGAAGCTGGTGGACAGCTCTATATTTTGGCATTCCCTCTTTTTTTACCTTTGTTTTAGCTAAGTTTTAGGGACTGATTTGCAATCATTTACAGCAGCCTATTCTCTTGGATTTTACATTGGTACACTATCATTATGACTAATTCACCGAATAATAGTACTATTTTTAATATTGAAAAGCTTAATGGCACAAACTTCATCTATTAGAAGATGCGGATATGACATGTACTAGTTTAAAAGAAACAGGTTAGGCTTTTGAAAACCAAGAGTATAAAGCCCGAAGGCATTAATCAAGATACTTGGGATGAGTTGGATAAGCTATGTGCATCCACTATTATATTATCATTGCCAAAATAGGTTGATTTCAATGTTGTGACACCTGAGGATAATGCTTGGCAGTTATGAGAGAAAATATATAATCTTTATGACAAGCAAAGTCTTGCTTCATAGATGTATTGATTGAAATAACTCATGGACCTTCACACGAAGGAAGGGACTAGTGTATCTACACATTTGAAAGAGTTTCATTTGTTTTTCAACCGGTTGATTTCACAAGGCATTAAGTTTAAGGATAATCTTCCTCCCTTGTTCTTGCTTGTGACACTTCCTCAGTCATGGGACACTTTTCGTACTACCATGTGTACTAATATGCCTAAGGATGGTTTGAAACTCTAGTATGTTGAGGGTGCCTCATAGAGAAGATAAACAAAAATAATGTAGATGTAGCTTGTACTACTCATGCATTGATTGTTAGGGGCAAACATGATGATAAGAGCGGTAATGACTATCATGGTAGAGACTCGCAAAAGTCTCGATCTCTCGAGTAGTCTTCCAATAAGTCCCATGGTTGTAAGGCCTCTCTTATGTGTCATTATTGTGGGAAGCAGGGTCATATTCAGCCACAGTGCCATAAGATGCATGATGATAAGTGTAAGGATAAAAGCAAGGGCAAAGTGCAAAATAAGACTGATGATCGTAACAGTGTTCCTTCTCTTGATGCTACTCAGTTGGTTGATACCTCGTCCAATTTTTCTCAGTGTTAACTACTTGATTCAAGGGCCTCTTATCATGTTACCCAGCATTAAGATTGGTTTCATTCCTATCGCAGCATGACAAGTTCTATGAGACTACGAAATGACTTGGCATTGGAGATTATTGGCATTGGTGATGTTAGATTGCAACTTGCTTTAGGCAGCACTTTGTTTTGCATTATGTACACCATGTTTCGGATTTGACCAAAAGCCTACTCTTTATTGGACAGTTGGATGATGCAAGGTATCATGTATCTTTTGGTGATTCCACGTGGAAGATTATCCATCAGAAGCTTGCCTTTGCTCGAGGTGTCAAAGCTGGCAACCTCTATCCCTTGCTTGTATCTCAATCTATTGACCATGTTTTGGCTATGACTGACATACCACATGTATCTTTATAGCATTGTCGCCTTGGGCACATGTCCTTCAAAGAAATCAAAAAGCTTTCTCATTTGCAATATCTTTCATCCCTTAACTACAAATGTTTTGATTCATGTGATCATTGTCTTTATGGCAAGCAAACACGCAATTCTCATAAAAAGTCTTACATTATCTCTCATAAAAAGTCTCGCATTATGTGCATGGGTGAACCTTTGGCTCTTGTTTATTCTTATATATGTTATCCCATGCCCTATCAATCATTAGGTGGCATGAAGTACTTTGTGACTTTCATTGATGATTATCCATATAAGATCTAGATATATCCCATGAAGCAAAAATCGGATGTATTGGCTACCTTTCGGCGTTGGCTTACTCTTGTTGAGAACCAGTTTGGGTATAGGCTGAAATATCTAAGGTCAAATAATAGGGGTAAATATGTTTCTAAAGCATTTAGACAACTTTGCTATTAGCGGGGTATTAAGCGTTATTTGACCACCCCTTACAGCCTAGCCCAAAATGGTGTTGCAAAGCACATGAATAGAACGATTCAAGAGAGAGTCCATAGTATGCTTAGCCAGGCAGGCTTATTGCAACATTTTTTAACTGAGGCAATTACTACTACCGTATACTTGATAAACAGATCCCATGCACTACTATTGGTTGTCAAGTTATAGAGGAGATATGGTCTCCGTCATATGCTCATTTGCGAGTCTTTGGATATGAGGCTTTTTGCCATGTTCCCAAGGACGAACGCAATAAGCTGGATCCTAAATCAATGAAATGCATCTTTCTTGGTTATAGTGATGGAGGTGAGATGAGCTATCACCTATGGGATCCATAGGCTAGAAAGGTCATATATAGCCATGATGTTGTTTTCCATGAGGAGAAGACACATAAGCAACCTAAGCAGGTAGTTGAGATATGCAAAGTGATATTTTAGGGGGAGCCTACTATTACTATATAGCCTGCAACTGATATTCCAATGACCCATGATCATAATGTTGGATAGGATGCACATGCCCCATAGCATATTTTACGATGGTTTACTAGAGATAGACGTAAGCATGATCGGTTTGCATCCTCCATGGACTATGTTATGATGACAGATGCTAGTAAGCCTCTTATCTATTATGAGGCCATGGGCAAAGGTGATAGTTACTCTTGAGAGTGAGCCATGCAGTCAAACTATGACTCGTTGCAAAAAAATCGTATGTGGGGTTTGGTTCCTTTGCCTTGTGAAAAGTATGCTTTGCCATGCAAATAGATATACAAGTTGAAGAGTACCCCTAGACACCCTAAGTCAACATATAAGGCCAGATTGGTTACAAAGGATTTAAAGTAGGAACATGGTGTTGACTTTGATAAGGTCTTCTCTTCTGTGGTCAAGATGACTACCCTTTCGTTGTGCAGTTAGATCTGAACCTTTATCAGATGGATGTAAAGACAACTTTCTTACATGGGGACCTGCATGATAAGATTTGCATGCAATAGCCTAAGGACTTTGAGAAAAAAGTAGGAAATACCTAGTGTGTAAGATGGGGAAGAGCCTTTATGGCCTTAAGTAGGCACCTAGAAAATAGTACCACAAGTTTGATGCTTTCATGCATTCACAAGGATATACACGTAGTAATATAGATCCATATCTCTATATGAAGAAGATTTGTAATAGTAGCCTTATTATCTTGCTACTTTATGTGGATGGTATATTGATTGCTAGAAGAGCTCATAATGAACTAGATGCCTTGAAAAGTCAACTCAAGAAGAGCTTTGAGATGAAGGACATAGAATAAACCTCACGTATTCTTGGCATGCATATCACGTGCGATTGCTCTAAGGGACTCCTTTACTTGTGACAAAAGGACTATATACAAAAGGTCCTTGAGCACTTCTATATGCAAGATGTTATGCCTATTGGTAGTCCCTTACCTACCAATGTGAAGGTCAATCAAGAAAATTGTCCCTAGTCAAATGAGAAGAAGGCCAAGATAGCCAAGATCCCTTATGCATCTATAGTAGACAATTTGATATATGCCATGATAGCCACTTGTCTAAACATAGCATTTGCAATGGGAGTTGGGCACCCTATATGGCTACACCTGGCCAGCGACATTGGGATGTCATGAAGGGTATCATGAGATACCTTAAAAGCATTGCAGATATAAGCATTTGCTATGGTGGTCGAGATACTACGTTTGTGGGTTACACTTGTGAAGAAAACTGCTAGGGTTTGCATTGAGGACACACAGACTGTACGACCACAACAGAAACACAAAGAGACAGACACAGACACAGAGGGCAAAACTCAAACCCTTAACGCAAAACTCAAAACTCAAACCTTAAACGCAAAACTCAAAACTCGAACACAAACAAAAGAAGGGAGAGAGAGAACACAACTCTGAAGTAAATAAATGTTGTAAATGAATGTAAGAGTGTATAGTGTGCTCAAGGGCAGAGCAATATCGGAGTGTGACGTCCACCGGAGACGGATCCCAAGTCCGTGACCACCAGTTGGAGTATAGGAGTGCTGAATAGTGAATGGCAGCAGGCTAGTCACCAAAACGCAGCAGTCTGGAGACTGGAAACCGGTAAACGCAGCAGTGTACCACCGATCGGAGGCTGAAAACTGTGCACAGTCTGCTGCAAACAGTAGGCTAAACAGTGTCTGATGTGGCTGGCGATGACTAGTATATCATCAGATCGCAGCAGATGATGATATCGCTAGCAATTGACGTCGGCATGGATGAAGCAGACAACAGCAGGAGCAAACATGGATGGAGTGGCAGCAGTCTCGAGGGCTGGATAGCCATGTGGAAGGAGGCTAATGGCTGAAATCTACACGTGGAGTGAGAAACCTGCACAGACGGAATGAGGCTAAATGGGGGGCAACCTATCTATTTATAGATGTAGAAGGACGCCCCAAAAATTAGGCTTTTCACTAAACTCTCTCGACCCGCTCCCCGTTTTAGGGTTTCCACTGAACTCTCTCGAACCGCTCCCTGTTTTAGGGTTTTACTCTAAAAGAGCATTTTTTAGTGTGTTTTGGGGCTGTTTAAGAGGCTAATCAACAAGTAATGCATGTTTTAGCCCAACACCCCCTCTCGAGTCCAAAATTGAGCCGAAAAGTTAGGCCAACCACTGTGATGTTTATTGATACCAAGGCGTCCCATCCCAAAGCAGCCAGGGCATCAGACAAAGGGTGCACGTCGGCAGCCCAATGGCCTACCAAACCAGGGCATTGGACAAAGGTAAATTTTATGGGATACAACCGATTGAGTAAAAGTACAAGCTAACCCATCACAAAACAGTACAAGCTAACCCAACCACTCAGGGTGTTGATGACGAGAAAAAATAGGTGATGAGGTATCCATGTGATGGAGGATGGTGGTGTGGTGACAACAGCCACCGGTGGAAACGGCTTAGGATCCCCTCAAGTGATGCTCTGCACAATGAGATGCAAAGTAAGCTACATGCTGAAGAATGCTCATGCAGCAGGTGCCACTTGGACAGTGTCCTTCATGGAAAAATTGTTCACTTGCCCAAGCACCCTAGTACAAAGATGATGAAATCATGCAATACAAAGGGTAAGGTACAACAGGGGGGGAAAAGCCGATGTTGAAGATAAAGTGCTGAAGCCTATAGAATACCAAGAAGGGTAAGAACCCCCTCTCAACCTGGATGTAGATGCCGAAGAAGGAAAAGGAGCATGATGTCTTTGGATGGTGCCGAGAACCATAAGAAATGAAAGAAGAGGAAGTGGATGAAGCACCCCGCTAGAAGACCAAGGTAGACGTCACCAACAAGATAGCATCGAGAGAGATGCACAATCTGCCTCAAGAGGGAAAATCGCCATGCTAGAAAAAGAGCAAACACTCCTAGGATGATGAAACTATGCAAGGAACGGTGCACATCCCCACGTCTCTAGCCCAAGTAGAGACCAAAGCAATCTGCAAGTTAGCCCTACACTGAAATACAAAACTCTGTAAAAGAGATGAGAATCTGCAAACACAGAAGTTAGTGGTGAGATAATCCAAAGCAAAACATAACAAAACGAAAATCTAACTCAAAATAAATGCAATGAATGTGTATGTGTGTCAGTAAATGCAATAAAAGTCAAAAGAATGGAAAAGCTAAGGACAATGAATCGTATGGGCCTGACTCTAAGAGTGCAAAAAAGAAATGCTAGACTAACCTAGGATATCCAAAAGGACCTAGAGAATGCTAGTCTAAGAAGGTGGCTACTATCGCGTACATTCAGTAGCACGGCTCTACCAAGGAAACGCCTGACGAGGTGGGGAGAAAGGTGAGATAGATGCATGAAGTGCAACGGGATCGGAACCTGCAGACCAATCAGTCAATCTCTCAGGGGTAGTGAAAGAGATGGGCTACTGAGGCTGTACTTGAGCCACATGTCCAGCAGCAACGGCGGGTGCTAAAGGAGCAGATGAAGCAGGAGCGGAAGGCGTAGCCCCACTAGAGTGTGCAGTCGCAACGGTCTGCAGAGGCTTTTTAGGTGGAAGACCTTGAGCCTTGGAGCCACTCTCCTCGTACACATGGCTTGCTCTCTGGTAGTAATTGCAAAACCGGTTTTTCTTAGGGAGTTGCTGCCAGATAGGTCTAGATTCTTTGGTTCCATCTGAGGAAGAGGAGTTACCCTTTGATTGGCTTGCCTTCGCATCTTGCGAGTTCTTGCCACTAGTGGGTTTTTCTCTCGAAGAAGAGGCAACCAACCCCCTCTGCTCTGAATAAGGTTGTGATGACGATTTCTTGTGGACGTGATCATGAACCCTTGCGTAACGCAAGAATTGGCACTCAAACTCGTAGAAGATTGACAATCGAGGTTGGGAGATGATGTGTTGAATGAAATGGAAGTACTTTTCGAGCAACTTATTCAAGAACAATGTAACCTAATCGGCTTTGAAGAGCCAGTAGTGGCAAACTCGGCAAGCCTATATTCAATCAACTTGACTTTCAGATCATCCCCTTCCGTAATAGAGAACTCTTGAAGCTCAAAGTCGAGATTGATCCACTGAGTACCATCACGAACCGCATAGCGGTCGAGAAGGTGACTCCAACGCTCTGATGCGAGAGGGAAGTGCTGCAATTGAGAGTGAAACTCAGGAAGCAACCCCTGCATCTACTCAACGTTGACTGTGGCATTGCGGGCTCTCCATTGACGGATGTAGTCAGCGTGAGCTAGTCAAGGGTCCGGGATAGGCTCTAGACTAATGATGAGGTCCCAAAGACCTTGAGACTCAAGCACTTGTTGCATGAAATTAGACCAAGTGGTGAAATTTGACCCGTTAAAACGTGTCTTATCCGTGAAGGCATTCTTGGCCATTGCAACAGGAGTGGTAGTGCTCGGAGATGGATAGTGTGAAAAAGTGTAGTGGGGGTAGGATGGGGGAGTAGAGTACACTTGGAAATGGGCCCTAGAATGCCTGCCAAGCATGCGGATAGTGTGCAAGGTGGATCCATAGGTAGGGATGGGTTGACTAGATATGGGCATGATAGCCACATGAGGAACCCAAGGAGGTGGGATGGGGACACGGGAAGCAAAAGATGGGAATCTCAGAGTAGGTGTAACCCAAGGATATGCTCATTTGTTGAAAGATAAGAGGCACTGTGTTAAAGAGTGGCATTTCCCCTAACGAAGGACCATGGTGCAAAGAGGTAGAAAATGGCTTGGAGAAGGAAACAATGCTAGGAGTGGAGATGGAAGATCGATCCAACCCCTAGGGTGTGTGATGCAGATGTGGAGTGTAATCCAAGGTTTTAGAAAGATGATGAGAGGTGATCAAGGTGAAATATAGAGGAGGGTGGGATGTGTGGAAAGTGAGAAGTGTGTGTGATATGCTCAAATGAAACAGAAGCTGTAGATATACCTAAATTCCGTCTGCTTCATGAGCCCCCTCTATTGAAGTTCACATACGCAAAGCCATCCGGATTCTGTATAAACCTGACATTGGACCTGGCTGAGATCATGAAGATGGATCGCCAGATGTTCCGAATGCCCTATGTCCTCCATGATCAGAGAGGTGGCCAGCCTCACCAACCGGTCCGAATGTGGTAGCAAAACTGGTAGGAGGGGTGTAAACATCACCGTACTTGTTACGATAGTACTCCTGCCGTCTTAGGGCCTCCAATGATGGAGAAGCCAAATAAGACATCATAGAAACTAGAGAAGATGTCTCGGACATTGTGATTTGATTACGAGTCGTATTGTGTGCCTCGCACAAAGAATAGCTCTCACAATATCCGCAGGATACTCTTTACAAGAGCACCGGCTCTTTGCACTGAGGATACACAGAGTGTACGACCATGACAGAAACACAAAGAGACAGACACAGACACAGAGGACAAAACTCAAACCCTGAACGCAAAACTCAAAACTCAAACACAGAAACTCAAACACAAACAGAAGAAGGGAGAGAGAGAACACAACTTTGAAGTGAATGAATGCTGTAAATGAATGTAAGAGTGTATAGTGTGCTCAAGGGCAGAGCAATGTCGGAGTGTGACATCCATCGGAGACAAATCCTAAGTCTGTGACCATCAGTTGGAGTGTAGGAGTGCTGAATAGTGAATGGCAGCAAGCTGGTCACCAAAACGCAGCAATCTGGAGGCTGGAAACTAGTAAACACAGCAGTGTACCACTGATCGGAGGCTAGAAACTGTGCACAGTCTGCTGTAAACAGCAGGCTAAACAATATTTGTAAACAACAAGCTAAACAATATCTGATGTGGCTAGCGATGACTAGATGATCAGATCGCAGCAGATGATGATGTCGCCAGCAACTGACGTCAGCATGGATGAAGGCGCCAGTAATAGGAGCAAACACGGATGGAGTGGCAGCAGTCTCGAGGGCTGGATAGCCATGTGGGAGGAGGCTGATGGCTGAAATCTGTACATGGAGTGAGAAACCTGCACAGACAGAATGAGGCTGAATGGGGGCAACCTGTCTATTTATAGATGTAGAAGGACGCCCCAAAAATTAGGGTTTCCACTAGACTCTCTCGAACCATTGCCACTGAACTCTCTCGAACCACTCCCCGTTTTAGGGTTTTACTCTAAAAGAGCATTTTTTAGCGTGTTTTGGGGCTGTTTAAGAGGCTAATCAGCAAGTAATGCATGTTTTCGCTCAACAACACTGACTCGAACTATGTAAGGTATACAGATAGTACAAAGTCCACCTCTGGATATGTCTTCCCTTTTGCTATAGATGCTATTTCTTGGATGTCTAGGGTACAAAAATACACGACCTTATCTACTACTGAGGCAAAGTATGTTGCAACCACTAAGGCTTACAAGGAGTTACTCCTACACTGCATTCGGATTCTATAGACTATGAGTGCTATTCAATTGGCCAAGGATCCGGTCTTCTATGCAAAGACAAAGCACATTTAGGTATGCTATCACTTCATCGGGGAGATGGTAGAGAGCAAGCCGTAGAGCCTGTTAAGATCTCGACTAATGAGAATCTTGCAGATCTGCTCACTAAAAGTCTCTCAACGAAACGTTTTGCCTTCCTTGGAATGATAATGGGTATAGGATGAGGTGACCTCTATTCCTCATCCTATTGTACTTTATACACATTTATACTTTGTTACTTTTTCTTGTCCTCTCCTCACTGGAGACACATTCGCCTTTAAGTGGAAGTAAAGACGCGTGTGCCTACGCCGCCCTCTATTTACTTCACACACTGTGACTGCATACCTGCACACTACGGGTGGCAAGCGCCCATCATTGTCACCTTATTCTTTATTCTTTCAGTGACTATTGAATAAGGGAAGGCCAGTCACACATTGTAACTATTGGAGTTTCCACATACGTTGTATCTCTCTCTTGCTCTCTTACTCCATTCACCATAGCTCTTGCTTCCGCTTGTGTGCTTCCACTGAAGCTCTACCTTTCACATTGCTTGTTATTTTCTGTTGCACCTTGTTGCCTTATCACTCACAAGTCTTTTTTCCCTTATCTATGCCCTACAGTTTATCCTTTTCCATTACAGCTTGTTGCCTTATAACTCATGAGTCTTTTTATCCTTACCTATGCCCAACAATTCTCAACTTTGATGTTAATAGGCTAATAGCTATCATGTTTTGTGAATTATTGAGTTACTCAAACAAAGATATCCATCACATATGCAATCATGGTACACCTTTGGGCAGTCCATAGAGACACCCTTGGTCTAATAAACGTCATTGCCACCATCGAACCATACAAGGGTGACATGGTATTACATACCATAACATGCACACCAACTTCCAAGGAGCTCAATGAGGGGAGAGAGGGGGTGGGAGGGATATAGGGAGGGAGGGAGGGAGGGAGGAGGAGAGAGTGTGTGAGCAACTCTCTTGCCTTCTTGGAAACTACTTCTTGTGAGCCATGATAATTAAGCAAGGGGAAAGAGAACCATGGGCTCCTTCATGTATCGCTATGGCAAGCCATATGTCACCAATATGTGTTTTTCTAAGTTGAAGATTAGCATGTGATCCTAGCTCTTTGGCAAGCAAGGTATTATATAAGTTGTGCAAGACATGGCCATGTCCGTCAATGGCAAAGGTTTACTATAAAGCAAAAGGCTAATTAGTTGTATAAGTTTTACATGCACATTTAACTGCTTTGAGGCTTTATGAACTTCAATACAAAAGTTTCAATTTAAAAATTTTGAATTTGGGCATGCTAATGATACCAGAAGGAAATTGCCTCAAGGATAGTGCGAGTTGACTTAACAGCTACCTAGAACTTATGTACACGTGCACCAATCACTAAATCTGCAAACGAAGTCAAAAGCTTTCAACCAAAGTGACATCCAAGATTGTCCACTAGGTGATGGAGAGAGAGAGAGAGAGAGAGAGAGTGTGTGTGTGTGTGTGTGTGTGTGTGAGGTAGAGAGAGAATCAAAAAATGCCTTGATCCCCTACATGCTACTTGTCTAAGAATGGTTGCTCCTATCCACTAGATGGAGAACCTATAAAACGAGGGTGATTATCAATATCCTTATGTCTTGCCTTCTTGGCACCTACTTCTTGTGAGCCATGATGCATAAGCAAGGGGAAAGAGAACCATGGGCTCCCTCATGTATCGCCACATATGGCAAGCCATATATCACTAATATGTGTTTTTCCAAGTTGAAGATTAACATGTGATCCTAGCTCTTTGGCAAGCAAGGTATTATATAAGTTTTGCAAGACATGGCCATGTCCATCAATGGCAAAGGTTTGCTATCTTTGGCAAGCAAGGTATTATATAAGTTGTGCAAGACATGGCCATGTCCATCAATGGCAAAGGTTTACTATAAAGCAAAAGGCTAATTAGTTATTTAATGCATAAGTTTTACGTGCACATTTAACTACTTTGAGGCTTTATAAACCTCAATACCAAAGTTTCAATTTAAAAATTTTGAATTTGGGCATGCTAATGATACCAAAAGGAAATTGCCTCAAGGATAGTACGAGTTGACTTAATAGCTACCTAGAACTTATGCACACCTGCACCAATCACTAAATCAAACAAAATCGAAAGCTTTTAACCAAAGTGACATCCAAGATTGTCCACTAGGTGATGGGGGGGGGCGGCGGGGGGCGGGGGAAGAGAGAGAGAGAGAGAGAGAGAGAGAGAGAGAGAGAAATGAAATGAAATGAAATGAAATGAAATGAAATTATATATTAATGTCTACAAAAGGCCAAAATGACCTATGAGACCATGAGTTACAATCATGTGTATGATGGTACAACTGTCTGGGCAAAATATGTAGCACAAGCAGAATAAGAAAGGAAACTAACTATGGCCATGTATAAAACATAGAGCTCTATCTAGTAACAATGAGCTCCAAAATGGTACAATCTCATGTGGGTATGGAGGGCCTAGCTCTAGCCCGAGCAATAATCCCTTGTATCCACCTATGAAGGTGTCGTTGGTGTCTGTGTCGAGGCCTAGGACGTCTGGATTGGCTAAGCTGAACGGCTCGATCACTCAGTACTCCTTGTCTGTGTGTGGACTGTGGCAGTGAGAGAGGCTCTCGTGTGGACTGTGGCTGTAACTGTATTGAAGTCTTCTAAGTCTCCTTTGCAAAGAAGTCTGTGAGCTGCCTCTGTGAAGGGCCTCGGTGTCCCGAAGCAACTGTACTCCTGAGGCGCATGTCACGAAGCCGTCGTATCTCGAGGAGAAAGAGGACAAGGCATCGCTGATCGGTAAAATCCATGACTCTGGATAGTGGTCCAAATCCGTCTCTAAAGAGACAGTGGAAACGACCACAGACCTCATAATACGCTGGGCAACGGCAGATATAATGCTACTCTGTCTCTAGCTCTAATTGGCATATCTGGCATACGCGCTCCTCTGGTGGGATGGATCTATATTTGCCAGTCTCAATTTCTAGCTGATGTGAGGAGGTGCGCAACTGGCCAATAGTACATCTGATCCCATGGGAAAGGTGGGTGTCCATGTATCTCGGGCGAACAATAAATCCATCATCTATGGTATGAAGGAAATGCTCACAGTAGAAAGCCATCTTTGTCCCTAGCTCTTGCTCTAGCATTAACCATGTCCACCTGATATCCAACTGGGTAAGATCCATCCTGATGATCTTGCAAATCTCTAACCTCCTCAGATTAAGAGATGGTGCATCAAGGGAGTATTGGAAGGGGGGTAACTTGTCCATGCTAAAGCCATGCAGCTTAAACCACGCCGACATCTGTGCATACCAGCATGAAGTATCACCCTCTCTAGCAAGCTGCCTGGAGGACTCAAGGGCCAACCGTACATATCTGTGTCTAGGTAAGTCTCATAGGCTATGTATGTATGCGACCGATCGGGTGAGGGCCTCTACCACAATCGGTGTAGCTGCTAGCTCGGCTCTGATGATCTCATGTGGCACTGAGGCCTTACATCTGATCATCCTGGATATCATGGACACTAGGGGTTTCTCCATCGACCTCCATCCGTCATAAGTGCGCCCTGATCTGCTACAGTGGTCAAGACTCGACCCCCATATCTGTACTCCGTAAAGTAGTGTGGATGTGACCAGTGTATCGAAGAGCCATAGCTTGGTGTGGGGTTCTTGGAATTGCACCTATGAGTACATCCTCTCCAAACCACCTAGTGTTGTGTATCCGCGAGTCAGTCTAGTGCCTGCTACCGCATAGAAAAGGTGGGCCCTATGAATAAGACTCCCACGTATGTATAAGAATCCACATACTCCAGCTCCTCAGATCCATATGTGAATTTAGGTGCTGATATCCTGACCCACTGTGGTGTAGTATTAAATACCATCACCTTGGTTTTATCAAGGTTCATTGAAAGCCCACTGTCCAAAGTATAGGAGTGTAATGCATCCAAGTGTCTCTGTAGACCCTCTGGAGAGTCAGCTATCAATACAATGTCATCTGCATACAATAGGAGAGGTATCCAAGTGCCAGCTAGTGGAGCTCCTCTCCTCTATCTCCTTCCTGTGAAATATAATCAGCAATCCCATCAATGTATAGGCCAAATAATGTCGGAGAGAGGAAGCATCCCTGCTTCACCCCAATGGTGGAGTAAATAGGTGCTGAAAGGCCCTCAGTTGTCCGGACTCTACCCACAACTCTCTCATGTAGTGCCAAAATACTCCAACTGAGCTCTTTCGGTACTCCCATGTCATGTAATCTACATATCAGTCTGTCTCTTGCTACTGTGTCAAAGGCTTTGCGGAAGTCCACAAAGCAACAGTAGGTCCGTCGACCATGGGCCCTTCCCTCCTCAATGATCGCTCGGAGTGTAAAGATGTGATCCAACGTGGAGAAGCCTCTCCTAAAGCCAACCTGTCCCTGTGCTCAAAAGACCCCACATCTCTACCCACCTGCTTAACTCATGCTCAAGGATGGAAGCATATAACTTAGCCAATGTATGCCCAACCATGATAGTTCGATAGTTACTGGGTAGAGTAGGGTCCCCTGACTTGAGGATAGGCACAATAGTGTTCATGCTCCAGCTTTCTGGTAGGCCTTCACACATGGCTCTGTTAAACATGTATGCTAGGAATCCTACCACCAAATCTCTAGCATGGATCAAGTGCTCAGCTACTAGTCCATCATGATCTTGTGCCTTTCCTCTGCTAAGTCTGTCAATGGCCTCTCGGACCCTACTTTCTGTAAAGAAAGTGGTGGCCTTTGGACAAGGCTCAAATGGGTCAGGAAGAGGTGGCTGACACTCCACAGTATAAAGACTAGCTACATACTCTTCCCATACAGCGGTGGACGTAATAGGTGTGGTCGGGCAATGCTCTCTGAAAAGCCTCCAAGCCTCTCTAGAGTCCTGGCTCAAGAATTACTGATATAGTTCTCGCTCCAGCTGGGCCAAAAATGTTTTCTTCTTCCACCGTGTGAGACGTCTAAAGAGTATGTGTGCCTGTCTGTGGGTAGTGGACCCCAATGCTATCTCTCTCTGTAGCCATGCTTTGGTCTCACGGCCCTCATCATCATACCAGCTGTTCCGAGGAGTCACCCCGGTTGAGGCTCTCTATGTGGGTTATGAGTGTGGGAAGGCTACACCTGCAGCAAGAGAGAATCAAAAAATGCCTTGAGCCCCTGCATGCTACTTAGCTAAGAATGGTTGCTCCTATCCACTAGATGGAGCAACTATAAAACAAGGGTGATTATCAATATCCTTATGTCATGCCTTCTTGGCACCTACTTCTTGTGAGCCATGATACATAAGCAAGGGGAAAGAGAACCATGGGCTCCCTCATGTATCGCCACATATGGCAAGCCATATGTCACCAATATGTGTTTTTCCAAGTTGAAGATTAACATGTGATCCTAGCTCTTTGGCAAGTAAGGTATTGTATAAGTTGTGCAAGACATGGCCATGTCCGTCAATGGCAAAGGTTTACTATAAAGCAGAAGACTAAGTAGTTATTTAATGTATAAGTTTTACATGCACATTTTACTTTGAGGCTTTATGAACCTCAGTACCAAAGTTTCAATTTAAAAATTTTGAATTTGGCCATGCTAATGATACCAAAAGGAAACTGCCTCAAGGATATTGCAAGTTGACTTAACAGCTACCTAGAACTTCTGCACACCTGCACCAGTCACTAAATCTGCAAACAAAGTCAAAAGCTTTCAACAAAAGTGACATCCAAGATTGTCCACTAGGTGACAAGACTCCAAAGCTAATAGCACTAGCAAGAAAAGGGTGATAAGGTACTTAGAAAACTCCTAGCTAAGACACAAACCTGAAAGCATGAAACCAGTTGTACAAGGGCACCATGTAGATTGTAGTTGTTCCCAAAGACCACTCCAACAATATCAACTAACTAGCAGGCAGCCTCAATGAAGATAGAGGTAACGATGAGGAGAATAAATATGACCAAATGGGAAGCTACGCACAAGAGGGTGAGAGGCCTACAGCTTGTCCAAATACAACTATTTGGGATAGTGCATAGCTCATACTGACCAAATTTCCCTCAGAGAGAACACCTTAGGCAGGAGACTTGGGTGCGATGACAGGTTGCTCCTACAACTGGAAGGTTGCACGTACATCAAATCAGCAGTTTCCATCATTGTGCTTGAAGTGGACCCCAAACATGGATTCCATGTGCTAGAAGCGCGAGGAAAACTGGTCTGAAGAAAGGGATTAGTGAATGCAAGCACAGCCTAGAGAAAAAGGAAAGTGGAAAAGAGAGACAAGAAGCAATAAGAAAAAGAGAGCCAAGTGCAGCTGGCAACAGAAATGCCACCAATGAACGTATTGGCAGGGGAAGAGGGGGAAGAGTTGCATCAAATGCACAATGCAATTTTTCTAAATTGGAAATTTAACTTGATTATGACAGATAAGGCAAAGCTATCATGAAAGGTTTGCCAGATCTCAAAAAGGCTTTCTTTCTATCCGTCCACATGAAAAACCCTACCACTTATAGTAAAAGCACGAAGTCAGTACTGGTTAGGTGTTCTGCCCCGATTTCTTTTTCTACAAACATTATTGCTGCTGATGTGACAGAGGTTCAAAGTACTGTGTGGAGAAAAAATTTGAAAAGAAATACTGCTACAGCAATATTTGACTGCTTATTGTTCTTGTGATGAGGGAAATCTCCAACAGTCACTATAGCTGAATCAGCTAACATTGGTTACCAGCTTTTCAAATGTAAATATCTGCTAATAAAGGGAGCAGAACTACAAACACACCTCTTCACCTCTTTTCAACTGTCCTGTTTTACGTATATTGAGGCGAACAGATGCATAAAACTTCAAGGCATTGCCACCAGAAGTTACTTCTGTCGGGCCACCAAAACCAAAGGAATTCAATTTTGCTCTTGTCTGCATTCAAAATCCAAAATAATGTTTCAACTGATTGCCGATAACATGACAGCACAATTAAATGACCTAAAAAAGTATTTATCCAACAGCAGTTTCAGTGTGAAAATGCCTGGTTTATAAAGATAAGGAGTGCATCTGATTTGGATATACTATGGGTCAACTTTCTGAGGGCTTGACTCATGAGACGAGCTTGCAGAGCCATGTGTGCATCCCCCATTTCTCCATCCAACTCAGCTTGAGGAGTGAGTGCTGCCACCTAAAACACAAAGAAACGAATCTTCCATGACCAAACACGGTATGCTAAGCTGGAGAAAACCTCTACTGACGTTTATGCTATTACCAGGCAATTTCATTTGGCAAAAATCAGGAAAGGGCAGAGGACCCAAGAAATTTTCATAAAACATGAATATTAACTTAATGAGAACATAGAAAACAAGACTCTTTCAACTGGATAGGTCCGTACTTACACTATCAACTACCACCACATCAACTGACCGGCTGCGTATAAACTGATCAACAAGACTTAAAGCCTGCTCACCACTATCAGGCTGCGCAATTAGTAAGTCTTTCGTAACAACTCCTAGGGCTTCTGCAAATGAACGGTCTAAAGCATGCTCCGCATCTATGAAGAGACATTGACCTGTCATCGGGAAAGCAATCACATCAATATTACAGGAAAATGCAGATAAAAGCTGTTTTTAAAAAAACTATTTGTCAACAAACATACTCTCAGGACATTTCACAAGACTACTTTCATTCTCTCATTCATACATCAGTGACATGTTGATTTACCAAAAGTTAAAAAGTCATAACTTCTTCTTCTACAAATTGCACTTCTACTACAGTCGATCTTCAAAAGGTGCACTTTATTACAAAGAAGGATGAAAATTCCCCGAGCATCTAATTTTAAAAATACATGCCCAAGTTTGGATAAGTAAAGTGAGAATTAAAGGTTGGTCATCCTGGAAGGCATGCCAAAAACCTTGCAAACGTATAGTTTCAGAGCCTAGGTGCAAACCATACCATATGCATACCAACTCATAGTGACTTCCTAAGCATCCCTTCTTTGTCATCTTAGCTTATTAATTGTGAGGGGAGGAGGAGATGTTGTTGACGATCCATTAGTGACCTCTGCATTTTCTTGAACCACTGGACTTGCTAGACTAACCTTTGTGCCTAAGACATAACCCCACAATTGCTTTACAACCAGTACATGCTTCATCATATATGCCCACATCAAATAGCTAGTTCCATCCAATTTATCAAAGTCCCCAAACATGTTTTGAGATGCCATTGCTTGTTGTATATTGCTGGTAATTTTAACCAACTGCTCTCCAGAGTACAATTCTACATGCAGCACAAAAGAAAAGGAAGGAGGAACTCCATAAAAGTAACAGCTCAAATCATGATGTCGGAGCTAGATGTCGAAGAGGATGCTGAGAATTTAAAGCAAAGTTCATTCCAATGTCCCTGAATATTGGCATAGGATGATGAATTGAGCCTCAATGTCTATGAATTCATGCAAATCTCAAATGAGCCCAAAATTTTTGTGAGGACATTTCATAAAAATTTGTAGCCAAAAAGTTAAAACCCCAAATTTCTATGAAGAAATTTCAAGAAAATTTGCACAACCATGAATCCCCAAAATTTTTCAGTGAAATTTATGGTTTTTGACAGAAAGCCCCAAATGTTTTGAAGAGATTGGAGCAAAATTTGATGTCTAAGATGAAACAGTTGAATCTATGTTTAGAAGGAGATTGTCATTGCACACGAACAAGTCCTCGAAGAGAAGTCCAGTCATAGTAGCCCGAGGTGTTGGGCAAGTCTGGAAGCAACAAGAGCAGGTTGACGTTGTAGACATGGAGGACAGGAGAAAATGTGCTGTCCACAGGAACCTGACAGCTAGGAAATACACAAGCAGGTTCTGACATGCAAACAGAGGGGAAACGTGTCATCAATAAGAATGCAGCAACCCAGCGACATGCAAGCAAGTCATGACACACAACCAGGGGAAGTATGAACTGCACAACGGCAACTTGACTGGCAACACATGCAGGCAAAACTAGTGACTTGACAGGCAGCAACTGCACGCAGAACTGGAAATGACTACAACACAACTGATGTGGTGTGCCATGTAGGCAGAAATAGCTTTAGTACATGCCAGCAGTAGGCATGCATCCTAGTGAACCGAAAGTAGCAGGAGCAAGTAATTGTCAGTAGATGAACACATGCATTTGTCAAAACAACAAGAAGTAAAGAAGGATGGAGCGGAGCTCGAAGTTCAATGGCATCATTTAAGGGCAGCAACTATGAACTAGGAGGAAGCTTTGGCACCACTATTAGGTCAATGCTCAATTGCATGCACGCGCACACACTCGTATTGAACAATGAATGACGAGAGAGGAAGAGATTGCTAGAAGGTCACATCCCCTAATGTGAGAATAATAGAATGACAGTAGAATCCCTAAGGAAATTTATTTCTGCCCTTCTGTGAATGGTTGATTGACTGCAGCCCACTACCAACAAGAGCCCCACATGGAGTCACTTGCCCTTTGGTATTTCTTTTCATACTATTGCAAAATATTGTTGTACATCCAAGAGAAAGGCAGGATCCAAGAGAATGTGTTGGGTCTCACCACAAACTCAAGGAATACATCCCAAAGTTCCCAAATTTCTCTTTTGACCAAGCACAATCTCTTACTGTTGCAAATGACCAGCAGCAATTATCATTCAAAATGCCCCTTGATTCCACAACAAAGAATATTCTCTAGTTGCATGCATACCAACCCTCCTATAGACCTCCAAACTCACTAAATCTATTGTCCACTACTGCATTTACATCCACAACATTCACTGAACATTGTGCATACATGCAATCTTCTAACACAACCATGAAATCCCTAAACCTTACTGGTTTCAGGCTTAAAATCAGCAACTCCCAATCAGCAACACTTTAGGTTCAATTTCAAGGCTTAAATCTTCAATTTTTGTCGCCAAATTCAGCATGCATCTAACATAGATGAGGGAGAATGAGCAAAAGAGAGAGAGTTATTCCAGCCACCATGTTCAGCAATTGCTAGCCACAATAAATGCTCTTGATGCTGCCACCAACAGCCATTAATGGGCAAGAAAGAATCGCCTACAGTTAAAATGTCCTGAAATCAGGTTGCCCTGTAGAAACCAGACGTGGCCTTGCTGTTTTGATAACTCAGCTGCTCTCTCTCTCAGGTGACGACTGAAATTCTCCACCCTCAAATCTGCCCCAAAAAACCCACAATGGCCTCGCACAGCCTTGCATGGCTCCCAAGTTTAGCTAACTGCCAACGTCAAACCTACCCGTGGAAACTCAACCTCTAGACTTAATTTCCAACCAATAATAATTCAATTAAACGAAAATACATGACCCTGCCCAAGTTCTGCCACCGTCCAACCTCAATTTCAAATCCTAACCATTTTGAAATCTCACAACCAGCAACAATGTACCTTCCATGTTTACTCCTCCCTAGCAGTGTCCCATACTACCCAATTCAAGATGAAAGCAAACCTATTAAGCGTGGACCATCACAATCCTAGCGAATAGTGGTTTTGTACGTGCTGTGGGATCTTGAAGCAAAAAGTAGGTTAATGCTCTAATACAAATGAAAAATCCCCCTAGGATCCAACATGTGCACAAGACAACACAAGCCATACCCATGTATATATAATTATATATAATATGTATTATATATAGAAATCATAAGGGAATGGTCATCAAACTAACCTCCCAAACAAAGCGGCAAATGGGCTCTACCTCAAGCTTATGTCCAAGAGAGGAGATCACATAATGAATGTGCACAATGGACCTTGAGTCCTATAAATAGGTCTCAAACTATTGTAGCCCTAAAGAACCTTTAGTGGATTAGCACTAAGTCACTAGTGGGCCTTGAGTCCTATAAATAGGACTCAAACCATTGCAACCCTAAATTCTCTCTAATGGATTAGGACTAAGTCACTTATGACCCAAGGCTGCAACCAATGCCGCAAGCACCCATCCTTGATGTTCAAAAATGTAACGCTCTAGGCAATAAGATGCAAAGTTTGCTAGTTGAAACACAACCTCGGCGCTCGTGCATAGTAGGGAGGGAGAGGAGAGGGAAAAGATTAAAACATTTGCTGACAGTCCAACCACACCAGCAAAACACAACTTATTGAGTCAAAAATACAAACTGCAACACATCCAAATGATCTTGATAACAAGGCAACAGCATTGAGTAGCTAGCAATGTCAATGGAGGGTCGGCAATGGCCTCCAAGGACTACTGATGTGAGCAAACAATGGTTGGACAGCAAGGGTAACATCTTTATGCAACAAGGAAGCACCTCCTCAAGCTAGGCAACAGCTCCTCTAGATGGCATATGGGCTAGAGTGCAAGGTGATGGCTGTAGACCAAGTAAAAAGTAAAAATAATGATAATGAACAAGATGGAATAGAATGCCCACAATATGTCTTTTTATAGGGTGAGGTCAATTCATGTTTTCAAACATTGAAAGAGTTGGTCGTGCCTGCACCATTGTTGCAGATCATTGATCTGAATAAACCTTATGAGGTTTATATGGATGCCGGTGATAAAGCCACACCTGCCACCTTATGCTAAGAAAGCCGACCCATTCTGTTTGAAAGTTGTAAGCTTACCCATACCTAGACACAATATACACTCAAGAAAAGGTATTGTTGGTGGTCATCCATACCCTTAAATGTTGCCATCATTATTTTTATGGTGCCTGATTCATTATTTGCAGTGTCCATCATTTGCTAAAATTCCTCTGCAATCAACTTGATCATTGTGACTATAAGCCAAGTTTGACTTTGAGATTAGTTACTGTAAGGACACACCAATAAGGTTACCAACACCCATACTACATGGTTGAATTCTGAAGGTGAATGCCTTGTCCTTCACAAAAATATCAACTTATTTCTATCTTTCTCTAAAGAGGGTTGTTAATCGAATCCTCACTTACGTAGAATTGGCAATTAGTGAACAATGGAACTCATTGCCTAGAAAGCTTTGGTGGTCCAAATGTTGAGCAAACAAAGTCATCACAAGCATTAGTGCATTAACACATAATTTGGGCCTTCATTAACAGCCCCAAAGTCACTTTATTTGTATTTATGACTTCTATTTCACATGGTAGAACAAATGCACCAAAATCCCCTATAAATAAGGCATTTTCTGGGTATTCATTCAATTACCACAGTCACTCCCATTCCCACTCTTGCTCTTCATTCAGATCAAATCACCCCTTCATCAGCCTCTCATCCTCTCAATGCTTCCCACACACCCCTTCCGAAGGACATCACCAATTCAGGGAAGATCTTTGCAGTGTTGTCCATCTGTCCACAAGGTCTTCCTGGGAAGGCTACTAGATTCAGTAGCCTTTCATCTTCTTGCAGGTGCCCACACTGCTTCCAGAGGACATCACTGGTTTGTGGAGGGTCTCCAAAGTGCTGCCCATCTGTGCAAAAGGTCTTCATCGGCAAGTGATCAGATTCAGAGGACTCTGAATTCATATGACCTTCATCATCTCCGATCTGCCCAGCTATCTATGACCTCTGCCCACACAGGCAACCCAATTCAGCCCACCTTTACAGCTGCATTTTGAATCATATAGTCCGTGCAGCTGTCCAGCATCATCTGCTTGCTGTCATCTCCATTCACATACCTGTGCCTTACCTTTTGAAGGTCTTCATCAGCAGACAGTTTCATTCCTTGCTGCATTTTACAGCTCCACAGACCTCCAATCAGCTGTTGCCATCCTACAGTCTGTAGGACTCCATTCTATCATCATTGTACATGATTCATCGTTTCCATTCTCTAGTGCAGACAAATATGCCTTATGAGAAGCTTTGCAAACTCTCCTTGCACATCTACATGTTTTGCGATGCTTGGATTATGCTGTTGTGCTGGAAAAACAACACATAAAGCTAGATGATAAGGCTAGCAAGTGCATGAAATTCCTCATATATCTGATGCAGCTATGTTTAGACTGAAAAAGCCATGCAAACAACCACTGTTTTACACTGGAAAGAGTACACTCTCTGACAAGTCTGTTAAGGCATCAAAGAGTATCAATGATGCTACAGAAACCTTGTGGTCACCTGCAAGCACAGTAATGAGAGATGAAGCTGAATCTGCTGCTAGTATCCAGAAAATGCAGCTTTGAGACCTGGTTAGCAGCAAAGGAAACTGGAAGGGTGTCTGGAACAGGGTTACCGGATCTGGATTAAAACACAAGATTGGCTGACCTAAGGATTGGCACAAACAGTGGGAAGGTTGATGGCAGCAAAACCACAGCTTTCCAGCTGTTGTCTTAGCCGAGTTACAGATCAAGGGAGGCTTTCCAGCTGTAGATTGGTTGGGGGGTGGGTTCGCGGCTCTGGTCATTCTTAGCATTGTGACCAATCAAGGCCGCTATCATGGTAGAGAGAGACGGTTACAATTTGCTATGACCTTCTAGAAGTGAGAATAAATCGTACACATGTGGACTGGGCCACAAAGCCCCATTGATTCAAAGAATAAAAGCAAAACATTAAAAGCGGTAACATTAAAAGAAAAATGAAACATTCAAAATGACTAAACCAAAACATTAAAAGGATAGAAACAATAACATTAAAAACAACTAATACAGGACATTAAAAGGATAGAAACAATTGTGGCTAAAAACAACTGATACGAAACATTGAAACAAAATACAAAAAATGTTAAACGATAATCCTAAGTTAGCCACATTTATTTTGTTTTATTTTCTTAAACAGTTTGTGCAGAACGGGTGAACTGGAAACGTTTCCCCAAGCTGGAACACAACATGGCAGTGTTTCCCTGAAGGGGAAACATTTCGGACAGGGAAACACATTTCAGGCCCATCTCCTTACGTTTCAGTGTTTCAGGTCCACCCAAGAGGCGTTTGGGGGCATTTCCCGCCTCAATGATCAGGACATTGTAAGTGGCTATAATTGTATTAAAAAATCAGGTTATCTAGCAAAATAAATATTGGTCGCAAAAAATTGAAATGCCTGAAAATTACATAAGACCCCTGATAGAAAAATAGGGGAAAGGTGACATACCACCCCAACCCCCCGGGGGTCCTCTCCAACTAACTTCCTCCTCTCCCTCTCTCACTCTGTGCCCAACCCCCTGTCCTCTCAGCCTGCCCTCACCTTCCCTCCCTTTCCAGTTCCCTCCCTCCTCTGTAAAGCTGGGTCAATTTCAACAAACAAGACTGAAAAGTGTGCCTCTAAAAGCATACAACCTCAATAATGTCTAAGCAAACTGCAAAAGAACATAGATTAGCAAGGCAAGTTCCTGAAAAGATGATTGAGCAGTTTTAAGGAGGTTAAACCACCTTCACCAACCTCCACATTTTTGAGCTTCTGCAATAACATGTAATGACAAAGTTGTCTTGCCACTAGCTTCAGGTCCATAGATTTCCACAATACGACCCTGAGAACCACAATTAAAGAGGTAACCCATGAGTCAAAATGAACATTTAGCTCATTAATATTCATCTACACACTTATGTGCTTCCTTATAACTATATTTAGAACAAAAAGGGCCAAAAGAGCAACCAGAAAAAGGAAGAGGCTAAATGTATTGTCATTAAAGGCTACCGAAAACAAATCCGCTACAAGGGAGGTGTTTCAAGTTGACTACAAGCCCATAATTTCCTCAATATGACCGTCAAGAACAATTTCTAAAAAGCTAAATGATTATACAAATGAACATATAGCTCATGAATGTATATATGATTAATAGATGTCCTTATGTGCTTCCGTGTAACCATGCTTAAAACACAAATGGCCAAAATGTGAGCCAGCAAATAACAAAGGCCAACTATATCTGAGATAACTTCGATTCTCTAGAAAAGTCAGCTCCATGCACAAGCCAGATGTTTCAAGGTCCTACATAATGTTCAAGCCAATTTGCATAAATACATTTTTAGGGCCCACTTTTTGCACAGAGCTATTTGGCATCCAAATGTCTTTGCAGTCCCTCCAGTAAATAGGCTAAGTACAATGTCATCTATGATCTGCCTATCCTGCAACTGGTCCCCAAGTCACTAATGCTGTCTTTAACATCAGAAACCTTATTTGTGTACAGTCCAAACAGCATTGGTGATAGAGGATCACCCTATTTCATTACAATAATGCTTTGTATAATAGCAAACAGCAAACCCAGACCTTGCACCCTACCTAGCATCGGTATGCAATCTCCTTTGCCACTGTCCGTGTATAGATGACATAACATAGGTCATTGGCATGACACACATTTCATTCACATGCACTAGGCAAAACAAAAAACTAAGGTTTTAAACCTTTGAAAGGCACCAAAAACATTTAAGAGTTAGTAATTTTGCATATTCAGTGCTTACATTGAGTTTGGCTCAATAAAGCGCCCCCCTCCCTCGCCGTGAATATGGTAGGGTTTGCACTGAGGAAACACAACATGTACAACCAAGACTAAAACACAAAGACTTAGACAAAGACAAGTAAAACTCAAACCCTAAAGGCAAAATGCAAACCCAAAACTCAAAACTCAAACACAGAGACAAACACAAAGAGAAGAAACTCAAAAGTGAATGAATGCTGTAAATGAATGTAAAAGTATACAGCCATCATGAACTTGGATGTCAATCCCAACTCCACGATTTGAATCTGCCAGACATGCGTCAAGGACATCTCTCTCTCTAACCTGTGCACCTATATACCTATATAGATGAGCCTCACATGTCTCATCTCACCACCCTCTTACACTCTCTCTTTGGCATTGGAGAGTTGTGAGGGACAACCACATCACCTGTACTAGAAAGTAAAAGGAGCTACAACCTACCAAGCCCTTCCCGAAATCCCAAGAAGATGGCCCTTTCCATGCCTCGACCTTGGCCTTGGCCAAAGGATCCAAGTCAAAGTCTAAGGAAGAGAATGACTCAACAAAGGAGTCCGGATATTGCTTCTTCTTCTTCTCCTTCTTCTTCCTCGAAGCCGCTGACTCTTTGAAATCCTTGCACAAATGTCCCTTCTTACCAAAGTGATAAACACTGGGTCTTCAACTTGTTCTTTTTGCCACCCCTCTCTGAAGCTGTAAAAGCCTCACTAGAACGACCAAATTGCAATGTAAGCCTCCCCTGTCACCACAAAGATGTCTCATGCTTAAGCAACATCAACAACATCTATAGAAAACTAACAAGCATCGATGACATCTGAGCCCACAAAGCCTCGGTCACTCCATCAAACTCCAAAGGGAGCTTGTAAAGCACAATCCCCGCAAGATGAGCCTCTGAAAGGGCAGACTACACATGTCAAAGTTGGTCCTATACTTGTGTGATATGAGGTAATCCTTCAGCTCGAACTTCATATGCTAGAGCTATCCATAAAGAGTGATGCCACGCATAGGCAAAGGAGTCTCATACAACATCTAAAGCTTCGCCCAAATTGCTAGAGAAGTACTTTACGAGGTGACCATCAAAAGGACCTGTTTAGAGATGCAATGAAGAAGAGTTGCAGAATATGCACGAGCATCATCAATATCCCATGTAAGCATGGCTTCTTCATAGTTGCCCTCATCAAAATCAGCTATAAGAGGAGCAGGATACTCAAGATGCTTACAAGCTCCAAACACAACGTACCATAACCGCTTCTGCACAAACCATGCTTTCATAACATCACTCCATGTTAGGTAATCAAGGCCATGTAATTTATCAATGGAACAAGGGGGAGCCATCTAGAGAGGATAGGAAGAGCAAATAAAGGAAATGAGAGAAGAGAGAGAGTACAATGACACCAACAGCATAGATTGCACAAAACAAAGTTCAGATGCAGCATATACAAGCTGATCACAAAACACAATGCTGAAATCACAAGAATTGGCAAAAAAACCAGCCAGAAGGTGTTGCCCACAACTATTCCAGCAGCAAAGACTGAAAATGCAGGTATGTTGAGCACTTGCCAGCACTTTAGGAGCCGCCTAGAGCAGCATGTGTAAGGCAAACTCAAAATGCAGCTGTAGGAGTACAAGGCACAGGCTGGCAATGCATTAAATGCAACAAACGCAGATCTGTTGGGCTGAAAACAGCATGATTTCCAGCAGCAGGAGGTCATCTGATCAGCAAAGAGCAATGGAAGACCTGAAATCAGCGGAAAACAGCAGTACCATGTGTAGATCCCAAAATCTGATACCATGTCAAAAGTGGATATAGCAATGGAAGCATATGCCATAAATAGATGCTGTAATAGACTACCGTACACAAGGACAAAAGAGAATAACACTCCAAAGAAGAGAACTCAAAAGAATGCTCGGGAAATGAAATCCATATACCAAACATGAGAATGTCAAGTACAACAGTGAGTCCACTGGCTGCATAGGCAATGACATCGGCTCCCTCTCTCCAACAAAACCTAAAGGTGATAATTGATTGACTGAGGAGGGAGCCCAAAATATAAAGGACAAAAATATGCCAATAAATGGCAGCAGGTCGATCAGCATTTAATGCTGGTTGGCCAGCATAAAATTCCCAAATAAACATCATAAATGCCACAATAAAATACCTAAAATGCCTAGAAATGTTGGGCATGAACTAGACTCACACATGCACTAATCAAACTGCCAACAGCCACATCCACCTCAATGAGATAACCCAAATGTCTAGTACTCATCCCTTTGCAATCTCTTTTTTTTTCATAAAGAATAATTATATGAATTATTGAAGAAGTACAAGAGTCACAAATAGACTAAAAAGACAGAAAAGGAACAAAAAAAACTGCCATGCGCCATGAGGCTAAATCATCCTGGAGGAGAATACTTGCATGTTGTACAAGATCAAGCTATCAGTGAAGGAGATCTCTTAGTCAAGCAATATGACTTTGCAGCCTCCTTGAGATATGATGGCTTCAAGGCACACTCCTCAACAATACAATAGCTCCAAGACATCGAGATCCTACATAGAGGTAGCTTACAGATTTCTTCGCAAGGGAGACCCAAGAGGTTTCAGCACAATCATAGGCTCAATCGTTTACACATATGCAAGCAATAGTGATGGATCGAGTTGTCTAGCTTGGCCGATTCAAACATCCTAGGCCCCAACACAAGCATTGGCGATACTTCCATAGGCGGATACATGAGATTATTGCTCGGGCTAGAGCTAGGCCCTCTACACCTCCATGAAATTGTATCAACTAGAGCTCTCTGTTTGTTATCTAGATTTCTCCTTCCTTATAGGTTATAGCTTTTTAGAATATTCATTACATTTTCATTTACTCTTCTTTTCAAAAATTGTACCAACATACAAATGATTGTAACTCATGTTCTCACAGGTCATTTCAGCCTTTTGTTGACGTTAATCTCTCTCTCTCTCTCTCTCTCTCAACCTTCATAAGTGTCCTAGATCGAGTTCTATATTTTACACATAGCCTTAGTTAGTTTTCTTCTTATTTGCTTTGTGCTACATGTTTTGCTCAATCAGCTGTAACATCGTACATATGATTGTAACTCATGGTCTCATAGGTCATTTTGGCATGTTAAAAACGTTAATCTCTCTCTCTCTCTCTCTCTCTCTCTCTCTCTCTCTCTCTCTCTCTATATATATATATATATATATATATATATATATATATATATATATATATATATATATATATATGTTAGCAGTCATGTTTGTCATACCTTGTCATCTCCTGCTTGTGAGCCTTAGTCTGAGTCAGACGAGGACATTAGGAGCTCTGACATGTCTGTCATGTGTTATGATGGGGGAGGCTAGTCACTCTTGATTGGCTGTCTTAGGATGTGTATTTCTTTTTGGCCTCTTTTAGTGGGCAGCCACTGGCTGCCCGGCCACTTTTTGGTCACTGTTGTGGGGCGCCCATTTTAGGGCACTTTAAGGGTTTGCGCCCATTTTAGGGTTAGGGTTGGGGTTTGTCCGTTGCCTATTTATTGGCAGCCCCCCTCCCCACTTGGTCAGTTGTCTTCTTGCAGATTCCGACAGTCCTTCTCCCCCGTGGTGGTGCTGCCATCATCATCAGCCTGATCTGGTGCCCTCACTGACGCTGTGGGCTGCGTGCAGGGACTGATCAGTCCATTTCAGTGTATTCAGCATTCATTTCAGTCAGTGCAGATTTCTCTTCCTTATTTTCTGCTTTCTCTCTCTCTCTCCCTCCGTGTTCGCATTTCGTCTTCCGTTGCGCACTCTCACATGGTATCATCGCCAAACTGAGAGCACGCAGGTCTTCATCGACTGGAGAGAGACCACACCTATCATCTGTTGCTGCCCCCCTTCTCTCCAACAGCCAGGCGGCCCCTCCAGGTGGTCTGAATATTTGCGTTTGCTGCATAGGTGGTCTGAATATTTGCGTTTGCTGCATCAGCCCCTTCCAGAGGCTGCCACATCATCAACCAGCCCTGTCTCCTTGCGTTTTCAGCTGGGCGGCCTTCTTTTCAACTGGGCGACTCCACTACAGGCTGCGTTTTGCATCCATGCTGGTCGTCTACCCTCCTGGCGGCTCATCTCCAGCTGGCGCTTCTCTTCTTGGCTGCGTTTTGGTGCCTGGCAACTTTCCCTCCGGATTTTGTGCCCTACACAGCTGCGTTTTCACCTCCTGGTGATAGGCGACCTGATTTCCAGGAGTTTGGTGGTTCTTCTGGTGGTTGGTGACCCTTCTGGTGGTCATTCTTCGGCATCGGCACAGTTTTCTTTGGTGTTTGGTATTTTGCAGATTGGAAGATGTCTTATCATCAGTTTACAGGTTTTGATGATTCAGATGATGAGCTTTTGTCTCGACATTCATCTGAACGGAGGCGTGATTTCTATCGCGAGGATCGTCATACGGAGTCTATTCCTCGTTCCCATCCCCCTTCTATTCATGTATCTCGGCGATCCCCTTCCAGTGGACCGAAGATGCAGCCTTTGGTACCCCCTGTACAGGTACCCGTACTTCCTCAGCTGCCCAAAGAGGACCGGTTGGATGGCTCCAACTTTTCTCTATGGTCCTGCAAGGTGGAGTGTATCTTGGACTCCTTCGATCTTTGGGAGCTTGTTTCTGTTCCTATTCCCCGGCCTATGGTGGATCCCGCAGATGGGACATCTATGGATCGTGCAGCCTTATGGGATCGGCTCAATTCTAGAGCCCGATCTTTCCTCTTTCTGAGTTTGCAGGATTCTGTCCTTGTTCATGTTCACAGGTTGAAGACTGCAGCGGACGTGTGGCAGAAGCTAGCGTCTCTCTATCAGCAGAAGACGTTTGCCCACCGGATATCTCTCGAAAAGAAGTTGCGGATGCTCGCTATTGATGATAGTCCTTCCATGAAGGACCACATCAACAGATTACAGGATATGAGGGATGAGCTTGCATTCCTCGGTCGGACGATATCTTCTGAAGACATGGCTATGATTCTTTTGACTCAGCTGCCATCGCCTCGGTTTGATGTCTTCTACACCAGCCTTCTTACATCGAGGACCCGTGAGAAGCTTCTATGGGAGGAGCTATCCCCGCTTGTCTTGGAGCATGACGAGCGACTCAGAGAGGTCAGTGCTAGTGGGTCCGACTCCACTAGAGCCTTTGTTGCCGGTTCGGGAGGACAGAAGAAGAAGGAGAAGTCAAAGGCTAAGCAGAAGGACAGTTCTTCAGGCTCTGACTCAGATTCAGAGAGACCGAAGTGCCCACACTGTGGGAAAGGGACACATCCCGAGGAGAAATGCTGGAAGAAGTACCCTCACCTTCGTCCGGGAGCGAAGGGTGGATCTACAACGGAGCCTTCTTCTACCTCTACACCAGCTATTACCCATGAGTCAATGTTCCTTCATATCCATGCTTTGGAGGAGGATCCTTCTTCCATGGCTGCAGTGTCTTCTGCGCAGCCTTGGTTAGTGGACAGTGGTGCTTCGCGTCATATGACTCCCCAAGGTGATTTGTTACAGGATCTCCGTCCATCAGAGGGTTCAGTCACTGTTGGTGACCTTTTATCGGTGCCTATTAGTGGTGTTGGAACATTGCCTTTGTTTACAGACCGACCTACGAGCTTCCTTTCACAAGCCCTACATGTTCCGGACTTGGGCCTTCCCCTCCTCTCAGTTTATGGCCTTACGAGGCTTGACACACGAGTGATCTTCACCGAGCATGCCGTTGTTATTGAGGATTCTCTTACGGGAGCTGTCTTATCTACAGGTTGGCCGGAGAGCGGGCTTTACAAGCTCCATTCCCCTTCTTTGATGTAGGGTCCTCCGAGGCAGTCTATTGCTACACCCGTTCCCGCTTGTGCACCTTCTATTCCACAGGTTCCTTCCCATCCCCCACCTTCTCCTCCGGTGGTTCCCTCGTACCCCCCATCCCTTTCAGAGGGGGACGATCTCGGTGATGCGGCTGTGGATTCCCTGGCCCCTAGTGTTTTAGAGGGGGCTTTCCAAGATCGTGAGGAGCTCCTTCAGCAGCGGCAGTCTACATCAACGGACTTCATCGACATTGGCATTCCTCTTGCCACCCCAGGATCTATTTCTTCTTTGGCCTTCAGCCACATCCAGGATCTGAGAGGGGGTGTTAGCAGTCATGTTTGTCATGCCTTGTCATCTCCTGCTTGTGAGCCTCAGTCTGAGTCAGACGAGGACATTAGGAGCTCTGACATGTCTGTCATGTGTTATGATGGGGGAGGCTAGTCACTCTTGATTGGTTGTCTTAGGATATGTATTTCTTTTTGGCCTCTTTTAGTGGGCAGCCATTGGCTGCCCGGCCACTTTTTAGTCACTGTTGTGGGGCACCCATTTTAGGGCACTTTTAGGGTTTGCGCCCATTTTAGGGTTTCCGCCCATTTTAGGGTTAGGGTTAGGGTTTGTCCGTTGCCTATTTATTGGCAGCCCCCCTCCCCACTTGGTCAGTTGTCTTCTTGCAGATTCCGACAGTCCTTCTCCCCCGTGGTGGTGCTGCCATCATCATCAGCCTGATCTGGTGCCCTCACTGACGCTGTGGGCTGCGTGCAGGGACTGATCAGTCCATTTCAGTGTATTCAGCATTCATTTCAGTCAGTGCAGATTTCTCTTCCTTATTTTCTGCTTTCTCTCTCTCTCTCCCTCCGTGTTCGCATTTTCTCTTCCGTTGCGCACTCTCACTATATATATATATATATATATATATATAATGCGTATAGTGGGGTGGGTAATGAAAGGCACCCCCAAGAAGATGTAAAAGCACCTACGACAAAAATAAGTACTAATCAAGTGTCATCGATGGATTCATAGCATATGGATGCGATGAAAGTGTAGAGATCGGGAGGCATGAAGATCGAGACGGTCAGTGTTCGTTACGTGCAGCGAGACAGAGAGTGAGAGAGAGCAAAGTAGAGAGCGTGCACGATTAGTGGGTACAATGACGAGTGTACTTCTTTAGGTTTTTTAGATAGATATATATGTGTAAGTACAAGAGCTAAGGGTGTGTTCACACCCGAGCACATTAAAAGGCACAAGGGCCTTTATTCCCAACAACCTCCCGCCTAAAGGCAATGTGCCTTAAGAGGAGAAAAGAATCAGCTAGGTCTAGGTATGTACAAAGCTGAAATACATATATCTATCCAACTCCCATCATCTATCGGCAATGAGCAAACTGCTCTACTAGAAGACCTTTCGTGAGAAGGTCTGCAGGATTATCATCTGTATGCACTTTGACAAGCTCAATGCTCTTGCTGTCAAGTACATCTCTAATGAAGTGGTACTTCACTTGTATGTGCTTGGTCTTCGCATAAAAGATGGGATTCCATGCTAGCATAATAGCACTCTGACTGCCACAATGGAGAACAGGTAACTCTGTAATGCCAAGCTCTCCCACTAAACGTAAAAGCCATAAAGCCTCCATACATGCCTCAATGGCAGCCACATACTCTGCCTCTGTAGTAGACAATGCAATACACTTTTGTAGCCTGGAGATCCAAGAGACTGCTCCTCTTGTGAAAGTAAACACATACCAAGAAGTGGACTTTCTGCAATCCGCATGACCAGCATAGTCTGCATCCATAAAGCCAACGACAGATATCTTCTGCTTTCCAAAGCAGATGCACAACTCCTTTGTGCCTTTGAGGAATCTCATAATACCTTTCAATGCTTCCCAATGCTTTTTGCCAGGGTTTGCCATGTATCTGCTAGCTACTCCCACTGTAAAGACAATGTCAAGACGTGTAGCAACCATAGCATACATTAAACTGCCAACAGCTGAAGCATATGGTATCTTGGCCATTTCAATATTCTCATCATCAGATATAGGGCTGTCCTTTACACTGAGTTTTACATATGGAGGCAACAGAACCCCAATTGTTTTCCCCCCCTCCATATTGAAACGCTGCAAAACCTTGGAGATATACTCCTACTGAGATAGATAAAGTAATCCTTTCGATCTATCTCTCAGTATTCGCATGCCAAGTGCATCACCAAGATCCTTCATGTCAAAGCTGCCATGAAGACTTTGCTTCAGTGAGTCCAAGGCATGAGTATCCCTGCCAACAATCAGCATGTCATCTACATACAGAACCAAGATAATCACGCTACCATCTGTTGCCTTCTTAGTGTACAAGCAGTGATCCACTTGACTTCTATGGAAACCTTGAGATTGCATAAATGTATCAAATTTATGATACCATTCTCTGGGTGCTTGTTTCACCCACACAAACTCCGTTTGAGTTTACATACTATCTTTTCTTTCCCTTTTTCAACAAACCCTTCAAGCTGCTGCATATATATGTCCATGCAGATCACCATGTAAGAATGCAGTCTTTACATCCATCTGTATGAGCTCCATATCTTCAGCTGCAAAGCAAGCCTAAAATAGTTCTCAAGGTAGTTATCTTGACTACAGAAGAGAAGATCTCATCAAAGTCAATTCCATGTTTCTGCTTGTACCCCTTCGCAACCAATCTTGCTTTGTACTTTGGTGAGGAACCAGAAGTGACCTTCATCTTGTAAATCCATTTGCATAGAAGTGTTTTCTGCCCTTTAAGCAAAGTGTTGGATGTCCAAATTACATGGAATTGAATCTGCATGTACATAAAATGCCCAAACAGCGCACAAATTTTGCCCTAACTGCAAAAGCCCCAAATTGCGCGGGGTCCATTGTGCATCAATGTCGAGAAATTGGGTAAATTTCAGCCCAATTTTGCATGTACATGAAAAGCCCCAAATGTTGGAGACAAAATGTCGCAAATTCCTGTAATTTCTGAGACAAATTGTCTTGCATCACAATCCCCAAATCTGGGAAAAGCCCCAAATTTTCGGGCCAAGATTGCACAGATTTCAATGAAATTGTCTCATCCAAGAAAAAATCTCACTTGCATTTGAGAATCCCTTTAAAAAAAATCTGAGACATGTGTATTCAATGTCTGCAATTTTTGGTCCAGAGAGCACTGCAATGTGTGTCAGGCACCAAATTTGGGAAAACCCCCAAATTTCAAGACACAGATTTGCACTCTATGCTTGTAACACTCGATAAAGGAAAGGGGACAAAGGAGTTTCAAGAAAAAGATTTGATTTTTTTTTTAAATGTGTCAGGGTCCGTTGACCCGCTCGACCGTGACACGTCTGTCTTCAACGCCGTGCAGCTCACCTCCAGTCCCGTCAGTCGTCCATACGGCCCGACGTCAGTTGCAATCACCGTTTGTCAGCAAAGCCTAGTCGCCCGTCAGTTGATGCACCAATCGACTGCCTCACGCATGTGTTGGAAACGATAGGGACGCAACTTGAGCAAGAGTGAATGAGTGAGGGTGACTGCTTGAGAGAGTGTGAGTAGAGTAAAATACGAGATGATAAGAGTGTACCAACAATGTGTTGGTACACAAAGAATAAAATGTATTTATACTTAGGGCACGTAAAGGGTGCTTTCACATGTACAATGTGCGTGTACTATATACGGAGGTTACCGGACCTTTATATCCCAACAACCTCCCACTTAGAGGTCCGATATGAACCTCTAGCTAACCAACTCCCACTAGTCGAATGCAATGCCCATGCTGAGCTTTGCTTAGACTTTTAGTGAGAACATCTGCAGGGTTATCTTGTGTTTTAATCTTGGTCAATGTGATTTGAACATCTTCCAGAATCTGTCTGACGAAGTGATATCGCACATCTATATGCTTTGTGCGTGAATGATACATGGCATTCTTAGCCAGATACACAACACTCTGGCTATCACATCCCAAAACTGCAATACCCATAGACATGCTGAGATCATCTGCCAATCTACTCAACCATATAGCTTCCTTAGAAGCTTCAGTGGCTGATATGTATTCAGCTTCAGTGGTACTCAATGTAACAATGTTCTGCAACCTGGAACAACAAGAAACAGCCCCACCAGCAACTGTAAAGACAAACCCGCTAGTGGACCTATGAGTGTCCAAGTCACCTACCATGTCTACATCACAATAACCTTACAAGCTAAGTGCACCCTGCCCATAAAAAATACTTTTTCTTTGTGTACCCTTAAGGTATCGAAGAATACACTTAAAAGCCTCCCAATGTGCTTTGCTAGGATTTGACATAAACCTGCTAACAACTCCCACTACATGAGCAATATCTGGACAAGTAGCAACCATAGCATACATAAGAGAGCCACAAGCTGATGCATAAGGAACTCCCTTCATAGCATTGGCTTCCACGTCATCTTTCGGGCTATTGGCTTTGCTAAGCTTGAGATAAGGAGGTAAGGGTACCCCAAAAGGCATAGCTTCAGCCATGTTAAATCTGTCCAGTACCTTTCCAATGTACTTTTCCTGATATAAAAATAGCAATTTCTGCATTCTATCTCTACGAATCCTCATGCCCAAAATATGCTCTGCATTCCCCAAATCTTTCATGGAGAAAGCTGATTTCAGCTGATTTTTGAGAGCATCTAAGGTAGTCGTTCTTTTCCCAACTAGTAACATATCATCATACAAAACAAGTATGATGGGGCTGCCATCTGTATCCTTTTTCATGTACACGCAATGATCTGCATGGCTGCGTGTAAACTCATGAGATAGCATAAAAGTATCAAACTTTTTGTACCATTGCCATGGTGCTTGCTTCAGCCCATACAGGCTGCATTTTAGCTTACACACCATCTACTCTTTTCCAGAACTACAAAGCCATCCGGCTGTTTCATGTAGATTTCCTCATCAATGTCACCATGCAAGAAAGCTGTTTTTACATCCATTTGATACAGCTCTAAATCCAAAACAGCAATAAGAGCAAAAAGCACACGTAAAGTAGTCATCTTCACAATAGGTGAGAAAACCTCTTGGAAGTCAAACCCTTCCTTTTGTGCATAACCTTTGGCAACTAGCCTTGCCTTGTACTTGGGTTTCCCATCAACTGCCTTGACTTTGTACACCCATTTGTTTGGAAGTGGCTTCCTTCCCTTTGGCAATGACACAAGATCCCAAGTATCATTTGCATATAGAGATTTAATCTCTTCCTGCATAGCTAGCTCCCACTTACTGCTGAACTCACATGACTTGGCCTCTTTGTATGTAAGAGGCTCACCCTCATCTGTAAGCATCGCATAATGCAAGAAGGGGTCAAACCTATGTGGTTGCCTTCTTACGCGTGTAGACCTACGTACCCAATGATCAACATTTTCGGGAATTGGGTCTACACCTGGAGGTATATTATTTTCAACATTCATTTGCTGCTGTAAACCATTTTCAGCATGCTGTTCATGCTGTACAGCACCTTCATTTTCATTTCCAGCCGCTACAATTTCATAATCAGCAAGCCTATCTTGCTGTCCATGAACTCCTTGTGTTTCTATTTGCTATCCATCATCATCTAGCTCAAAAATAACCGGCTGATCATCAGTTTCAGCCTGTGGTACAACACCATGAGGCTCATTTTCTGAAGTAATAGGTGGCTACAAACTCTGAAACTTCACCTTTTTCAAATCTTCATTAGAGGCTAAAGTGGCTTTTAGCAATTTTGCCTCATTGAACAACATTACGGCTGCAAATAATTTTCTTGGACTGAGGTAACCACACTCTGTAGCCAAATTCACCCTCATCACCATAGCCCATAAAAATGCCTTTGGTGGATTTTGGGTCAAGTTTATTCCTCAGCTCATTCCTAAAATGCACGAAAGCATCACAGCCAAATATGCGTAAATGGTCGTATGAGGCTGATTTGCCAGACCAAACCTCCTCAGGGATGCCATTATTTAAGGACCTGTTGGGAGAGCGGTTGCAAATGAGAACCGCGGTTTTGAGTGCCTCTCCCCAAAATGCATGAGGGAGATTAGCAATGGACAACATGCACCGCACTCTTTCACATAAAGTTCTGTTATATCTTTCAGCCACCCCATTTAAAGAAGGACTGTAAGGGGCTGTAAGCTCCCTCTTAATACCATGTAAGTCACAAAATGACTTGAATTCAGTCAATGTGAACTCACCCCTATTATCAATTCTCAAGCATTTTAACTTTCTACCTGTCTGAGTGGTCACAAATGCATGAAAAGTTTTAAAAACAGCAAACACTTCACTTTTCTTTTTCAGCAAGTACACCCAAATCTTCTTGGAACAATCATCAATAAAGGAGACAAAATATGCAACACCACCCAATGATTTCACGGGCATACTACATACATCAGAATGCACTAAGTCCAAGACAATGGACTTACAAGAGACACTTGAGTAAAATGAATTTTTTATTTGCTTTCCAAACTGACACTCGTTACAAAAATCAAGTTTAGAGCCTTTTCCATCAACCCTCTTCAGAGAGGTAAGAACATCAAGTCCTTTTTGGCTCATATGGCCTAATCTCTTATGCCATAACTCCAAGTGGCTGCAAATTTCAGCAATTGCAAGAAACTTGCCATTCAAGGCTTTGTAGTGCAAACAATACAATGTGCCCTTCTTGGTTCCTTCTGCAATCAGCATGGAACCCTTTTTCACTTTCCACAAACCACCACCAAACAATGTAGTGTAGCCATGCAAGTCAAGCTGACCAAAAGATAGTGAACTCTTTTTAATGCCAGGCACATATCTGACATCTTTCAATACAAGCTCTTGATCATTGTCTAAAGCCAAGTGTAAGGTGCCAATTCCATCAATGCTGCAAGCATGGTTATTTCCAAGGTACACCTTTCCATAACTGCCTGCATTGAACATAACAAAACACTCCAAGCAAGGAGTTACATGGAAAGTGGCACCAGAGTCTACAATCCAAGTTTGAGTGACACCATCATCAACTGACAAGAGTGCATCAATCACATCAGCCTTGGTAATCTGCATAAAGCTTTTCATTCAGCAGTTTGATGCAGCCTATTCAAGGGGGGGAACTTCACGGAGTCCTCAAAGATTCGAAAGGCAGCCACTTTCTTAAAAGGAAATGCATTACAGTAGTAGTCCACTCTTTTGATGCAAGGTAGAGCACCATCAATGTGGATACAATTCAAGCAAATGTTTGCATCGAATTGGTTGACAAGTACCTTTGAGGTGGACATCATGATAGCTTGGAATTAGCTGGATACTAAGGAATGTAAGAATTTGGAGCAATATAATAAGAAGTTTTGGGATGCATTGTTGTCTATTACTTCTTATCACCCCGTACCCCTTCATTAGCAAGTGGAAAAATATGTTTGTGGGATGCTCGAAGAAATCAGGGATTTTTGCATTAAATCCACCCTGTCTAGTATGTCTCAGCTCATAGAGATTGCTGTTATAGCCGATGCTTTGCTGCGTGGGAAGGATTCTGCTTCCTAGAGAGTGGGGAGAAGCCGAATAAAAAGTTGTTTAAGGTTGAGGTAAGGGGCAGATTTGAAAATCAGCCTGAAAAGAGACCAAAACAACAAAGAAAGGGCTCGAAAACATTGGCACAATGTAGAGAATTGATGGCTGCAAATAAATGTTTTATTTGTGAACAGGAGAGTCACATTGCAAGGGGCTTTTCCAATAGGCAACAAGCTAAAAAATCAAAAAATCAAGGAGATTCTAAAGGAAAGAAGCCTAAAACATCAATGGGATTGGTGATCGATGTTGTTAGTGATTAACCCAATGATTATGCTACTGAGTTATGCAGAGCATGGGGCAAAATTAGGGGTCATCTGTCAGAGTGCAGCGATGCGGAAGCGTAGGACAAAGACTAAGAGAGAGTGAACACAGAGAGAAGAGAGAGAGAGAGAAAAGGAGACAGTGTAAACGCAGAAAATCTGCGGTATAGTATGCTATATAAGAGTGCAGAAATACACAAGGGGGCAGAGGAAATATCTGCGTATGTCTCCAACTTGATGACCTCGACCTCTGTCAGCCCGAGCACAGTCTATCTGAGCCAACAGATCTCAAGATCAAAATCTGAAATAATGAATGCTGGAGTGTCCCACAAAACCGGCTATAAATAGCCGAAAAATACGAAATAACTGCAGCAAGTCAGCTGCATTAAATGCAGCCCACTGCAATAAAAATTGTCCGACTCCAGGTGCTGACGCGGCACCTGCTGACGTGCCACTTCTGTCCTCTTTGTCCAGGAAATGACTGGCTAACACCCCCTCTCAGATCCTGGATGGGTCAAAAGACTGAGGGATCTGGAATGTTGCTGAAGAAGAGCCTAGGGAAGCGCCTTCGTAAACAAATCTACAAGATTATTCTCCATCTTGCAATACTCCACATCAATTGTCCCATCCAAAAGCTTCTCCTGAATGAAGTGATACTGGATCTCAATGTGCTTCGTCCGAGCATGGAATACAGGATTCTGTACCAAGGCAATGCAACTCTCATTGTCGCACCGCAGAAGAGTAGGACGAGTCTAGGGGCAGCCAAGCTCCTCCAACAATCTCCGAAGCCACACAACCTCACATGTGGTGGAAGACGCAGCCCAATACTCCGCCTCAATAGAAGAAAGGGCGACCATGGGTTGTTTCTTGCTACTCCAAGAGATAACACCTGTACCCAAGATAAAGCAGTAGCCTGTAGTAGACCGTCGGTGGTCCACATCGCCAACCCAATCCGAGTCACTCCAACCTGCAAGAACCAGATCTGAAGCATCTGTACCTATGGGATAAGAAATCCCTAAATCAAAGGTCCCCTTCAAATACCGAAGAATCCGCAGGGCAGCCTGCCAATGCACCTGTTTGGGTTCCGTCATGAACCCTGCCAAAAGACCCACGGCAAAACAAAGATCAACACGAGTGTTGAGAAGCCAAATCAAGGATCCAATCAACTGACGATAGCGTGAAGTATCCATCATGGGAGAATCTGAGTGTGAAGTGGCCTTCCGATTAGAATCCATAGGAGTAGTAATGGGCCGATAAGTCTCCATCTCAAAAGTCACCAAGAGCTCCTGAATGTACCTCCGCTGAGAGATGAAAATCCCCCTCTGAGACTGATAAATCTCGTGACCCAAGAAGAAATGAAGAAGCCCCAAATCCGTCATCTTGAATGCCTGATGTAAAGCTGTCTTAGTCTCTCGGACCTTCTATGCATGATCCACTATCAAAATCAAATCATCAACATACAACACAAACAACACACGACCAACCTCGGAAGTGTGCACATAAAGTTGCGGATCAGCCGTAGAGCACCGATATCCCAACTTCGACTGAAGAAACGAGTCAATATTTTCGTTCCATGCACGAGAAGCCTGCTTAAGTCCATGCAAGGCCTTCTTCAACCTATAAACTTTCCCATCCGAGGATCCAAAGCCACGAGGCTGCTCAACATAGATCTCCTCCTGCAAGTCACCATTAAGAAAGGTTGACTTCACATCCAACTAATAAACAGGCCATCTCTATGGCCAGCCAAGGCAAGAACAGCTCGAATAGTCACCATATGAGCAATGGGGGCAAAAGTATCATGGAAATCAATGCCTGGGAACTAAGCAAAACCTTTAGCAACAAGGTGAGCCTTGTGCTTGTCCAAAGAACCATCGCTAAGGTACTTGGTCTTGAAGACCCACTTGACACCAATCACCTTCTTGTGAGAGAAACGAGGCACAAGAGACCAAGTGCCATTCCTCTCAATAGCCTCCAACTCGTCTTCCATGGCCTTCCGCCAATGATCAAACTACAAAGCCTCCTTCACTGAAGTGGGCTCTCGATCCTGCATAACACGGGTCAGCAAACAATAGTTGGAGCAAACAAGCTCCGAAGAATGGGCCTGGTTCCTCCATGACCTCCATGGTCCATCCTGCGGTTCCCACTCTTCAAGGACCCCCTCGATCCCTGAATCTCGGAGTGTGTCACGGGCCCAATGAGGAGGAGGACGAGAACCTCTCTCCGTCGCTCTCCATCTGCTGGAGACTCGGGAACATCCACCGGCGAAAGCTCCTCGGGGGTTACCGGTGGAAGAGAAGACTCTGAATCAGAAGAAGAATCTCCATCAAGAGGCTCTGGGTCCAAAGAAACTGTCACGAGAGCCCAACTCTCCCCTGGATCTCCAAGGACAGGGTGCTCTTCACCCCCCTCTATAGCCGAAACTTCCACGAACTCCACATCTCGTCTTGTGTAGGTATCCCGCTTAACAGGATCAAACAAACGATAACTGGGACTGGGAGCTATAGCCAACAAAAACCTGTCATCGGGAAGCCGCCTCAAACTTATCACGTTGCGTCTTCGGAATGTGCACATAAGCGTCACACCCAAAGATCCTGAAATAAGAGACATCAAGCTTAGTCCCGAAGTAAGCCTCAAAAGGTGTCATCCTGTCAATGGCCAGAACGGTTCTACTCAAAGAGAAGCCAATCCTTGAAGTGAGAGAAAGCCTCCGACTTCAAAGTCAAGAAATAGGCCCACGTCATCCTATTGTAGTCATCTATGATCAACATGAAGTACAAGCTTCCTTTCAGGGACTCGGTTCTCATCGGGCCACAAAGATCCGTAGATACAAGCTCCATGGGTGAAGTAGACCGCCTAGAAGCTTTATTGGGAATCGCATCCCGATGCAGTTTCCCACAAATGCAGGAGACACATGGCTGATGGCTCACCACTATGTCTGGCAATCCTCGGACAAACGATCCTCGCGACGCCTTCCAAAGGTACTCGTAGTTCAGGTGGCCAAACCGAGCATACCATAACTCGGACTATGTCTGAGAAGTAAGAAGAAGAGAAGTAAGAGTTGAAGAAGACTTCAATTTGTAGACGCCATTCTCTTTATACCCTACAAAGAGAACCGTCCTCAATCCACGATCAAGGACTCGAACAGTATCACTGTCAAACTCCACCAAGAGACCAAGAGCACAAATGTTATGGACCGAAAGTAAATGATACCCCAAACCTGGCACATGCAACACCTCAGAGGTGTGGGTACCACCACGTCCATCTAGAATAAGCTGCATCTCACCCCACGCAGCAATAGACACAGAAGAGCTGTCTCCAATGAGAATCTGCCCATGCGAAGGTCACAAATGGGCAACACCAACGAAAGGAGGAGTCATGTGCCGTGAGACACCACTATCCACAATCCACTCTCGAGCCTGGGGAGCTGTCATCGCAACGTCAGAAGTCTTCGATGTAGAGTCCTCAATGACTGGTAAGTGTAGAAAAGCAGCTGATGAGGGTGCAGCCACCGCTCCAGAATCCTTCGTATCCTTCTTGGTATCCTTCTTGTCTTTGCCGAGGCAATCCTTCTTCCAGTGACCGGTCTTTCCACAAATATGGCAAGTCGATTCCTTCTCCTTGTCCTTCTTGGATTTGTTGTCCTCCTTTTTCTTTTGGTCCTTCCCCTTCTTCTGAGAGGCTTAACCAACCAATGCCTCCGATTTGGAAGCATTCTCTCCCTTCAATTGTTCCTCCTGGTCCAAGATCATACAAACCAACTCTTCCCACTGAAGAGTCGGCTCCCACCCTGATGCAATAAGAGCGGAATAAAAAGTACTGAATCGTGGCGGCAACTGGTATAGTAAAGCGATCGCCATGTCTTCAGAGGAAATAGACTTCCCCGCATTTTGAACCTACATCTAAAGCTGCCGAAGCTTGTTGATATGTTCCCGAAGTAAAGAAGACTTATTCACGAACAAAGTCTGCATATGCACCTCCAAAGAAACCCTCTTCATCAGGGTCATCCGATTGTACATCTGGTCGAGCTCCAGTCATATCCCACGAGCCACCGTCAAGTGCTCGATGTGAGCTATCACAGCGGTGGTGCAAGATAGAAACAGAAAATATCAAATCCTGGCATTCAGTTTATCCCAATAGTCAACTCCGTACGAGCATTGGAAGAGAGTTTGGACTCATCCCTCACCGAGAGTCTGTTAATCTCCTCCATCACCAGCTCCGTCAAATCATATAACTCCAAAATGGCCAACATCATCACCCGCCAGATGCGATAATTGTTACCATCAAGCTTTTGATCCGATAGAAAAGCTGGTAGGACAGGCACCTTCCTGTCCATGATCATCTGGAACTCCAAATCAATCTCTGTAGACATTTTAACCTGCAATACCTGCACAAACGCAAAATCAGCCCTCTCTGATTGTGAAAACGCAGCCTTCTAGGGCTGGTTCATCCGCTGCCCAAACCTTCTTCACCCGCCGTCGAAGGCGATGAAAATGTAAAATCTGCAATGGAAGGCCTCAAACGTAGCCTTCCTCCGCTTCGAACAGCAATATCCTACATCAAATTCACCGATTAAACTCCTTTCCCGCACGCCCACACTCGCTTCAGCCTTGATCCGATGCGCAGCCCTCCCGCTTACCCTCGAATCCTAGAAACGCAACCTTGTATTGCATTGAAATCTCCTCTTCAGATAGGTTCAACCCTCAGTCAGTCCATCTTCACCACTCTGATACCATGTCAGAGTGCAGCAATGCGGAAGCGTAGGACAAAGACTGAGAGAGAGTGAACACAGAGAGGAGAGAGAGAGAGAAAAGGAGATAGTGTAAACGCAGAAAATCTGCGGTGTAGTATATTGTATAAGAGTGCAGAAATACACAAGGGGGCAGAGGAAATATCTACATATATCTTCGACTTGATGACCTCAATCTCCGTCAGCCACCAGAGCGCAGTATGTCTCAGCCAACAGATCTCAAGATCAGAATCTGAAATAATGAATGCTGGAGTGTGCCACAAAACCAGCTATAAATAGCTGAAAAATAGGAAATAACTGCAGCAGGTTGGCTGCATTAAATGCAGCCGACTGAAGTAAAAACTATCCGACTACAGTAAACTGTCCGACTGCAGGTACTGACATGGCACCTGCTGACATGGCACTGCCGTCCTCTCTCTCCAGGAAATGACTAGCTAACATCGTCATGCACTGATTTTCTTTGATAATGGTGCACGAGCCAACTTCATCTCTGTTGACATGGCCACCTAGGCGTCTAGGCATCAAAGACCCATGGGGGAAGTTGGAATGGCATGTAAAGGCCATGCAAAGTCCATCATACCACTCATTGGAAAGCTTCAGTTACATATACAAGGATATATGGACAGCAAAGAGTTCTTCATTGCTCCACTTAAAAGGTTGTGATGTATTGCTTGGTATGCCATGGTGTCACCATATGCATGCAATGATTGATTCTCGTGTAAAAAATGTCACTATTCAGCATAAGGAAAAGATACTCACACTTGATATAAAGTTGAAAGTTCAAAGGTGAATGTGTCCCTATTGTATCAGCGGCTACCATTTCTAAAGTAATGAAAAATCATCTTTCAGCGTACTTGGTTTTTACTAAGGATAAAGATGATAGTGAGAATGTTAGGAACATATCTAAGTTAGAGAAGGATCGCATGTCATTTCTGAAAATGTATGCTGATTGCTTCTCTCAGTCACTTCTAGGGCAACTAGTACCTGAAAGGCCAGAAGATCATGACATAGATCTTATCCCTGGAAGTAGCCACCCTACAAAGTCAGTGCAACCCAACAGGAGGAGATTGTGAGTCAGGTAAATGAGCTATTAACAAAAGGGCTAATTCAGCCCAACTCATCTCCTTTTTGTTCTCCGGTGCTTTTGGTGCAAAAAAGGGATGGTTCATGGTGTATATGCATTGATTATCGTGCTCTAAACAAGATCACAATAAAGAATTGCTTTTCGATTCCTCGGATCAATGATGTTATGGATAGATTGCAAGGGGCAGCCATATTTAGCTATATAGATTTGAAAAGTGGGTATCGTCAGAAGGAGGCCAAGTCATGCAAATTCAGCAATAAGTGGGAGCTAGCTATGCACGAAGAGATTAAATATCTGTATGCTAATGATACTTGGGATCTTGTGTCATAGCCCAAGGGAGAAAACCTCTTCCAAACAAATGGGTTTACAAAGTAAAGTCAATTGATGGGAAACCCAAGTGCAAGGCAACATTGGTTGCCTAAAGATATGCACAAAAGAAAGGGATTGACTTCCAAGAGGTCTTCTCACCTGTTGTGAAAATAACCACTCTATGTGTGCTTTTTGCTCTCACTACTATATTGGACTTAGAGCTGTACCAAATGGATGTGAAAACAGTTTTTTTGCATGGTGACATTAATGAGAAAATCTACATGAAACAGCCCAAGGGCTTTGTAGTTTCTGGAAAAGAGCACTTGGTGTGTAAACTAAAATGCAGCTTATATGGGCTTAAGCAAGCACCATGGCACTGGTACAAAAAGTTTGACACTTTTATGCTTTCTCATGAGTTTACACGCAACAATGCAGATCATTGTTTGTACATGAAAAAGGATACAGATGGCAGTCCCATTTCTTGTTTTGTATGTGGATGATATGTTGCTAGCTGGGAAAAGAAAGACTAGCTTGAATGCTCTCAAAGATCAGCTGAAATCAACTTTCTCCATGAAAGATTTTGGAAATGCATAGCATATATTGGACATGAGGATTAGCATGGATTGAAATTGTTGTTCTTATCTCAAGAAAAGTACATTGAAAAGGTACTAGACAGATTTAACATGGCTGAAGCTAAGCCTTTTGGGATGCCCTTACCTCCATATCTTAAGCTTAGTAAAGCCAACAGCCCAAAAGATGACGTGGAAGCCAATGCTATGAAGGAAGTCCCTTATGCATCAGCTAGTGGCTCTCTTATGTATGCTATGGTTGCTACTCGTCCAAACATTGCTCATGCAGTGGGAGTTGTCAGCAGGTTTATGTCAAATCCTGGCAAAACACATTGGGAGGTTGTCAAGTGTATTCTTCGATATCTAAAGGGTACACAAAGAAAGTGTAATTGCTATGGGTAGGGTGCACTTAGTTTACAGGGTTATTGTGATGCAGACATGGCATGTGACATGGACACTCACAGGTCCACTAGCAGGTATATCTTTACAATTGCTGGTAGGGCCGTTTCTTGGGCTCCAGGTTGCAAAACATCGCAGCACTGAGTACTACTGAAGCTGAATACATATCAGCTACTACTGAAGCTGAATACATATCAGCTACTACTGAAGCTTCTAAGAAAGCTATATGGTTGAGCAGACTTGCAAAGGATCTCAACATGTCTATGAGTACTCCAACGTTGGGATGTGATAGCCAGAGTGTTGTGTATCTAGCTAAGAATGCCATGTATTATTCATGCACAAAGCATATAGATGTGCAATATCACTTTATCAGACAAATTCTGGAAGATGATCTAATCACATTGACCAAGATCAAAACATAGGACAACCCTGCACATGTTCTCACTAAAAGTCTAAGCCAGGCTTAGCATGAGCATTCCATATGACTGGTGGAAGTTGGTTAGAGGTTCACTTCGGACCTTTAAGTGGGAGGTTGTTGGGATAAAGGCCCTTTATTCACCTCCGTGTATTGTACACGTGTACTTTTAGTTGTACATGTGAATGCACCCTTATGTGTCCCAAGTATAAATACATTTTATTCTTTGTGTACCAACATATTGTTGGACACCCAAATCGTATCGTACTCTTCTCTCTGTCGCTCTCACTCACCTGCTCACTCCAGCTGTTGCACACTCCCCACAACAAAGACAAAGGTAGAGCTAGTGAGCCAAAGGGTTACAATACTACGAGGATCAAAAGCAAGCCGAGTAGGAGGGTCCCTTGAACAATCAACGAAAGCCTTCATAGCAGAAGACTTCCGAGGGACCAATGAAACCCTATCATTAGCAATATGTACTAAAGACGGCTTGTCTTTGCACTACACATAGGTATGCAAGGGGTCCTACAAAGTGCAAGGCGTAGCAGTTGCCATGCCCACATCAGACTTTTTACCTCTTCTAGAATAGACATCAACCCAATCTTGAAAAGAGTGGTCGGATGTCTACACAAGTCGTTTCCCTCTATCCACATTGATCCACACAAGGGCCTCGTTTGCATGGTGACCATCAACCATAAGATCTTCATTGACTAGCGGAGCCATTCCCCCATCCAAAGCAGTGGTCTTCTCTAGACATTCAGCCATAAAGTGCCCCACCCAATTGTTCGCAAGAAAAACAATGCCCTACAAAGGTACCCCATTTCAAGGAAAGTGCAATGAAGGCACTCCAAGACAATTTAAGCGCAACCAGTTGGGCCTTTTGCACAAGGTATCCCACAACATGCACATACATGATACAGTTGCGATTGGTAGCCCTCAAACTAGGAGGAACCAAAACAGTGCCAATCTCCACCATAGCATATTTAAGCAAAGGCCAATATACTGCAGGGCAGCACTCCACTTCTATCCACACTGGGCATTCCTACTAGAGCAAAGTTGAAAATCTGCCAACAATCTCCAAGTCACAACATGGACCAAGCGTCTATCAAAAAACAAAGGAACTCTAGCCAGTTGATTATCCCCGTACTTTGTCGATTCAAGCATTACTTTGTTGAAACCTCATGGGCGAACAAAGATTTCATCTATACACCACCCTTCAAGATGGAGTGCAGCCATTGATAGATCCAAGAAAGCACCGAAATTCTACCAGTGAAGAAGAGAATGACCCCTCTTTCATAAAAAGCTGAAAAAGAATGCAACATAGTCTTAGTATCCACAATAGCATCCAAAACATCCTCTTTATTCTGATCCAAAAAGGATTTCCAATTGTGTTGAACATATTCACACAACAACATATTGGAAAACTCCAATAGATGCTCCTAGTCCGACTCCTAGGAATTATCAGTGGCCGAGGTAACCTACACATAAGAACATGCTTGATGCTCAGATTACAGAGAATCTTCCAAATCTACCATCATGGCATCAGAGATGTGCTTGTCACGTTTGACTGGTGGTTGAACCTCGAGGCATAGTTGCCTCTTCGGACAAGGTGTTATCATTTAAGTGCAAGGAACCATTTCTTCCACTTGCTCCTTATCTGAGTACAGCCCCAAAGCCTCCACAACCTGATCAATAAAGGTAGTATTCAAATTGGATGGTTAATACCTGGCTTGCAGCCAGGGGCACAGGCCCTCTCTCTCTTTCGTTCTCTGTCGGTACTGCAGGGTAGATACTGTCTGCAGCAGGCAACCACCTGTTGTCTCCCTATGTCAGCCTTTCTCTTACTCTCGCTGTCCGTCTCAGCCTGCAACCTGTATAGAACAAGCAGCGTGCAGGGGAGAAGAGAAAGTGCATAGGTAGGGTGTAGGGCAGGCAGCGTGCTGCTGCAGGCCCCCAGAAACAGGGCAAGGCTGCTAGGCAAAGACAGGGTGCATCAGGCAGGGCACAATGGCGCAGGTGGCTCTCTCTCTCTCTCTCTCTCTCTCTCTCTCTCTCTCTCTCTCTTTTTCGTAAATCTCTCTCTCTCTCTCTCTCTCTCTCTCTCTCTCTCTCTCTCTCTCTCTCTCTCTCGCGTGACGGGGAGCTGGCGTGACGGGGAGCTGGCGTGACGAGAAGCTGGCGTGACGGGCGTGACGCTGACGAGACGGGTGTGACGGGTGTGACACTGGTGTGACGAGCACGACGGACGGATGCTGATGCAACAGGCATGACAAGCCGGATGCAGACAAGACAGACGTGACACGAGCACATGTATCTGGCAGAGCAATGTACTTTGACGAATGTAGTTTGACGAATGCACTGTGACGAATGGACTGTGGCAACAGTGACGAATGAGTACTAAATGAACAGTGACGGGATGTTCCTGCAGTAAACAGTGGTGGGCCTTGTGAACAGTATCTGCAGAGATACGCAAGGACTGATGGGACAGTTTTGGGTTGTGATTGTGACTGTATAAGAAATCTGTAGACTCTCTCAGACTGACATGAATGCAGACCTGTGTGAATGTACTGAGATTGCAGATATACTCAGACTGATGTGAACCTTGCATGCTGTGTAGACTGGAGACCTGCGTGATTTCAGATTGACGCACATTAACATTTCATGCTACAGTGACAGTTTATGTGAGATTGACAGTTCATGCTACAGTCATATCTTATGATGCAGTCACATTGACAGTTTATGATATACTGACAGTTCATGCTATAGTGATAGTTTATGTTACTGGTTTACTACTCTAGTCAGACTGTAAACAGTTTTATGCTATAGCACATACTATAATCATGATGGAAGAAACTGACAATGAAGGAATCACAAAACCAACCATGGAGACAATGTTTCATACACCGCCAAAGAACACGAGATACAAAACCTATGGGCGTAAAACCCGAGATTGGAATGTCTCTCCAAGGTCGAGTAGATATGGGAAGACATCCCGCAAAATTAATGAAACACTATATGAGGAGATGTTGACCATACTCCGTGCTGAAATGTGTACCATGAGGAAGGAAATGGAAAAGGATATACAAGAGCGGGTTCGAGCTGAAATGATGGAAGAACTAAAAAAGGAGATGCAACAAACATTGGATGCACACATGGCAGAGAAAGACTCAATGATCTCTAATCTACAAGAAGAACTAGAGGAATGCAAAAAGAAACTGGACGCACAAAAGGAACCACAAATCACACCGGAACTACAAAAAGAAATGGATGTTTTAAAAAAGGATATGCACACCTATGCAAGTGTGGTGGAAGGCCCCCAAAAGAAAATGGAGAATGTTGAGAATACTGTCAAAGAAAATGCAGAATGGATAGATGTAGCAAAAAAGAACAAAGGAATGCATGGCAATAAAGTGGAAGTTATGAATGCCACCTTGGAAGAAGAGGCAAAAAGACGAGCACGCACACTCCACGTAAGAGTGGTTGGACTAGATGAGAAAAGCTCCCCAATTGAAGATGCTACAGCTCTTGCCACCAAAATTGGGGCTACAAATGTACCCATCATTAGGGCTTGGCGAGTCGGGAAAGCTGACACAAAAACAAAAGTCCTCATTTTGAAGTTTGGAGACTTGGAAAAGAAGAGAGCCTTCCTCTCCAAGAGGATCGCTCTCAAAGGAGAAAAGATCTACCTAGATGAAGACCTCACCCCAGCCTTGTTAGCCCACAGGAGGGAAAATATGCCACGTATTCTAGAGGCACGGAAAGCAGGTAAATGGGCTGTATACAGAGATGGAAGAGTCACCATCACAGAGAAAAGGACGGCATGACGGTGCGTGGCCTATGAGACCCTGAAGTTCACACTGTGAAATTACAATGGCTCCCTTAAGACAGATGTAGGTTATTTTGAGGATACTTTCAAAGATATAGACATTGCTATGTATACTGAGACATATCAATGTAAAGACAGCCGTTTACTTGATGTATATGGATATAGATGGGAAAGTGTATATCGCCCTCAGCCTAGGCGGCCTGGAGGGACGAGGGGATAAGGAGGTGTGGCAATTCTATTTAGAGAAGAGCTCCGAGATACAGTCCAAGTGGTACATAGAGATGTAGAGGCAAGATACATGTGGATCAAGTTACGTACAAGCAGAACTCGAGACATGTATATTGCCATATGCTATTTTCCCCCTGCATACTCTAAGTTTGCCCCTAAAGAGGCATCCCCGTATACACCACTATATGAGGACATAATGAGATACATGAGAATTGGGGATGTTCTACTAGCAGGAGACTTTAATGCATGCACAGGAAACAACCAATCTGCTTTCTTTGACACTAGTGATGAGATGTTCAGAGATATTCCATTAGATGAAGTGGGATTAGTTAGATCAGCCCAAGATAGAGAGATAATAGAATATGGAACACACCTACTGGCATTGGGAAGTGCACATGGTTTGGCCATCCTTAACGGGCTGCCACAGTGGCCAAGATCTAATGGCTTCACATGTTGGAATAACAAGAAAGGGTCAAGCACAGTGGACTATTTGATTGGATCACCCACCTTGCTACCTGACATAAAAAGCTTTGAAATCTCAGACAGACCAATTGGATTAGCAGCAGACCATGCTATTCTAGCTTTCACAATGCAATATGGGCATATACACGAAGCACAGCCACACATACCAAAATTACCACACTATGATTTTGTGGAAGCGACCTCACACATATACAGCACTACTGTGCGAGATGCATTGAGGGAGCTAGACACACGGGCCTCTCTCGATGAGTTTACAGGACTGTTGGCCGAGATAATACACACTTCAGCAGCATACGCCGCTTTCCCACACACTACACTGTCAAATAAACCTCCACGAGGTAATGCCCCCATAGAATGGCTGGTATGATGATGAGTGCAAAGAGACACGAGCACGTTTTCAGTGAGAGATAGCACTTGGCATATGTACACATAAGCATGCTCGAACACTCTTCAGACGGTTGGTACGCAAAAAGAAGCGGGAATACCTGAGCAGACTAGAAACAGAAATGTATTCCATGTTCTTGGGGCACGTCGTGGCTATGAGAGAGAGAGAGAGAGAGAGAGAGAGAGTATATTAACATCTCTAAAAGGCCCATGTGGCCTATGAGACCAAAGCAATACATACAATGATGGTGTGTTTCTCATCTCGAACGAGAAAAAGATGAAAAACATGCCTATAAGACTGAAAAGGAAATGAAATAGTGTCCTATAAAAGGGAAACATGTCAGTCATCTGAAAGTGAGAGTAGAGAAAGAAAAACTCTCCATCAATGATATGTCTGTTCTCTAAGGAGGTGTATCTTTGCATGGCTGAGGCGTCTCAGCATCTGCCTCCTGTGGCGCTCAATGATGGCTTTAATTTGTCTATGGTGTGGATGTCTAGGCCTTCGTCCGGGTGGACGTGGGCGCCTAGATCGGCTAAGTGCCACTGCTCTATCCAAAGGGACACCTACAGAAGATGAGGTCCAATGATGATGTACTCCTGTAGGTTGTGTGGCAGTAGTAGTGGTATCTGCCATACTCTGTCGTGTATCAGTGAAAAAGTCAGTGACTGCTCTCTGTCTATGTGAGCCGAGCTGTGGGGAGCCTCCTACTCCGTAGAATTGTTGCTCTACGTCTCTAGAGCTCCAAGAGGAAGAATCCCAAGCATCTCTGATCCTCAAACTGCATGATCCGTCTCAGGGGTCCAAAACCCTCTCGAAACAGACAGTGGTATCTACCTCGTATGCCATACTATATAGTGCATCGGCAGATGTAGTGGGTATATGTGTTCTTCTGTCTGTATACCCTTCCGTCTGCCTGTCTCAATCCTCAGGTGGTGGGATGAGGTGCGGATCTGACCAATAACTATGCGTAGTCCATGAGGCAGCTGTGTGTCCATGTAATTGGGTCGGGTGATGAAACCATCCTCAGATACCTGAAGGAAGTGGGTTTGGTAGTGTGCCATCCTCGTGCCATGGGGGGAGGGGGGTCGGCGGATCCAGGTCTTCTCCGTATCTAACTTCAGTATGTTTGCTTTGATCACATGGTTTAGCTCTGATCGGCTTCAGTCAAGTGTAGGGCAATCTAGGCTATAGTCAAAGGGGGGTAGTCTGTCAATCTGCAGCCCATGTAGACTCATCCATGTACTCATCTGAGCATACTAACAATGTCTGTCACCGTCTGCTGCTAGTTATCTAGAAGAGGCCAGGGCTAGCCGTGGGTATCTATCTTGGGGAAGCTCCCATAGTCTATGTATGAAAGTCACTACCTGGACCAAGGCCTCAGCCACCATGGGTGATGCTCCCAACTCAGCTTTGATAATCTCATGTGGGGTCGAGCTCTTCGCTCGTATCATACGTGAGATCATCATGACCAGTGGTCTTTCCATATGCTCCCATCCGTCATAGTATTCCTTCTCTGGTCCATCCTGGTCTCCCAAAGGCTGTCTCCTCGTGTGAAACAGACTCGGACCCCAAATAGCTGCCGCATATAGGAGTGTGGGTGTAACCAGGGTGTCAAAAAGCCACAGTTTGGTGCGCGGCTCATGAAATTGTATGTGAGCACATTGCCTCTCCAATGCACCTAAGGCTGCATATGCTTTTGCCAAACGAGCCTCTAATGTCTCTCTCCAAGAGAACTATGGTCCCTTCAATGTAACCCCCAAATAGACATATTGCCTAACCATCTCCACTGGCTCTCCATCAAAAGTAAACTGGTGCTCAGCTCTTGTCACTCAAGCAGCTGCAGTGTTAAATACCATAACTTTAGTTTTCCCAAGGTTCACCTTAAGATCTCTATCTCTGCAAAAAGCTGATAATGCATCCAAGTGTCTATTTAGTCCCTCACATGAGTCAGATATAAGTACAATATCATCGGCATAAAGCAGTAATGGTATCAGCACTCCAGCTAGGCTGGCTCGGGCCCCACCAGTCCTATCCACATATTCTGAAATTTCATCTATATACAGCCCAAATAGTGTCGGTGAAAGTGGACAGCCTTGTTTCACCCCAATGGTGCTATTGACTGTATCTGAGATGCCCTCAGGTGTTCGTACTCTGCCCGTCACTGTCTCATACAAGGCATAGATACTCCACTGTATCTCTACAAGCACATCAATGTTTTGCATTCTTCTCATGAGTCTAGCACGTGGCACTGTGTCAAAGGCCCAACGTAAAGATATGGTCTAGACGAGAAAAGCTCCCCAATTGAAGATGCTACAGCTCTTGCCACCAAAATTGGAGCTACAAATGTACCCATCATTGGGGCTTGGCGAGTCGGGAAGGCTGACACAAAAACAAAAGTCCTCACCTTGAAGTTTGGAGACCTGGAAAAGAAGAGAGCCTTCCTCTCTAAGAGGATCGTTCTCAAAGGAGAAAAGATCTACCTAGATGAAGACCTCACCCCAGCCCAATTAGCCCACAAGAGGGAAAATATGCCACGTGTTCTAGAGGCACGGAAAGCAGGTAAATGGGCTGTATACAGAGATGGAAGAGTCACCATCACAGAGAAAAGGACGGCATGACGGTGCGCGGCCTATGAGACCCTGAAGTTCACACTGTGGAATTACAATGGCTCCCTTAAGACAGATGTAGGTTATTTTGAGGATACTTTCAAAGGTATAGACATTGCTATGTATACTGAGACACATCAATGTAAAGACAGCCGTTTACTTGATGTATATGGATATAGATGGGAAAGTGTATATCTCCCTCAGCCTAGATGGCCTGGAGGGACGAGGGGATCAGGAGGTGTGGCAATTCTATTTAGAGAAGAGTTCCGAGATACAGTCCAAGTGGTACATAGAGATGTAGAGGCAAGATACATGTGGATCAGGTTACGTACAAGCAGAACTCGAGACATGTATATTGCCATATGCTATTTTCCCCCTGCATACTCTAAGTTTGCCCCTAAAGAGGCATCCCCGTATACACCACTATATGAGGACATAATGGGATACATGAGAATTGGGGATGTTCTACTAGCAGGAGACTTTAATGCACGCACAGGAAACAACCAATCTGCTTTCTTTGACACTAGTGATGAGATGTTCAGAGATATTGCATTAGATGAAGTGGGATTAGTTAGATCAGCCCAAGATAGAGAGATAATAGAATATGGAACACACCTACTAGCACTGGGAAGTGCACATGGTTTGGCCATCCTTAACGGGCTACCACAGTGGCCAAGATCTAATGGCTTCACATGTTGGAATAACAAGAAAGGGTCAAGCACAGTGGACTATTTGATTGGATCACCCACCTTGCTACCTGACATAAAAAGTTTTGAAATCTCAGACAGACCAATTGGATTAGTAGCAGACCATGCTATTCTAGCTTTCACAATGCAATATGGGCATATACACGAAGCACAGTCACACATACCAAAATTACCACGCTATGATTTTGTGGAAGCGACCTCACACATATACAGCATTACTGTGTGAGATGCATTGAGGGAGCTAGACACACAGGCCTCTCTGGATGAGTTTACAGGACAGTTAGCCGAGATAATACACACTTCAGCAGCATACGCTTTCCCACACACTACACCGTCAGATAAACCTCCACGAGGTAATGCTCCACAGAATGGCTGGTATGATGATGAGTGGAGGGAGACACAAGCACGTTTTCAGCGAGAGCTGGCACTTGGCATATGCACACATAAGCATGCTCGAACACTCTTCAAACGGTTGGTACGCAAAAAGAAGCGGGAATACCTGAGCAGACTAGAAACAGAAATGTATTCCATGTTCTTGGGGCAGGACAGCAAGAGAGCATGGAAAAAAATGCATGAGAACCAGCCACCCCTACAAATTACTAGACCGGATGATTGGCATGGATATGCTTGCACACTCTATGATATCCCTGGCCAAGATCCTATGCCACTCCCCTCAACCTCAAGACCAGCAAATTGCAGATTTTTCACAGAAAAAAAAGTGAGGAATGCCATATGGAAACTGAAAAATGGAAGAGCCCAAGACCATGAGGGTTTAGTGGCTAAACACTTCACGCATGCCTATGATATTCTGGCACCAATGCTGGCTCACATCTTTAATAGGGCAGTTTGTGAGGGATTTCCAACCTGTTGGTCAGACCATATTATTGTGCCGCTCTTTAAGAGTGGAGACCCCGCGCTACCTAGTAACTACCGAACTATCATGATTGGACACATGCTGGCCAAGATATATGGCTCTATCGTGGAACAAGCGTTGAGTGAATGGGCCGAGATGCATGGCCTGAGGTCAAAAGGCCAGGCTGGCTTCAGGAGGGGATATACAACTCTAGACCATATCTTTACGTTGAGGGCAATCATTGAAGAAGGCAAGGCATTCAAGAAAAAGATCTATTTCTGTTTTGTGGACTTTCGCAAGGCCTTTGACACAGTGCCACGCGCTAGACTCATGAAAAGATGCAAAACATTGATGTGCCCGTAGAGATACAGTGGAGTATCTATGCCCTGTATGAGACAGTGACAGGCAGAGTACCAACACCTGAGGGCATCTCAAATACAGTCAATAGCACCATTGGGGTGAAACAAGGCTGTCCACTTTCACCGACACTTTTTGGGCTGTATATAGATGAAATTTCAGAATATGTAGATAGGATGGGTGGGGCCCGAGCCAGCCTAGCTGGAGTGCTGATACCATTACTGCTTTATGCCGATGATATTGTACTTATATCTGACTCACCTGAGGGACTAAATCGACACTTGGATGCATTATCATCTTTTTGCAGAGATAGAGATCTTAAGGTGAACCTTGGGAAAACTAAAGTTATGGTATTTAACACTTCAGATGCTTGGGTGACAAGAGCTGAGCACCAGTTTACTTTTGACAGAGAGCCAGTGGAGATGGTTAGGCAGTATGTTTATTTGGGGGTCACATTGAAGGGACCACAGTTCTCTTGGAGAGAGACATCAGAGGCTCGTTTGGCAAAAGCATATGCAGCCTTAGGTGCATTGGAGAGGCAATGTGCTCACATACAATTTCATGAGCCGCGCACCAAACTGTGGCTTTTTGACACCTTGGTTACACCCACACTCCTATATGGGGCAGCTATTTGGGGTCCGAGTCTGTTTCACACGAGGAGACAGCCTTTGGGAGACCAGGATGGACCAGAGAAGGAATACTATGATGAATGGGAGCATATGGAAAGACAACTGGTCATGATGATCTCACGCATGATACGAGCGAAGAGCTCGACCCCACATGAGATTATCAAAGCTGAGTTGGGGGCATCACCCATGGTGGCTGAGGCCTTGGTTCAGGCAGTGACTTTCATACATAGACTATGGGACCTCCCCCAAGATAGATACCCACAGCTGGCCCTGGCCTCTTCTAGACAACTAGCAGCAGACAGTGACAAACACTGTTGGTATGCTCAAATGAGTACATGGATGCGTCTACATGGTCTGCAGATTGACAGACTACCCCCCTTTGACTATAGCCTGGATTGCCCTACACTTGACCTAAGCCGATCAGAGCTAAACCATGTGATCAGAGCAGACATACTGAAGTTAGATACGGAGAAGACCTGGATCCGCCGACCCCCCTCGCCCCATGGCATGAGGATGGCACACTACCAGACCCACTTCCTCCAGGTATCTAAGGATGGTTTCATCACCCGACCCAATTACATGGACACACAGTTGCCTCATGGACTACGCACAGTTATTGGTCAGATCCGCACCTCATCCCACCACCTGAGGATTGAGACAGGCAAATGGGAGGGTATACAGACAGAAGAATGCATATGCCCACTATGCGACAGAGAGCCAGAGAGAGAGGAACACTACATCTGCCGATGCACTGTATATTATGACATACGAGGTAGATACCACTGTCTGTTTCGAGAGGGTTTTGGACCCCTGAGACGGATCATGCAGTTTGAGGATCAGAGATGCTTGGGATTTTTCCTCTTGGAGCTTCAGAGACGCAGAGCAACAATTCTACGGAGTAGGAGGCCCCCACAGCTCGGCTCACATAGACAGAGAGCAGTCACTAACTTTTTCACTGATACACGACAGAGTATGGCAGATACCACTGCTACTGCCACACAGCCTACAAGAGTACATCATCATTGGACCTCATCTTCTGTAGGTGTCCCTTTGGATAGAGCAGTGGCACTTAGCCGGTCTAGGCGCCCACGTCCACCCGGACGAAGGCCTAGACATCCACACCACAGACAAATTAAAGCCATCATTGAGCGCCACAAGAGACAGATGCCGAGACGCCTCAGCCATGCAGAGATACACCTCCCTAGAAAACAGACATATCATTGATGGAGAGTTTTCCTTTCTCTACTCTCACTTTCAGATCACTGACATGTTTTCCTTTTATAGGACACTATTTCATTTCCTTTTCAGTCTTATAGGCATGTTTTTCATCTTTTTTCTCGTTCCAGATGAGAAACACACCATCATTGTATGTAGTGCTTTGGTCTCATAGGCCACATTGGCCTTTTAGAGACGTTAATATACTCTCTCTCTCTCTCTCTCTCTCTCTCTCTCTCTCTCTCTCTCTCTCTCTCTCTCAGCCACGACATGCCCCTGCACAATGCACACGATGCAGGCACATGGCAGCAAGGGCACATCACAGCATGCTGATGGCCAAGTGAATGCAAGATAGGTGGCGTGCAAATCAGATCAATGGCGCCAAGGTCTAGCACACAGACAATGGCATCCTTCTGTGCACACACACAGCTTTTCTTTGGCTCTCTCTCTCTCTCTCTCTCTCTCTCTCTCTCTCTCTCTCTCTCTCTCTCTCACCTGATGTATGATATATTACACCCCATCATATCCACTAGGTGAAGCCCTTTGCCCAATGTATCATACATTATACCCAATCATATCCACGAGATGAAGCCCCTTGCCCAATGTATGATATATTATACTTCCTCATACCCATCCAATGGAGCTAGTGCTAGATTACTCATTAGTCATCATGGTTGTACTGTTATAGCACTCTACAATGCATTTGACAAGACTTACTTACTTTTGAGTTTTTATATGATATTGGAAACATGAATTCTTGTTGTACATTGATTTATCACAAAGGCCAATTTTGTTCTCTACTAGGCATTTATATATCTTTCTTCTTTTCTCTCTATCCATAAGAAGTCTCGCATTTGAGCTAAAAGGTTCATTTTTAAGCAAAAGACTAGCATTAAAATTTAGGAAACAATTTTTGAAAATGTAACTACATGACCATAAAACTAAGCTATCCAAACATCAAAAACAAAAGACATTAATATAGGCAACTAGGGACCATCAAGGAGGGAAGAAGGGAGACCATGAGGAGGTGGCACAAAACTACAACTCAAACATGTGAAAATCGTGCCAAACAAGAATAAATTACCTTAGGCAAGCCACCAACTCCAAGTGCCGCATCTAGAGATAAAGAGCCAGTGGATATGACTGGTACTTCTTTTGTATTGTCATCTCTCCCTAACCACATAACAGTTTCACTCCCAAAAGTACTTGATATTCGGGACAAGGTTTCCCGTAGCGCAATCTTTCTTTCAGATGTATTCTCTTCGACAGTAGAGCTGCATTCCTTGGATTTACATCTTCCACCTAGACACAAAACAAATTCCACATTTCAAGTTAAAATTTAACAACTCAATCTTCCATTTAATTAAAAATGATAGAGTTTACCCTTTGATGCAAAGCACCGTGTAGTGTCCCTAGTCCATTTCCAAAGCTGACAACCAACCTAAAAGCACAAGTTTTCCATCAAGCTACATGATGACAGACTATACAAAAAATTAGGATGTGTCATGTTCAACTCAAGTATGCTCGTCTAACAACTTTGCAAACCCTTGATAAAAGAAAAATTCATTTTATAACCAACAACATTTCTAATCATTGGCTTCGCATAATAACAACTAAAAGACAAAATGCATATTAGCAGCCTCTGCATCTCAAAAACCTCAACACATGCTATTTGAAAAGGAGAAATGATGAAACAATTGGCAATTTGTAGCATTTTGAGAAAACAAACTGCAAAGCTCCATAATTTGAATTTTGAACTCTATAACAATGGACCATTGATGGTTCACACAAGTTCTAGCACGGACAATTAAAACTTTTATCCACATTCAATTGTTTTCAAAACATAAACAAGGAAAATTTTGCCAAGGGTCATTGTTAGGGGGTCTCCTTCCATAGCAAAAGTTTCTTCAACAGCTTCTTTAGCCATACCACCAGCTTGGGGAGGAGGATTCAGATGAGTAGGATCACAGCACAACCAGTAGCCACTCCTCACTGGCATAGATAAGGCGTCTCAAATCATTTTTTAACCATTTTTGGAGGGGTTTGGATGATAGCTCCAAGCCTACGAAGATTTCTCTCTTCCTATGGCTAGTAGCTCATAGAAACTTAGCAGTAGGTACATAGCTTGAGTATAGCAAGGCTTGAGTAGCATGTGAGAGATGTGATGAGAGAAAGGAGACATCAAGATCCAAGGGAGTCTATGGCATTGTCGCAAAGCCCAAGAGGTGTGTGGAGGAGAGCCCTCAAGCTGGTCTTCCGTGACACAATATCAACTATGATTGCTACTTGGTTCACAAACAGAAGCCCACCATGCGAATATGAGGAGGAAGTCATAGCTTGCGTCATAAACAAAGGCCCACCACACAAATATGAGGACTTATAGAGATGTCACAAGTACATAAAATTTGAATGCTTTGCTTAGCATTTGATTAATTTAATAATCAAATGTGCAAATGTGAAATGCACATGTGATATGCAAGCAAGTTATTTCACGATAGAAAGCCAAGAGCCCTAAAATATAAGCTAGTCCAAAAACAAAAGTTGTAACAAGTTATGTTTGTCAGGTTGTAGATAGTTTCTGTTGTCAGATATTGGCCTAGAACACTTTAATTAGCCATAAATATCCATGGTGACACTAGAGACTTGGCATCAAGTTTAGTGTCAATCTAAGGTTAATAAGCGCTCTAAGATACTTGGGGGAAATTTTGGCTAGCCAATTTAATTGTTGACTGGTTAGATTATTTTTCTAGGAATGAAAATAATTATTAAATTAATTTTCAAAATTTATATTCTGAAAATTAATTTAACAAATTAATTCTCAAAATTTATATTCTGAAAATTAATTTAACGGGCTAGATAATGCTAGAAATTTAGTTTAGAAAACTACCACTTGGCAAAACTTGCCCACGTAAGGTTGGAAAAGCTAAATTGGAACTGAAGAGAGAAGAAAATCTTGTTTCTGAATTTTGGAGTTATTGGGAAGGGGTGTTAGCCTACTGCTGCTGAATTAGGGTTTGGCTTATGGGACATAGGCACTCTCTTAGGACCACACCTTTTAATGAAACTTCTGAGTAATTTACATATTTTGGGGCTGATTTAAAGAGCTAATCAATTTATAATGCATTTTTTAGCTCAATACCCCTTTCAAGCCCAAAACTAGAACCAAAAAAGGACTATAAGAAAAGCTCAAGCCCATTTTACCTGAAGGCGTCCTATCCCAAAGCAGCCTAGGCATCAAACAAAGAGTGTGCATTGGTTGCCCAATGGCCCACCAAGACTATGAAGGCAATAGTTATCTTACCAAGGGAGTCCAAGTGATCACCCCAGAGAGGCCAAGGCATCAGACAAAGGGTACTCGTCAACTACCCAATAGCCTACCAAGACCTAAGATGCAAAGAGTAATGCTACACGATGAGAATGCGCATGCAACAAGTGCCACTTGGATTGTGTCTCTGAATGGAGAAATTGTTCACTTGCCCAACAATACAAAGGGCAAGTACAACACACACGAAAGGCCAATGTCAAAGACAAATGCTGAAACCTGTAGATACCAAGTAAAGGGTAGGAACCCCCTCTCAATCATGGATGTCAATGCTAAAGGAGTAAGGGGAACCTAATATCGGTCTACGTGTGTGCCAAGAACCATGATGAAGAATGTAAAAAGGCTGAAAATCCAATTAGAAGGCTGCCAAGTGGCAAACTTTCCCATACAAGCTAGGGAAAACGTTGTTGTGGATTGATTAAGGATCATTCCAGCCAATTTGACCATTGTCGAGGCTAAGAGAGACAAGAGAGAGGTAATAGACAATATGCGCCAGCTGGGAGAGGCCATTTCCAGCCAAGAGAGAGGTTACCAACTGCAACCAACAGCACCAAAAGGCTGTTTATAGGCAAGAAACAACTAGTTTGGGGTCTCCAAGGGCCAGCAACTACATTTGGGCCTCCTGTAGAATGTGGGCTATGGCTAATCAACCATTCCCAACAAGGTAGCAACAAATTTGGCCCAATTTTGGTAAAAGATTTCTGAATTCTCTCTCTCCTCAGCATTCTCCTTCTTCCCCCAACAGATTCTTAGCAATCCTCCGAAATTCTCGGCCATTTTCAGGACCTAGTGAAGAGCAACTATGTGTTTGCTATCGCCACCCCTAATTTACCACTTGGCACCAACTACTAGAAATTGGGCATTTTCAAAGATTCTAAGAGGCCAGCCCATCCCAATTGTATTTGGGGCTAGATTTGACTGCACAAGGGTCAATTGAAATCCCCTGTCAAATCAAGGGGTGAATTGGTTGGAAGGCTTGCTAGTCACTTATAACAGCCAAAAGCATTGGATTTTAAAGGAGATTGGAGCGATCTTAGTGTACTTCTTCAAGTTAACAAATAGTTAAAGAAATACTACAAGGGGCACCAATTTCTGGTGCCAATTAGGAGTCTACCATCGAAGATTAATTAATAACGTTTGTATTTCAGTTTATGTGAAATTATTGCTTGCTGAAGTTAGTGTATATCACCGCCCTTTCGGAGAAGAAAGGATGGTTTCATGGTTCCACTGCAGGGATACCATCAACTCCCTTGAGTTGGTGGGCCTATGGCACCTAATTGGAAGTCAAAAGCATTGCATACATGCTGAATTTGCAATCAGCTGAGTGCTGCAGCAAGCATGTCTTCATATAGTGAGATGGAATCAAGCAATAATGATGCCTCTCCGTTTGAAAATTCATAAAGTGAAGGGTGAAATGCATTGCCTAATCTTGGACAAGGCATTCAGCATAGGTAGCAAGCTGTTAATGTGTAGTCCAAAATGCAAGTCCTTGAAGGCCTCTTAATACTAACGACCAACAAGAAGATGAAGAATATGATGACCAATTTAAAGATTAGTTGAGGACAGCAGCTGATATCTTTGCCCAATTCGCTAAGGATCCTCAATTTATGTGATTCTTGAATTCCTCAAAGAAGGATAACAAAGCCAAGAAGAGGAAGTCATCTTCTAGACACCTAAAGAAAAGCCAATATAGCATCATAACATTCCAAATGTGTCCAATGAACAAAAGAAACCAATGACAATGGGGCAATCAATTCAAATGCAAGGCCAATTTGGAAGTAATAATCCAATGGTTTTTGGACAGCAAAGCATGCATGTTAATGTGGGTTACCCGAGGTACTTTGTGTTAGAGATCACGTCATCCCCTAGACAGGCACAAGTAGTATACAATCAATTTAGGACAGATTTATGCATTTCTTGAGCAGGATGGATAGTTTGCAACAATCTCCATCAATTTGCACAACATCCTAGGTGCCTTCAACTAATGCGGAAAGGAAGCACCTATTTGGATCCTTTACACCCATGTACCCACATAGATGAGGCTCAACTACCCCACCTCACCACCCTCTCACACTCCCTCTTGTTGAGCTAAAATATGCATTACTTGCTGATTAGCCTCTTAAACAGCACCAAAACTCACTAAAAATGCTCTTTTAGAGTAAAACCCTAAAACGGGGAGCAGTTCGAGAGAGTTCAGTGGAAACCCTAAAATGGGGAGCGGTTCGAGAAAGTTTAGTGGAAACCCTAATTTTTGGGGCGCCCTTCCACATCTATAAATAGACAGGCTGCCCCCATTCAGTAATCATCCTTGTTTGCAGGTTACACCAGCCCACACACCCTCTACTGCTGTTGGCGCCCAATTTCCAGCCTGCAGCCCGCCTCCATCTGCTGTCCAGCCATCATCGACTTCAGCCACATCATCTTCAGCCTGTCCATTGCTGTAGGCAACAACTCTCAGCTACTGGCAACTGCTCCAAACTGTCCCGGACTGCTGTTCAGCCTACTGACCATCATCTCCAGGGTCAGCCAGCCTGCGTTTTCAGCATTGCAGGCCCTAACACTCTCAGACACTGTTTCAGCCTGCTGTTTACAGCAAACTGTGCACAGTTTCCAGCCCCCGATCGGTGGTACACTGCTGCGTTTACCAGTTTCCAGCCTCCAGACTGCTGCGTTTTGGTGACCAGCCTGCTGCCATTCCACTATTCAGCACTCCTACACTCCGACTAGTGGTCACAAACTTGGGATCCGTCTTCGATGGACGTCACACTCCGACATTGCTCTGCCCCTGAGCACACTATACACTCTTATATTCATTTACAGCGTTCATTCACTTCAGAGTTGTGTTCTCTCTCTCCCTTCTTCTATTTGTGTTTGAGTTTTGAGTTTTGCGTTTAGGGTTTGAGTTTTGCCCTCTGTGTTTGTGTCTGTGTCTTTGTGTTTCTATCGTGGTCGTACACACTGTGTCCTCAGTGCAAACCCTAGCAGTCTTCTTAACATGGTATAAGAGCCGGTGCTCTTGTAAAGAGTATCCTGCGGATATTGTTGAGAGCTAGTCTTTGTGCGAGGCAAAAATACGCTCGTAGCCGAATCACAATGTCCCAGAGACCTTCTCCAGTTCCTATGATGTCTTATCAGGCTTCTCCATCATTAGAGGCCTTGAGACAGCATTATGGACTCGGTGAGGAGGACGACACTCCACCTTCACCAGATTTCACTAACATGACAAAGGACTTTGAGGAGTACTATCGCAACAAGTACAGTGATGTTTACACCCCTCCTACCAGTTTTGCTACCACATCCGGACCGGTTGGTGAGGTTGGCCACCTCTCCGATCATGGAGGACATGCGGCATTTGGAACGTCTGGCGATCCATCTTCATCTTCTCAGACAGGTTCAATGTCGGGTTTATACAATTCTTTTGTGTTGCATGAATCAAACCCCTCGCCTATTTCTTCTTTTGAGGTACAGGATCCGGATGGCTTTGCGTATGTGAACTTCAATAGAGGGGGCTCACGAAGCAGACGGAATTCAGGTACTTCTACAGCTTCTGTTTCATTGAGCATATCACACACACTTCTCACTTCCCTCCCATCCCACCCTCTTCTATATCACACCTTGATCATCTCTCATCATCTTTCCAAAATCTTGGATTATATTCCATATCTGCATCACACACCCTAGGGGTTGGATCTACCATCTCCGTTCCTAGCACCTTTTCCTTCACCCCATTCTCTACCTCTTTGAACCATGGTACTTTGTTAGGGGGAATGCCACCCTTTAACACAGTGTCTCTAACCTTTCAGCAAATAAGCACACCCATCACTCCTGGGTCGACTGTGATGGGCATCCCCCTCACTATCCCCAGCTTCACATCTCCCATGACCACTCATACCCAGGGGTTTCCATCCTCAGCTTATGGTGCGTCTTCACACTCTCCTTGGGTTACACCTACGCAAGGATTCCCATCTTCTGCTCCCCGTGTTCCCATCCCACCTCCTTGGGTTCCTCATGTGGCTACCATACCCATGCCTAGTCAGCCCATCCCTACCTATGGATCCACCTTGCACACTATCCACATGCCTAGCAAGCACTCTAGGGCCCATTCCCAAGTGTACTCCACTCCTCCATCCTACTCCCACTACACTTTTTCACACTATCCATCTCCGAGCACTATCACTCCTGTTGCAACGGCCAAGAATGCCTTCACGGATAAGACACGTTTTAACAGGTCAAATTCCACTACTTGGTCGAATTTCATGCAACTAGTGCTTGAGTCTCAGGGTCTTTGGGACCTCGTTATTGGTCTAGAGCCTATGCCAGACCCTCGACTATCTCACCCTGACTACATCCGTCAATGGAGAGTCCACAATGCTACAGCCAATGTTGAGCTGATGCAGGGATTGCTTCCTGAGTTTCACTCTCAGTTGCAACACTTCCTGCTCGCGTTAGAGCGTTGGAGTCACCTTCTCGACCGCTATGCGGCTCGTGATCGTACTCCGCGCATCAATCTCGACTTTGAGCTTCAAGAGTTCTCTCTTAAGGAAGGGGATGATCTGAAAGTCAAGCTGGCTAACTATAGGCGGTTACTTGCCGAGTTCACCACTACTGGCTCTCCAAAGTCAGATGACGATCAGGTTACATTCTTCTTGAATAAGTTGCCCGCAAAATACTTCAATTTCATTCAACACATCATCTCCCAACCTCGATTGCCAACCTTCTACGAGTTTGAGTGCCATTTCTTGCGTTACGCAAGGTTGCATGATCAAGTCCACAAGAAATCCTCATCACAGCCTTATTCAGAGCATAGGGGGTTGGTTGCTTCTTCTTCGAGAGGGAAAACCACCAGTGGCAAGAACTCGCTAGATGCGAAGGCAATCCAATCAAAGGGTGACTCCTCTTCCTCCAATGGAACTAAAGAATCAACACCTATTTGGCAGCAACTCCCTAAGAAAAACCAGTTTTGCACACACTGCCAGAGAGCAGGCCATATGGACGAGGAGTGTCGCTCCAAGGCCCAAGGTCTTCCACTTGAAAAGCCTCTGCAGACCACTGCGACTACACAGTCCAGTGGGGCTACGCCTTCCGCTCCTGCTTCATCTACTTCCTCAACACTCACTATTGCTGCTGGATATGTGGCTCAAGTACAGCCTCAACAGCCCATCTCTTTCACTACCCTTGAGGGACTGGCTGATTGGTTTGCAGGTTCCGATCTCGTTGCACTTCATGCATCTATCTCACCTTCCTCCCCACCTCGTTAGGCGTTCCCTTGGCAGAGCCCTGCTACTGGACGTATGCGATGGTGGCCACCTTCTTAGACTAGCATGTCTCTAGGTCCTTTCGGATACCCTAGGTCGGTCTAGCATTCATTTTTTGTACTCTTAGAGTCGGGCCCATAGGATTTTTGTCTCTACATTTTAAATCTTCCGCTACATTTACTCACACACACATACACATTTGCATCTTTGCACTTGTTCCTTCAGTTAGCTTTTCATTTTTGTTTTGTTTTGTTTTTGGAGCATCTCACTGCAGAAACACAAAGAGACAAACGCAGACACAGAGGGCAAAATTCAAACCCTAAACGCAAAACTCAAAACTCAAACACAAACAGAAGAAGGGAGAGAGAGAACACAACTCTGAAGTGAATGAATGCTGTAAATAAATGTAAGAGTGTACAGTGTGCTCAAGGGCAGAGCAATCTTGGAGTGTGACGTCCACCGAAGACGGATCCCAAGTCTGTGACCACCAATTGGAGTGTAGGAGTGCTGATAGCGAATGGCAACAGGCTGGTCACCAAAACGCAACAGTCTGGAGGCTGGAAATTGGTAAACGCAGCAGTGTACCACCGATCGGAGGCTAGAAACTGTGCACATTCTGCTGTAAACAGCACGCTGAAACAGTGTCTGATGTGGCTGGCGATGACTGCATGATGATGATGTCTCCAGCAGCTGACGTCAACATGGATGAAGGTGCCAAAAGCAGGAGCAAACACCGATGGAGTGCCAACAGTCTCGAGGGCTAGACAGCCACGTGGAAGGAGGCTAATGGCTGAAATCTGCACGTGGAGTGAGAAACCTACACAGACGGAATGAGACTAAATGGGTGCAACCTGTCTATTTATAGATGTGGAAGGGCACCCCAAAAATTAGGGTTTTCACTGAACTCTCTCGAACCGCTCCCCGTTTTAGGGTTTCCACTAAACTCTCTCAATCCACTCCCCGTTTTAGGGTTTTACTCTAAAAGAGCATTTTTTAGTGTATTTTGGGACTATTTAAGAGGCTAATCAGCAAGTAATGCATGTTTTAGCTCAACGTCTCCTCTCAGGCCCAAAACTGAGCCGAAAGGTTAGGCCAACCACTGCGATGTTTATTGACCCCAAGACGTCCCATCCCAAAGCAGCCAGGGCCTCGCACAAAGGGTGCATGTCGACTGCCCAGTGGCCTACCAAGACTACAAAGGTGATGGTTATCTTACCAAGGGAATCCAAGTATTCACCCCAGAGAGGACAAGGCATCGGACAAAAGATGCATGTCGACCGATTGAGTAATAGTGACCCAGAAGACGAGAGGAAGTAGGGTACACCCAAAACATCACAAAACAGAACAAGCTAACCCATCCACTTAGGGTGTTGATGACGAGAAAAAATAGGTGATGAGATATCCATGTGATGAAGGATGGTAGTGTGGTAACAACAGCCGCTGATGGAAACAGCTTAGGATCCGCTCAAGGGGTGCTCTACACAATGAGATACAAAGTATGCTACATGCTGAAGAATCCTCATGCAACAGGTGCCACTTAGACAGTGTCCCTCATGGGGAAATTGTTCACTTGCCCAAGCGCCCTAGTACAAAAATGATGAAAGCGTACAATGCAAAGAGTAAGATACAACAGGGGGAAAAATCCAATGTCGAAGCAAAGTGCTGAAGCCTATAGAATACCAAGAAGGGTAGGAACCCCCTCTCAACCTGGAAGCCTGATGTTAGTCTTTGGATGGTGCCGAGAACCATAAGGAATGAAAGAAGAGAGGTGGATGAAGAACCCCGCTAGAAGAGCAAGGTAGAAGTCACCGCCATGATAGCATCGAGAGAGATGTTGCAGGATCCGCCTCAGGAGGGAAACCACCATACTAGTAGAAGAGCAAGCACACCTAGGATGATGAAACCATGAAAGGAACGGTGTGCATCCCCACATCTCTAGCCCAGGTAGGACCAAAGCAATCGGCAAGTTAGCCCTACACTGAAAGACAAAACCCTGCAAAAGAGATGAGAATCTGCAAACACAGAGGTTAATGGTGAGATGCACCAAAGCAAAACATAAAAGAAAGAAAATCTAACTCAAAAGAAATCAATGAATGTGTATGTGTATGAGTAAATGCAGCGGAAGTCAAAAGAATGGAAACGCTAAGGACAATGAATCCTATGGCCCCAGCTCTAAGAGTGCGAAAAATGAATGCTAGATTGACGTAGGGTATTCGAAAGGACCTAGAGACATGCTAGTCTAAGAAGGTGGCCACCATCGCGTACGTCCAGTAGCAGGACTCTACCAAGGGAATGCCTAACGAGGTGGGGAGGAAGGTGAGATAGATACATGAAGTGCAACGAGATCGGAACATGCAAACCAATCAGCCAATCCCTCAAGGGTAATGAAAGAGATGGGCTGCTGAGGCTGTACTTGAGCCACATGTCCAGCAACAACAGTGAGTGTTGAGGAAGTAGATGAAGCAGGGACGGAAGGCGTAGCCCCACTGGACTCTGTAGTCGCAATGGTCTGCAGAGGCTTTCAAGTGGAAAACCTTGGGCCTTGGAGCGACACTCCTCGTCCACATGGCTTGTTCTCTGGCGGGGTGTGCAAAACCGATTTTTCTTAGGGATTTGCTACCAGATAGGTCTAGATTCTTTGGTTCCATCTGAGGAAGAGGAGTTACCCTTTGATTGGCTTGCCTTCGCATCTTGCGAGTTCTTGCCACTAGTGGTTTTCCCTCCCGAAGAAGAGACAACAAAACCCCTCTGCTCTAATTAAGGCTGGGATGAGAATTTCTTGTGGACTTGATCATGCAGCCTCGCGTAACGCAAGAACTGGCACTCTAACTCGTAGAACGTTGGCAATCGAGGTTGGAAGATCATGTGTTGAATGAAATTGAAGTATTTTTCGAGCAACTTATTCAAGAAGAATGTAACCTCATCGTCATCTAACTTTGAAGAGCCAGTAGTGGCGAACTCGGAAAGTAACCGCCTATTTTCAACCAGCTTGACTTTCATATCATCCCTTTCCTTACTAGAGAACTCTTGAAGGTCAAAGTCGAGATTGATGTGCCAAGTACGATCATGAGCCGCATAGCAGTTGAGAAGGTGACTCCAACGCTCTGACGCGAGCGGAAAGTACTGCAACTGAGAGTGAAACTTAGGAAGCAATCCCTGCATCAACTCAACATTGGCTGTGGCATTGTGGGCTCCCCTTTGACGGATGTAGTCAGGGTGAGTTAGTCGAGAGTCTGGCATAGGCTCTAGACCAATGACGAGGTCCCAAAGACCATGAGACTCAAGCAATTGTTGCATGAAATTAGACCAAGTGGTGAAATTCGACCCGTTGAAACATGTCTTGTCCGTGAAGGCATTCTTGGCCATTGCAACAAGACTGGTAGTTCTCGGAGATGGATAGTGTGAAAAAGTGTAGTGTGGGTAGGATGGGGGGGAGTGGAGTACACTTGGGAATGGGCCCTAGAGTGCCCACCAGGCATGCGGATAGTGTGTAAGGTGGATCCATAGGTAGGGATGGGCTAACTAGGCATGGGCATGGTAGCCACATAAGAAACCCAAGGAGGTGGGATGGGAACACGGAGAGCAAAAGATGGGAATCCCTGCGTAGGTATAACCCAAGGAGAGTGTGAAGATGCACCATAAGCTGAGGATGGAAACCCCTGCATATGAGTGGTCATGTGAGATGTGAAGCTGGGGATAGTGAGGGGAATGCCCATCACAGTCGACCCAGGAGTTATAGGTGTGCTCCTTTGCTCAAAGGTGAGAGGCAATGTGTTAAAAGGTGGCATTCCCCCTAACGAAGTACCATGGTGCAAAGAGGTAGAGAATGAGGTGGAGAAGGAAAAGGTGCTAGGAGCGGAGATGGAAGATCCAAACCCCTAGGGTGTGTGATGCAGATGTGAAGTGTAATCCAAGGTTTTGGAAAGATGATGAGAGGTAATCAAGGTGTGATATAGAAGAGGGTGGGATGGGAGGAAGTGAAGTATGTGTGATATGCTCAAATGAAACAAAAGCTATAGATGTACCTGAATTCCGTCTGCTTCGTGAGTCCCCCTCTATTGAAGTTCACATACGCAAAGCCATCCAGATCCTGTACCTCAAAAGAATAAACAAGCAAGGATTTTGATTCATGCAACACAAAAGAATTATACAAACCTGACATTGGACCTGGTTGAGATGATGAAGATGGATCGCCAGATGTTCCGAATGCCATATGTCCTCCATGATTGGAGAGGTGGCCAGCCTTACCAACCGGTCCGAATGTGGTAGCAAAACTAGTAGAAGGGGTGTAAACATCACTATACTTGTTGCGATAGTACTCCTCAAAGTCCTCCTCTGTCATGTTAGTGAAATCTAGTGAAGGTGGAGTATCGTCCTCCTCACCAAGTCCATAATGTTGTCTTAGGGCTTCCAATGATGCAGAAGCCTGATAAGACATCATAGGAACTAGAGAAGAAGGTATCTGGGACATTGTGATTTGGTTACAAGTCATATTGTGTACCTCGCACAAAGACTAGCTCTCCACAATATCCGCAAGATACTCTTTACAAGAGTACCGGCTCTAATACTATGTGAAGAAAACTGCTAGGATTTGCACTGAGGACACACAAAGTGTACGACCATGACAGAAACACAAAGAGATAGACACAAACACAGAGAGCAAAACTCAAACCCTAAACACAAAACTCAAAAACTCAAACCCTAAACGCAAAACTCAAAACTCAAACATAGAACTCAAACACAAACAGAAGGGAGAGAGAGAACGCAACTCTGAAGTGAATGAATGTTGTAAATAAATGTAAGAGTGTACAGTGTGCTCAAGGGCAGAGCAATCTCGGAGTGTGACGTCCACCGAAGACGGATCCCAAGTCTGTGACCACCAATCGGAGTGTAGGAGTGCTGAATAGTGAATGGCAGCAGGCTGGTCACCAAAACGCAGCAATCTAGAGGCTGGAAACTAGTAAACGCAACAATGTACCATCGATCGAAGGCTGAAAACTGTAAACAGCAAATTGAAACAGTGTCTGATGTGACTGGCGATGACTAGATGATCAAATCGCAGCAGATAATGATGTCACCAGCAGTTGACGTCAGCATGGATGAAGGCTCCAACAGCAAGAGCAAACAGGGATGGAGTGACAGCTGTCTCGAGGGCTGGACAACCACGTGGGAGGAGGCTAATGGCTGAAATCTACACGTAGAGTGAGAAACCTACACAGATGGAATGAGACTGAATGGGTGCAACCTGTCTATTTATAGATGTGGAAGGGTGCCCCAAAATTTAGGGTTTCCATTAAACTCTCTCGAATTGCTCCCAGTTTTAGGGTTTCCACTGAACTCTCTCGGACCGCTCCCCATTTTAGGGTTTTACTCTAAAAGAGCATTTTTTAGTGTGTTTTGGGACTGTTTAAGAGACTAATCAGCAAGTAATGCATGTTTAAGGTCAACGCCCCCTCTTCTTCTTGTCAACATAAACATAAAGGTTGCATCAGGAGATAAGAAAATGAGCAACAAGAGGCTTCCTTCCAAAAAAAGATTCGTATCTCATATTGTGCAATGCAACAATCAGGGACATGTTGCAAATGCAATTTGTTGTAGATACTGCCTTAGCCAAAAGGGTATGAGATAAACCTTGGTGCTCAAGAATGGAACAGCCCATCTCCAACATGGTTCAATTTTATGACTCCACAACAACATTCTTCGATAGTGTGTTTGTATTAGCAAACTCCATGCATATACCACGTAGCATGCTATCTACAAAGCTTGTCAAACTCATGAGAGGCAAACTCTCCTCGAGATCTGCTTAAACTCTTCCAACCTTGAAGGCAAATTGCTTTTCAACAAAAGGCTTCCACTCACACAGAATTGGAAATAAGTCTCTTATTTTAACTCTAGAAAATATGAAGTCATTAACCAATAGCATGAACCATTTAGCTTTCCCTAAGAAAGACGCGCATGAGCCACACAAATCTGTATGTACCAAAAGAGTAGATGACCTCCGAGTAGATGCCTTGGGCCAATATCATCTCTCTCAAACAATTGAGGCATAAGAAGAAAGGTTGAAATGGAAATTTGGCACACCCTCAACCAATCCCTTTCAAGTAGCATGTCTAATGGAGTCAAAGTTTAGATGTCCATAACAAGCATACTGTAAGTATCCAAGTGCCAAAGAAAAGAAGACAACAAGGACTATGGACTTGTATTGCCCGCCCTTTCATGTGTCAAACTATCATATAGCTCGTAGCGTTGTATCCTCCACCAAACTGCCTCCTCTTTGAAGACCATGCAAGTCCCCAACACGAGACCATGTAGCATTGGAATATTCAAGCCCAAGTCTAGGACATAAAGGACTTTGTCTAATGAATCCTATTTGTCAAGAAGTGGTATCTAGTGTTTGGAGATATACTAGATTGTTATAAAAATGGCAAATACAAAGAATTTGAATCTCTTCAATATTTTGAGTTAAAGGTTTTTATATTACTAAAAAAATGGTTCTCGCCAACCTTACAAAAGCTAGAGCAGATAATGACTCACACTTCAGCGTAGGAAGTAAAAACACTTGGTTGTATGGCATGTTCGCAGGGGCAAGAAGAAGCTAATAAAAACACAATTTGACTAGTTGCTCCGCTATATACTTTTATATTTTTCCTCCTCCTTTAGAAATGTTTGCATGGACTTAGCATATGGAAACTGCAACACTGACATGTGAAGCTTGAGGAAGCTATCGACAGGTGTTACCTTGTGCTGTTGGAACTGCTTAGACATGGTCCTGCAGTAATCACGTCGGCGGAGAAGAACGCGGAGCATCCTCTCTCTCTCTCTCTCTCTCTCTCTCTCTCTCTCTCTCTCTCTCTAGCCGTGCTAGTCTCGGTCGCAGGTAAACTGTGGCATCACTGGCATACAAGCGTGCGTCACTTCAGAATATCGCACTGATTGCATCGTTCGTGTAAATTTAGGCGTTTACGGGAAAATTCTCAAGGTTTTTCAACATCCTTCAGAAGGCGTTTTAGTCTTTCGAGAATTGGTCACAAGGGCGTTTTAGCCTCTCACCGAATGGTCACAAGGGGTTTTCACCCTTCCAATGAAAGCTAATAATTTAAAAGATGCCTCAAGGCATGTATCCAAGGCTTGAACTTACGGCAATTGCGCACTGCCTCAAATGGATGAGGTAGTATGAAATCTATCCATGGTTTAGTTTATACATTAGAGGTGTCCAATTTTAACATATAAGGGTATTTGGCCTTGTGGTTGTAAGAATCTCCTTGAATAGAAATGGCGGGATTTAAGTCCTACTAAATCCCTTTTTAATAAATGAAAGTGTTGTTTTCTAATAAGTTTGGTGCTGATAGATTTCTAAGCGAGGGATCATCATCTATACTACATTATTATTTGGCCTACAAGTTCGAGAGGTGTCAAAGCACCAAGGAGCTCTCGAACCTAGCTCCCAAACCAAACCAAAGTCTACATGTGCCATTAATTGCTCATATGATTGGGGGTAGAGAGAAACATGGTCATTAATCTCTCACATGATTGGGTTAATCTCTCACATGATTGGGGGCAGGGAGAAATGTGATCTCTTTCTACCACCTCCTCCTCTCACTCTCGCTCACGGGTATCAGGCAGGAGCAGAACAGGAGCAGGTAGCAAGAGTATTAGCAGTGTATAGAGGGTCAGGAGCAAGCATGAGCAGGTAAGTCAATCCTCTCTCTCTCTTACTCAGAACATATTTTTGTTTAGTCCTTTCTCTCTCTCACAAGTCAACACACACACACACACACACACACACACACACACTCTCTCTCTCTCTCTCTCTCTCTCTCTCTCTCTCTCTCTCTCTCTCTCTCTCTCTCTCTCTCTCTCTCTCTCTCTCTCTCTCTCTCTCTCAAAGTCATAGCCTATGTGGGGCAGCAGATGGACTATCAAGTGGCACAAGTGGCACAAAAAGTCAACGGTAGGGCATTGCAAATGTTAGATGAAGTCTCGCAGCATCCAGACTATCCCGCGAAGGGAGAGAGAGAGAGAGAGAGATGTGTGTGTGTGTATGTGTGGCGGACTGTCCCACAGGAAGGTCGACAGCCTCTCTCTCTCTCTCTCTCTCTCTCTCTCTCTCTCTCTCTTTGTTTGTGGGGGGTAGCAAGTGGACTGTCATGGCCCAGTGGCACGAAAAGTCAATGGTGTCAGGCAGCGGCATGCGGACTGTCCCGCGGAGGGGGAGAGAGAGTGTGTGGCAGAATGTCCCGTGAGAGAGAGAGAGAGAGAGAGAGAGAGAGAGAGAGAGAGAGTGTGTGTGTGTGTGTGTGTGTGTGTGTGTGTGTGTTGGGAGAGTGAGTGAGTGTGTGTATCTGTGTTTGTGTGTTGGGACACAGGCGGACTGGTCCTGCGGGGAGAGAGTTAGTAGCTTGGTAGATTAGTGGTTAGGTAGGTTAGGTTAGTTAATTTTTAATTGTTAGTTGTTAATAGCTTAGTAGGTTAGGTTAGTTAGTTAGTAGCTTAGTTAGGTTAGGTTAGTTAGTTAGCTTAGTTAGATTAGGTTAATTTTTAAATAGTTATTTGTTAGTAGCTTAGGTAGGTTAGGTTAGTTAATTTTTAATTGTTGATTAGTTAATTTTTAATTATTAGCTGTGAGTAGCTTAGTAGGTTAGGTTAGTTAGTTAGTAGCTTAGTGTTGGGGAAAAAGGCCCTTGGGCTTGCCCGTGTATAGTGACCGCCCATATTCTTTATTCATATATATATGAAAGTGCAATAAGGCTGTCATAACATTGTTGACAGCACCTACATTGTGTGTGCTCTTCTCTCCCGCGTCTCCTGCATCCCTTTCAACTGGTATCAGAGCATGTCCTTCGCGAGCACTTCTTGGCCTTCCCCAGCATCTACACGAGGTATGAGAGGTTGCTTCTCACTTAGTTCTCAACCACTCTTTGACATGAATAGCAGGGTTTCATAAAGAGGCAGCCATAGCTTCCATCATTGAAGCTTGTTCTCTTCACCTCTTGCTTGGACTTGTCCTAGGCTTGTGTAGGCCTATTGTAGGCCTTCATTGGACTCTTGCTTATCCCCTACCCACGCTGATTAGGCCCCTCAAGTACATCAACATGCTCATGTTTTATTTGTGCCTGTTTGCAAAAATGGCTCAAAAATTACTCTTTTTGACATATCTCGGGCATTCAGAACCTAATTCAGGCAAGATAAGAGTCTAAGTTGGGGTTTTGGCAAGATAAGAGTCGGAACCTGATTCAAGCAAGATAAGAGTCTAAGTTGGGATTTTGGCACACTCCAGACGCGATGGTTATGTTGGATTTGCCAAATTCTGATGATAGAATATTCTACAACAGATTTCAGGTCTGAGACAACATGTATTTGTATGTCTATGGCTTATGTGATGCTTCTACTGATGTCTATTGATACCGAATCACTTGTGGATGTTATGCTTCTTATATGAGATGCATTTGGAGCTAATTTAGCTCAAACATTGACTGTTTTGAATAGTCCTCCCAGATCTGTCCCAAAACAGGGCAGCCACCTGTTACTTCAATTTTATGCTTACAGGTCTTGGCATTTGATGTCCGATTATGCACGGTTGGTGCCTACATGTCTGGGAATGTATGCCTATGAGTTGGCACTTGATTTGAGCTTGGTTTGAGCATTATTTTACTCAGTTTTGGATTGTTATTTGCTTCTGGAAACTTCAAGGCGGCTGAAGCTATTTATGCTACAGTTGGGTTATGCCTATTGGTCACGAGGTGCTCCGGGCTACTCGCTATGATGTCATGATATATTTGGACTATGTCACATGCCTTGTTTATGCTCTGGAATGCTTTTGAGCTGAGGTTAGAGCTCGATTTGGGTTTAATTGTCACTTCTTTGCAGTTGGCATTTCATCTATGACATGGTTTATGCCTAGGCTACCCAGTACAGGTTATGATGACTTGGTGAATGCTTTATGCTTTGGCTACGGATAGCAGTTGTTTGAGCTCGTCTCGACATTCATTTGAGTATTTCCTTGAGCAGTTGGACATTGACTTGGCTTTTTCCGTTACAACCTTGGATGCTATATGGGATTTGATGCTCTGATTATGGATCTTGGCTATTACTTGGATGCAGTTATAGGTATTGAGCAGTGAACTGCTCCCTTGTTTTGGCAGTTGCCCATTGAGCTGTGATTGCTCGTTTGCATTTGATATATGGGATACTTATTGATTAGTGGACTTGGATAGTGCTTGGGATTTACAGTTATGGCCGTCCTGCTTCTCTGTTGTCTAGCCTCTATGCTAGTTGGGCTACTGTTGCCCATCCATATCGGAGAGCAGATGCTATGTATGCTTATCCGTCTATGCACATGGTCTACTGTTGTATACCTTACAAAGACACCTATTTGGATGTTGTTGTATAGATGTTTGGGCTTCACTTGGAGCTTGACTCTTGCAGGATGCTTTGCGGTCTTTACTTGACCTGGATGTTCCTTGGTGGCATAATGTACTGCAGAGCTATGCATATGCATATGGTTATGGGCTAATTTCATGGCCGAATATCATATGCTCTTATGATAGATGTCTTATGCTTTACCGTACTGTGGTTGGTTATGTCATGCAATTCGCTACGACTCTTCTTCATGTGGAAGCTTTTGCATCCTTGATTGATGCATTTATGTTCTCCCATCCATTGAGGTTTCATGAGCATTTGCAACATGCTTCTACCACTAGTGTACTAGCAGATGATTGTCTTTATGAGCAAGTTTCCTATGTTGGGACAGCCCTCACTGCTTGAGCTCTGTGGATGCTATGGATAGCCCTATTCATGATGTCTTTGATTCCTTGTCGTCTTCTAAAGGTTCTTCTACTTCAGATGTTGTTTGCTTCCATTGTGGGAAGCTTGGGCATGTTCAAAGAAAATGCTTTAGATGGATTAGAGAGCAGTAGAGACAGAGACGGACTCGACATGAGCAGAGAGTCAGAGATACAGTAGATGTAGTAGGTGTTACCACTCTTACTAGTTGTGAGGTACATATTGTTATCCATGATGATGGAGTTGAGCATGTACTCCTGTCATCTAGTTTCCCTACAACTTTCTTGCTCAGTGATACGGCCTACGCCTCAGATTGGCTATTGGATTCTATGGCATCTTGTCATGTTACTCCACATAGAGCATGGTTCTCTACTTACATGGAGTTTGATGGATCCATTTCTTTGGACCTTGAGCAGACTTATGCTATTCTTGGTATAGGGGACATACACCTAGCTTTGCCTAATGGGACTTATCTTATGCTTAGGGATGTTTTACATGTTCCCATGCTCAGTAAGAGCTTGATATCTACTAGTCAATTGCATAATGCAGGATATACTAATTTCTCTTCGAGATAAATCATGGAAGATCTGTCGTGGTTGCTTGGTTTTGGCCAGAGGTTCTAGAGTTGGTTCTCATTACCCAGTGCATGTCTCTCAAGTGGGAGATTCTATGGTTGCAGTTATCCGGATACCACATGCATTGTTATGGCATTATTGCCTAGGCTATATGCACCACAGAGAGATGGAGATCTTGTCTCGTTCAGACTCATTGATGCCTCCTATGTCACTTATAGATCTTGATGCTTGCCCTTCTTGTACTCTTAATCCTTGCAGAGCCTCTCTAGCTTATGGCGATCATGTGAGGCATGCTCCTCTAGATCTTGTCCATGTTGCAGTATATGGACCTATGCCTTCCCAGTCACTTGGTGGAGCATCGTATTTTGTGACCTTCATGGATCATGCACTTATGGCTGATTCTACAGCCGTATGTTAGTCTTCCACTTCGCTGAGGCCGCATACTGTCTTGAGACCCTGTCTTGTCTGGGATGCTTGCCCTCTTTCAGCGATTGACTTTGGATAGTTTGGATGCTCTCCGTTGTCTTGTATGTGCCATGCTAATGCTATGCGCTACTCTAATGATGATGCACAGCCTTGCACTCATGAGTTGTGTTAGATTGCTCTATTGTATGGAGCTGCAGGATCACTTGCCTCCTAGATGTCTTGGACTCGGAGATTCTCGACACTTATTGCACATCTCGCTTTTCGATTGGGCATTGGGTGAGATGTCATGATTCCTCACCCTGTTTCTTTTCTTTTGTTTTGTTTTTTCACTCCCTGGCCCATTGGCCTTTTAGTGGAAGGTTGTTGGGGTAAAAGGCCCTTCGGCCTGCCCGTGTACAGTGACCGCCCATATTCTTTATTCATATATAAATGAAAGTGCAATAAGGTTGTCATAACATTGTTGACAGCACCTACATTGTGTGTGCTCTTCTCTCCCGCGTCTCCTGCATCCCTCTCTCCCATGTCTCCTGCATCCCTCTCTCCCATGTCTCCTGCATCCCTTTCACTTAGTTAGGTTAGGTTAGTTAGTTAGCTTAGTAGGTTAGCTTAGTTAGGTTAGCTTAGTCAGTTAGGTTAGTAGGTTAGGTTAGTTAGGTTAGGTTAGCTAGTTAGCTTAGTTAGTAGCTTAGTTAGGTTAGGTTAATTTCTAATTAGTTAGTTGTTAGTAGCTTAGGTAGGTTAGGTTAGTTAATTTTTAATTGTTAGTTGTTAGTAGCTTAGTAGGTTAGGTTAGGTTAGTTAGCTTAGTTAGTAGCTTAGTCAGGTTAGGTTAATTTTTAATTAGTTAGTTATTAGTAGCTTAGGTAGGTTAGGTTAGTTAATTTTTAATTGTTAGTTGTTAATAGCTTAGTAGGTTAGGTTAGTTAGTTAGTAGCTTAGTTATGTTAGGTTAGTTAGTTAGCTTAGTTAGGTTAGTTAGTTAGCTTAGTTAGGTTAGTTAGTTAGTTAGATTAGTTAGTTAGTGGTTAGGTTACGTTAGGTTAGGTTAGTTTAGTTAGTTGTAAGTGGTTAGAGAGAGAGAGAGAGAGAGAGAGAGAGAGAGGGAGGGAGGGAGAGAGAAAGAGAGAGAGAGAGAGTAGATTACTTTAATTAGTTTTTTTAATTGTTGGTTGGTTAATTGTTTAATTGTTTAATTATTTAATTAGTTAATGTTAGTAGCTTAGTAGGTTAGCGGTTAGGTTAGTTAATTTTTAATTGTTGGTTAGTTAATTGTTTAATTAGTTAGTTGTTAGTAGCTTAGTAGCTTAGTGGTTAGGTTAGTTTAGTTAGCTTAGTTAGTTTGTGGTTAGGTAGGTTAGGTTAGTTTAGTTGTTTTGGGGTTAGCTTAAATTGTTAGTAGTTACATAGGTTAAGCTAGTGGTTTAAATGTGTGTTTACTTTAGTTGTTTAACGTTAGTTGTTAATTGTTTATTTTATGTTGTTAGTTTGGTTGGTAGGTTAGTTGTTAGTAGCTTAGCTAGTTTGTGGTTAGGTAGGTTTAGTTTAAATTGTTAGTTTGGGGTTACCTTAAATTGTTTTCTTAATGGTTTAGCGTTAGTTTAAATTTTTATTGATTGTTGGTTAGTTAAATTTTAATTATTGGTTAGTTAATTGTTTAATTAGTTAGTTGTTAGTAGCTTAGTTAGTTTTAGTTGTTAGGAAGGTTAGTTAGAGTACATTGTTGTAACTTAGTTATGGGTTGGTGCAGTTTAATTTATTGGTGTTTTGGTTTGCTTGGTACAGTTTTGTTTGTGGGATTGGTCGTTGGGCCTGTTTTTGACGACTATTATTCAGGTTGGTGATCTCTTGCCATGTTTGTTAGTTTATCTGTTGTTTAATTTTTAATTGTTTAATTAGTTAGTTGTTAGTAGCTTAGTAGGTTAGTGGTTAGGTTAGCTTAGATCGCTTTGTTAGTTAGTGGTTAGGTTAGGTTAGAGAGAGAGAAAGTAGGTTAGTTTAACTTTTAATTGATTGTTGGTTAGTTAATTGTTTAATTAGTTTTTTTCTCTCTTGTCCTTCCTCTCTTTTTCTCGGTTCTCCTCCTTTTTCTTCATCTTTCTCTCTCTCCCTCCTTCTCCTTCTCCTTCTCTCTCTATCTCTTTCTCTCTTCTTCTTCCTCTCTCTCTCTCTCTCTCTCTCTCTCTCTCTCTCTCTCTCTCTCTCTCTCTCTCTCTCATCTCCTTCTCCCTCTTCTTTCACCTCTTCTTCTTCTTTGTCTTCTTCTTCATCCCCTTGCTCTCTCTCTCTCTCTCTCTCTCTCTCTCTCTCTCTCTCTCTCTCTCTCTCTATGTTTCTTTCTTAGTTGGTTAGTTAGTTAGTAGGTTGGTTAGTTTAGTTAGTATTATGTTAGTTGGTGAGGTAGTTACGGAGAGAAATCTTCATATTCTCTCTCTTTTTCTCGCTTCTTTTTCTTCTTCTTATTTTTTTCTCTGTCTCTCATGTCCTTCTTCCTCTTTTTCCTCCTCTGTCTCTCCTTCTTCTTCTCTCAATGTCTCTCTTTCTTTTCTTCATCCCCCTATTCTCTCTCAATGTCTCTCTTTCTTAGTCGGTTAGTTAGTTGGTAGGTTACTTTAGTTTAGGGTTGATTGGTTAGGTGTAGAGAGAGGGAGAGGGAGAAGCAGAGAGAGAGGGTTAGTTGAACTTTGGCGGTATTAGATATGGGAGTTTTTGCTGTTTCTAAATTTTGAGAATATTTTATATATCCCTTAAGGTTAACGTATGCTTTTTGCTCAATATGGCGGCTTCTACAGTAAACAAGGATATGTCTGTAGAAGATACTAAACAATGCACTCCTAACGTGCAAATGAATGTACGCAAAATAAAGGAGGTCACAAGGAAGAAGGCAATTCGTCGTGCACTTAAGCATGTTGGAGGGCATGATAGTTCCATTGGTTCCTTGAGGTTTATTTGTCACTTGGATGGGATTGAAAAGCAAGTGAAGACATTGTTTCAGTGTCAAAAAGCCTTGATTTCTATTGGTGAGAACATTGGTGACCGTCTACAGAGGATTGAGAGAACGTTGGAAGAGAAATATGAAGGGAACCTTGTTGATGGAGTAACGATATAGGGAGTTAGAAGAGATCAAGGGTTATATAGGTGAGATTTATGAACATATCCAATAAAATTGGTGGCCGCGTGCTGGATCTTCAGATGATCAAGAAGAGAAGTTGAAAGATCTTCTTAATAGTGCAGGTCGTATAGAGGATGGAGTATGTGAGTTGATTGCTAACAAGAACAAGAGCTTGGTTACACCGGAGAACATTGCTCTTGATGTGCAACTTACTTCTTTGAAAGTTTATCTTAATAGATTTTTAGCAATGTTAACGTAGATGAATCGCAGTACAGGCTCATCTTCTGGCACTGGAGAACATTGCCCTTGATATGAACTAGAGAAGATTGCTTCTTTGAAGAGTGGTTCACAATAGGATTTTGGAAATGTTAACCAATGCTTCTTTGCCGTGGTTTGCTTGGTATATGTAATCCCTACAAGACTTCTTAAATAAATTGTTCAATGAAAATCTCCATTTTGAAACACATTGTCTATGTCTTGCAAATTATAAAACTACTTTTAAACCATTTTAATAGTTCCTCTTTCTCTCTGTTTCTCTTTCGATTACTATACAATTTTGCTAATGTGCTTTTGTAGCTTAGATTGGACTAGATACATAGAATGATTGAAGCTTTCATATGTTGGGACATTTTGTATAGTTTGGTTTTGCAATTAGGGTACGTACATATATATATATATATATATATATATATATATATATATATATATATATATATATATATATATATATATATATATATATATATATATATATATTCTCTCTCTCTCTCTCTCTCTCTCTCTCTCTCTCTCTCATATTTAGGTGGCTTATGTGTGGCTCCCTCACTGTTTCTCACTCTCACTCTCATTCTTCTCTCACACACATACAGATACACTCTCTCCTCTCATTCTTCTTCGTGTTTTTCATCCTCATTTTCTTTGTCATATTGGGACACTTTGTATAGTTTGGTTTCAGTAGTCAAGGTACATATGCCTCTCTCTCTTAGTGGGTTGGTACATATGCATCTCTCTCTCTTCATTGTTGTGAGTTGGTAAGTTATTGTAAGCCATCTCAAAATATATTCCTATGGGATTGGCACCAATAAGTATTTTGAGACTTGGGACACCTTCATGTGTGTCAAACATGTTGTTTTCTCTCAAGATTGTGCAGATGTACATGAATGAACATCCATTGGCAGGGCCTTTAGGCAATGCGTGGTTGGTGCTTTGTGAGTTCCATGTGTGTATGATGGCACTCATGCATAGCGTACATATATTCTTTCATGCATTTAGGGTTTGTGGTTGCGAATGTGTCTATCGCTTATGTCTTGAATAGCTTTGAGATTTATTTGTTGTGTGATTCTTATGTTCTCTTTAAAGTTTGATGTAGCCATGTAACAAAGTGAAGCCATGGGAGATATTCTCGATGTAGTGCTTTCGACTCCATTGAATATAATGGATTCAGTTGAATTAAACAAAATGGCAACAACATCATCTCTTCGACACTTGCGATCTTGGAGCCATTCGCATGGGTATGGAAGATAATTGCTTTAATTGTGCTTGCATCAAAGTGCTACTATATATATTTTTGGAGATGATTATTTATATATTTCATTGCAGCCAATGCATGGGCTCTAATAGAATGAATGTGCAAAAAATAAAAGAGGTGGCAAGGGGACAAGAGACGCATGTTGCTAAATATACAAGATCTACAAAGATTTAGAGAAACACGAGGGCTACTTCAAGTGCTTCGGGCTTTAAAAAACTTGAGGCCAAGATAAATGAGTTGATGGAAATGCAGACGAGTTTATGTGTGTGTGTTGATCGTGCACTTGCCATGTACTCAATGGAGTTACATGAACAGGCTAAAGGTCTATACGGTGTTGTGTGTGAGACAAAGCACACATAGGGTGTTCTCCAGCAAGTGTCGACTGATCTGGGTAGTGAAGTAAGGGTACTTTCAACAATTATTTTTGAGACAAGTAGATTAATGAATCTACTGGTGAATAATATGTGGGCTTCAGTCTTGGGGTTTGGAGATGACCATGAACCTGTGATTTGCCAGAGGGGTTGTTCGTTGCTGTTCTTGCAGTTTCAAATGAATGTTAGTAGGTTTAATGCTTTGCTACAACAATTGAGCCGTTAGATGAACAGTCACATCTAAGGAGAAAGAAATGCTTGGGATGGGACTTATAGGTTCGGATTGTCTTGCATATTTTAAAGTGCTTGGGCTAACACTTTTTATGATAATATATGCTTCCTTTTTGTAAAGCCTACGTGGAATGTGCTAAGATGTGTAACACGTTTAATATAGCAAAGCGAATTTGAGTAAAATGTATTGAGTGTGTATAACGTGATGTCTCTTTCTTGAGGTTTACCTGGAGCAGTTTTGGTTGTCTAGTGATGGTTAGTTTAGATTTACATTCAATGTATTGCGTACATCGAATATATGCAATACATTTAGTTTTGAAATCAAATCATGCCTTTGATAAAGTGTGTTGATAACCGTTTCTGTGGTTGCATGTTTACTTTATTTTATTAGTTAATTGAAATGGATCAATTATGCATGTGTTTATATCTAAATTCTCTATCTTAGCAACAAGGCTCTCTCTCTCTCTCTCATGGGCGGGTGCAATGTCTTTATAGACAGATACATTGATAGGGTTGCTGGCATTGTCTCAAATAAATTGACTTGGTATTGTGTCTTGATATTTAACCTTAATATTTAAATATTTAAATATTTAAATAATAAATGTGTCTATACATATATACTAATCCATTTTTTCGATGGAATTAGTTGATAACAAATTTTGTGGCCATCCAATCAATATGGGGTGTTCGCATTGAGCAACTAGCAGAGACTATGTGTTGCGTGTTTGTAGGGATGTGCTTACATCCACAAGGTATGAGCGACGGCAAGTTGCTAGGCTTAGGGCTCGAAAAGGGATTTTAGATCATGGTAGACCCATTCCTAGGGATATTGAAAACCTGCCTCTTCATCGAGAGATTCTAAGTGGTCATCATGAACTACGCCAACCATAGTTTGGTATAGACTTGGTTAATGTTTTGCCATCAACGGATAGAACCATTAGGGGACTTCAAGTCGGTGCGGATTTGACGAATGTTTTGCCATCGATGGGTGGTTGTACTGGTCTTAATCATGTGATTATCGAGTCACACGTTAATAATGTTTCAATGTCTAAGTGCTAGAATGGGAGAAATCTTAATGGAGTGGTTTGTGAGAGTGTGTCTCGCCATGTTGAAATTGTAAATGGGGATAATGAGCTAGTTGAACAGCATGTTGGTATAGATTTGGCAATTATGCATGTTGGTCAAGCAGTGCTTGATATTGTTACGTCAACAAATGGTTGTGATTTTGGGAATTACCACAATGTGGAAAATTCCGTGGTTAATGAGTCATGTGTTCATAATATTGTTGTTTTTTATCCCCATAGTGGTGGATTATGCTCCATTATACATGCTTTGCCTGCAATGGATGTTCACCCAGCAACATCGGTACTGCTATTTCAAGAGCCGGATGTGCATTCCGTGGGAGGTCTTTCTGAAATGTGTGAGAGGTGTTTAGCTAAGTTGTGGAGATGCGAGACTCGGGTGCAAGGGTCGATTTTGTTTGGAAGGCACTTCTGTCGAAATGAAAAAGTAATGTTGCCACCATTGCAACGTCCACCACAAGCATTGCATGATTTGTTGCATGGTATGCACCCTCAGAGTAGGATATTTAAAAATAACATATGAGCATACAACAGTGCTCTTGCATTTGTATCACTTGGAGCTAATGTCGACGAGCTACCTGTTATCGCGAATGGTTACACCTTTAGAGTGCATGGCTCTGTTTATCACCGTATATGTACTTTGCTTCCTAATGTGTGCAATGTCAAGAAAGGCCAATATTTGCACAAATCTATGTTTATGATACCGAGCATGAGTCGCTTAATAGGTTGGGGGTTATGCATGATTTATTACCAAATTTTCTAGGGGAGCTTCAATGTATGATGCATCGACACAACATCTATGCACAAGCTTTTAGGTCTGTGGGCTTGCAACTGCAAAATAATCCCGTGCAAGAACTAAGAATGAGTATTTTTGGCGTTCAAAGAACCAGTAAACAATACTCTACTCCTATAGCAATTGAGGTTGCAGCTATCATGCTGGGGTAGGGTGACGAGGATACTCTTGATCATCAGGATATTCATGTTTACACTTGAGGTGATTGATGTGTTGCTATTTCAAACTTGCATAGAGCATATATACCAATGCTATATGTCCTCCTTTTTCCTATGGGAGATGATGGTTGGCATGTAAAGGTTCCCTATAGTAATGTTAGTGTTCGTGTTAACATATATGAGTTGTCCAATAAAAATTGTGTTATCTAGATGCAATTTTATGCATTCCATCTTCAAGTGCGCGAAGATACTGAGGTGTGCATATTGTGTGGTAGTCGACTATTGCAACAAATTATTGTTGATGCTTATTGTAGTATAGAGTAGTGTAGGTTAACTTGGTGTCACCATAATCAATGAGTGTTGCGATCGAAGGCCTACAAAGGCCTGGCAGACATGGTGGGGGCAAACGATAATGGGCCAATGCAGATTGTTGGTGCCTCCGTTGGCAAGAGGATAGTTTTATCATCATCATTCACAGGTAGGCTAAGGCACATGTATCAAATATATTAGGATGCCATGGCTATAGTGCGATGAAAGGGAAAACCTGACCTTTTTATAACAATGACGTGCAATCCAAAGTGGTTGGAGATAACTAATGCTTTATTGACTAGACAAAGTGCTTATGACCGTCCATATTTGACTGCTCGCATGTTTCATAAAAAGCATGCTGATTTAATGTACACATTGTTGCGGAAGGACCTCTTTGGAAAGGTTGTAGGCTATGTTACTGTGATTGAATTCCAAAAGAGGGGGCTACCACATTCTCATACTTTGCTAATTTTAGAGTCTTCGTTCAAACCTTGTGAAGCATGTCACTACGATAGACTGGTTTGTGCTGAGTTGCCCGATAGAGTTAAGTTTCCAGCCTTATTTGAGACAATTTCAAAGTGCAACATTCATGGCCCTTGTGGAGGATTGAACCCCAAGAGTCCTTGTATGGATAAGGGTAGATGTACTAAAGACTACCCGTGAAAATTAGTGGGTATGACAACAGTTGATAGTTTTGGCTATCCCATTTATCGAAGATGAGATGATGGAAACTCTATGATCATAAATGGTAATGTTATTGATAATCAATGGGTTGTTCCATATAATCATTTCTTGAGTAAGAAATACAATACACACATAAATGTGGAGGTGTGCTCGACAGGCTGTTAAGTATTTGTATAAGTATGTGTACAAGGGGCATGACCGTGCAACCGTCAAATTTTCTATCGGGGTTGATTCAGCATAGAATGGTGGCGATGTTCACGAGGTGGACGAGATACAAAGTTATTTGGATGCATGATATGTTTTTGCCTCTGAGGCATGTTGGCAGATCTATGATTATGGGTTGCACGATGAAAAGCCTAATATACAATATTTGTAGGTTTACCTACCTGGTGAGAATTATGTGGTGTTTCGAGATACAAATAATATACCAAATGTTGTGCAAAATGAAGATCTCTAGAAAACTACTCTTACTGAATGGTTTGTGTGCAACCGCATTCATCCAGATGCTAGGACTATTCGTTATCAGGACTTTCCAGTGTATTGGGTGTGGAATGCACAACATAAGTTGTGGACTAGGAGGAAGCCTAGGAATACATGTGGTTGGATGTATTTTGTAGCACCTACCTGTCATGAGCTCTACTATTTGCGGATGCTTTTAATAGAGTGTTGGGGATGTACCTCTTTTGAAGATTTGTGTGCTGTTGATAATGTAATCTATGATACTTTTAGGGATGCTTGCATTGCAAGGGGCATGTTAGAGAGTGATGATGAATATGTTGTGTGCTTAGAAGGAGTTGCCTCTGTGCAAACTGGTGCTCAACTCCGTACTTTATTTGTTGCAAATTTGGTATTTTGTTAGCCAGCTCGACCTGGCCATCTATGGGAAAGATTTACAGCACGTGCACACCTCTCTTGGTGTTCTGCATCATGAGGCATCTAACATGGCTTTGTTATATCTGCAAGACCTTTTGTGCCATGTAGGGTGAAGGCTCTCTGATTTTGATGGATTGCCTGAACCTCATCAACCAAACTCACAACTACATGCTAGCCCTCTCTTACAAGATGAATATGCATACAACACATCAAAACAACGTAGGGTTTATGAATCCATGGAGAGAATGTTGAATAAGGGACAAAGAATTTCCTTTAGTGCAATTATGGATGTTGTTGACACAGAAACTGGGGATGTATTCTTTTTAGATGGTCCTGGTGAGTTTGGGAAGACTTTCATGTATAAATGTTTACTTGTGAAGGTGCGCAGTAGTAGCCATATAGCATTGACACGTATGGCTCACTCGCGGTTTAAAATCCTAGTAGAATTAAATAATCGATCCACTTGCAATATTCATGTTCAAAGTGACCTTGCTTGGCTATTGAGACAGTCGAGCCTTATTTTGTGGGATGAGGCTCCTATGACCCATCGATATGCATTTGAAGCGGTTGATAGAACTCTAAGAGATGCTATGAGTTGTGATAAGCCATTTGGTGGAAAAGTTGTTTTGTTTGGAGTGGATCTTATGCAGGTCTTGCCGATTGTGTTAAAGGGAACGCGTGAGGATATTGTTAATGTTGCATTGTGTTACTCTGATTTGTGGCGTTACATAAAGGTACTAAGGCTATCTCGAAATATGCGAGTGTCAAAAACTGGTAGTGTAGTGGACAATGGGTTCATGTGTTGGATTCAAGGAATAGGGGATGGAGTGGATATTACCGAAAGTTGTGATAAGTTGTGTGTTTCACCTAACATGGTATTAAAAGGGTAATCTATCGAAACCTTGATTGATAGTGTGTATAGTGACATGTCCAATGTGGGTGACGACACATCATATTTTAGTGAGCGAGCTATACTTGCCTCGTGGAATATAAAGGTGGCTACTTTGAATGATCATGCATTGCAACTGATGCCAAGGGAGGCTAGACAATATTATAGTGCATATTCGATTGCAGAGACTGACGTCTCATTTTTGTACTCTGTTGAGTATTTAAATACATTGGACCTTGGAGGTGGATTTCCTCCTCATTTATTGTTGTTGAAGATAAACGCACCTATTATTCTTCTTATAAACCTAAACCCAGAAAGGGGTATGTGTAAGGGTACATGGTTGATATGTAGAGCTTTTAATAGGAAAGTGATAGATGTTGAGATAATAACAGGGGCAAATGTGGGCGAATGAGCTTTTATTCCCCGGATTACTTTTATTTTGAATGCTACACAATAGCCATGTACTATGAAACGGAGATAGTTTCCCATCCGGTTGGCATTCTCTATGACAATCAACAAGTCACAAGGGCAGACTTTGTCCATTGTTGGGCTTTATCTAAAGGTGCCAGTATTTACACATGGTCAGCTATATGTTGCATTTTCAAGGGTAAAATCTTCGCATGGTTTGAAAGTCCTATTGGGTGAAAAGGATGGGGATATGACCACAAACATTGTATACAAGGATGTTCTTCGAAAGGGGCAGTAATGTGCATTACTTTCTTTGTGGAGATGTAGTTATTGACAACCATGTAGGGACGCTGGTTTTGGGTATATGTGAATTGCTCTCTGTGCCCTGTTTGGTTGGCATATACTCTCTTGGAAGTAAACATGCTTCATATTTCACTATTTATTTAGCTTTTGCAGATGCCTACCCTAGAGTGGCACTATTACCCAGCTTTTGACTATTAAAAGGAGCTACAATGTACGTTGCGCATAGTAGTGAGTGATGATATCATAAGAAGGACACTTGCAAGGGTCATCGAGCATTTATATGATGATGTTAATATTGACATCAAGCTCCTAGTTTTTATTGAAATTGTACATTGTGGATACACACAATGTTTTCGTGTGCATATGTACGAGGTTGACCATAAGAAGAGATTTCAACGCTCTCATACTAATAAGATACCAAGGCATTGGTTTGAGTATGGATTCAAGGATTTGGGTTGTTTTGTGACACTACATCAACGTTTGTCAGTACCTACGGAATGGTTCACAAATGTTCGACCATATATTATTATTGTTGGGATGAAATGATATTTGTTAGTTGTTCCACGTGCTTATATTGTGATTTTTGTTCCAATGTAGGCGGTAAAGAGAGAGGTAGGACTATTGCATCACCCATGCGATTACCAATGAAAAATGTGGGATCATTCCATGCTTCATCTTCGCATGTTTTATTCAAGGAGGAAGATTTTGTTAATGATTCCTCAAAGAAGAGGAAGCTTTCTTTCTATTAGGCATCTTGGAGACATTGCCTATTTTTGTTGGCATTAGCCATTTGCCTCTGGTGCTTGAAAACACTTGGGTGCCTTATACTTGGCCTTTGTGGCTTCATTTTGACTAGGTCTCTTATAGAAATTCTTTTTGTGGTGCATGGTCTTTTTCTCGATTATGACCCGTTTCAATATAACGTTATTATTCCACGTACTTATATTGTGATTTTTGTTCAAATGCAGGTGGTAAATAGAGAGGTAGGACTATTGCATCACACATGCGATTCCCAATGGAAACTATGGGATCATTCCCTGCTTTGCCTTCGCATGTTTTTCTTAAGGAGGAAGTTTTTGTTAATGATTAGTCAAAGAAGAGGAAGCTTTCTTTCTATTAGGCATCTTGGAAACATTGTCTTTTTTTGTTGGCATTGGCAATTTGCCTATGGTGCTTGGAAACAGTCGCATGCCTTATACTTGGCCTTTGTGGCTTCATTTTGACTAGGTCTCTAATAGAAATTCTTTTCATGGTACTTGGTCTTTGTGTCGATTATGACCTATTTCAGTGTAACATTGTTTTTTCCTTTTTTTCACACAAAGCGATCATGTGATTCCTTACATTGATGTCAAGAGAGGAAAGTTTGTAAGTATGGTGCATGGAAGAGATTGTTTCTATGTTTGTCATTCTATGTTACAAATTTTATAAACTACTTTTAGTTTTAAGTTTTGTGTGTGTGTGTGAGAGAGAGACACACAGAGAGAGGGTGTTTAGAGAGAATTTGAGAGAGAGAGAGAGAGAGAGAGAGAGAGAGAGAGAGAGAGAGAGAGAGGAGAAATGGATCATTGAGCGAAGTTGTTGTGTGATAGCACGGCAACTTCGCATGTCGGCAGCTGCCGCGAAGCGCGCACCGAACGCTAGTTTGCAATATGCAAATCTTATATGGCAAATTAAGATTCTACTTGTAACAACATTTGATGTTAAAACCTTACATGCAATAGCAATTGTTACGATTTTATTAAATATTTAATAAAATGACTAACGTTTGAAGACAAATATCTATTAATGTTAATGAATTTTTCATATTTAGAGGCATAATGTGCCAATATTGTGCCTTTTTGGCAACACCAATAATATTGCAAGAGAAAAAAAAGAGATATTTGCTAGCCCTTAGGACCTTCCCATGGAGTGTTTTGAGAACGAAAAAATGCGATTTTCCTAGCCTTAGCACCTTCACCTTGTGTGATTGGGGTACTTTCATAGGATAATAGAAGTTATGGTTCCAAAAAAGCTTAGTAGCATTCCTGGTGTGTTTGAGGGTCTCACCACTTGAGAATCATGATTTAATACTATCCAAACACAATTCATATGTTTGTTGAGGATGAATAGATTGAATCACAATTCCCTTGTATAAGGGGATTCCCTTTGTGGGAAGGACATGCTAACTCCATTATGTTTATTTGGTTGTTTAGGTATATTTGGAGGGGTTGTTTGAACACCCATTGCAACAAGGGCCTCTTAGTAATTTCTCCCCAATATCTCCCAATCTCAAGGAGCCAACAATGTGTGTCTCACATGAATCCATTTTAGATGGAAATATGTAATCAGTCATTCCTACTGTCTTTATCAACCTTGTTTTTCTCTCTCCCCACACATCATTAAAATCCATGGGGACCATTTCTACCTTGATTGCACGTGGGCATCACATAAGGAGGTAAGTCCAATCCAACACATAACTTGAAAGGTGGAGCAAGAGTGAGAGCACGAGCAGAAGCAAGATTTATGGAGGTTCAATCAAGAGAGAATAAGGCAGTACGTGGAAACTCTAATAGTCATAATGTGTGACTTGCCTTTCATTATTGTTATAGAGAAAATAAAGAATAAAGTGATAGTGATGGCTGGCCCCCACCTAAAGTATATAGGTATGCAGGTAGTGTGTACAAAATAAATATAGGTGGCTAGGCACATGTGGCCTTTAATCCCCAACAACCTCCTATTCAAAGGTGAATGTGCATGAGTGAGGAGAGAATATTAAAAAGTACAATGTATACATAGAAGTACAACAAGATGAGGAATGAGGATTTTTATTTGTTTCTTATGGGGAATTTTTTGTTTCTATTTAAGCTTTAGGAAGAAGAAAATTCTTTTAGGATAAAGCAAAATTTTAAACTCATTTTTCTCTCCCTAGAAAATTGGGGGTGGGGGGATCAAATGGTCATATGAAGGGGTAAGGCATTGACCTTAGGATGGGGACCATTGTCGCGCACAACGCACCCCCTTAGCCCCTTCTCAAAGGTTAATTAACCTTCTTCTTTTTTCTCTATACCATTAACTAATTAATTACTTATTACCAAAATAGTGAACAATAGGTCTATTTTGAACAATAGGCCAATGGCTGACCTCCAATACTCAAAATAATGCTCAAAATGGAAGCCTTCAATGCTAAGGAGGATGACAAGAAAGTGACAATGAACCTAGAACTTAACAAGAGTTGGAGGAGTTGAATGATGTTAGAGACAAGGACATCCAAACTAACACAAATCATGCTATTTACTCCTAGGGTACTATTGTTGCTACTCCTTTTGTTTGAGCACTTTACAATGCTCAAGGCCATCTTTGGAAGGTCCTTAGCAAGCCTAGAAGGCAAGGAAGCAACGGGACTAATGCATACCTCAATGAGTGGTTGCCTAGAAAACTATAAATGAAGCTCTCTTCTTGAGTTGCTGAAGTGAATGTCGATGAAGCTCCTAGAATGACTACCCTAACATTGATTGAAGGTGGAGAAAGAGTAAGAGCATAGGTAAAAGTAAGAGAAAGCAAGATCTATGGAGGTTCAAGCAAGACGGTATGTAGAAACTCCAACAATCACAATGTGTGACTTGCCTTCCCTTATTCTATTGTCATAGAAAGAATAAAGAATAAAGTGACAATGATGGGTGGCTACTACCTAGGTATGCAAGAAAATGTGTGTATAATAAATGTAGATGGCTAGGCATAGGTGGCCTTTAACCCCCAACACAACTTGCTTTATCTACACAATGACTTACTCAAAGAACCTCTCTTTCTCTCTCTCTTGGTGCATGGTGAGAGGTCATTCTAATAAGGCTTGAAATATAATAAATATTTGCAAGTTTACTTCTCCTAAATGAAGTCATATCATTTTTCTAACAGCTTGCCAGTCGCATTGGGATGTGTGTTAGTATTATTCATTTGCATCAAAGCACATCACATTGTCTCATCTACTATCAGTGCATATGGGAAATATGGAGTGATTCAAGGCCTCACACAAAAATATGGGCCCAAATTCTAATAAGAGAAGATATAGCTTGTAATTTGGGAACTACAACAGAGCAACTTGGTTAGGTCCAAAGATAGATGAAAGAGGTGAATAGACAAAAGGATATGATTCTCTTACAAAGACACGTATTGCTTTTGTACATTGTGACTAGTAGTGCACTCTCAAGAGGGGGGAAGGGGCTTTCCAGTCAAGATAAAGCTTAGGCTAAGGACCAAATTGCTAGCAAGGATCCCTTATATGAGTGATTGATATATATATATATATATATATATATATATGTATATGTATATATATATATATATATATATATATATACATATAACACCATATGCATTGATTTATATTCTACGTTTTTTTTCCTAATTCGACACATTTGCACATATCCCCCCATGACTTGCATGATAGGGTCCACCATGGTTAGACAATCAAATTACCACAATATTACATGCACCATTTGTATGATTGTCATCAATCTTGAGCCACTTATCTTCATTTACATCTTCTAGTGCCTCCAACAATTGGTTGGACGATACATATTTCGGGTCTACCTTTAAGGCATTCCTAGCCTCAAATAGATTGCAAAGGATAGTTTGTCATTTTGTCTTTGTCACTACCTTTCTAGGGGATGCATTGACCTCAATGGATCAACAAGGGCTTATTGTAGACATTTGAGCCCATATAAACAAATGATAGCATTGGTGCATGCAAATGATAATATGTGGTAATTTTTCCATGATGATTTAATGATTAATACTTAAAGTTGATGGCTATTAGCCTATTACATCTTTATCCATTTCCTTCTTGCCTATGAATGGTGCATGCCTATCTTTCTTATCTATCTATAAAAATATATACATGTTGCTTGTGGGAAAGGCAAGGAAACAAACAACCTTTAAAATTTTTTAATTGCAATACTTATTAATAGCCTATGCACACAAATGTAAGCTTTCCTTGCAATTCAACTTGTTGTTTTGTTCAATGCTCTCCTTGTACCAACGTTGTTCTTGTCCCTACATCCTATGACTATTGCTCACTTACAAAGCTATCAAGAAAATGGTTACCAAGAATTTGGAACATGGGCAAGCAATTAAACTTGTTGTGGACCCTTGGACCTCGAACAGACCCCAGACATGCTCATCATCATATAAACATTGTTACATGCAAAATGATGCCATACTATGATTGCTAGAGGTACTTACAAGTAGATGATCGTTTGTTTGTTTTGGACTCCATCCATATTCCCTAATTATCGTCATCGTGTTGGCACTTGTGTCATCCCTAGATCTTGCAATCTTTTCTCCTTTATAAAGTTTTTAAGAAAATATGTACTAAGAGTTTGAGAGACGAGCAAGTGATATAAGTTCATATCCTAGTTATTATGCAAATGTACCAAGCTAGAGGTGGCTACTTTGTTGCTCTTCACCCTCCATCCCTCTTTACCTCATAGCACCACCATTTTTAGTCATTCTTACACCAACACTTCCGAGAAAATGCAATTGATACACGAGTCTCTCCAAGTCATGATCTCGATAACTAATCTCCAAATATATGTTTATGCCAACCATCAAATTGCCATGTGGGGTGTTTTTGTTTGTGTGTGGCAAACAACTTGTAAGGATTAATACCATGTTCAACAATCAATTGTTGGGTAGGAGCATTTCTCAATTTAAAACCATTAAGAAAAGGATCGTGGTTGTGAATTGATGGTCCCCTACTCTTTGACTTAGGTAGCTATCATTATCATCACTCCTATGTATCTATTAAAATTTTGACAATCAAAGAGCAAATATTACCAATCATGTAATATTGAAACACTAAAACCATGGATACAAACTCACAACACTAAGGTATCCAGGTATATTGATTATATGGTACGATCACCTTATTGCTCCACACCCTTGGCTCTCTACTACATGTTTGTAGGTTTGGGCTCATGCACACCCCCCCACAACATTGGATTGATGTTGTTGTGGCCACATATGACCATTTCATAGTTTGTGATGAGTTATTATAGTTTCATATATCTACGATCCTTTCACTTCTTTCTTTTTTAAGTACTTCATGTACATTATTTTCATTTGTGGGGGTGACTCTCATTTGGGGTAGTCAAAGAGAAGGGAACATCTTTTATACGTTTCCTCGTCCCAATATACTTCAAATTGGTAGCCATGTGCATGCTATCATTTGGGGACTACTACTAGCTCAATACTCACACTATCAAACGATATTTTCCAACGCTTTGAGTCTATTTCATCTCATTGTCTCTCCCTCTCCTTCTCCTTCTCTTGCTTCTGTCTAAGGAGAACGAGAGGGAGACACTAGGGTGAGACATAGAGACAAAGAGAGACGAGAGAGGTAGGTGAGACAAATAAAAATCACACAATGTAGAAAAGACTTCTACAACTAGGCCATACATGCATGTTGATTCTAAGCATGCCCACCTTGTTCCATACCCTTGGTTTTACTACCCAATTGCCTATACTAAATTGGGTTCATGCACAATCCCCCACAATACTAGCTTGACTTTGTTGTGGCCACATTTAACTATGATCAGCTTTATAACTAGTTAGAGCTACACTATCTATGAACATCAAATTTTCATGTGTATGACAACGTATTGTAGTTTTATGAGTTTGTCTTCCTTTGACTTATTTCTATTTTGAGTATTTGATGTACATTTGTGCTCTTGTAGGGTTACATTCCTTCTAGGTAGTCCAAGAAAAGGGAAGACCTTTCATACACTTCCTTGTCCTAGTGTTGTTCAATTGGATAGTCATCATACACAATAACATCTAGGCACTCTAAGCTAATATGTGCCCCTTCAACACATTTTCTAGCACACACACACACACACACACACACACACACACACACACTCTCTCTCTCTCTCTCTCTCTCTCTCTCTCTCTCTCTCTCTCTCTCTCTCTCTCTCTCTCTCTCTCTCTCTCTCTCTCTCTCTCTCTCTCTCTCTCTCTCTCTCTCTCTGTCTCTGTCTCTGTCTCTGTCTCTGTCTCTCTCTCTACTCCTAGATCTTGCCATCCAACCACTTACTAGGTGATTGATTAATTGATTGAACTATTTTCTGAACACATTTAGTCCAAAAACCATAAATGAGATCCATGTTAGATCATATATTTTGAACCGTTTCTTGTATAGTCATATTCATCTTTTCAGCCACCCCACTTTGAGTTGGGTTTCTAGGAGAAGTCAACTCCCTTTTGATACCATGCATTTCAATAAAGTTCTAAAATACATGAGAGGTATACTCCCAACCATTTTTGTCCTCAAGTATTTTAGATTTTTGAAAAATTTTGATTTTTAACAAAAGTTAATATTTTTTAGAATGCATCAAACACATCACTCTTCTTATGTGAATAGGAAATACTCATGCTTTCCTAATAGGATCATCAATGAAACTAATGAAGTAAAATGCTCCAATACAAATGACTATTTAGTGACATAATAATGTGGCCTTTTACATTAGATACGTGCAAAAAGTACAAAGTGCTAGATTTTGGGCCTCTAACAATTATAAGTGACCATGTGCATCTTCCAAGCAGGATCACTAGATATCACACAACAAGCATAGTTGTCCAAGTATTTATTATGTATCAAGTTTTTCTTCGAGTCTAGTGGATGACAAGCATTTTTAAGTGTAGAAGAGGAACCATTGCCAAGTAGCAAGTGCATGCCTCCCACTCCAACAAACACATCCCTTTCTACTAGCATCATACAAACCACTACCTATGAGGAGTAACATGAAGTGATACCCCTAAATTAAGAATCCAATATCGATACATATTGTCATCTATAGCAACCAAGAATGCATCCCCAAGTATAGAGACATATAGCACATCACCATCATCATTGCTTATGGTGTTGACTTCTTTAATCTTTTTTTTAAATTGTGTTATTGCTTGCCATTGCCATCGCTCATTTGCTTCTTCTTTTTTTGTCTTCTTTATTGCCATCGCCATCACTCTTTTACTTTTTTCTTTCATTTCTTTCCATTTGAAAAGCAATCTCTATGTTATTTCCAATAGAGTGTATATAGCATTTGGAAGAAGTTATGCAATGTCTATGAGAAGCAAATCCCTGCATCGCATGTCTATTAGCTATACAAACTCCTTGACATTTTATAGAGGAGAGGACTTCTATATCCATCATTGGATGAGCTTAACATTATCTTTAGTCAATTGTTGTAACGTGCCCGCTCGTCCGCTTGTGGACACGTCTTAGTAGACCATCGGGAAGAGAGTCTAGAAAGCACTGTCTGGCACTTGCAAGGAATGTCACAGGGTTTGCGATCTAGGTCTTCTCGAGTATGCCCCGCACGGAAGTATCCGACCGTTCCCACTAGGATCGACCTGAAACATTTCTACCATTTTTCTCTTTTTCTTTTTAGTATTACTATTTACACTTATACCATGGGTATTTTCTTACACCAAATACTACCTAATTTCTAGTCTCATATGCATATCTTTTAATCAAATCTCCCCTAATGACTCCTCCATCATGGAAAATGCATGGTGTATAAGGATCTAGAAAAGGGCCAGGCCCTTATCCTCAAATTTGCTGACTTTGAGTCATAACAAGCCTTTCTCTCCAAAAGGAAAGATCCTAAAGAAGAAAAAGTCCATCTTGAGGATGATCTCACACCTGCCCAGGTAACCCATGCAAAGAATGCATGCCAAAAATTATGGAGTCTCATAAAGTAGCAATTAGGCAGAATATAGAGATGAATGCATCAATATCATAGATAGGCACCAATGATAGGGTGCGGCCTATGAAAGACACTTGAATTTTGCAATGTGGAACTATAATGGAGCCATGAAGACTAATTGATGGCCATTCTAGGAGACCTTCATTGATGACCAGGACATCATCTTGTATATAGAGACACACTAGGGTCCAGGAATAGACTTGCCCTCGAGAGCCCAATCACAAGGGGGACCAGAGGGTCTAGAGGAGTAGGTGCACTATACAGGGAGGAGGAACATCAAATGGTGCATGGCAACCATCAAAGATTCTCTCTATCAATATAGAATATAAGAATGGAGATAGAGACATTGGCAAGTTTGTGCATTAACTCTTAAGGTTTGTTGAACCTTGCATGCATTCTTTTGATATGAGTGTTTTAGGTGAAGAGAGAGTGAACGAGTAGGAACGATAAGTAGATTAAGTGAGAGATAGGTTGATGCAGAGTATGTGGAGATTGCTAAAAGAATATTTGATTCCATCTAGTCCCATACATTGTGCTTGACTTGCTTGAAATTTTTCTTCAATTGCCAAGACCCAAGGATTCCCAACACACTTGACAACGTACTCATCATTCGTATTCCCAATAGGTGAGCTTGTTAATATGAGTGTTAAATTGAGTTCTATGTCTCTAATATGTTCACACTCTAAAACCCATTATGGTTAGCCTAGGGTGCAACAAGAAGTTTGGTGAAAAGATAGTAAATACAAATCTCAAAAACGAGGGGGAAAAAAGAGTTTATATTTATTTATTTGTTTCCCCCTCCCTCACCATTAACATGTTGCACTAAAAACTTTCTTCTTGCTTTGAAAAAATAATGCACGTCTTCAACTTGAGGTAAAAACTACCTTGATGTTAAGTTAAACATCATAATATATTAACTTCACGGCTCAAATCCCCCCCAACACTTGGGGGCAAAAAATTTCATCCGAATCTTGGAATAAAAAGGTTAACTTCAATGATCTATGCTTTCCTTACACTACAATATTTTGTTTGTGATTGCTTATCAATTTAGAAGTCATTCAAGTCAACCTAATCTTTCAGCATCATGTGAGTGTAACATAAAATTTGGCAAGCAACCTTTATGCCCATTTGATATTGGGAGATAGAGGTGGTTCATGCAATCAAGCAATGATCACCAAACTAAAACTCTTAGGAGATGCCCATCTTTGGTGGAAACAATGGTGCAAGGACCAAAGAACATCTTCGCTATCACTTGGGACAAGATTAAAGACGTCGTGCATGGGCGATACCTTTCACCCACATATCAAGCCCAGAAGACGAATGAATTCTTCAACTAAAAGTAGTTAAGCCAAAGCCTAGAAGCTTACTACTTTAAATTTGTAACACTTCTAAAATGTGCATCTACGATGGATGTTTCACAATAAGTATCCAAATTTTGAAATGGTCTAAATTCGCCCCTAAATACTCACCTTGAGTCTATGAGACCATCATATTTATAGGATGCATTGAATCGAGCAACTCCAATGGAGATCGAACAAAGGCGAAAAAGGCCAAGAAATATAAAAATTTGGAACATAAACTGTCAGAACAAGGGCAACTTCCAAGGATATGCAAAAAGAGCCCAAGGACATTATCAACCAAACAGAACAAAGAGAACCAAATCAAATGCAATGGGAAACTTTCTATCCACAAGAAAGAGCAATGAGGCTCCAAGGTGCTTCTATTGCAAGGAATCGGGACATTTCAAGAGCCAATGCCCGAAGCTTCGCCCAAACAACCACCAAGGTCAGTTTCACGGGCAAAACCAAGATGATAGGGAAAATTTGCTAGAATAAACCCAAAAGAGGTCAGCATGATAAAAATCCTACAATGGAATCCGATATGAAAAGAGTGAGAGTACACACCACTCTCAGTAAGAAGGGTCCAAATCGCCAATTCTCAGTAATTTAAACACTAGCAAATTATCAAGGTAAACCCTTTTGAATTTTAATCGACTGTGGAAGTACCCACTCTTTCACATCACCAAAATGTGCAAAAAGGCTAGGCGCAAACACTACTCTTCCACTTGATTTTCTTGTGGAGTTAGCAAGCAGCAAGGAAATTCTGTCAACATAACAAACTAGCAAGGTAGAATTAGCTTGGGTGGCAATTCTTCCAAAATGAGCTTCCGAATTATGAATCTTGGGGCTAATGAATGCCTGCTCGCGGGCATGGATTGGTTAATTCCAAATAATGCCTATATCCATTGCGGAAAGGGTCAAATTACATTTCAAAACTCAAAGGGAGAACAAATAACCACTCAGGGAGAAGCAAGGAACCCTAAGGTTCAGCTAGCTAAAGCTTTCTGAATAGTAAAAGGACTAAAGAAAGGATTACCCATCTATCTAATTAAGCTCAACAAGGTCGAGCAAGATAGTGAAGTCAAGGACCAACCATCTTGGCTAAAAGATTATGCGAATTTTTTTCCAAAAGACTTGATAGAGCTTCCACCAGCAAGGGAAGTAGATCACAAAATCCAACTCATTCCAAGCGCTGCCCCTATCGCCAAATGGCCCTATCGAATGTCAATTCCTGAAGCCATTGAGTTAACAGAACAACTCAAACAACTATTAGACCAAGGATACATTTGGCCAAGTAATTCACCATGGGGAGCCTCGGTACTATTTCAGAAAAAGAAAGACAAAACGCTCCACCTTTGTATTGATTGCCTTGTAGTCGGGAGTCATATGTTCAGAAAACCTTGTAGTTGGGAGTCTATCCTAGGGATTGGATATTTGTTTTTCACAGTCACTTGGTTTAATCCACGGTAATCTGCACATATCAAGGTTTTCTGCACATATGACTCCCAACTACAAGGTTTTCTAGTAGTCAACCTGTAAAAAGCACTTGATGAATGGGTCTAATGTGGAGAATATCCACTTCTCAGCTACACTCAAATTGGTGAACTTTTCATCTCGGCATAGATTAAATGTATGATCCCATTGGTCTCATGATGCCATCAAGTTGTTAGTCTCAACATGCTTGTTTAAATTACTCTATGTAGCTACAAAATTCACCACTTAAATTGTACACGTGAACTTTTTTTGCTACTATTAATATGTTTTCTTTCCTTTTAAAAGTGGAGTTTGCTCCAAGTCCATTGAACAAGTTTGTTAGCAATTTAGCACTAGTTGAATTGACATTCACTGGCTCTCTTTGGAAGAGGTCTTTAGAACTACTAGGCATCTCAGAATTCATCATCACTCTTCTTAAATTTGCTCTCATTTTCTTGGTTTTGTATACCTTCCTTATTGGCTACTACCACACTACTCACGATCTAGAAGCTTTGATGTTTAATCATTTTTAGGTACTCCAAGAACTCTAGGTTAGAGTATCTAATTAGGTCAATCACACAAGCCTCATGAGAGTTGTTACTATATCATGTTTCTCTTGAGGTCACATGATGGGCTAGGGTCTCTAGATTAGTGTGGGTAAATTATCTTAAAGCCAATCCCCTTAAGATACTCCCTAAAATAAAAATTTTATCTATCGAGACGAACTTAGTTGGTTTTCTACTTAAGTTGGTTGTTAGTATGAAGAATAGGGTCTTGTTAAGGAAGGATAGTTCAACAAGCCTTTGAGTCCTCCATCCATTGGATTTGCCTAAGATTGATCTATGATATAGTCAGGGCAATTGGCTTCAATGAATCAATCCATCCTATATTGCTATTTTGGATAGGAGAGGTGAGAACTGTATATCCATTATAAATTAGTTGAAAATTATTTGAATGCTTGGTAGATATATACACGGCTTGAAATGCAGTGAATTTCTTCTAACTTTATCATCACCTTTGTTAGTTAACTCTATTTTCTACTAGGGTCTAAAAATTTCATCAAAAGGATAATATATTCCCACTATTCTTGATTTATCAAGGAGATAAACAAGTGGACAAAAATAATTCTTTACATCAATAGGAAGGGAATACATTATTCGAGTAGTTTGGGATACTACAACCTAGGCATGGCATTGCGATACATCCATTACATAATAATTAGGATTCTAGGAATGGATATACGAAAATCTATATTTTAGGGGAAGATCAAGTAATCCATCTTTCTTGTAGTTGCGACAACTAGAGCGTCCTACAACCATGACTCGGTTAGCATGTATAACCTTTGTAACCTCCTCATAGATGTATTGATTTAATTTGACTTGTCATCCTCTAGTGAACATGTTTGAGTTTACTCTGGCCTCATAGAAGAGATAAATCTTGGCAACCTTAAGGGTTTCCATCCATCTTAGCCTCTTTAAATTATTATAGAGGTAAGCAAGATGGTTTGCGTCAATGTAACAATACCCTCCACTTAACATCCATCATCTTTCGTAATACAAGGGTGAAAGATCGTCTGTTTGATCTAATATTTGCATCATCTGGTTTGTCCAACTGAAACTAGAGGAGCGCATTGTTGACATAAACATAACTTGGAATATCAAGAATCATTCCCAAGGTTTGTCTTTCTGCCAGAAATCAAGAATATATATTAACAAGAGAAAATTTTCACAACTTAAGGGAAATATATTTTATGCTGTAATTCTAACTAGTTTTATTTACTTGTGTTGTATCCTATATCAACATGCGCTCTGATACCAATTGTAACGTGCCCATCCAAGCCGCTTCCTTGTTCGGTACGTTCTTAGTAGCCCATCAAGAGATGTCCTAGAAAACGCTGTCCGGGATTTGATGAAATACCTCAGAGTTTGATATCTAGGCTCGCTTAAGTCTATCCCGCAATGGAAGTTTTGACCATTCTCATGAGGATTGACCTGAGTCTTTGGTCCCTATCAATAATCAAATCAACTACTAAACGATTGATTAGTGTCAGTAATTCGAGTTTCCGCTTCTTATAGAATTTTCTAATTGAAATGGACTTGCGTTGCACTAGGTTCGAAGAGAATGGGAGATGAAGGGGAGTGTAGCACTTTGATCCTTTCTGCCCATGGTGCAAAATCCCATTCTGGCCCTAAAATGATGCAAGTCAGGCTTTTTGATCTCTAATGGTCTTACATTTACCTATTGAAAATGTAAATTTTATTCCTTTTTAGGAAAGCTCCCGGCTCACCGAGACCACCCAACCATAGGTCTAGATCCATTGGGGGTCCATCCTCCCACTTCCCTCGAGAGAGTATTCTTAATTACCTAATTATCTACCACCTTAGATTCAACATATAAAAATAGCTTCTTTGATTATCTCTTGCTACAAATTCGTTACACGCCTTTATTTCATGACACAAAGACAGAGTAAAGCAATTTATTCTCAATAGTTCCTTTAAGAAAAATAACTTTTTACAATGTTTTCTATTCTAGCTAGATATGATGTCAACCCGAATGTATTAGTCTCTCCAAGTTCAGTTCCTAAACTAGTACTGGAACTTCTAGGATAGTATCTAGAATTTGAAGGGAAGTTGGCAATTTGTAAGAGTCTAAGGAGGAGTTTATGACTAGAGCCCCCTGGTATTCTCACTTCCTTTTGCTAACTAGAGTTCCCTACGATCATGCTATGCTCGGTCTAAACTCTCTAAAGCAAAAAAAAAAAAAAACCCCATTGGAGTAGGTTTTATACGCGTTGGCCTTGGGGAGGTCTAGCACCATCAAAGAACACTACCTTAGTCCACGTTCTGTACTCATCGGAATATTGCCTTGGTCTATACCCGATTATCCATATTTTAGCTTGATGATTTTAGGAAAGATTAGTACCTAACTTAGAATCACAAACACATTTCGAATGCATTATACATAAAATTTAAACAAATCTTTTCTTTCCTAAAATAATAATATCAAGGCAAAACTTAGCATAAGTGACAATACCTTCCAATAATCTTCTCGGAATTACCCTCCCTCGGGATCTAGTTCAGATTGAATCTAAACAAGAATTCTATTATTGAGAACTTAAATGTCTTTTCTCAATGGAGTTTTGTGGATCCTTGCCCTGTGATAATTTAAAAAAAAAAGGTTAGTTTTATTACAAAAGTATTCTTTTAACAATTTCATCTCAAGACCTTTTACATACCGAGAATTAGTATCCATGTTTATCCATCAAAGGTTTCGTTAGATCAATGCAAATAAAAAATTTTAAGTCTTTTTAGGAACAGAGTACCTTCCTTATACTTCTCCTTGGTACATCTCGTACAAACCCAAATTATCCCTTGGAATTTGCAGTTAAGACTTTCTTTAAAAGATTTTATGTAGGAGTTTAAAAAACACATGTACAACAAGATGAGGAAAGACATCATCTCATCCCACGCCCATCAACCTCTCGAGGAAGGCAAAGCGCTCTATAGAGAGGCTTTTCGTGAGCAGATCTGTAGGTTTTTGGTCAGTCGAGATCTTGACAAGATCAACAGACTTGTCCTCAACGACCCCACGTATGAAGTGATACCTCACCTCAATGTGTTTCGTCTTCGTATGGAAGACCGGATTCCTGGCTAATTGAATAGCACTCATAGAATATGAATGCAGTGTAGGGATAACATCAATACCAAGGTCGGCAACAACCAAACGACCCAACCAAATGGCCTCCTTGCAAGCCTCAGTGGCTGTAACATACTCAGTCTATGTAGTAGAAAGGGCCGTGCATTTCTACACCCTGGACATCCAAGAAAGAGCACCTCCAGCATATGTGAATACATAGCTGAAAGTGGACTTCCTACTATCTGCATGGCTTGCATAATTAGAGTCAGTGTTCCCCAGGACTCTTGTATCCTGGCTGCCATAGCATGTGCACATATCTGTTGTGCCCTTCAGGTACCTCATGATACCCTTCATGGCATACCAATGCCTCTTGCCAAATGTAGCCATATAGCGTGCCACAACACCAATTGCAAAGGCAATATCTAGACGAGTGGCTATCATGGCATACATAAGACTGCCCACTGTGGATGCATAGGGAATCTTGGGCATCTCGGCCCTCTGCTCATCTCTCAGCGGACAATCAACCTGTGATACCTTCACATAAGAAGGCAATGGATAGCCAATAGGCTTTACATCTTGCATGCGGAAGCGCTCAAGGACTTTATGAATGTACTCCCTCTGTGACAAGTAGAGGAGTCCTTGATGCCTGTCGTGTCTAATGCGCATACCAAGTATGTGAGCAACATGTCCTAGATCTTTCATCTCAAAGCTCTTCTTGAGCTGAGCCTTAAGAGCATCTAGCTCCTCATGAGCTTTCCCTGCTAATCAGCATATCATCCATATAGAGGACCAAAATTAATAAAGAACCATCACGGGCTTTCTTCGTGTAAAGAAACGGATCCATAGCACTCCTGCTATAGCCTTGTGGCTGCATAAAGGCATCAAACTCATGATACCGCTCCCTAGGTGCCTATTTTAAGCCATAAAGACTTTTCTTCAATTTGCACACTAGGTGCTCCCTGCCAGGTTCTTCAAAGCCCTTAGGCTGCTCCATATAAATCTCATCATGCAAGTCCCCATGTAAGAAAGCCTTCTTGATATCCATTTGGTATAAATCCAAGTCAAGTTGAGCAACTAAAGCCAAGACTAAGTGCAAGGTGGTCATCTTAACCACAGGAGAAAAAACCTCATCAAAGTCCACACCATGCTCCTGCTTAAAACCCTTTGCTACCAATCTAGCCTTGTATGCCGGCTTGGGGTGTCTAGGGGTACTTTTCAGCTCATACACCCACTTGCATGGCAAAGCCTTCTTGCCCTTAGTCAAGGAAACCAAATCCCAAGTCTCATTCTTATGCAAGGAATCTATCTTAGACTGCATAGCCCTCTCCCAGGAGTGATTGTCACCCCTGCGCATAGTTTCATCATAAGTGAAAGGCTCTCTTGCATCTGTAACCAGGACATAATGCATCGAGGGCTGAAATTTATCAAGTGGACGTCTATCTCTAGTAGGCCATCTCACGGCAGGCTCTACTGCCTGCCCAGCTGCCTGTCCAATGCCGCGACCATGAGCATTTGCTGTAGCTGTAGGTCGTCCAACTGGCTATGCGGGAGCTCTCGGCTCCTCCTGAAATATGACCCTGCGGATCTCAACAACTCTCTCAGGCTGCCTATGCATCTTGTCTTCATGGAAGACTACATCATGACTCTGGATGACTTTTTGCACCTATGGATCCCAGAGACGGTAACCCATCTTGCCTATATCCCCATAACCAAGGAAAATGCACTTGACACTCTTAGGATCTTGCTTACTTCTCTTGTTCCTAGGCACATGGCAAAATGCCTCACATCCAAAGACACAGAGATGCGCATAAGAGGGAGGTTTTCCAGTCCATACCTCCTCGGCAACCTGAAAATCCAAACCACTAGAAGGTGATCTATTTATGATATACACAGCTATACTAACTACCTCAGCCCAAAAGCTCTGTGGTAGGCTTGCGTGGCTAATTATACTATGTACACGCTCCTGGATGGTTCTATTCATCCGCTCAGCCAAACCATTATGGGGGGGTGTAGGGGGCGGTCAACTGACGCTTAATACCCCTCTCATCACATAACTGCTCAAAAGCACGTGAGACATACTCACCCCCATTATCTGTCCTTAGGCATTTTAGCCTATACCCAAACTGGTTCTCAACCAATGCAAGCCATCTCTGAAACACAACCAAGACATCGGATTTCAGCTTATCCCATTAACGCATGAGTGAGCCCTTGGCATGAGTGAGCCCACAGACATCCAAATGTACCAATGCCAAGGGCTCACTCATGCGTGGCCTACCAGACTTTTTATGCGTAGACCTAGTCTGCCAGCCATAAAGACAATGCTCACATGAATCAAAACATGCATAATCAAGGGGCGGTAAGTACTGCAAACCAGAAAGCATTTTCATTCCCTTCAAAGACATATGGCCCAAACGGGCATGCCAAAGAGATACATGTGGGATAGAACCCATAGACAAAACATGATCAAGGGAAGAAGCTGATACAATCAAGGGATAGAGGCTGTCTGCCTTGGCACCTCTCGCAATCACAAGTCTGCCATGAGTGATCTTCCATGCAGAGTCTCCGAATACATGATAACCAGCGTCATCAAGCTGTCCAGCTGACATGAGACTGCATGTCAAAGTAGGTACATGACGTAGATCCTGCATAACAAAACTGTTGCCAGAAGGAAACTGCAGCCTAACATCACCAATGCCCACAATATCAAGAGAGCTATCATCACCCAAGTGCACAGAACCCGAAACAGTACGGTATGAATGAAACCACTCTCGGCAAGGTGTCACATGAAAGGACGCACCTGAGTCCAAGAGCCAACATTGTGCATACATAGAGTGTATCTCTGTCATCTGCGAAGCACTAGAAGAAGCTATAAGGATATAATCATCATCATCTACATCCTCAGGCTGCATAACATTGATCTCTTCAATTTTAACACTGGACTTTGCAGGCACTATGCTGCGATCAGAACACTTATCCCGCACTTTGTCTTTCCCCTTATCTTTACGCCTTTCATTTCTCAGTTCATGGCATTGTGGCCTAATATAGCCATTTTTCCCACAATGGTGACATGTAACATCTGCATTCCTGCCACGGGATTTACTACGTGACTTCCCACGAGACTTGGACTGAGATTTCTAAGAATCTCGTCCACGGCCACTGCCACTGCCATGCTTTCCATATCCATCATTCCTACCTCTAACGATCATCGCATGCGACATATGAGAGGCATCCAAATTCTTACTGTTAACCTCTTCCTGCAGAAGAGCACTCTCAACATGAGATAATTGTAGCAGTAGAGGCACATAATGCAGTGCGGAATACATCCCATGACTCATTAAGAGTACCAAGCAAGAAAAGAGGAGTGACATCCTCTGCAAAAGTGATGTCCTACCAAGTCAAGTTCTTGAGTATAGCATGGAACTGGCTCAAGTGAGCAGACATGGTCACATTCTCCTTCATGTGTAGATCCATAAGCTGCTTTAGCCAATACATCTGACTCGCTAGACTTTTCTTGTCATAGAGATTCTTGATTTTATCCCACAACTACCATGCACTTTGTTCTTCCTCAAATACATTGTAATGAACATGTTCTGTGAGAGAGAATACAATAGTGGACTTGCATAACTCATCAAGCTCAAGCCATTCCTCATATGGCATAGTTGCAGGCGGATGCCTGCTCAACCTCAAAGGTTTGATCTGCGATTTTTGCACCAACACCTGCCAAATCTGGCTCTTCCAATAAGAGTAATTCGTACCATCAAGCTTAGTGATGTTGAAAATAGCATGTTCAGTGGACGAACTCGCCATAATGCAGGTTGGAACACTGTAGACAGTTCAAAACTGCTTGCTGCTAACTGCAAAAAATGACAAACAAATCACCAAAATCGAGAGAAAATGGCAAGAAAAGTGTAACCAAAGCTGCTGCCCACCAAGTACTAGTGAAAGTATATCATTTCAGAATATTTCAGCATGAAAAATCTATGTCAGTCCATACATATATGCTTGCTGTAATAAATTACATATTTCAGTACATGAGAGCTAATAGTGCCAAAATCGGATCCCAAGTCAATCAGATACTGCCAAGACCAAATCCGACATCATGCGGGTATAACATAGGCATTTGACAGTCGATAAGCATGAATCCAACACCCAAACATGTCATACAAACATCTGCCAGTGAGTAGGCACACCCCCCAGTCAACGGGGCAAAGTGTTCCTGCCACTACCAAGACTTGACACAAGTAGATGTTAGCTCACAAAGAGAGGGACCCAAAGCAGAGAGTCAGCTCATAAGCATTAGAGGAAGCAAGACATATGAACCATGCATCACCTTGAAGGGTAAAAGATCCCAAATAGTCTCAAAAGCTCAAAGAGCATAGACTTGATAATGGCCATTAAGTGTGGGAGCTCAATATCAATGGTATAGCAAAGTATGTGTCATGGCTTGAGGTGGTAGATTTGTTTAAGGCTATATGGGCTTGGTAGACTTGAGGGCAACCAATGGACTCTGAGGGTGATGTGGTATTGTGCTAGGGATTGTGATAGCCATGATATGATGAGGCATGGACACTCATATTTTTTATTTTATGAGTGTTTAATGATGAGGTCGTGGTGAACACTCATGAGTTTCATATTATGAACTCTCTAATAAAGTTCTTGAAATGTGGAAATGTGGCTGGTCAAGTGTGAGCAAGGAGAGCTTGCCATCAAAGTAGGCAAAATATTCTAGATCCTATTGTTGGGCTACATTACTGTTCTAGCATAGCAGTCTCCCTATCTGGGTAGCCCCATTGGAAATAAGAAAAGAAAGAAAACATTTGATGATTCAAATGTGTGATTCTCAAAAGGCTTGTACGAGTTCAAGGGTGTCATTTGAAGCATATGGTTCGTTTGTATAAGAAGCTACATCTAAAGCTACTTCAAGTGAATTCCCAAGCATTCAATCATGTTCCTTTTGAAAGTAGCACGTAAGGATTGAATACATCCAAAGTTGGATGAGCAAATCAAGGCATAGCACATTTGAAATCAAGCTAGAAGAGCTCATCCAAGTGCTTCATTTGATGCTAGTAATCTAGGCACTTGAAGGAAAGGAAAAGTGATATGCTGCTTTTGGGCTATCCAAGAGATTCAAACATTGTAAATAATTTAAAATGTCATAATGCCAACTTGAAATTGTAGCTTTGCCTTGAATAATGTATTCTTCCATTCTTAATTTTTTATTCAAATAAGAAACAAATTCAAACCATCATTTTCAAAAATGCTACTTTTGATTCAAATAAGAATTCGATGATTGTGACATGAAAGGCATTCATGTTTAAATACTTTGATTAATTAGTCACGATGAGGATTGAACTAAGCAAAAAAAGCATGGAATGTTAATAAAAGCATGTCTCCTCTTCCATTTGAAAGCATTCAAATTAGCAACCCATTCAAAAGCACTTGGAAAAACATACCCTATCAAAACCATCAAGATTAGCACAAAGCATTCAGATTAACATCCCATGTCAAAAACATTTGGACCATCATCCTATTAGAAAGGCAATAAGCAATAAAAATGTGTGATGCTAATAAAAGCTTGCCTTCACTTCAATTTGAAAGCGTTTGGATGGTTATGGATTATGATCAATTATAGAGGGCATTCGAAGGAGTTATTTACATGAATCCCAAAAAGAACACCTAAAAACCCAAAAGGGACATATTGAAAATAAATAAATTATGGGCATTCTTCTTGTTAGTCAGAAGAGTCTCCTCAATTCAATTTCTTAGGAATGGGTAGGCAGTGATCATAAGAATCATCATTGTGGCAATTAGGTGTGATTGAACCTAATGTTGTAGACTTGAAAGAGCACATCTAGATTTCAGTCAACCAAACAAACATATTTGAATGCTTTGAGTGATGTAATTGAGAGGGCAATCCCAAAAGCACCTAGAATGCCTTATGTTAATGGGTGGATTTGAATTAGATGGGTTAATTGGATCTGAGTCATCTACTCTTGGTTATTGATTTGAATGTTTATCCTAATGTTGGCATCTAAATGTCATAGTCCAAATGCTAGCATCTGAGCATTTGAATCAAATTGGACTATCCTTTTATCACAAAGGCCCAAGTGGCTATGTTTTTAATGGATGGAGAGTCCTCTCTCTCTCTCTCTCTCTTTCTCTCTCTCTGTCTTTGTCTACATTCAATGGTTCTCTCTCTTTAATGGGCTATTGTCACACGAGTGTCATATTGACAATACTTTGGCAATGGAGTTGTTGACTTCCTTTGACAAGTGATTCGTTCCAGCATTCCTTTCCCTATCTAGGCATTTAGTTCCTTAAATATTTTATATAGGAAATGTATATTTCTCTTCCTATCAACTTTTATTAAAAAGTTCCTCCTTATGATTCAAATGCTCTTAGCACTTGAGTAAGTTGGATTTGAATATGAGTTCCATTTAGTGAGTTACATTTGAATGCAAGCTGTAGAGAATTTTTATCCAAAGAACTAATCAAGTATTCTAATTTGAATTTTTTTTTCTAATCTCTTTCCCAACACAATTGGTATTGTCTCAAAAATTGATTAAACATTAAGCCCAACTAATCATCCATAACAATCATCAATCAAAGCAATTTAAGACAATGCTATGGATGATTATAGAATTCATTTGTAAAGGTGTTTTTTGAGTTGTTAATTTCTATCTAGTCTTATCTACTCCACCAGTCAAATCATACTATCAGATAAGGTCTCTCCATTCCAATCTCCTAGTCTAACCTACTCTAGCCATGCAAAATTTGGATTAAGCACAACGTGAAATTGAGAGAGTTTCACCTCACCTTTCCATCCCAATATTTATCACTTATGCCTCCTATTTTGCTATGCAATAGGAATGAGAGTGTCCTAGATAAGGTGAATCCATATGTGTCACAAAAAAACAAAGGTAAAAGATCAAGCTACATGCATGATAAATAGGGCTTGGATGGAACTCCTACTATTTTGAGTTGTTCAATGCTCTTGGATTCGGCTACCTCTCACATAAGTGTGCTCATAATCTAATCTCATAGCCATCTTCTCTCTTTTCAATCCACTCTCCCACTCCCTTGCAAGTGATCTGCTCCTCGAGTGCTCCAACAAAGGGAGGAAAAAAAAAGAAGAAATAGATATATCCCAACCTCACCTCTACTCACTCCCTCAACCTCACACTCTTACTCTCGCTCGCTCTCAACATGATGCAAAAGAAGGTAGGATAGGATTATTAAAACACTTTTTGGCTTTTATACATAGGTTTTGAGTTTGAGGCTTTCGCTCAAAGCTGGGTGGCCTTCGCTCCTTTTTGGATCTCTTGACTCTAGCCCTCCTACTATATGCATACAACATTAAGTAAATTCAAACCACTCTTCTCAAAAATTGATAGAAAGCTAGTGATGAAGCGAAAGTAGCTGATATTATTGCAAAATCCCTAGGAAAGTTGAAGGAGGAAATTATGAGTGTAGTGCAAGCACCTTTGAAAGAAATTTATTCGATAACAACACAATCTTCTAGTGCACAACAATCCTCAAGTAGCTCAACTCCAAACCCACCTAGATCCAATATCTAGCATGCTAAGTATTATGGGTACGGCCATGTGGCTATAAACTGTCCGACGCCTTCAAGACTAATACTTGACCATCCATTGTTTTGCATCTTTTGCCTTAAGACAAGTCCTCTAGATACAAATTGTTGGCATAAGATAGGTCAAGAGTAACAATAAGCTCGTTCAATGCAAACGAATTACAATTACATGGATCGTAATAATACGGCTTATATGATTGGACCACCTAATCAACCTTTTTACGCATGGCTGATCAAAGGAAAGTGATTCCTTTGGGGTTACTTTGAAATGTGAAATCTGTATTTGCTAGCTTAGAATTTCATGTGAATTACTTAGTAGTTCACTCATTGTCAAATATCTCTTCATATTCTGTGTTGTTGGGTCGACCTTGGTTACACCAAGCAAGGTGCACTCAGGATTGGTATAAAGGTTCAATTGTGATTGGTCCTCAAAATGATCGGGTTAAAATACAAGTTGTTTCGAAAGGATTTTTGAAAGAGTCAGCAGATGAGATGGTTAGTAAAATGGATGAGAAATCCAACAGTGAGTTTTATGATTCGGAAATGGAGAGGACTGATAATGAAGGACCTTATGCCTGGTTATTTAGAACACAACGCCCATCAAGAGTAGAAAAAGTGGAGGTAAATATAGTACATCAACCTCACAAGGTAGAACGAATGGGTATTGGTGAATATATTGTAACATTTTCATCAAAAAATGATTCAGATAGTGATATTACTCGCTATTTGTCTATGTCTAAAGATTCAACCCTAGAATTCTTAATGCTCTCTATAGGGGAAGAGAAATACTTTGATGATTCGCTTAAAACATATCCCCTATTATCCATAGATCAAGAGGAAAATGATCCAGAAGTTGCATTTTTTACATATAGCAAGGCAGAAGCAGTTTCTATGGATGAATTAGAAGAGGAAGAGATGCCTAAGTTTGTGGCATTTAATGTAAATGACATCTCAACAACCTTTTTGCAGAATATGGACGAATTTGACGTTACTGAGAATAATAATGGCATGTCTGAGAGTACTTTTTACTATTTTCCCTTATGAGGAAAATGTTGTACCCTTTGGATTTGAACAACTGCCAAATAAATCTAGAAGAACTTATTGTCACTAGTTAGAAAGAAAGGAACTAGAACGGAGGAGTAGAAATAGGTGCAAACCATTTACAAAGACCAATATCACATAATGATGAGGATGACTCAGCTTCGGCCTTGCATAGGTTTGCACAAACATCTAGTGAACATCATGGTAATGATAGGATCATTAGAGAATTAAATGAGGCTTTGGAAGTAGAACATGAGGCAGCAGAGACTGCTATAAATGAAGCAATGAACAAAATTACCGAGTTACAAAAGGAAAAGGCAGAATTTCAATTTAGAGAAAGGTGATATCTAGATGAAATTTCACTTCTAGAGTTATGTTTAGAGGAACGGAGGTCAGAATTTAGTAGTGGGGAGTTACAGATGGAACAAGCTTTGCATATAGATAAGAACTATTGGGACGGATATGAGAAGACTAATTGGTTTTGGGAAAAAGATAAGTCTAAGTGTATTTTTGAACCAAAAACTCGAGTGAAAACCCATTGTATCATCCCTTTAAGCGCTTCAATGGAAATGCGCAGAAGATGTATCATTGTTCTAAAGGACCACTAGTTAGTTATCAACGAGTCCAATCTGAATCCATTAAGATCAAGATGCAAAATATGCCAAGGGTTGTATTACCTCATCCCAAAGAAAGGGTGATGGATTTTACTATCTATGGGGATGGAAAGGAACAACAACTTAGATGGTTTGAACCTGCGACACGTAGGGATTTTGTAGAACTTAAACAAGTCATACATTATCTGGGTTGTCGAATTCAAGGTGAGGAAAATGAGGATTTTCATTCATTAATTCTTCAGCTTAAGGGTAACTTATGGTCTTGGAGTTTAGATGATCAAGAATGTTTAGAAAAAAACAATAAAATCTTATGTCAATGTCGTAAGTTACATGATCAATATCCACGTGATCAAGAGCAGATTTTTCAGATGATAGGTTCTATAAATACCATATTCACAACAAAGCATAATATAAATTTGAAGCCAATTTTGCATGGTTGGAGTAAAGGACAAGGAAATCATACCGATAAGCTATTTCCAGATATAGTGGATGTCCATATGATAGAAATGAGTGAGGGTATTCAGAATGATCTCGCTATTGTTCCTTATACGGTTGTACCTTTGGTACATTCTGTGAATGCGAGGGAAGAAGAACGAAAATCAAGTTCCCAAAATAGTTTTCTTTAAAATGTATCCATGGGGATATCTGAGGATGTACCTACAATCAACCCTCGAAAAATAGCCTCTTTGTTCCTTCAAGAGCCCGAAGTGGAAGTAATTAAAATAGAAATGGCAAAAGGGAAATATTTGAATCTGGGGACTCATTTGAGCCCTTAGGAAAATATTTGAATCTCGGGGCTCAATTAAGGCCCTAAGAAAATATTTGAATCTTGGGGCTTAATTGAGCCCCTTTCTATTTTAACTACTTGCACTTTGGGCTCTTCAAGAAACAAAGAGGCTATTTTTCGAGGGTTGATTGTAGGTACATCCTCAGATATCCCCATTGATACATTTTCAAGCAAACTATTCTTGCCACTCGATTTTGGTTCTTCTTCCCTTGATTTCATTGAATGTACCAAAGGCACAGCCGTATAAGGAACAATAGCAAGACCATTCTGAATACCGTCAATAATTTCTATCATATGGACACCCAATAGATCTAGAAATAGCTTACCGGTACAACTTCCTTTTCCTTTACTCCAACCATGCAAAATAGGCTTCAAATTTATATTATACTTTGTCGTGAACATGGTATTTATAGAACCTATCATCTGAAAAATCTGCTCTTGATCACATGGATATTGATCATGTAACTTACGATGATATTGACGTAAGATTTTATTGTTCCTTTCTAAACATTCTTGATCATCTAAACTCCAAGACCATTGCTTACCCTTAAGCTGAAGAATTAATGAATGCAGATCCTCATTTTCCTCACCTTGAATTTGACAACCCAAATAATGTATGACTTGTTTAAGTTCTACAAAATCCCTAGGTGTCGCAAGTTCAAACCATCTAAGTTGTGGTTCCTTTCCATCCCCATAGATAGTAAAATCCATCACCCTTTCTTTGGGATGGGGTAATACAACCTTTGGCATATTTTGCATCTTGATCTTAACGGATTCATATTGGACTCATTGATACTGTTGGCATCGATAACAAATTATCGGTCCCCTAGGGCTTTGTGGTTCCCCTTCCCCCATTGGATTACGAAAAGTGCCATTATTTCTCCAAAAAAGAGAATTTCTCCCTCGGTTGCCATCAATATTGTAATTATTTCGAGGCACTCTAGCTCTACCTTGGGTTCGCAATCCTCATGGCCTAAAAGGTTGATTAGGTGGTCCAATCGCATAAGTCATATTATTACAATCCATGTAATTGTAATTTGTTTGCATTGAACGAGCTTGTTGTTACTCTTGACCTATCTTATGCCAACAATTTGTATCTAGATGCCCTATCTTAAGGCAAAAGGTGTAGAACGATGGATGGTCAGGCATTAGTCTTCAATGCATCGGACACTGTAGCCACATGGCCATACCCATGACATTTACCACACCTGATATTAGATCTAGGTGGGTTTGGAGTTGAGCTACTCGAGGATTGTTGTGCACTAGAAGACTATGTTGTTATCGAATAAATTTCTTTCAAAGGTGCTTGCACTGCACTGATAATTTCCTTCTTCAACTTTCCTAGGGATTTTGCAATAATATTAGCTCCTTTTGCTTCATCAAGAGGAGACTAAGATTGCGGCATAGAAGGTGTTCATGTTTGCATCATATAGGTTGGAATACAAGTGTACGGATTTAAAGGCACACTTAATACATTTGGACTTGTCGTTCTCGATGGATTTAAAGGAATGGTCACATAAGACACGTTCTTAGATATTCCGCTTGAAGTGCTTGGATATTCCATCCGAGGTTCTTTAAATAAGTCCCTCCATCGTTGTTTGCTAAGTTGCACTTCTTCCCACCATCTAGCATGTATTTTAGCATTTGCCAACATAGTTGGCCATCGTAGGCTAACATGCTGATGAACTTTAGGGTTAAGCCCATCAATAAATTTACGTTTTTGCGTAGGTTCATCAGGAGCTGGATTCATCTTTCGAATAATTGTCTTCATACATTTAATGTAATGTTCAACACTTTCGACTGTTTCTTAGGACAAATAATCCAATGGAAGGGCTAGTCTATCTTGGAAAACTTGTCGTCGAAATTTTTCCAGGAATGCTATTGATAAGGCCGCATAAGTCACTTTATGTTGGGCATCTAGGTTCCCATACCACCTTGCTGCCTCATCTTTTAATGTTGCAAGGAAGATATGAAGCTTTTGGTCATCATCTACTATCTCATTGGTGACACAGGTCACCTTAAATCTTTGCAAATGTGCATTAGGATCCTCGTCCCACAATCCCCCAAATTGCATGAAGTTAGCTAATTTGACTAGATTACGAGCCATTGTTTCTCTAAATAATATCTCTAACCTAAATCTTGGGTATAATATCCAACCACAAAGGTTCCTTAGGCTCCTTAAATAGTTGCCACATCCAAAATTCGACTCTAAATCCCAATCAAAGGGTGGTTCAGTACTCCCTACTCTAGCATTAGCTTCACTCTCTCTACTTTCGCTACTTTGTCTACTCCTTTCCCCAGTGACACTACTAGTGCTGCCTAAGGCCACTCAATCCCATTGATATGAGTCTACTTCACTTCCCATTGATGGCGTTTTATCGAATGATATACTAGGTCTAAAAGGTTCTACGTTTGAGGTAGACACAGCATCTATCCCCGGATTCAATAATGCATTCACCCTCTCAAGCCTTTCTAATAGCCAAGCCTCCTGTCGTGTTGCGCATTCTCTAGCTTGTTGATCTCGAGCTTCATTTTGTTGTCTCTATCTCTCCTCTGAATTCATCCACTATTAATGAAATAGCTATTACTTTTCCAAAATTTTGCATGTTTTGTTTGAATCTATAAAGTTAAATTTATGCGTGCATGGGTGCTTAGAAGGTTTAAAATGATTGGTAACTTTGGGTCTTTTTCTCCATAAGGCAACTTTTCTTCTTGCTCAGGAATTAGGCCTAAAATTTCAATGATCTCTCTAACATCTTTTGTGTCGAAAGTAACTTTTAAACCTCTAGATACATGTATCCGAGGCAACACATCATCCCATACCACTCTTCTAAAAGTTCAATAGGCATTACAATAATACCAATCAAAGTGGTATGATACACTGATTGTATTTATTTCCACTGCATCTATTAGCCCAAAGTGCACTGCTAATAAAACTGGTTTGTGGGCAATCATTATAACCCCAACTCCAAGAAGATAATTGTTCTACGTCTATAGTTAATTTCAAGCCAAAATATTTTCCCCCCTCTACTAAGTCTGTGTCTATTGCCCAATCCAATATTCTCCTTTGGTAACTTTGGGGCAAATTAGGAAAATAGTCTCTTAGAAAAGAGACCTCATATTCACTCATAAATACCTAGGATTTCAATATCCTAAGGAGATTGATCACCTGATTGAGTGCACTTGGCTCCCGAAAAACGCACCAAAAATTACCATCCAAAAACCAAGCCACTTCTAATCCTATTGTCAAGTCAACTCTTACGAGTTGTTGCACTGAATAGGTGATATTGATAACTAATTTCTATGATTTATCCTAGCCTTCCTCAATATTTACGACACTCGTTTGTAGTAGCTCAACTAATCTAATATCGAGAACTCAATAAAATTGCATATTCTTGCACTTCGTCTCTATCTCTGTACTAGACACTAAAATACTAAACCTAGGATTTTTATCCCTTGAGGAATTAACTTGAGAGCATAGACCCAATAATTCTATCTAACTCCTTTTATTATCAAATCAACTAACATTCCTCAAACCCATAAACTCTAATTTTCTTTTAAAAACATTTCCCTTGTCCAATATGGTATAACTTAATACCTTGTCAATATTTTTAATCTGCATAAAGTTAAACACACCATATTTTATATTAATAATATTCAAAGTAATAACATCAAATTATTATTTTTTCTCTAACCCTAAGAAAATTTCATAAAACATCAAAAACTATATTCTTAGGTTTTCTATAGAAGATCCTAATTTTTAATGAATTAAAAACATGATTTTTATCAAAAATAGTGTAATTTTCTCCTTTTAAAACTATTTTTTATTTTTAAGAAATATTAAAAATATTCCAAAAATTTAAGAGAATTTTCAAAATACTTTTAGGATTACATAATTCATTAAAAAAATATTACATCTCATAGATGTTTAACCAAATATTTTATAAAAATTTATAGATAGCATTTTTAAGCCATTTTAAAGCATTTTTTACTATTTTTTATTTTTTAAATATAAAATCAGACCTACATAAATTCTAACAAATATCTAGAGTTGAAACTCAGGCTCAAAGACATTTTATAAAAATTCCAAACCAAAGGAATAGTTATACTGAATCGCTTTTTTCTGTTAAACAAGTTAAGGCACTTACATAAAGGACGAGAATCGTAATTGCATCTTTGGGAGCCATGTCATTTGTAGTCCAGTCAAGGGAAGTCTATCCAGTCATTTCAAACAATGAGCTCGTCATTTTTTTCTTCCTTGAGTTTTCATTTTCGAATTGCATTGTTGCCATGGGAATAACCACTTATAACTCTCGTAAGACTTAATCTTGATTAATTTCAAGCTCAAGGGCTTAGCCTCCATAGTTTCATGTTGACGACTAAGAGGGGGAAGGAGAGAAATTCAATATCTCCATCATTTGTCCATGGAATCAGGAGCGAACTAGAGAGATTGGAAGGCAACAGACAATGCTCATACCCTATCACTTCAGAAGAAGGGGGTACATTGAAGCTCCAAATTTGAGATTGGAGGAGAAGACATGGCGATGGTCATGGAAGAGGCATCAGCTTGTATCCTTTCCTCTTTGTGTCCTCCCACTACACTTATTTGGCAATCTTCCTGATTTTGATGGCTTGGGAAGCCTCTTATCTCTCTCCCTCTCTCTAATTGATGGCATTTAAGAATATGGCGTCCTCTTCTTCATCATATTTGCTCTCTCTCATACACACCTCATCGTAGCATGATGGCATCCCCTTCTTTTTCCACGACTCCTCCTTCTTCAACGAACTCCCTCTCTCCAATTGCCCCCCTATGTGCTTTCTTCCCCTTTCTTAATCCTCCTCTACATCAATCGTAGCCTCCTTTTCCTCTCCCTCTCTCCATCTTCCCCATAGCATGATGGCGTTATCTCTTCATCTTCATGACCTCTCCTATCCTCCTTGTTTTTGCAACAGCCACCCCTTTCTTTTTTCTTTCTTTTACTTTTTTTAAAATGAAACCTTTTAATTAATTAATCCTACATTCAAAATGGATAATGATGAAGACCCTCAATGCAAGAGATATTCTGCTATACTAATGATAGGGATACAAAGCGAAGGTCCCTTAATAGTTTTGGCCTTGACAATTTGACTATCTCATTGAAAAATCCTATGTTACTTGCGGAAAGGTTCAAGCTTTTCAATTACCTGATATTCAACACCTCCCCAAAGGGATATCAATAATAATCAATAATCTAACGATCGCCCTTGCAGATCATTACCAAATTATCAATGTAAATGATGACGATGATGATCAGGATATAGCAGCAAGGTTTAGTTCTAAATCATGCAGATTCAATAAGTAAATCTATAAGTATTTATCTAAAACTCCACCTTCCTCTCCTACAATGACTTCCTTGTATCGACATCTCCTGACCAAGTGCACAGACACGGCCTCCAAAAACAGTAACAAACAAGCACCTCATCTGCATTAAATTAATGTAAAAAGTTGGTAACAATGTGCCAATTGAGTACAAGTTTGCTAAAAAATTTGCAATAGTAGCATTGGTTCTAGGTGTTGTCATTCTCCCCCACTTAATTGTGAAGTGTCCTCATGAGCACAGTTATATCACAAACATTCAGCATCGCGAACATAGCTACCATGAGCACTATGACGCCACCTCAAAAGAAAAATATACTCTCCCTCACTTAATTGTGAATCATCCTCGTGAGCACAGCTACAATAACTGCAAAACCACACATAGAAAACTAGTAGACAATGAAAAGATAGGAAAATATTTATCAGTGTCATATTATAAATCCAACAAAGCAAATATTCAATTAAGTTGTGTAAAAACTTGTGCATACTAACATTCCCCTTACTCACTCTCCCCACTTAAGTGCATAGCATAGCTTCATCCAATGCATAGAATATACCAACTAGGAAGCTTTCTAGAGCCGCTAAACAACAATAATCCCTATAGGCAAGAAAATGCTACACTACTATCCTATTAGGAAGCGGATAAGGTCCATGCCTAACAAAGAACCCAAACAAAGCAAGCTAACATTACAACACCAAATAGGACTCCTATGGTTTAGTTGCTAACCCTCCATGTTCTACTAGAACAACTAGTCAATGGTCCCTAACTTCCAACGGTCCAGAGTTTTGTTTATTTGTTATTTTTTTAATAGTAGTGGCTTTCTTCAATGCCAAAAGAGTATATACATTGATTCTCCTTCCCAAGAGGTCCCACCCCAAAGAGATGCAAGGCATCAAACATACGGCACCCGTCAAGGAAATCCCTACAGCCTACCAGGACCTCAGAGGTGATGGTTATCTTGTTTTGGTATTTTTTTCTTTTCACTTCTTCAACCCTGCAGTCTTAGGGCATTTTTTTCTTTCTTTCTTTCTTTGTTTCTTTTATTGCCTTACGAAGAATAATATATAAACTTTTTTGAACTTTTATTACTTGTATTGGAATTTAAGTGGTTTGTTTTTTAAATAAAGGATCCACTAGAAGGCTAAGAATACATCACTTAATTGAACGGTCAAACATTTCAACTCAACAACTTCGCTCGAGGAATCTAATCATGCACATAATACTAGTCACTCTGACTAGGCAAATGATAAGCAAAGATACTCATCAATTCAGCATCTCTCGTCCACGCTACTCCTAGTCAAAATTTTGTGGAGAGAACTTGTTATTCAGCTACCCCCACATATCATTGGAAAAGTGACAAAAAGATAGGGAAAAACTCTATTGGATTCCCAATCAGACCCCCATACAATGAAATTCACTAGGTCATGCACACACATCACCCCCTTTCAATCACTCCCTGGTGCTAAAGCCCCATCCCATGTGGGTGCTAAATCTCTTTTGGTGTATTGGTGTTTTAAAAATGGAGATATGTGTTTCGTTTGTAGGTATTTAGGTTTGGAAAACTCTAAATGATTTCAATCAAGCTATACTTTGAACTTTCCCTTATTTCAAACGGATATAAAGAGATAAATCAGATATGAAACAACGTGTTATGTATATGGATATTGCAACTTCAAGATAATTGCAAAGACAATCATGTAGTGATTCGCAAATTGCAACAATCATCAAACTTCACAGAACTCAACCACTAACTACTAACCCATTAATATATTAGATAAATAAAGAGTGAAACTCCTTTGAAAATCGACCATCTAGTCAAATTGCCTTGTAATGAGCTCGTAGCACTGAAGGAGTATCCCAACCATGTGTGCAACTAATTACCTAACCATCTGAAGACAAACTAAACTAAAGTGTGCTAAAGCCTAAAATGTAAAGGTATCAATAAACCAAAAGGTTTTTTTAAAAAAGGATTATTTGTTTTTTATGTTTTTCGACGCTATGGTACCATTGCCATGCAGGATGCTATAGGCTACACTTATTAGTGCCATGATTATGATAGTGTATTCCCACCTGAGCATGGTGTTGATCAATCTAGGGTGGGTAGAGAGTAGTAAGAATTTTCCCAATATCAAGCTGATGTTTATTGTTTTACTTCATCATATCTCAATGATCAAGTGAATTGTCCCTGTTGGGATTATATATGTTGGTATATGGATGCAACTAAGGGCTATTCTTTAGGATGTTTACTAGTGGCACTTATGCCCTATTATGACGATGCAGCTGCGGCTCCGCTCCATGATGTGATGGAGGTTTTTAGCAATACACTTGATAGCCAGTCTATGACCCTTGATGTGTCTACGTTGGAGGCTATTTATGAGCATGGTTTCGTTGATAGGCTTGACTTAGATCGTGTGGATGATTTTGGATTAGGGTTATTGTTTGCAGTGGAAGATCTTAGGGAGTTTGACGATTTTAGTTTAGATATTTTGTTTTCTTAGAGTCTTTTAGGGTTTTTACTTTATGTTTGACATTGCCAACACAAGAGCTGAGCATGCACAAATAGATGTCACTGACACTGTCTACAACCAAATGGTGGATGGTATTGCGAACAAAAAATGATCACAAAAGAAGAACCGCAACAAGCCTCTTCTATTGTTGCATATAAGAACCTGTCATGCATCTAAAAATGCGGAATACTATAAGGCCCAACATGAATAGGATTAGAACTATCAGCATCAAGTCAAGGATAAAGTGCATCCATCCACAGAAAAGCCATACCTGCATCCCATTAAATTCCCAAAAGAGAAAAGAAACCCGAATATAGATTAGTTAAGGGGTCATTCTAACCATTTATCTAACTATACCTAACTAAACTAAGTCACAAAATGTTTAAGGCGAAGGCCATTAACTCTAAAAAACTCATTTTCAACATTAATATCTTGTACATCAACAGAACCGTTATCATAAAATTTAACAACCTTAAAAGGTCCTAACCAATGAATTTTTAGCTTCCCAAGAAATTTGTAGTAGCAACTATCATATAATAAAACTAAATCATCTTCTTTAAACTCTCGTATTCTGATATTCTAATCATGCCAAGCTTTACGATGTTTCTGCATTGCTTCTAAGCTTTGTAAGGCTAATTGTCTTTCCTCATCTAACCTCACCAATTGTAAAATTCTTTGCTTCAACGATTCAACCTCACCTAATTGTAATAAGAGGGCGATTCGTAGAGTAGGCAACTCTTGCTCAATTGGAAAAATAGCATTAGTTCCATAAACTAAATTGAAGGGTGTATTTTGCATTGTCACTTTATAAGTAGTTCTATAGGCCCATGAGAAGCAACCATTTTACTTAAAATCCCGCAAATAATGCAATTAGTTACTTCAACTTGCCCATTAGCTCGAGGATAATAAGCTGTTGGCTTGTGATACTTAATTTTGTATATTTCCATTAACTCACTAATAAGACCATTCAAGAAATGTGAACCTCAGTCACTTACTAATTCCAATGGGCAACCAAAATGTGTAATGATATCCTCATACATAAACTTAGCCACATCCATGGCTTTATCCGTCTTAAGCACTTTTGCTTCTACCCACTTTGTAATATAGTCAATACAAACCAAGATATAATGATTAGATCTATATCTAGTAAGCGGATCAATTGGGCCCACAAAGTCAATTCCCCACTTCTCAAAAGGTGCTAATGCCAATATAGTTATCAAAGGTGTGACAAAACTCTTAGAAGGACGACCAGAGACATTACATTTTCGACAATAATAATAAGCATCTTTAAAGAGGGTAGGCCACTAATAACCAGCTAATAGAACTTTCCTTGCAGTTAATTCCTTGGCAAAATGGCCACCACACAGCTCATCATGCAATGCTTTAAGAACCACAAGAACTTCATCTTCCCTTAGGCATCGTCGATAGATACCCTCGCATGGAAAGAATTTATACAAGTAACCCCCTAATAATCCATAGGAGCGTGCTTGCATTAAAATTTGTCACTTTCGTCATTTATCAGCACCAGGTGGATAACAAATGGTACTAAGAAAATTTGCAATATCAACATACCACACGGCTCATCATGCAATGCTTTAAGAACCACAAGAACTTCATCTTCCCTTAGGCATCGTCGATAGATACCCTCGCATGGAAAGAATTAGGCATCGTTGATAGATACCCTCGCGTGGAAAGAATTTATACAGGTAACCCCCTAATAATCCATAGGAGCGTGGTTGCATTAAAATTTGTCACTTTCATCATTTATCAGCACCAGGTGGATAACGAATGGTACTAAGAAAATTTGCAATATCAGCATACCATGGAACTTGCATTTTCACAGTAAAAAGTGATGCATTTGGTAAATCATGCTCCACACCTTGTTCCTTATCAAATGTTAATAATAACTATGAAAGATGATCTGGTAGAACATGAGCTCTACCAAGACGAGTAACAATTTGAAAATCAAGCTTTTGAAATAACAACATCCAACGAATTACACGTCCCAAAAGTTTTGCTTTATTAAGCAAATACTTTAACGCCTCATGATCCACATAAATAGTAAATTTATTCCCTAATAAATAATGACAAAAAATTTCCACTACAAATACCATTGATAAGCATTCTTTCTCAGTGGTAGTATAATTTCTTTCTGCATCACTTAAATTACGGCTTGCATAGTAAATTGGATGATCCACCTTACTATCATCTGCTTGAAATAAAACTTCTCCTATAGCATACATAGATGCATCGGCATGAATATGGAATTCTTTCGTCCAATCCGAGGGTGCCAATACTGGTTCTTCAATTAACTTTTTCTTAAGAAATTCAAATGCTTCTTGACAAGCAGCAACCCAATATTAAAAGGAGTATCCTTTCGTATAGCAAATTTGTTAAAGGTGAGGCCACTTTTGCAAAATCAGAAATGAACCGTCGATAATAATTCAGATGTCCCAAAAATCCACACAATTGCTTATAGTTTGTTGGAGGTGGAAGTGCAAAAAATCTTACAAATTTTAGCCGAATCCATAGCAATGCCTTCTTTAGAAATGATATGCCCCAACAATGTTCCTTTTGGCACTTCAAAAACGCATTTATCAAGGTTCAAGGAGATACCTATTTTGTCACTACGTTCAAACACTTGCGCCAATTGATCTGACATTTCTTTTGCCATTCCATAAACACAAAAATGATCTAGAAAAACTTCCATCCATTGTCGTAGAAAATCTTGATAGGCTGCAATCATAACTCTTTGAAATATCGTGGGTGAATTACATAAGCCAAAAGGCATTACTTTATAACCAAATGTACCCCATTCAATAGTAAAGGTAGTTTTGGATTGATATTCATGATGAATCAACACTTGATTGTAGCCGCTAAACACATCATTGAAAGAATATAGCTCATGGCCTACAACTTTATTAAGTACCTGATCTGTAAATAGCAAAGGAAAATGATATTTATGTGTTTTGCTATTCAACTTTCTATAATCAACACAAATGTGAATTTTCTTACTGTTCTTCTTGGGTACTACTACAACAGGGGAAACACATTCACTATATGCAACAGGATAAATAAATCTCGCATCTAAAAGTTTAGTCATTTCAGTTTTGACCAGTTTTGCATACACAGGATTTGTTTGTCGTTGGCATTGACATACGGGTTTTGTACCTGGTTCTAGATCAATATATGCTCACAAAGTTTAGCTTTAATACCTTTAAGATCAATATAACACCAAGAAAATTTCCCAACATGTGCTCGTAATACCTTCTCAAACCTTTCTCAATCTTGGGATTCCAATTGAGCCCCTAGATTCAAATATTTCCCTTTTTCCATTTCTATTTTAACTACTTCCACTTCGGGCTCTTCAAGAAACAAAGAGGCTATTTTTCGAGGGTTGATTGTAAGTACATCCTCAGATATCCCCATTGATACATTTTCAAGAAAACTATTTCTCACACTCGATTTTGGTTCTTCTTCACTCGCATTCATAGAATGTACTAAAGGTACAGCCGTATAAGGAACAATAGCACGATCATTCTAAATACCCTCACTCATTTCTATCATATGGACATCCAATAGATCTAGAAATAGCTTACTGGTACGACTTCCTTGTCCTTTACTCCAACCATGCAAAATAGGCTTCAAATTTATATTATACTTTGTCGTGAACATGGTATTTATAGAACCTATCATCTGAAAAATTTGCTCTTGATCACATGGATATTGATCATGTAACTTACGATGATATTGACGTAAGATTTTATTGTTCCTTTCTAAACATTCTTGATCATCTAAACTCCAAGACCATTGCTTACCCTTAAGCTGAAGAATTAATGAATGCAGATCCTCATTTTCCTTACCTTGAATTTGACAACCCAAATAATGTATGACTTCTTTAAGTTCTACAAAATCCCTAGGTGTCGCAAGTTCAAACCATCTAAGTTGTGGTTCCTTTCCATCCCCATAGATAGTAAAATCCATCACCCTTTCTTTGGGATGAGGTAATACAACCTCTAGCATATTTAGCATCTTGATCTTAACGGATTCAGATTGGACTCTTGATAACCAACTAGTGGTCCTTTAGAACAATGATACATCTTATGTGTATTTCCATTGAAGTGCTTAAAGGGATGATACAACCAAGGAGCACTAGTAGGGTTTTTCACTCGAGTTTCTGGTTCAAAAAGACACTTAGACTTATCTTTTTCCCAAAACCGATTAGTCTTTTCATATTCATCCCAATAATTCTTATCTATATATAGAGCTTGTTCCATCTGTAACTCCCCACCGCTAAATTCTGATCTCCGTTCCTCTAAACATAACTCTTTAAGTGAAATTTCATCTAGATATCGCCTTTCTCTAAATTGAAATTCAACCATTTCCTTTTGTAACTCGGTAATTTTCTTCATTGCTTCATTTACAGCAATCTCTGCTGCCTCACGTTCTACTTCCAAAGCCTCATTTAATTCTGTAATGATCCTATCATAATTACCATGATGTTCACTAGATGTTTATGCAAACCTATGCAAGGCTAAAGCCGAGTCATCCTCATCATCATGTGATATTGGTCTTTCTAACAGTTTGCACCTATTCCTACTCCTCCGTTCTCTTTCCTTTCTTTCTAACTGGTGATAATAAGTTCTTCTAGCTATATTTGGCAATTGTTCAAATCCAAAGGATAGAGCATTTTCCTCATAAGGGGAAATAGTAAAAACCCTACTCTTAGGCATGCCATTATTATTCTCAATAACGTCAAATTCATCCATATTCTCCAAAAAGGTTGTTGAGATATCATTTACATTAAATGTCACAAACTTGGGCATCTCTTCCTCTTCTAATTCATCCATAGAAACCGTTTCTGCCTTGCTATATGTAAAAACCACATCTTCTGGATCATTTTCCTCCTAATCTATGGATAATCAGGGATATGTTACAAGCGAACCATCAAAGTATTCCGCTTCCCCTATAGGGACCATTAAGCATTCTAGGGATGAATCTTCAGACATAGACAAATAGTGAGTAATATCACTATCTGAAATACCCATCTGTTCTACCTTGCAAGGCTGATGTACTGTATTTACCTTCACTTTTTTTGCTCTTACTGGGTGTTGTGTTCTAAATAACCAAGCATAAGGTCATTCATTATCAGTCCTCTCCATTTCCGAATCATAAAACTCATTGTTGGATTTCTCATCCATTTCACTAACCATCTCATCTCCTGACTCTTTCAAAAATCCTTTCAAAATAACTTGTATTTTAACCCGATCATTTCGAGGACCAATCACAATTGAACCTTTATACCAGTCATGAGTGCACTTTGCTTGGTATAACCAAGGTCAACCCAACAACACAGAATATGAAGAGATATTTGACAATGAACAAACTACTAACTAATTCACATAAAATTCTAAGCCAGCAATTACAGATTTCACATTTTGACGTAACCCCAAAGGAATCACTTTCCTTTGATTAGCCATGCATAAAACTATATGGGTAGGTTCTAGATTCTTCAACCCTAATTCTTGCATTGTTTGCTCTGTCATCAAATTGACTGTTGAGCCACCATCTAATTGCACGACATTCAAAAATTGGCCATTAATAGTAGTATCTATAACTGGAGCTCCTGGATCCACAAACAAATCTACTATTTTCACGTCCTTAATTTCTTTTTTTTTTGGAAGAATTTGTGGTTACTTTAGGAACATTAATTTCAATCCTCTTCCTTCGACATCGAACTAATTTATGATAAAGCTACTTTCGACATGTAGGCGCTATTTCTAGCAATTACCGAAGGTTAATGGTCAAATATACATGTTCTAATGCAGCCCAAAGTGTTGGGGGTAAAGGCACCTCTGCCTAGCTGCCTATCTATTACTACACTAATAGTACCTCCCATTGCACACTGCAAACGGGGGGCGCCCATCACTATCACTTTATTCTTTATTTGTTTAGTGACAGTTTGAATTTGGAGTTCCCATTTATGTCTCTCTCTTTTTTCTCTTGCTCTCCGCCATAGCTCACTTCCAAGCAAGCTTCGATCCTTCTCACCTTTCAACTGGTATCAGAGCTTGATCATGGAGCTTGGCGTGAGATTACTTCAGCCCAGACCTAGAGCTTGGAGCTTCAATGCCAACCATGACTTCTTTCCCCCGAGGTAAGATTTCATCTCCCACCTCTCCCCGGCCCTCATAGGCTCTTTGCAGGTGTTCCTTGACTTCATTGGGTACCATGTATTCTCCCATTTGCCCCATTATCCTCGGCATAACCAGTAGGCCTCACAGTAACAGCTCACGTTTTTTGCGCCTGTTTCAAAATCTAACTCAGAAATCCCATTTTTTCTCATATCTCGGGCACCTGGAACTCGATTTAGGCGAGGTAAGAGTCTAACTTGGGGTTTTGGCATGGTATGGACACAATGGTGATATCAAATCTGCCAAATTATGATCACATAATTTTTTGCAATAGATCTGAGTTGATTTACAATAAGAAAATGTCATGCTCTTAGCTTATGTGATGCTCCCGAGACTTGGTATTTGATGCCCAGATGCTTTGGGAATGTTTGCCCAATCTTTTGAGATGCTTTGGGACTTTTTTTGAGCTTCCATAGCTTGATTATGCATACTGTTGTACATTGTTTGGGCAGCAAGGTTTTATCAGGGATGGTTTATGCATTATGCTCTTTGTTGACATTCGGGTGTCCTGTTGGATGTATTAATACTTGGTCATCATGGTTTATGCCCGGATATGCTATTTGAGAGCTATTGGGCCTTGATTTGGATGCGGATACTTTGTTGTTAGTTGAGATTTGCGCTACCTTGGTTGATTGGTTATTTTACCTCCAATTTGGTTATGCCTGTTGGTTTCGGACTATGTCTTTGGGATATGCAATGAAGCATTTACAGGGTACGATATCGAGCTTGTCTTTGGTTCCGGATCTTCATTTGAGCTTGAGCTCAGCTTTGGAATGCATTTGATGCTCTATCTTGGATGTACATATGGCATGTATGTTACCTATGTCTGACCAGTCTTGACATGCTTGGCTTATGCCACTACTACATGCTAATTACATTGTTTGGAGCCGATTGCTACTAGTGCCTTGTCTTGGCTTGCATCTGGCTTCCTGGAACTTACTTAGATATTTCTTGGCTTGCAAGAGTTGTATTTGGGATACAGGTGATGTCTATGGATGCTCTAATTGGAGGCTACAGAGCCTATATGCTCATGATGTCTTATTGATGTCTGGTCTTGGATCTTTCGTCACTAGTGCTCTCATATGCCTTTCTTGAGCTGCTTGGCTTGATCCATATGGCTTTTGTGCCAGTGGAAGCATTGTTGGATGTTTGACAGACATTGAGCAAGTGATTTATGCTATTAAGCTTTGAGTCTTTTGACACTAGGATCTACTTCACTTGGATGTTGCATGGTTGATATGTCGTGGCCCGTATACATGTACTTGGGCTGATTTGGGCTTCACACTCCCTAAACATACACTTCTTTGTGTCAGGTCTTGCCAGTGTTGTGTACACTTTGCCCTATTACACAGAGGGTGTGCCAGCTTACTGATGGATTCGTTTGACATGCTTGGGTGTTTGCTCAATGTCCGTATGACTACCATATGTTGATTTATGCCCGCTTGATGTTGGTTATGCTTTGACAATCAGTGGTTGACTTGGTGCATTGATTTTGCCTACAATTTGCTCTCATTGTATCTGGCTGTAATTTATTACAACAAGCAGTTATGTATGGACTGATGTGGAATTTTCATGATGAATCATCCTGATTTTATGTAATTTTGATGGTACTTGGTGGGCAGCATCATTAGCTATCAGATCGTGGTCATTTTGCCTTGGTTTTGGTGGCATTTTGACTATTTATAGCACAAAACAGCAAGCAGCTTTGAATTGTTTGCATTGTTTTGTATTGCATTATGGGTTCTTCTTCCATTGACAGTGCTATCTTCAACATCACTAAGCTTGATGGTACAAATTATGCATATTGGAAGAGCCAAGTTTGGTAGGTATTGGTGCAAAAATCACAGATAATGCCACTAAGGATGCATGGCAAGCAGCTTGAAACTATGACTGATGACGAATGGGATGAGCTTGATGAGTTATGCAAGTCCACCCTCATCTTGTCTCTCAATGAACAGGTGCATTACAATGTGGTTGAGGAAGCATAGAGTGCTTGGCAGCTTTGGGATAAAATTAAGAACCTCTATGACAAGAAAAGTCCATCAATTCAAACGTATTGGCTGAAGCATCTTATGGGCCTATGCATGAAGGGGAATATGACAATGTCTGCTCACTTGAGCCAATTCCATGCTATTCTCAAGAACTTTACTTTGCAAGTTATTACCTTTAATGATGAGGTTACTCCATTGTTTTTGCTTGGGACTCTAAGTGAGTCATGGGATGTATTTCTCACTGCCTTATGTGCTCCTGCTACTATTTTGAACTTGCGTGATGTAGAGAGTGCTCTTCTGTAGGAAGAGATCAGCTATAAGAACTTGGATGCCTCTCGTGTATCACATGCTTTGATTGTTAGAGGCAGAGATGGTAATGGCAAGAATGACCATGGGAATGGCCATGGTAGAGACTCGCAGAAGTCTAGGTCTAAGTCAAGTGGTAAGTCGCACAGCATGTCTCGTGGGAGAAATGCTAATGTGACATGTCATCATTGTGGCAAGAAGGGTCATATAAGCACACAATGCAATGATTTGCGCAAAGAGAAGGGGAAAGACAAAGTACAAGAAAAGTACTCTGATCGCAGCATTGTGTTTGTGAAATCCAGTGTGAAATTAGAGGAGATAAATGTCATGCAGACTGATGACTTCGATGGGGAGTACATACTTGCAGCTAGTTCTTGTGATGCTATGTCATATGACCGATGTTCACTCTATGTATATACAGTGTTGGCTTTTGGATTTTGGTGCTTCATTTCATGTTACACCATGTCATGAGTGGTTCCACTCCTACCGCACTATCCCTGGTTTAGTTCGCTTAGGTGATGACAGGTCACTTACTATTGTTGGCATTGGGGATATACGACTGTAGTTCTCTACTGACAGTACTTTTCTGTTACAGGATGTACGTCATGTAACTATGCTTACATGCAATCTTATGTCTGCAAGGCAGCTTGATGATGCTGGGTTTCATGTTTCATTTGGAGATTCTGCCTGGAAGATCACCTGTGGGTAGACTTGTGCTTGCTATGAGGTGCCAAAGTTGGTAGCCTCTATCCTCTTGTAGTTGATGGGTCCTATGTTGGCCATGTTTTGTCAGTGGGTTCTATACCACATGTATCTCTTTGGCATGCCCATTTGGGCCATATGTCCTTCAAGGGAATGAAAATGCTTTCTCGTTTGCAGTACTTACCACCCCTTGACTACGCATGTTTATTCATGTGAGCATTGTCTTTATGGTAGATAGACTAGGAATACGCATAAGAAGTCTGGTAGGACATGGATGAGTGAGCCCCTAGCATTCGTACATTCGAATGTCTGTGGATCCATGCCCTGTCAATCTATGGGTGGTGCAAAGTATTTTGCGACGTTCATTGACGATTTTTCACGTAAAGTCTAGGCTTACCCCATTAAGCTTAAGTGAGAAGTCTTGGCTATGTTTCAGAGATGGCTTCCATTGGCAAACTAGGCATAGGCTGAAATGCCTTAGGAATGACAATGGGGGAGAATATGTGTCACGTGCTTTTGAGAAACTATGTGACAAGAGGGGTATTAAGCATCAGTTAATCGCCCCCTATACCCCAAAATGGTTTGGCTAAGCGGCTGAAAAGAACCATCTAGGAGTGTGTATGCAATATACTTAGCCATGCATGCTTACCACAAAGCTTTTGGGCTAAGGCAATCAGTATATTTGTGCATGTCATAAATAGATCACCTTCTAATGGTTTGGATTTCCAAGTTGTAAAGGAGACGTGGACTGAGAAACCTCCGTCTTATGCGTATCTACATGTCTTTGGATGTGAGGCATTCTGCCATGTGCCCAAAGACAAGGATACTAAGTTGGATCCTCAGAGTGTCAAATGCATTTTTCTTAGCTATGGGGATGCAGGCAAGATGGGTTACCACCTCTGGGATCTGCAAGCGTGGAAAGTCATCCACAGCCATGATGTAGTTTTCCATGAAGACAAGATGCATAGGTAGCCTAAGAAGGTAGTAGAGATACGTAGGGTTATATTCCAGAAGGAGCCACGTGCTCCTACATAGCCAGTTGGACAACCTACAATAGTAGTTGGTACACATAGCCAGGGTATTGGATTGCCGACGCAGAGACTGGTCTACTAGAGATAGACATCCACCTGATAGATTTGAGCCCTCGATGCATTATGTCTTGGTTACAGATGCAGGAGAGCCTCTCACCTATGATGAGGCTATGTGCAAGGGTGACAGACACTCCCAGGAGAGGGCTATGCAGTTTGAGATAGACTCCCTGCACAAGAATATGACTTGGGATTTGGTTGCACTGCCTCAGGGCAAGAAGGCTTTGCCATGCAAATGGGTGTACAAGTTGAAAAGTACCCCTAGAAATCCCAAGCTGGCTTATAAGGTAAGACTTGTCGCTAAGGGTTTTAAACAGGAGCATGGAGTTGATTTGAAGAAGTCTTTTCTCCTATGGTCAAGTTGACCACTCTACGCTTGGTTTTGGCCTTAGTTCCGTAGCTTGAATTGGACTTGTACCGGATGGATGTCAAGACTGTATTCTTGCATGGGGATTTGCATGATGAGATATACATGGAGCAGCCTAAGGGCTTTGCAGAACTTGGCAGGGAGCACCTAGTGTGCAAGTTGAAGAAAAGTCTTTATGGCTTGAAGCAAGCACCTAGGGAGTGGAATCATAAGTTTGATGTCTTTATGCAGTCACAAGGCTATAGCAGGAGTGTTATGGATCCATGTCTTTACACGAAGAAAGCCCGTGATGATGTTGATAGCAGGGAAAGCTCATGATGAGCTGGATGCTCTTAAATCTCTGCTGAAGAAGAGCTTTGAGATGAAGGATTTGGGATAGGCCTCTCACATTCTTGGTATGCGCATTAAGTGCAACAGGCATCAGGGACTACTCTACCTCTCATAGAGGGAGTACATTCATAAAGTCCTTGAGCATTTTCGCATGGAGGACGTAAAGCCTATTGGTTGTCCATTACCTTCTTATGTGAAGGTTTCACAGCTGATTGTCTGTAGACAGATGAGCATAGGACCGAGATGGCCAAGATTTCTTATGCATCAGCCATGGGCAGTTTGATGTATGCTATGATAGCCACTCGTCCAGATATTGCCTTTGCAATTGGTGTTGTGGCATGCTATATGGCTACACCTGGCAAAAAGCATTGGGATGCCATGTTAAATTATGTGGATTTAGGACATGACACAAGCTATGGTGGATCAAAGATGTAAACCAAGTTCATAATGACATGGACAAGTAGAGACAAACTATTACACAAGTGAATTAGGTTCCAAGATAGATTAGCTTGGACTCATAAACACAATCTTGTGTAGAATCGACAATGACAGACACTTAACTGAAAATACAAAGCATCATGATATTGTGTTCATTCATAGTCAAGTACAATGCTTTATAGACTTTGAGTTGTTCCACTCTCCTCACTGTGCATGTGGGATTCAGGATAGCTCCTCTTGGAGCATACATCATTTGTCTATTTCTCAACACCCCCCCTCAAATGATGAGTCCCTACACTTGCTGGCTTTTGCCCCCCCTTCATGATAACATGGCCCGGAAGACTAGCTCATAGGCAGCCTAGTCAAGTTAAAGCTTGAGACTTTACATCTTGGCAAGGGTTGTACAAATCAAATTCACTAAGGAAAAGAAAGATCCACTATGGGAAAAACATATGAAAGATACAATGAAAGTTCTTCAAAACAATCTGTCAGAGTTGTTGATGGTAGTGGAAGCATATTCTTCTTCTTCTCTTTCTTCCATGTATTGGTTCTGGTGATGATCACTTTGCAATTGTTGGGCTCTCTTCTTGTGGAAACATTCACTGGCTACATGGCCAGTCTTACCACAATAGTGACATGTAATCCGATCCTTGTTATTGTTGTTGATGAATCCTCGACCTCTTCCATTAGGTCCAACAGCTCCTTTGGTGTACAAAAGATTGTCCCTAGATGATGAGACATTGTCTTTTGCATTCTTGGTTTTTACTTTGCCTTCTTCATCGAGTAGTGAGTGCTCAATATCTTTAAGTGTGAGGCTTGGAACATTACTTAAAGTGGACACAAGATTTTCATATGGATCCTTGTTTACACTTGCAAGCAGTACGGCTATTGCTTCATCTTCCTCAATATTCTTTTTAAGAGATGCAAGTTGAGTTTTTAAACTCTTAAACTTATTAATGTGTATGGTCATAGAAGCACTGTCTTTGATATCCAGTTTATAAAACTGCATGAGAAGTTTTACCTTTGAATTCTTTGCTTGAGTACCAAACATTTTATCAAGTTCCTCCTAGGCGGTTTTAGCATTTCTAATGCCAGATATATGATGTAACACATCATCACTTAATCCCCAGGCAATGATGCCTAGTGCCTTATTATTCATCTTCTTCCATTCTTTGGATCTGAAGTGGTCTTCTTCAACGAACCCATCTTCATCATCTTCCTTCTTGTTATCTGCATCATCTTCAAACAAGTCCCATAAGTCCTTTCGCATCAGGTGGTACATGGTCTTTTCCTTCCAGGCATGGAAGCCTTCTCCATTGAACTTTGCTATTTGCTCAAGTTCTGCCATGTTGAGCAGCTCCAATTAACTGAGAAAAGACCAGTAAGGGGGATTTGTGAAGTATCACAAGGAGGTTAGTGTCAACTGACACTAGTTGAGTATCAATAGATGCTATTCTTGAGCTTAGTATTGAATGTCAGTGCTTGATCTTCTTCTTGCTTGTTGATTTGAAGTGTTAATCTTGTTGGGAACTGAGTTCGAACTCAGATAAGGGTGGGAGTGTGTGCCTTTAGTTGAAAGGAATGAGAAATTGAAGGAAAAAATGAGCTTGCACCTTGATGGCTATGGCTTCCTGGATTAGGGTTTTGACCCAGGCCTGGTTTTTTCCAGATATCTAGAGCTAGAGTTGATCATTTTGGAAATTTTTTTTATGGAAATGTAGCTTACTCCATGCTCTACAAGAGCCCCATGATAATCGTCAAGATCGGGTACTGCAGTATGCACGCAGATCAACAAAACATAACCAGGCATAGTTATGGCAGCGACGTCGAATTTCAGCAATGCCAGGCTTGTAGGTATCCAATGTCAGGCTTAGATGTGATAGGCAGAAGCTCCTTGAGTAGAAGAACAATCCTCCTGAAGAAAGCACACTAAAATATTGCCTAATTTGAGAGATATGAGAGCTCAAAGTGAGGTATGTCCTGCAGGCCACAAACTGGGGCTATGGCAGCAACTGACAATAGTGACAATGCTGAGGTCCAGATAACCAAATCTCATGGATTGATGTGATACATGAAAGCTTTGTGAGGTGGAGAACAACTTTCCAGAAGGAAGCTCAAAGAGATTTGGTATGTGGAGTGAGATCCAGGAGCTTCAAGATGACAGGGTGCTGCTGGCTATGGCTGCCACAAGGTCCAACTGAGATTTGAAATTGAAACTGAAGATATGAGCTGAATGTGGGCTGGTTAGAGATCACCAGAGATGAAGGGAGACTAGAGATTTAGAGTGTGAGCTGTGCCATGCCCAACTGAGCTCTGATACCATGTTAAATGATGTGGATCTAGGACATGCCACAAGCTATGGTGGATCAAAGATGTAAACCAAGTTCATAATGACATGGACAAGTAGAGACAAATTATTACACAAGTGAATTAGGTTCCAAGATAGATTAGCTTAGACTCATAAACACAATCTTGTGTAGAATCGACAATTACAGACACTTAACTGAATATACAAAGCATCATGATATTGTGTTCATTTCATAGTCAAGTATAATGCTTTATAGGCTTTGAGTTGTTCCACTCTCCTCACTGTGCATGTGGGATTCAGGACAGCTCCTCTTGGAGCATACATCATTTGTCTATTTCTCAACATGCCATAAAGGGTATCATGAGATACCTGAAGGGCACATCAGATATGTGTATTTGCTATGGCAGCCAAGATATAGGAGTTGTGGGCTACACAGACTCTGATTATGTAGGACATGCAAATAGTAGGAAGTCCACTCTCAGCTATATCTTTACATATGCTGGAGGTGTTGCTTCTTGGATGTACAGGGTTCAGAAGTGTACGACTCTCTCTACCACTGAGGCCGAGTATGTTGTGGCCACTCACGCTTGCAAGGAGACCATATGGTTTGGCCATTTGGTTCATGACCTTGGGATTGATACTATACCTACATTACATTCAGATTCTATGAGTGCTATTCAGCTAGCCAAGAATCTGGTCTTTCATGTGAAGATGAAACACATTGAGGTGAGGTATCACTTTATATGTGGGGTCATGGAGGACAAGTCTGTTGACCTTGTCAAGATCTCCACTGATGAAAATCTTACAGATCTTCTCACATAAAGCCTCACTACTGAGCGCTTTGCCTTCCTCAGGATATTGATGGCCATTGGATGAGATGACATTTTTTCCTCATCCTCTTGTACATATGTACATTATAATGTCTTTTTTCTTTTCTTTTCACTCCTCACTAGGGCAGATTTTCCTTTTAGTAGGAGCTTGTTGGGGATAAAGGTGCCTCTGCCTAGCCGCCCGTGTATTACTACTATGACAGTACCCGCCACTGCACACTACAGTTGGCGAGCGCCCGTCACCATCACTTTATTCTTTATTCTTTTAGTGACGATATGAATAAAGAAAGGCCTGGTCACACATTGTGACTATTGGAGTTCCCATTTGTGTCTCTTTCTCTTCTTGCTCTTGCTCTCTGCCATAGCTCACTTCCAAGCAAGCTTCAATCCTTCTCACCTTTCACAAAGATCATAGGTCTTGTTCACTCTTGCTCTCTACCATAGCTCACTTCCAAGCAAGCTTCGATCCTTCTCACCTTTCACAAAGATCATAGGTTTTGTTCACTGCTTCTCCCTACTCTTTACTTCCTTCCTTAGGAGGCATCAGTCTTTTGGGAAAAGAAGCTACCCCAACTAGGATCTCAAGATTTGCTAAAGGCACATGTAATAATGGATGGTCAAAGGAATGTTGTGGAGAATCTGACTCAGGTAGCTCTACATTAGGATCTATATCCTTAGATTTATCCTTCGCTACTTCCTTTAATTGTAGACTTTCTTCCTCTAGACCTTGCTCCTCTTGTTGCTACTTTTGCACTCTAGTAACCACACCAATCATGGTGTCAGCCTTAAAGGTCACCCTCCGGGGTATGAACTTTGACCTAACTCCATTCTCTTACCTTGTTGTTTCTACTTCAACTAAATTTGCAGATGAGATTGAGGGTCCGTTAAAATTTTCCTTACCCTTATCATTAGGTTGGTTATCTTCTCGCTTAGGACAATCCTCTTTGTGATGTCCTTTGCCACCACACCTCCTACATAGAGGAGTATGGTCCCGATTTGTACGTGCATTTGGACAATATGTAGCTATATGACCTTCCTATTGGCATTGATAACAAATTATCAGTCCCCTAGGCCTTTGTGGTCCCCCTTCCCCCATTGTATTACTAAAAGTACCATTATTTCTCCAAAAATGAGAATTTCTCCCTCGGTTTCCATCAATATTGTAATTATTTCGGGGCATTGGGGGTCTACCTTGGGTTGGCAATCCTCTTGGCCTAAAAGGTTGATTAGGTGGTCCAATCGCATAAGTCGTATTATTATGATCCATGTAATTGTAATTCGTTTGCATTGAATAAGCTTGTTGTTTCTCTTGACCTGTCTTATGCCAATAATTTGTATCTAGATGCCCTATCTTAAGACCAAAGGTGCAAAACGGTCGATGGCCAGGTATTAGTCTTGAAGGTGTCGAACACTCTGTAGCCACACGGCCATACCCATGACACTTACCACACCAGATAGTGGATCTAGATGGGTTTGGAGTTGCGCTACTCGAGGATTGTTGTGTACTAGAAGATTGTGTTGTTATTGAATAAATTTCTTTCAAAGATGCTTGCACTGCACTCATAATTTTCTCCTTCAACTTTCCTAGGTATTTTGCAATAATATCAGCTACTTTCACTTCATTAAGAGGGGACTAATATTACAGCATAGAAGGCATTCCTATTTACATTATATAGGCTAGAATAGAAGTGTACACATTTAAAGGTACACTTGATACATTTGGACTTGCCGTTATTGATGGATTTAAAGGAACGGTCACATAAGACACATTCTTGGATATCCCACTTGAAGTGCTTGGATATTCCATCTGAGGTTCTTTAAATAATTCCCTCTATCGTTGTTGGCTGAGTTGCACTTCTTCCCACTATCTAGCATGTATTTTAGCATCTACCAACATAGCTGGACATTGTAGGCTAACATGCTGATGAACTTCAAGGTTAAACCCATCAATAAATTTACGCTTTTGCGTAGGTTCATTAGGAGCTGGATTCATCTTTCGAATAATTGTCTCCATACATTCAATGTAATGTTCAACACTTTCGATTGTTCCTTGGGACAAATAATCCAATCGAAGGGCTAGTCTATCTTGGAAACCTTGTTGTCAAAATTTTTCCAGGAACGCTCTTGATATGGCTGCATAAGTCACTTTATGTTGGGCATCTAGGTTCCTGTACCACCTTGCTGCCTCATCTTTTAATGTTGCAGGGAAGATATGAAGCTTTTGGTCATCATCTACTATCTCATTGGTGACACAGGTCACCTCAAATCTTTGCAAATGTGCATCACGATCCTTGTCCCACAATCCCCCAAATTGCATGAAGTCGGCTAATCTAATTGGGTTGCAAACCATTGTTTCTCTAAATAATATCTCTAACCCTAAATCTTTGGTAATATCGAATCCACGCAAGTTTCTTAGGCTCCTTAAATAGTTGGCGCAATCTAAAATTCACCTCTAAATCCCAATCAAAGGGCAATTCAATACTCCCTACTGTAGCATTAGCTTCACTCCCCCTACTTCCACTATTTTGTCTACTCCTTTCCCCAGTGACACTACTAGTGCTTTGATGCGACTTGATCCCATTGATATGAGTTTACTTCACTTCCCTTTGACGGTGTTCTATTGAATGATATACTAGGCCTAAAAGGTTCTATGTTTGAGTTAGACAGAGTGTCTATCCCTTGATTCAATAATGCATTCACCCTCTCAAGCCTTTCTAATAGCCAAGCCTCCTCTCGCGCCGCTCATTCTCTAGCTTGTTGATCTCTGGCTTCATTTTGATGTCTCTGTCTCTCCTCTGAATTCATCCACTATTAATGCAATAACTATTACTGTCACACTCCAAAATTTTTCACGTTTTGTTTGAAGCTATAAAGCTAAATTTATGTGTGCATGCGCGGTTAGAAGGTTTAAAATGATTTGTAACTCTGGGTCTTTTTCTCCATAAGGTAACTTTTCTTCTTGCTCAAAAATTAGGCCTAAAATTTCCATGATCTCTCTAACGTCTTTCATGTCGAAAGTAACTTTTAAACCTCTGGATACACATATCCGAGGCAACACATCATTCCATACCACTCTTCTAAAAGTTCAATAAGTGTTACAATAATACCAATCAAAGTGCTACGATACACTGATTGTATTTATTTCCACTGCATCTATTTAACCCAAAGTGCACTACTAATAAAACTATGGTTTGCACGCAATCATTATAACCCTAACTCCAAGAAGATAACTGTTCTAGGTCTATAATTAATTTCTGGCCAAAATATTTGCCCCCCTCTACTAAGTCTGTGTCTCTTGCCCAATATAATATTCTCCTTTGGCAATTTTGGGGCAAATTAGGAAAATAATCCCTTAGAAAAGAGACCTCGTATTCACTCATAAATACCTAGGATTTCAATATCCTAAGGAGATCGATCACCCGTTCGAGTGCACTTGACTCCCAACAAAACGCACCAAAAAATGACTAGCCAAACTAAGCCACTTTTAACCAGGTTATCAAGCCAACTCCTAGGAGTTGTTGCACTGAATATGTGATATTGATAACTAATTTCTATAATTTATCCTAGCCTTCCTCAATATTTACGACACTCATTCGTAGTAGTCCAACTAATCTAATATCGAGAACTCAATAAACTTGCATATTCTTGCACTTCGTCTCTATCTCTATACTAGATACTAAAATACTAAACCTAGGATTTTTATCCCTTGAGGAATTAACTTTAGAGCATAGACCCAATAGTTCTATCTAATTCCTTTTATTATCAAATCGGCTAACATTCCTTAAACCCATAAACTCTAATTTTCTTTAAAAAAAAACATTTTCCTTGTCCAATATAGTAGAACTTAGTACCTTGTCAACACTTTTAATTTGCATAAAGTTAGATACACCATATTTTATATTAATAACTTTCAAAGTAATAATATAAAATTAATTTTATTTTTCTCTAATCCCAAGAAAACTTCATTAAACATCCAAAACTATATTCTCAGGTTTTCTACAGAAGATTCTAAGTTTTATTGAATTAAAAACATGTTTTTTATTAAAAGAATACTATAATTTTTATCTAGAATAACTATTCTTGATTTTTGAGACATATTAGAAATCTTCCAAAAATTATAGAAAAATTTAAAATACTTTCAAAAATATATTATTCATTAGAAAAATATTATATCTTATAATTATTTAACCAAATATTTTACAAAAATTTATCTATACCATTTTAAAGTAATTTTTACTATTTTTTATTTTTGAAATATAAAATAAAACCTACATAAATTCTAACAACTATCGAGAGTTTAAACTTAAGTTCAATGCCTTTTTATAAAAATTCCAAACCAAAGAGATAGTTATGTTGAATCACTTTTTTCTGTTAAACGAGTTAAGGCACTTACATAAAGGACGAGAATCAAAATTGCATCTTTGGGAGCGGTGTCCTTTGCAGTCCAGCTAAGGGAAGTCTATCTAGTTATTCCAAACAATGTCAAGCTCATCATTTTTCCCTTCCTTGAGTTTTCATTTTCGAATTGCATTGTTGCCATGGAAATAGCTACTTATAACTCTCTTAAGACTTAATCTTGATTAATTTCAAGCTTAAGGGCTTAGCCTCCATAGTTTCATGTTGACAACTAAGAGGGGGGAGGAGAGAAATTCAATATCTCCATCATTTGTCCACAGAATCAGGAGCAAACTAGAGCGATTGGAAGGCAACTGACAATTCTCCTACACTATCACTTCAGAAGAAGGGGGTACATTGAAGCTCCAAATTTGAGATTGGAGACGAAGACATGGCAATGGTCATGGAAGTGGCATTGGCTTGTATCCTCTCCTCTTTGTGTTCTCCCACTACAATTCTTTGGAAATATTCTTGATTTTGATGGCTTAGGAAGCCTCTTATCTCTCTCCCTCTCTCTAATTGATGGCGTTCAAGAATATGGTGCCCTCTTCTTCATCATATTCTCTCTCTCTCTCTCTCTCTCTCTCTCTCTCTCTCTCTCTCTCTCTCTCTCTCTCTCTCTCTCTCTCTCTCTCTCTCTCTCTCTCTCTCTCTCTCTCTCTCTCTCGTCGTAGCATGATGGCACCCCCTTTCTTTTCCACGACTCTTCCTTCTTCAACGAACTCCCTCTCTCCAATTTCCCCCCTATGCATAGCCTCCTTTTCCTCTCCCTCTCTCCATCTTCCCCATAACATGATGGCATCATCTCTTCATCTTCACAACTTCTCCTATTCTCCTCGTTTTTGCAATAGCCATCCCTTTCTTTTTTCTTAATTTTACTTTATTTTATAAATGAAACCTTTCAATTAATTAATCCTACATTCAAAATGGATAATGATGAAGGCCCTCAATGCAAGAGATATTTTGCTACACTAATGATAGGGATACAAAGCGAATGTCCCTTAATAGTTTTGGCCTTGACAATTTGACTATCTCATTGAAAAATCCTATGTTGGTTGTGGAAATGTTCAAGCTTTCCAATTACCTGACATTCAACACCTCCCCGAAGGGATCTCAATAGTAATCAATAATCTAACGATCACCCTTGCAGATCATTACCAAATTATCCATGTAAATGATGATGATGATCAAGATGTAGCAGCAAGGTTTAGCTCTAAATCATGCAGATTCAATAAGTAAATCTATCAGTATCTATCTAAAACTCTAGCTTCCTCTCCTACAAGAACTTCCTTGTATCGACATCTCCTAACCAGACTGTAGAGACACTGCCTCCAAAAATAGCAACAAAGAGCACCACATCTACATTAAATTAATGTGAAAAGTTGGTAACAATATGCCAATTATGTAAAATTTTGCTAAGAATTTTGCAATAGTAGCATTGGTTCTAGGTGTTGTCAAGAGAGTCCAACCATGCAAGCTTACCATAACACTTTTGGGCTAAGGCAATTACTACTGCCATACACTTGATTAACAAGTCCCCTTGCACTTCTCTTGATTGCCATGTGTTACAGAGAAGGTATGGATCGAAAAACCTCCATCATATGTCCATTTGTGCATCTTTGGTTTTGTGAGGCATTCTATCACGTTCTCAAGGACAAGCGCAATAAGCTAGATCCTAAATCGGTGAAATGCATCTTTCTTGGTTATGGGGATACAAGTGAGATGAGCTATTGCCTATGGAATCTACAAGCTCTCAAGGTTATCCATAGCCATGATATCATTTTCCATGAGGAAAAGATGCATAGGCAACCTGAGCAGGTAGTTGAGGTACACAAGGTGATCTTTCAGGAGGAGCCTCCTGCTCCCATCCATTCAACTAGATAGCCTACCACTACTAATGCTCCAGTGACCTAGGTGCCACGTGTTGTGTAGGATCAACCTATTTTGAGATGCTCTACTAGAGCTAGATGTCAACCTAAGTGCTTTGCACCCTCCATGGATTATGTTATGGTGACAGATGCAAGTGACTCAACTATAGACCCCATCGGCCTTTACCCCAATAGTAACCTCATAATCCATTGACCTATTGGAATTGCAGCCACCTAGGGCACATTTTGTCTCAATATCTAAAGAAAGAGTGGGCTAAATATAAAGCCAAATCACAATGCCTCAAATGTGGCATCATTCACTTCTATGAAAATTATCAAAGCAAAAAAGCTTCTATTAGCACAATTAGCACAACAATCATGCCTTCCATATGATTAGGACTCTTTGGAATATAGAATTTCCAGACAAGGAGGCAATACAATACCACTCAACATGATAACAAGGGCTTAAGCCAAGTAGACAAGTGTCTTGATACCTAGGCCTAGCAACTTGGATGCTTCATCATCGATAGGGTAGAAGAGCAAAAAGAAGAGGCAAAAGAGAGCTGAGGTGAAGCTCAATTTGAAAAATGATAGTCTAACATATAACAGTGAGAAGGCAAGTCCCATATGTCAAAGTAGTAATACAACTCCCAAGATGAAAGAAAAAGGTAGTGAAAAGGTAGGGGAATGTCTTGATCCCAACCATCAAATGGGGACTGAGATTGTGGCATAGAAGGCATTCCTGTTTGCATCATATAGGTTGGAATAGAAGTGTACAAATTTAAAGGTACACGATACATTTGGACTTGCCGTTTTATCGATGGATTTAAAGGAACGGTCACATAAGACACCTTCTTAGATATCCCACTTGAAGTACTTGGATATTTCATCTAAGGTTCTTTAAATAAGTCCCTCCATAGTTGTTGGCTGAGTTGCACTTCTTCCCACCATCTAGCATGTATTTTAGCATCTGCCAATGTAGTTGGCCGTTGTAGGCTAACATGCTGATGAACTTTAGGGTTAAGCCCATCAATAAATTTACGTTTTTGCGTAGGTTCATCAGGAGCTGGATTCATCTTTCAATAATTGTCTTCATACATTCAATGTAATGTTCAACACTTTCGACTGTTTCTTAGGACAAATAATCCAATGGAAGGGCTAGTCTATCTTGGAAACCTTGTCGTCAAAATTTTTCCAGGAACGCTATTGATAAGGTCGCATAAATCACTTTATGTTGGGCATCTAGGTTCCCATACCACCTTGCTGCGTCATCTTTTAATGTTGCAGGGAAGATATGAAGCTTTTGGTCATCATCTACTATCTCATTGGCGACACAGGTCACCTCAAATATTTGCAAATGCACGTCAGGATCCTTGTCTCACAATCCCCCAAATTGTGTGAATTCAGCTAATCCGACTAGATTACGAGCCATTGTTTCTCTAAATAATATCTCTTAACCTAAATCTTGGATAGTATCCAACCACGCAAGTTTCTTAGCTCCTTAAATAGTTGGTGCAATCCAAAATTTGACTCTAAATCCCAATCAAAGGGTGGTTTAGTACTCCCTACTGTAGCATTAGCTTCACTCTCTCTATTTCACTACTTTGTCTACTCCTTTCCCCAGTGACACTATTGGTGCCTGAGGCCACTCGATCCCATTGATATGAGTCTACTTCACTTCCCGTTGATGGTGTTCTATCAAATGATATACTAGGCCTAAAAGGTTCTATGTTTGAGGTAGACACAGCATCTATCCCCAGATTCAATAATGCATTCACCCTCTCAAGCCTTTCTAATAGCCAAGCCTCCTGTCGCGCTGTGTGTTCTCTAGGTCGTTGATCTCAAGCTTCATTTTGTTATCTCCGTCTCTCCTTTGAATTCATCCACTATTAATGAAATAGCTATTACTGTCATATTCCAAAAATTCGCACGTTTTGTTTGAAGCTATAAAGTTAAATTTATGCGTGCATGCGTGCTTAGAAGGTTTAAAATGATTGGTGACTCTAGGTCTTTTTCTCCATAAGGTAAGTTTTCATCTTGCTCAGGAATTAGGCCTAAAATTTTAGCGATCTCTCCAATGTCTTTCGTGTCGAAAGTAACTTTTAAACCTCAGGATACACGTATCCAAGGCAACACATCATCCCATACCACTCTTCTAAAAGTTTGATAAGCGTTACGATAATACCAATCAAAGTGGTACGATACATTGATTGTTTTTATTTCCATTACATCTATTAGCCCAAAGTGCGTTGCTAATAAAACTATGGTTTGCGTGCAATCATTATAACCCCAACTCCAAGATGATAAATGTTCTATGTTTATTAAAAAATTATCTATACTATTTTAAAGCCATTTTAAAGTATTTTTTACTCTTTTTATTTTTGAAATATAAAATTAGACCTACATAAATTCTAACAACTATCCACAGTTTAAATTGAGATTAAAAAACATTTCAAAAAAATTCAAAACCAAAGAAATATTTATGCATATTTCCTTTTTCTGTTAAACGAGTTAAGGCAGTTACGTAAAGTACCAAAATCGTAATTGCGTCCTTGGGAGACGTGTCCTTTGCAGTCCTGGTGCGCAGATCGGACGCAGGTAGCTCACGTAGTGAATTCCCAAAGGTCCCCAAGAACAAAGCACTCTACTTTTTAGCACAAAAACCAATGTGAAAGCAAGCACGACATGAGACAAGAGACAAATTGGGTTGAATCTCCCCCATGCCTTGTGTGAGCGCTTCACAAAGCATGTATTTAATATATATTTTCAATCTTTTTGCTCAAAAATAGCCCAATTACAAAAATATGACAAGCTTTTAGCTTTTGAGTTTGCTTTCTACCAAAAATAGGAAAATAAAGCTAATGGACGGTGCCCAAAGAGTCTGGCACGCCCAATCTCAATGTCCAAATAAAAATAACATATCCAGGCGCATAAGCGCATACAAAATAATAATAAATAATCGATGTCTCTATAGACATAATCAAAATATAGGCGTGGCGCCTATCAAAATATAGTCGAAAGATCGGAAACCCGCTAGACTCCAATGCTTTCCTCTACCACTGCTGCTATCTCTACACATCAACTGAAGCATTCACAATCGTTAGTAAAATAACACAATTAAACCGACAAAAGTGAATACCTAGCAGTCTTCAGCTACATAAATAAATCAACAGGTTAGAAATAAATCCTAACCTTAATTTATTACGAGTGCGCACTCTAAACTCATAAACGTTTATTAATTTAATATGCATTTTGCGGAATCACCCGCTATGGAATCACCCATGTACACACTAAATTAATAAAACGCCCGAAAAGGACAGGCGTCCCCATCAACTTCTCGCACAAAGAATCCTCTTTGCGTATGAGCCCCGGTCATCTAAGTTTACGGAATCCACCGTAAAACCTCACGGAATCCACCGTGGAATATGCCTCCTGGCATCATATCCCCGGGGTGGGATAGCAATTGACCTCAATTGCTATTAGCTCAATGTGGAGCTAACAGAGTGGGGAAAGCATTTAGGTCTCTAGCGTGCATCCATTGTGCTTCTTCTACAGGATGGTTCTTAAATTTCACGAGATATCTAGAGTACCTTCGGCCAGTTCTAGTGGTCATGTAATCAGTGTCTATGATGGCTTCTGGTTCAAGGATTTCAGTCTCTTCTTCTAGTAAAGGTGGGTTTTCATAGACAGGGTGGATAGGTAATTGTCCTCTAAATGGTCTCAATAAACTAATATGAAATGTATTATGAATTTTCCAATGAGATGGCAATTCTAACTTGAATGCATTGTCATTAATCTTATGAATGATTCTAAATGGTCCGTAGAATCTAGGGGCTAATTTGACAACTGGATGTCTATCTACACTTTGCAGTCTACGCTTTTCTATTCTAAGCCAAACATAATCATCTACTTTGAAATTCATGGCTTGTCTTTTCTTGTTGGCTTGTTTGGTATATGATTGTTGGGCTTTAGCAATCATATCCTTTACTTCATCAAAAATAGTGTTATGCATAACAGCAATATCATCGGCACTCTGTATCCTATTAGACAAAGATGCAACAGGTGTAGATAATCTATGTCCATAAATAACTTCAAAAGGTGCTTTCTTTGTAGATGTGTGCGGTGTATTATTATATGCAAACTGTAATAAATGTAAATGAGTATCCCATGTCTGAGGTTTAGAAATAGTGTATGCACGTAAAAGATCTAAAATAGTACTATTTGTGGCTTCTGTTTGTCCATTTGTTTCTGGATGAAATGCAGATGAGAAATCGATCTTTGTGCCTAGATTTGCAAACAGTGTAATCCAGAAATTATTACAAAATCTAGAATCTCTATCTGAAATAATCACTTTCGGCAATCCATGGTTAGTAAAAATAGTTTTCAAAAATAATTGTGCTGCTTGTGATGCTGTTAAAGTTTTCTTACATGCAATGAAATATGCTTGCTTACTAAATCTATCTACAATTGTCCAAATCATGTCATGGTTAGATTTAGTATTTGGTAAGCCAGTAACGAAATCCATAGATATATGTTCCCAAGGTTTAGATGGAATAGATAAAGGCATTAATAACCCATACTGTTTACCATGATGTCTCTTTATTCTTTGACAAATCAGACATTCAGAAACAAAATTAGACACACCTGCATCCATATGCTGCCAATAAAAATCTTCAGTTAACATGCGTAATGTAGAAATGATACCTCTATGACCTTGATATGGGGGACAATGAATTTCATTTAAAACAAAAGATCGGAATGGAATAGTAACACACAGTCTCTTTTCAAAGAACATGAATCCATCATTATATGACAATGAATCAACAGGAATGAAATTATTTTGAACTAATTTTTGCCAATCAGAATGAAAAGTAATATCCTGGTGATATGTGTCTTTCATAGCAATCAAAGAATCAAAAGATATGATAGAAATGTTATGAATTGCAGGTCTTCTACTTAATGCATCGGCAACTACATTTTCTTTTCCAGGTTGGTATTGAATGATAGGATGGAAACTTTGAATGAATGAAGCCCATTTGATATGGCGGTCAGAAATTTGGGGTTGGCTAAGTAGATGTCTAATGCTTTGCTGGTCGGTCTTTATCATGAATTCTGAACCCATTAAATAATGCTTCCATTGTTTCAATGCTTGTACAACTGCTAAGAGTTCCTTGTCATAAGTGGAATATTTGAGCTCAGAGGGTTTCAGCTTAGAACTAGAATATGCTATTGGATGGTTGTCTTGCATTAACACGGCTCCTATTCCTGATCCGCTAGCATCAGTCACAACTAAAAAGAATGGTCGGTTAAAGTCAGGCAATTGTAGAACAGGGGCATTGGTCAATGCACGTTTAAGTAAATCAAAGGATTTCTGCTGGTTTTCAGTCCATTGATAAACAATGCCTTTCTTAAGAAGTTTGGTCAATGGTAAAGCAAGTAATGAGAAATTACGTACAAACTTTCTATAGAAACTAGCAAGACCAAGGAATGAACGTAATTCATGTACATTTTTAGGAATAGGCCAATGCAATATTGCGTCAATTTTCTTAGGATCAACTTTTATTCCTTCTTCTGATACAATATGACCTAGATATTCTATTTCTGTCTTAAAGAATTCACTCTTGTCAGGATTTGCAAACAATTGATTTTCTTTCAGTAATTGAAAAACTATTGATAAATGCTCGTAATGCTCTTTTTCACTTTGACTGAATACTAAAATATCATCAAAGAAAACAATCACACAATACTGATATTTTAGAAAAATACGGTTCATCATTCTACTGAAAGTAGCAGATGCATTAGTTAATCCGAATGGCATAACTAAGAATTCGTAATGACCAAACTGTGTCCTGAATGCAGTCTTAAATATGTCAGATCTATCTAACCTCACCTGATGATATCCAGATTTAAGGTCAATTTTACTAAATATAGAAGATCCTTGCAGTTTGTCCATAAGGTCATCAACTCTAGGTATAGGATACCTATTCTTTACAGTGATCTTGTTTAATGCTCGGTAGTCAATACACATCCGATAAGTATTATTCTTTTTCTTGACTAAGAGCACAGGTGCACCGAATGGAGAACTGCTAGGTCGAATTAAACCTCTATTTAGTAATTCTTCTACTTGAGTCTGGATTTCTTTTTGCTCTATTTGATTGTGCCTATATGGGGCTTTGCAAGGTGGTTGTGTGCCAGGTATTAGGTCAATCTTATGGTCTTCTGGACGTGATGGAGGTAAACCTGGTGGTAGGTCTTCTGCAAAACAATCCTTAAAATATGCAAGAAATTCCTTATGCCTAGGGTGTATATGAGTTTCTTTTGCGTGCAATTCATTCACCCAAATGAGATATGATTTAGTATTCTTGCGTAGTGCACGTTTTGCTTGAGTATGCGAAAGCAGTGGAAACATATGAGATGCATGCATACCAAATAATGTAATAGATTTTCCTTGAAAATTAATATTCATTGTGTGCGTAGAATAATCTATATTGGGATTATGTTGGTGTCTCCATGGCATTCCTAGAATAATGTCGCTAGACTGTAATGGGACAACTAAGAAATTTCTTCTTTCAATATATGGACCAATTTGAATTTCTAAATCTTGAACTTCTTGTGTGCCATTGTACCTAGTGCCTAAAAATGCAGCTTTTATGCGATAGTGCGTAGGTACTGTATGCAATTTCAATTCCTTTACCAATTTTGCTGAAATAAAATCATGTGTACTACCGTAATCATGTAATAAAGTTATTTCTTTTCCATGCACCATACATTTCATAGTCAACAATGAATGTAAAGTAGGCATACCTGGTAAAGTGTCGGAAGTAGTAGTAGGATCATCTTCTTCTTCAGTGAAGTCCGGGATATCCTCATGCTCGTCCTCGTCCATAGCTCCAAGGTAGTTGATATGTGTTGATGGCTTCTTTGAATGACAATTTGCTGCGAGATGGCCTGGCTGGTGACACTTGTAGCATACGATAGGCTTGGCTTTGGTCACATTATTTGCAATGGCTGGGAGTCTGGGTATATTTGGATTTGCTTGTTGGATAGGCTTAGGATTTGGATTGATAGTGGATAGTAATGCGGGTGGTTTAGGCCAATTCTTGCGGAAAGATGGTGATGAAAAACGACCTGGATTAAATCTTCTAAAATTTGAATTGAATTGTTTAGATCCATAATTACCGTTTGCTTGGAATGGCTGTGGTCGTCGATCTCTTCCACGTAACTTATCTTCAGTGTTGTGAGCTAAGGAGATAGCATCTTCAAGGGTAGCAGGCTTGAACATATTCACCTCAGCGTAGTAATGTCCAAGAAGTCCAGACATGTACTTCCGCTTATGGGTCGTCTCTGGTACGTCTTCAAGCATGCGTAGCTGTAAGAGTGCATTCCAAAAACGCTCTGTATACTGTGGAATAGGCTCACGGTCGCGCTGTTGTAGTAAATCCCATTGCTTGATTGCCTTCTCATGAAATTGCGGTGGAAGGAAATTTTGCATGAACTTCTTCTTGAAATCTTCCCATGTAGTAGGACATTCTATGCTCTTGCGGACGACAGTCCACCAAAGTGATGCTCTATCTATCAGATGATTAGTAACACACTTGATTTTATCTTTCTCAGGATAAGTTTCCTCATGGAAATAGTCATCAAACTGGCTAATGAATGATAAAACAGTCTTTCCTTCTCTTATGCCATTGAAAGTGCGAAACTTGAAACTTCGTTTACTTATCTTGGATTCCTTGCGAATGGTTTGTGCTTCAAGAGTGGCGTCGATGGTACGGCGTATCAAATCTTCAGCTTGAGGTTCTTCTTTGTCAGTGGACGCTCCTTGTAGCTTTGTCAATTGCGCTTGCAAGGCTTGCCTAGCTCTTCGCTCTTCGTCCAATTGTAACATGATAAGATCCAGCTTTTGCTCCATGGTAGGCTCGGGTAGGTCGTCTTCAGCCATAGGATCATCCATATGTGGGGTAGTCATCCTGTAAAACTCAACAAACCTTTCTCACTCAAAATCAGTTAGCGGGATGAGCGTAGCTCAAATTTGGGGTTACAAGGCTATGTATTTTTGGGTATTTTCTTCTTCAATTTTCAGAAATTCTGAAATATTTCTGTCTCTGTTTGCTGAAAGTACTTCAACGAACTTGCAGATAGGTAAAACAGCTTGCTGCGAACAACTTTCCAGTTCAGAGTTTTTGCAAACGAACAAGTCTTCTAGGAGTTTCGAGCGTTAGTCAGTTCTGATTTAGTCTGACTTGCAGAGTTGCAGACTTAACAGACTTGCAGGGTTGTTGACTTGCTGAACTTAGCTGATTTGCAGGACTTGCAGTACTTGATTAGTGTCGACTTGCGAAACTTGTCTTCTGGAGTGCGTGACCCGGAGTATGTCGACTTTGTTGCTCTGTGTGACTTGCAGAAAGCTTAGAAGCTTTAATTGGCTTAATGGATTAAGAAGCTTAAGCTTCTTAATCCGTCGTGGATTTTGAGGACAAGAATATGTCCTTGACGGATTTGCGCCGCCCAGGACAGCCTCACGCCGCCGATTGACGAATTTGTTGATTGAGCTTCCTTAAGCTTATAACTAAGCTTATTAACTGTTAACTTTAAGCTTTGAAGCTTAATGAAGAAAAAGAATTACTCTTTTTGTCTGTTATCCACGACTTTAGTGAAGAAGATGATTGCGTGGTCCTCCGCCGACAGAGCCTGGTCCTTCGCGATCTGACAGTGGAAATAGGGGTTCTTGATCGCCAGAAGTCTGCCTGTATCGACGGTTCGCGACGAGATTGACTGTAGAGGCCGTTTGTTCCTGGAGCTCCGTCTTCGCCCGAGATTGGTAGCGATTGGAAGCCCTTGATCTCTGCTCTGCTCTGATACCACTGGTGCACAGATCGGACGCAGGTAGCTCACGTAGTGAATTCCCAAAGGTCCCCAAGAACAAAGCACTCTACTTTTTAGCACAAAAACCAATGTGAAAGCAAGCACGACATGAGACAAGAGACAAATTGGGTTGAATCTCCCCCATGCCTTGTGTGAGCGCTTCACAAAGCATGTATTTAATATATATTTTCAATCTTTTTGCTCAAAAATAGCCCAATTACAAAAATATGACAAGCTTTTAGCTTTTGAGTTTGCTTTCTACCAAAAATAGGAAAATAAAGCTAATGGACGGTGCCCAAAGAGTCTGGCACGCCCAATCTCAATGTCCAAATAAAAATAACATATCCAGGCGCATAAGCGCATACAAAATAATAATAAATAATCGATGTCTCTATAGACATAATCAAAATATAGGCGTGGCGCCTATCAAAATATAGTCGAAAGATCGGAAACCCGCTAGACTCCAATGCTTTCCTCTACCACTACTGCTATCTCTACACATCAACTGAAGCATTCACAATCGTTAGTAAAATAACACAATTAAACCGACAAAAGTGAATACCTAGCAGTCTTCAGCTACATAAATAAATCAACAGGTTAGAAATAAATCCTAACCTTAATTTATTACGAGTGCGCACTCTAAACTCATAAACGTTTATTAATTTAATATGCATTTTGCGGAATCACCCGCTATGGAATCACCCATGTACACACTAAATTAATGAAACGCCCGAAAAGGACAGGCGTCCCCATCAACTTCTCGCACAAAGAATCCTCTTTGCGTATGAGCCCCGGTCATCTAAGTTTACGGAATCCACCGTAAAACCTCACGGAATCCACCGTGGAATATGCCTCCTGGCATCATAGTCCAGCCAAAGAAAGTCTATCCAGTCATTTCAAACAACGAGCTCATCATTTTTCACTTCCTTGAGTTTTCATTTTCGAATTGCATTGTTGCCATGGGAATAGCCACTTATAACTCTCTTAAGACTTAAACTTGATTAATTTCAAGCTTAAGAGCTTAGCCTCCATAGTTTCATGTTGACGACTAAGAGGGGGGAGGAGAGAAATTCTATATCTCCATCATCTATCTCTAGAATCAGGAGCGAACTAGAGCGATTGGAAGGCAACATACAATTCTCCTACCTTATTACTTCAGAAGAAGGGAGTACATTGAAGCTCCAAATTTGAGATTGGAGGAGAAGACACGGCGATAGTCATGAAGAGGCATTGGTTTCAATCCTTTCCTCTTTGTGTTCTCCCACTACAATTCTTTGGCAATCTTCCTGATTTTAATGGCTTTGGAAGCCTCTTATCTCTCTCCCTCTCTCTAAATGATGGCGTTCAAGAATACGGCTCCCTCTTCTTCATCATATTTGCTCTCTCTGTCTCACACCTCATCGTAGCATGATGGTGCCCCCTTCTTTTTCCACGACTCCTCCTTCTTCAATGAACTCCCTCTCTCTAATTGCCCCTCTATGTGCTTTCTTCCCCTTTCCTAATCCTCCTCTATATCAATCGTAGCCTCCTTTCCTCTCCCTCTCTCCATCTTCCCCAAAGCATGATGGCACCATCTCTTCATCTTCACGACCTCTCCTATCCTCCTCGTTTTTGCAATGGCCATCCCTTTTTTTTTCTTCATTTTACTAAAAAAAAAGAAACCTTTCAATTAATTAATCCTACATTCAAAAGAACACCTCCAACTCACAAGCCTTATGCAATTCCTTAGACTTCCAATTCATCGTATATTATGCTCAGTCAAGTAAAGAATCCTCAAGCGTGGACAATGATGAAGACCCTCAATGCAAGAGATATTCTGCTACACTAATGATAGGGATACAAAGCAAAGGTCTCTTAATAGTTTTTGGCCTTGACAATTTGATTATCTCATTGAAAAATCCTATGTTCATTTTGCAGAAAGGTTCAAGCTTTTCAATTACCTGATATTCAACACCTCCCTAAAGGGATCTCAATAATAATCAATAATCTAATGATCGCCCTTGTAGATCATTACCAAATTATCAATGTAAATAATGATGATGATCAAGATGTAGCAGCAAGGTTTAGTTCTAAATCATATAGATTCAATAAGTAAATCTATTAATATTTATCTAAAACTCCACCTTCCTCTCCTACAAGAACTTCCTTGTATCGACATCTCTTGACCAGACTGCAGAGACACGGCCTGCAACAACGAGCACCACATCTGCTTTAAATTAATGTAAATAGTTGGTAACAATGTGCCAATTATGTACAATTTTACTAAAAATTTTGCAATAGTATCATTGGTTCTAGGTGTTGTCATTCTCCCCCACTTAATTGCGAAGTGTCCTCACGAGCACAGCTACATCACGAACATTCAGCATCGTGAACATAGCTACCACGAGCACTGCGATGCCACCTCAAATTCGGCAAATAATGCGATTAGTTACTTCAACTTGCCCATTAGCTCAGGGATAATAAGGCGTTGATTTGCGATGCTCAATTTTAAATATTTCCATTAGCTCGCTAATAAGACCATTCAAGAAATGGGAACCTCAGTCACTTACTAATTCCAGTGGGCAACCAAAATAGGTAATGATATTCTCATACATAAACTTAGCCACCTCAATTTAATGCAAGCATGCTCCTATGGATTATTAGGGGGTTACCTATATAAATTCTTTCCACGTGAGGGTATCTATTGACGATGCGTAAGGAAAGATGAAGTCCCAGTGGTTCTTAAGGCATTGCATGATGAGTTGTGTGGTGCCCATTTTGGCAGTGAATTAAGTGCAAGGAAAGTTCTATTAGCTAGTTATTTGTGGCCTACCCTCTTTAAAGATGCTTATTATTATTGTCGAAAATGTGATGTCTGTTAAAGGACTGGTCATCCTACTAAGAGTTTGTATAAATATTTCTTTGGTTTGAAATTTTTACAAAATGTCTTTGAACCTCAGTTTCAACTCTAGATAGTTGTTAGAATTTATGTAGGTTTGATTTTATATTTTAAAAATAAAAAATAGTAAAAAGTACTTTAAAATGGCTTTAAAATGATATATATAATTTTTTATAAAATAGTTGATCGAACAATTATAAGATGTAATATTTTTCTAATGAATTATTTATTGTTAAAAGTATTTATTTTTTAAATAATTTTTGGAAGATATTTAATATATCTTAAAAATAAAAAACAATTATTTTAGATAAAAATTATAGTATTTTTTGATAAAAAACATGTTTTTAATTCAATAAAAATTAGAATGTTCTATAGAAAATCTGAGAATATAGTTTTGGATATTTTATGAAATTTTCTTGGGGTTAGAGAAAAAGAAAATTAATTTGGTGAATTGTCATGTTCATGCATTTAGCAATACCATTTTAGGGAGGGGTGTAAGGGGTAGTCAAGTAATTCTTAATATTCCACTCATTATAAAATTTCTCAAAAGCTTTTGAGACATACTCACCCCCATTATCAGACTGTAGGCATTTCATCCTATGCCTAGATTAGTTCTCAAAAAGAGCAAGCCAACATAGAAAGGTAGACAAGACATATGATTTTTGCTTAATAGGGTGAACCCATGACCTTGTATGAGTAATCATCGATGAAGGTAACAAAGTAATTTGCATCATCTAGCAACTGATAGGGTATGTGACCGCATACATCCAAATGAATAAGAGCCAAAGGCTCACCCAGGAGCTTCATACTACACTTCTTATGCATACTACACGTCTACTTGCCATACAAACAATGATCACAAGACTTAAAACACTTATAGTCTAGGGGTGGAAGATACTACAAATCGGTAAGCATTTTCATTTTCGTCAAAGGCATGTGCCCAAGGTGACGATACCAAATATGTGTGTGTGTGTGTGTATGTGTGTGAGAGAGAGAGAAATAGCCATAGCCAAAAGATGGTCAACAGAGCTAGATACAAGCAAGGGATAGAGGGTACTAGACTTAGCACCACGTACAATAACAATGTTCCCATGTGTAATCTTCTATGAGAATCACCAAGAGAGACAACATAACCTACATGCATCATCCAAGGTACTAATGAAGATAAGGCTCTTTGTGGCAGCTAGTATGCGACATACATTATAAAGAGTGAATATGTTGCCTGAACCAAAATGCAGCTAAACATCAGTAATACCAACTCTCTCCAATGCCAAGTCATTACCCAAGTAGATAGAGCCAAACATACTACGACAAGAGTGAAACCACTCTCTATGAGGGATCACATGAGCCTCAAATATATTGACCAATACTAAGTACAGGCTGATAAAGCATCCATCAACTATGAAGCATCTAAGGAAGAGGCTGCCAATATAAGATCATCAAATACATCAAGCTACATCACATTAATCTCCTTAATTTTGATGCTAGACTTACTAGGCACAATGCTTGGATCATCATTATTTTCATGCAGTTTACCCTTTCCCTTTTCCTTATGCTTGTCTTCGTGTATTTTATAGCATTGTGGCCAAATATGACCTGCTTTTCCACAATAATGACAAGACTGGACTTACGGCCATGGGACATACTAAGGGGCTGTCCACATGTCCTAGACTAAGACCTTTGAGAGTCTCTACCATGGCCATTTCCATCTTGTTGGCCTCTCACAATCAATGCATGTGACATATGGGAAGCATATACATTTTTTCTATTCATCTCTTCTATCAAGAGGGCACTCTCAACATCTTGCAATTACAACCCATCCTTGGCACATAGAGTCGTATGTAAAGTGTCCCACAACTTAGTAGAGTACCAAGCAGAAATAAAGGATGCAAAGTATCCTTGAACTCAATCTCCTACAAACCTAAATGACTAATGATGGAGTGAAACTCATTCAAATGTGCAGACATAGAAGTCTCTTTCTTCATGCGAAGGTTCGTCAACTATTTCAGCCAATACATTTGAGATGTAGGACTCTACTTGCCATAAAGATTCTTAACCTATGTCTAAAGCTCATATGCAGTTAGATTTTTTGTCACACAACATTGTAGTGAACCTGCTTAGAGAGTGATAAAATGATTGTGGACTTGCATAGCTCATCCAGTTCATCCCAATCCTTGGTCATAACATTGTAGTGAGTCTGCTTGGAGAGTGATAAAATGATTGTGGACTTGCATAGCTCATCCAGTTCATCCCAATCCTTGGTTATAACATTGTAGTGAGCCTGTTTGGAGAGTGATAAAATGATTGTGGACTTGCATAGCTCATATTGTTCATCCAAAACCTTGGTCACAATGTTTTCAAGTTTGGCACCCCCACTTTTGAGTGTTCCAACCTACCATATCTGAGTCTTTCAATAGCTATAGTTGGTTCCATCTAGTTTCTCAATATTGAAGATCGTGAGAACCACCAACAATAATGAGACCAAGCAAGTACATAAAAGGGAAAATTAAATTGTTGTAATTTCTTGCAAATCAACCCCAAAACCTCTCCTATATCAAGTAAAAAACAAAAGGTACTAACAAAATAATGAGTTGTCCACAAACTATAGTCAATAGATAAGGTAATTGCACTCATAAACAGTATAGAGAATTGCAACTACAACATGCTAAAAATAGATTACAGCAATAACAAATCAAAGCCAAGTATGAGCTGCTCATTGATAAACTACAAATTGTAATTGCAAGGGTTATCCTACACAATACGGGGTATGTATGAACAACTAGCAGTCAAGAAACATGTGATCAATACCCAAAGCTATCAACCTCAAAGTGTTAGAGTGGAATACATCCAATGGCATAATAATCATGCATGTAGTAGGTCTCACAGATAACAAGTTAGACCTACCAAAGGCACACAGGATTGGGTAATAGTAACAAAAGCTCAATACATAGCTAGGTTAGGTGTATATATCACTGTCAACAATATGATAGAGGTAGGTGCCATCGGCCCAAAGAAAAATCTTAGATCAGCCCATTAGGCATCCACTACATGCATACAACATGAAGAGAGCATAAACATAAAGTGAAGATCCCACTATCTCACTATAAGGAGCTCAAGCTCAACTGTAATCAAATGCACAATGTAACATCCAATGTCAAGTAAGCGACTCAATACATAAAGCCAAATAGCTCCCAATGAAGCAAAAGTCGAATGCCAATTGAACAACAAGCTCAATACTTCAAGTGAATAGAATCTAGACATCCAAGATACATGTATCGTAAGTTAGGAAAATTAAACCCAAGAAATATTTTCAAGCTCGTAAATATAGCATCCAATTAAATGAATGATTGCCAATGTCAAAGCATACAAGCTCCAATCTCAACTTAAGAGTATATCATAAACATGTCCATGGGCATATATGTCAACCAAAGTGTCAATACATCTAATATATGGTACTCAAGTAGCTTTCAAAGCATAATGAGCATAATCTTTACTAGACAATTACTTGCTATCCACTATGAACATCAATGATATAATAGTAAAGAATGAGCTAGTGAGAGCTCAATCAAAGCCCAAAAGCATTCCCAAGCATCAAGGTAACATCCGGGTGTCAATGTCAAGCCTCGGGAGCATCATATGAGTAAAGACAGACTCGATACTTGCTATCAATGGGTAGTATATAGCAAATTGTTAACCCAAGTGCAAGACAAAGAAAAGAAAGCGAAGAAAATTTGAGAAAATTTCTTCTTCTTCTTCTTCTTGCTTGCTTGCTTGTGCTTGTGCTTGAGAGAGCAAGTGTGAGAGTGTCAGGAAGGGAGTGTGTGAGGGTGAGGGACCATAGTGGAGAAGCTCTCCATTTTCTCCTCTCTTCTTCTCTTCTCTTCTCTTCTCTTCACTTGTCTCACGTGCGCGGATTGGAGCATGGAGCTTGAAGGTGGAGGATTGTGCTTGCTTGAGCTTGCATCTCGGATCGTGGAGCTACTGATGTGCTTTTGAGAGAGAACGGTACTTGATTAGGCATTGAGGTAAGCTCACTACACTCGTAGGCTTGAGAGCGCATACGACTATGTGAGAGATAGCCATTAGCATTCGGCTTGAAACGCTTGAGCAATAAGTGTTCTGTGGGTCTTGGCGGTCGAGCAAAGGCTCCCAGATTTTGGTTCCATCGTCGGGACCAATGGATTCAAGCCTTGAGTTCTTGCATGCTCTGAATCCAGCATTGGAGGGTTTTTCCCCGAACTAGTGCTTGAGGTAGATAGGTAGAAAGGAAGGGCGTTTAATCTTCATTGCAAGTAAGTGTTTTGGACTTTTGAATTTTGGATGAGTTGGTTTGATTAGCATTAGCATTGCTTGTGATTTTTAGGGATTTAGGTAGGAACAATAGGGAAAAGGGAAGAAAAACATAGTAGGGATTTGCGAAACAGCAAGCCTAAATCAAAGGGAAACGTGGTTGAAATCCGGGAAAGAAGAGGAAAAGGCATCCAAGGAGTATTGGAGAAGGGGTCTAAAATCCTGAGAAAGGGAGAAGAGAGCTCATTTTCAGTTTCAGGGATGAGAGAGAGAGAGAGAGAGAGAGAGAGAGAGAGAGAGAGAGAGAGAGAGAGAGAATGTGTGTGTGTTGGAGCTCCATGGCGAAGATGAGATCGAGCGCACTGAATCAGAGGTTTTTGACTACTCCACGTACATATCAACCTTCCTTAGCTCTTGATTGTTGATTCTAAAAGTGCCCAAGGCTCATCATTACCTCTAGGGATCAGACGAATTGAAACTTGATCTCACGGGCCATTTGTGCTAGAATCAAACATCCATCGCAGAGTTCGATTCCCAGAGAGTTGGACACTCAGAATCGGACAGTCTGAGTCGATTCACTTAATCACTTGCAATACTTTGTTCGATCGAACAACGCTAGTTAGTCCAAGTCAAATAGGCTCAAAATTAGATAGCCAGACTCAAACTCGGAACTATCTAATTTCGACAATCACCTCGAACATGAGACTTGGACTCTGACCATTTGATTTTCTCACTCGAATGGGCCCAAAATAATCGGATGGTCTTGTTCTAGGAATTAGACCTTTGATAATCAAATACACTAACTAGAACTTAAAAACTAGCCCATCCAGCATATCCTAGGCTAGGTAGAGCTCAATTCGGAGCAAGGTTAGGCCCTTGTAGGCATCATGATGCATCGAACGGCTCATAGAGCCTCCAGACTTCAAGATCGTGACTTTGTTGCCTAGGAAGTGACCTCGAATAAAGCCCTCAAACCACCCATCCAAAACACCTTAAAGGACCCAACTGAACATGTTAGAGCGACCACTTGAGGGAGCATACTAGAAAAGTGCATTGCATCACATTGTTTTTGTCACACTCACGCACCGCTACTTGAACAATCACTTGAAGTGCACTCAAAAAGCAGAAAGCCCGATTTCTCACTGTGCACAAAAAAAGAAGCACCCCATGAAAACTTGAGCGCACTTAAGTTTGAGGATTGACTGAACTAACAAGGAACTCGCATGCAAGATAAGTGACCTAAACAAACCCACTAATAGGAAAAGACCTTCAAATCTCAAAAGCACGATCTAGGATAGAAAGTATCAAAAGCAAGTCTTTTGGAGAGCGAGAAGACCAACAAGACTAGGGACTCGATCTTACCTAAGTTGATCAGTTTGATCAACAACCTAGTGGACCAAGAGGCCGACAAGATATTAGGACGAAGCTCCAATCATGAGAATGACCAGCTCGACTTGGAAGAGTTCCCAGTCGATATCCAACAAATAATCAATCAATACAATTTATAGACTAAGATGGAGCATCATGGTAGAGCAGCTGAGGATATCATTGCTGTCCTTGAGGAAGAGTGGAGATTGGCCAAGAAGGCACTATGTCATAGCAACTTACAACCAAGAGCAGTGAGCTCAAAGGGTGATGCAGGAAATAGAAATGTGAGAGGTCCAAGGAGTTTTAGCACTTGCCAATTGGAAGAGGACAAGACCTAATGTAGAGAGGGAAAGAGCGCTAGAAGTTGATCTCACGTTGAGCGAGCTTCTCACAAAGAGACTTATAGACAACACGGCTACAGAGCACAGCGGAGTGGCCTTGGCAACTTTGTTGCTAAGCAGGACTAGGAATCATGCTTAATTCAAGGAGCCAATTGAAGATACCCATAGTGCTGCAGAGTGACCTAGTGAGCAAGCAGCCTCCTTTCCTCCTTCTCTCTTCTTCAAACCTCCTCGACTCCTGTTGCACTCTTTGTAGCTCAGCCTTTTCTTCCTTGGTCATTCTCTCCCTGGCCTCTTGCCACTGCTTTTGAGAAGTCATCTTCTTTGGCCTCCTAGGTCCTCCTTAGCCAGATGGTATCTCTGATTCTCTACCCTCACTCACCGTCCTTTCACTCAATTGCTCTAGGGTGGTGACCTTTTAAGTGTCTCCCCCACTTCCTCTTCACCTTCCACCTCTCCCATAGCTTCTTGGATTATAGCAGTCAACACCTTGCCAAACCCTATAATGGATACCTTTGATATTGATGACTTCACCCTGGCCATCTCCCCATTTTGGAAGCTAGAGACTCCATGCCCCACTGGTCTTGTCCCCGTGGCTAGTGCCTTTTTTGTCAAAGATTCAATGGTTTTTCGCATGTAGCCATTCCAATTCACTTCATCTAAAGGATTTGGCTGCAAGACTCTCCAGTAGTAGGGACACTCCAATACTACTCATTTAGGTGTCATTAAATTGATTGCTTATTACACATTCTCTATTTAATAAATTTATGTCAATAAATTAACGACTCACTTTTCTTTAAGTGTTGATGATGATCTAGCATGGCCATGAGACCATTTAGAGACCAGTATTCCTAGTGCATCACTTAATGGGGTGATCAGAGTACTATGACCGGGATATTTGGTACATGCAGTACAAGTTATGAAGGGGAAAAGAAGTGTCTGCCAAGTGTAAGAGTGTACACAAGAACCAAGGAGTTACACATAAATGAAGATGGATTGAGTTCTAAGAAGAGGAAGTGCATTAGCATTGTGTATATGTATTTATGTGTGCATCTAGGGACGCCTGGGAATGCTTTACTTGTGTGTAATGAGCATTGCATTCATTTGGGGTCATCCTCTCCCCTACAAGTCAAGCTTTAAAGTCTTTTTTTTCATTAAGAAAGACAAGAGAGGGAATTCTCTCACTAAGAAAGACGAGAGACCTGATCCTCTGGAAGTGAGGAGAGAAGTGATTTTCTCTTTCTAAGGTCTAAAATGACACAAGCTTTTATGTGGAATTCAATCTTAAGGTTGAGGCCCAAGAAAATCTAATGAACTCTCCTTATCTATGACTCAAGGTGGTTGCATGGACCACAAGTTAAGAGTAGAGTTTAAAAAGATGTTTTTTTGAAAAATCCATTTTTAAAATATCTCGCAATAGAAAGACGATCTCTAAAAATGGGCCGCGAGGGTTATTGGAAACAACGAGATCTACAACTTTTGTGTTGGACGTTTTTTCATCCAAACAATGCACAAAGAGATATCTCGAAATTACTATTGCAGAGTGGAACAACCACATCTTGCATAAAGATCAACTCAACTCTCTCTCCAAGAAGAGAAGCTCTTGAAAGCTTATAAAAGAGGAGGCTCTCCTTGCGTGTAGGAGAGAGGTCAAGGAAGCATCATTTTGCATGTATCCAAGAGGAGAAGAGAAGGTGCAAGTGCTGCGGAAGCCCTGTTAAAATCAAGTGCTACGAAAGCTCTAGTGAAAACAAGTTCCAAGAGGAGAAGAGAAGGTGCAAGTGCTGTGGAAGCTCTATTGAAACCAAGCGCCAAGAGGAGAACCCTACACATATTGTGTGGGAGAGAAGGAGACTCAAGAAGGATCAAAAGGTGCCAACTTCCAAGTTGTGCAAGTGTTAGCCGGTTGTATACCATGCAAGGAACCGTGATCTTGTCTCCAAGATCTACAAGTAAGAACTGGCTTATGTATAACGGAGGAGCTTACTCCTTGTCAATAATATAACTCCACAAAGGGGGGGACTGGCCCATCTTCTAGTCCCTAGTGTGTTGCCAATTTCTCTACCTCTCTCTCTATATCTTTCTTTTCTCTCATCTATTCTCCCTCTGTGCCAATATAATATTCACCATATATAATTTAAGTATATAAGAAAGTCGAGCGTGTATCTTAGATTCTATAACAGTGGTATCAGAGCAGATCTCTTTGCTTTTCTCAAAGTAAAGGCCATGCTTGCAAGAAGAAGGTAAATATGGCAACTAATGAAGCATCTACAAGTGAGCAATTACAGGCTCAATTGACAGAGTATCGTAGCTTGTTGAAGATTCCCGAAGTATCTCAATTGATTGACAGCGTAAGGGCAAGGGAAGAAGCTACTTATGAAGGACCGAATCCTCCAAAAGATGGTGATACTGGAGGAAACACCATTGCACCAATTGATGGTGAAGATGCAAAGCATCCAATTGCTGAGAAGCTTCCTAGAAGGAAGAAGGATTCTCGGGTCAAGAAGAGTAAAAAATCCTCACCTCAACTGAGGCGGATAAGGAGGGAGTCATCTCCCTCAGCAACCAGCTACTCCCCTGATTACTCAAGTTCCTCCTCCTCCTCCTCATCTTCTAGTTTCTACTCTCTTGGTTCTAAGCCTCATGCAATCCTCAAAGACGGACAAAGAGGGACCATAAGAGGAGCAAGCTTAAGAAGACTAAGACTTTCAAGTATGGGGATAAGGACATAAATTTTGACTCTTACTCTGGTAAGAGAGATCTTGCTAAGGTGTTAGCCTTTGTCAATCAATTTGAAGTTGCTTTTTCTAATGGTAATTTCTCAGAAAAGTCCAAGCTAAGGCATGTAGGCATGCACTTGAAAGACACTACTGCTAGCAATTGGTGGTTGACTCTCATTTTGGAGGGAAGGAAACCTACGACTTGGGAAATGTTCAAGAAGAAGTTTTATGCTCAGTTCTTGCCTCTTGATTTTGAGAATGATGTCAAGAAGGAGTGGAATTGGCTAGGCCAGAAAGAGCATGAAAAGGTCACTAGTTATGTGGACAAGTTTTGGTCTACTCTTCTCAAGGTTACTCCTTTCATGGAGATCAGCAATGAAGAGAAGAAAATGAAGTTTGAAGCTGGCCTACTCCCTCATTTACATAGAACCATGAAGGTATATCCACATGAAACCTTATCTTGCATGATGGAGTCTGCCATTATAGTTGAAAGTTTGCATACACCTGGTACATCTCAAAAGATGGAGATGAGTTCTTATAGAGCTAGACAAGAGCATCTCTATGATAACCCAAGAGATAGGACTAATTCGAAGAAGACCTACCTTTACCCATGACCAATATTCAGAGCTAGAGGGTAACAAGAAGAAGTGCAAGTATCTCTCACCCTTTGAGATACAAAAGTACAAAGAGGAAGGAAGGTGCTTTCTTTGTGGTGAGTTAGGGCATATGAAGCCTGATTGTCCTCACAAAAGGAAGGAAGCAAACGTGGTTAAAGATCCTCCTCCGCCATCCTCAAATTCTCTTCCGGATGTGCAAGCTAACACTCATTCAAATGAGAAGAAAAGACAACTCTTAAAGAGTTGGGGGACACTCAACAATTAATGAGTTTTGATACTCTTTGATCCAGGGTCCACAGATAATTTTGTGTCAGTATATACTGTTGAAAGGCTACAAATTCCACCAAATCGATTGGGAACACCAATTGGATCAGGTTTGGGATTTGAAGGACTTACAACCAATTCTATTCCTATTCAAGGAAAGTTGAATCTTAGAATTGGGGATTACCGGGACCAAGAATCTTTTCTACTTGCACCCATAGGTAATTGTGATGTTATCTTAGGCATGCCTTGGCATTACAAGATTAGACCTCTTCCCGATTTTGTTAAGAAGACCCTTGCATTTCAATTCAAGGTTCGGAACATAGTATGCATTGCTGATGCTGGAGATTGCCCTGTGCCAATGGTTAGTCATGTTAGCATTTCTAAAGAAATGAAGAAAGCTATTTCTGCATACATGATTTTTGTGGGAGAGTCAAAAGAAACTAGTGATTCAAGGGCACTTGGTACCTCTAATGAACACACAATACCAACTAATGCTTCTAAGTCTCAAACTTTAAAAGAAACCCCTCTCTTTAATTGATCAAGCTAGACATGATTTTGTTAAACAATTTGAAGATTATTTTAGTGATTCACTCCCAGGAGAGTTACCTCCTAAGCACCTAGAAGATCACACAATTGATCTTATCCTAGGCAGTTCACCACCTAACCAATCGCCTTATCGAGTAAGTGCAAGTCAGCAAGAGGAGATCCTAACACAAGTAAACAAATTGTTGGAAAAAGGGTTAGTTCAACCTAGCTCTTCTCCATACTACTCTCCAGTCTTACTTGTTCAAAAGAAAGACGGTTCTTTTCGTATTTTCATAGACTATAGATCTTTAAACAAGATCACAATCAAGAATCGTTTTCCTATCCCAAGGATAGATGATAACTTGGATAAGTTGCAAGGGGCTAGTATCTTTAGTCGCATTGATCTCAAAAGTGGCTATCACCAGATACGGATAGCACCTGAAGATGTTCATAAGACAGCTTTTCATATGACATTTGGACTATACGAGTTCTTAGTCATGCTATTTGGTTTGACTAATGCACCCGCCACATTCAATCGAATGATGGAGAGAATTTTTGGACCTCACTCAAAGTTCACAGGTGTCTTCTTTGATGACATTCTAATATTTTCATAGTTTGAAGAAGAGCATAGAAAACATATATCTATTTTTTTTCAAGAGCTTCGGAAAGCATAGACTACATGTCAATGCTAAGAAGAGTAAATTTTTCCTTTCAAAAATTCATTATTTAGGCCATATTGTTTCTCACAATTTGGTGAGAATGGATCTTGAGAAGATTCGAGCCATTATTGAATGGCCTACACCTACTTATGTACATGAAGTTAGAAGTTTCTTGGGCCTATGTTCATACTATAGGAGGTTCATACGAGGTTTTGCGTATGTTGCATCTCCTCTACATGACCTTACTAAGAAGCGAATGCCTTTTTGCTGGGGATCAAGGCAACTACAAGCCTTTGAAAGAATTAAGTTTCTTGTGACTCAAGAACTAGTTCTCATAGTTTCGGATCTTCAAAAACCTTTTGAAGCTCACTGTGATGCTTTTGGGGATTGCATTGGAGTTGTGCTTAACCAAGAGCATTATGCAGTAGCATTTGAGAGCCGATGCCTCAAGGACCATGAGCTACATGCTCCAATATATGAGAAAGAGCTTATAGCGGTGGTACACTATTTACTTGGTGCAGATTTTGTTATTAAAATAGATCACCAAAGTCTAAGATACTTCCTCACTCAGAAGAAGCTCTCAAAGAAACAGACGTATCGGGAAAATTTCTTATCTATGTTTCATTTTCAAATCCTTCACACATCTGGAACTAAAAATGTGGTAGCACATGCTCTATCACGGCAACCTCGAGTGAATGTAATCACAACTGTTTACCATAACGAGTTCATGGATTTACCCAAAATGTATGCAACTGTTTTTGACTTCTCAACCATATGGGATCAGCTTAACTCAGGTCAGTCGATTACACCTTACTCAATTCGAGATGGTTATTTGTATCATCATCAAGCAATTTTTGTAGCATTACCATTGCGACACAAGGTAATGGATGAAGCACATGCATCTCCATATGCTAGACATAGGGGTATTCTACCCACTACTCAAGCATTGGAAATATATTTCTTTTGGCCCACTCTTAGAGCTAAAATTGAAAGATATGTCCACGAGTGCAAGATATGCCAAAAAGTAAAGTGTGATAGGCATAAACCACCTAGTCTACTGAAGCCATTACCTATTCCCAATGAGCCTTGGGAAAGTATATCCATGGACTTTATCATGGAGCTTCCTCACACACAAGCAGGCAATGATGCAATCTGGATTATCATTGATAGATTCAGTAAGCAAGCTCACTTTATACCTGTGCGAAAGACAATCAAAGCCGATCATATGGCTAAGCTATTCATTGCTCATATTTTCAAGCATCATGGCATGCCTAAGTCCATTATAAGTGATCGAGATTCCCGCATGACTAGCCTCTTTTGGCAAGCTCTGTTCGAAAACCTCGGGACAAAGTTAAAGTTTTCATCCTCTTATCATCCTCAAACAGATGGGTAGAGTGAAAGTGCTAATTCTACTTTTTTGGACCTTTTGAAATCCTATGTCTCTGATAATCAAAGAGAATGGGAAAAGTATTTACCTTTAGTAGAGTTTGCATACAATAATATGGTACACTCTAGTACTAGTAAGGCACCCTTTGAGATCATCTATGGTAAGCCTCATTTACCACCCGTTCTTCTTACGAAGGATAAGATCTTTGTAGCAGATGAGTTTGTTAGAGACATTGATACAACTTTCACTCAAGTAAAAGCTGCTATCCAAAGGACACAAGAGAAGCATAAATGCGAAGTAGATAAGCATCATCGTAAGTTAAGTTGGGATAGTATGTTCTTCTTAAGTTTGAGAAGGCTCGCTTGAAGAAGTAGAAATGTCAAAAGGGTAAAGTGGTTAAGCTTTCTAATCGCTATTATGGCCCTTTCAAGATCACAGATAAGATAAACGATGTGACTTTTTGTTTGGATCTACCAAGTCATTGGAACATTCATAATGCTTTCCATATAAGTTTGCTACGTCCCTATATTGGAGTACCTCCAATAGAACCAATCAAGGAAGATTTACCTGGCATAGAAGAAACAAAAGAGTTCATTGTGCTTGAAAGAATTTCACACCACCAGGACAATACTCTAAGGTTAGGTAAGGTATTATGGAAGTATTTGGTTAAGTTTAAGAATTATCCCCCATTGGTCGCTTAGTTTATGACTGAGAGAGAACTACAAGACTTTCCACATATTATTAAGGACTATGTATCTCCTCTACAGTTGAGGTCAATTGTTTAGAAGCCAGAGGGATGTCACTAAATTGATTACTTATTACGCATTCTCTATTTAATAAATTTATGTCAATAAATTAATGACTCACTTTTCTTTAAGTGTTGATGATGATCTAGGATGGCCATGAGACCATTTAGAGACCAGTATTCCTAGTCCATCACTTAATGGGGTGATTAGAGCACTGTGACGGGGATATCTCGTACAGGCAGTATAAGTTATGAGGGGGGAAAGAAGTGTTTGCCAAGTGTAAGAGTGTACACAAGAACCAAGGAGTTACATATAAATGAAGATGAATTGAGTTCTAAGAAGAGGAAGTGCATTAACATTGTGTATATGTATTTATGTGTGCATCCAGGGACACCTAGGAATGTTTTACTTGTGTATAATGAGCATTGCATTCATTTGGGGTCATCCTCTCCCCTACAAGTCAAGGTTTAAGGTCTTTTCTTTCATTAAGAAATACGAGAGAGGGAATTCTCTCACTAAGAAAGACAAGAGACCTGATCCTCTGGAAGTGAGGAGAGAAGTGATTTTCTCTTTCTAAGGTCTAAAATGACATAAGCTTTTGTGTGGAATTCAATCTTAAGGTTGAGGCCATTTTTAAAATATCTCGGAATAGAAAGACGATCTCTAAAAACGGGCCGCTTAGGTTATCAGAAACAACGAGATCTACAACTTTCGTGTTGGACGCTTTTTCATCCAAACAACGCACAAAGAGACATCTCGAAATTAGTGCTATAGAGTGGAACAACCACATCTTATATGAAGATCAACTCAACTCTCTCTCCAAGAAGAGAAGCTCTTGAAAGCCTATAAAAGAGGAGGCTCTCCTTGGGTGTAAGAGAGAGGTGAAGGAAGCATCACTTTGCATGTATCCAAGAGGAGAAGAGAAGGTGCAAGTGCTGCGGAAGCCCTACTGAAATCAAGTGTTGTGGAAGCTTTGTTGAAATCAAGTTCCAAGAGGAGAAGAGAAGGTGCAAATGCTACGAAAGCTTTGCTGAAACCAAGCCCCAAGAGGAGAACCCTACACATATTGTGTGGGAGAGAAGGAGACTCAAGAAGGATCAAAAGGTGCCAACTTCCAAGTTGTGCAATTGTTAGCCGGTTGCATATTGTGCAAGGAATTGCGATCTTGTCTCCAAGATCTACAAGTAAGAACTGGCTTATGTGTAACGGAGGAGCTTGCTCATTGTCAATAATATAACTCCACAAGGGGGGGGGGATTGGCCCATCTTCCAGTCCCTAGTGTGTTGCCAATTTCTCTACCTCTCTCTCTACATCTTTCTTTTCTCTCATCTATTCTCCCTCTGTGCCAACATAATATTCACCATATATATTTTAAATATATAAGAAATTTGAGCATGTATCTCGAATTCTATAACATAAGGTGTTGTACCTTTGATTAGAGAATAAAGCATGGATTGTCTTTGCTTACAACTTGACTTCAGGATCTGGGATATCGGCTAGGCTTGATGCCATCATTGGTGTGGACTAGGGCTTTGTCCACATCCCTAGCATGCCATAGACGTCCCTCTTAGGTCACCTTTTGACCTTGTTGACTAGGCCCAATTCTTTTTCCACCATTTTTGGGCTCAATTCCACCAACTCGACCCTGTGGGGTTCTTCTCCTTGTTACACTATTACAGTGCTGGGGTTGCTATTAGCATCGAAGGTCCATAGAAACTCCGCACACTTGTTATTGTAGTCAATTGCTTGTCCGACCTTCTCCACATACTTTCCCAAGTTGCATTGGTCAAGAAGCCCCTTCACGGCTGGTTCTTCCATGACCATGTCATCCAAGTTCATAATGTTCCTGAACTTGAACTGGTTGAAGGCCCTGATCTTTGCCATTAGGGCGTACTTCACCTGTTCTTCTTCTATGAATGGAAGCTTGCCTTTGTCCTTGACTTGCCATCGTAGGTTCATGTCATAATACCATAGCTTCCCATTAGTTTTCTTGAGATAACTCTTGCAAAACAATAAGCAGGTAGTGAAAGTAAGCTAGGGAAAGACGAAACACTTAATTCTAAAAATGAACTTTTGCTTTAAGTAGTCCACGCAATCCAAAGAATTTATGACAATTTTCCTCAATCATAAGTTGATTTTTATCTGTCCTTTAAACACTAGTTGAGGTTTGAGACATGTTTACTTTCCACCTTTCCCCTTCCCCCCTTGGGGATGTAATTAATCCTTCCTAAGATTGGAGAACAAAGGGTTAAGGGCATTGAGTGTAAGCTTGTGATGCTTTACTTTTGCATTAGCTAGGCGTAGACGTGTGGGTTATATTCCAAGTGAGCATGTCGATCCATGTTGTGAGGGGTCTAATACCTACATGCATAATGTAGGTCATGATATCAATTAGGATGTCACTTGAGTTGATCCTCTTAGCGATTTGTAGCTCTTCCTTGGTAAGGACTAGATCTAAATAGGGGTGGGCCATGTTATGATCTTCTAAGGGTCAATTGCGAGTGATGGAAAATATTCTAAAGGAGGTGGGAGCCACAGAAGTCAGGTCACACTCATAAGTCACATATGGGAGCCACATAAGTCAGGTCACACTTATGTGGGAGCCACATAAGTCAGGTCATACTCATAGGTTTTAATGGAGTACCTTTGCTTGGCATTGGTCTTGGGCAGCCCTCTTGTTCCCATTGAAGATGGAGAGCATACCATTTATGTAGAAAGGGGGAGTTAGTGATGGTCAGCTTTTTAAGTTCTTCTAGCTCTTGGCCTATGGCCGAGACTTTGCTCTTCTTATACGAGGTGATTAGCCTTTGTTTATGAACTTGCTCACAAGAGATCTCAATGGTGATCAATTCCTCGGCCACCATGGGAATTTTAATGAACATGAACTTAGATTCTTCCCAAGTACACGACATCATGTGTACATCACTAGAGGCTCATAAGAGGCCTAGGTCCAACCATTCTTTTGTTTATGGCCCTTCACTGAGTATAGCAATACCAGGTCGCCTTGCTCAAAGTCACACTGTTTGACATGCTTGTCAAACCAACTCTTGCATCTTTCCTGCACATGAGTAGCTAGGAGTCATGTCTCAGAGAGACATTCTAGCTCTACCAAGTGTTCGATCCATGCTTCTTTTCCATCCCATTGCTCTTGTACTACTACTCCTTTATGAATTTAGTAGCATCACGGAATAGGGTGGGACACCATAGTTTGTGAGCTATAGTATCTCTATTGAAGTGTCCTCTAGCAATTCCACCATGTGCTTTAGTCCTTAGCATATCATGCATTTCATGCTCACATATACAACTTTGCAATAGGCCATCATGCCCTAACCTATAAAGTTCGCTGACACGATCAATTGATAGGGTTGAATCTTAAGTTGCACAAATCCCCAACGCACGCTCGGGCACCAGATGCTCAAGGGCAGAAAGAGCAGCTCGGGAAAGGGAAGAATTTAATGAACTGTTCAAAGACATGGAAACGGTCGTGGCCCGGGACTACACCATTCATGTCCCGGCCGACATGTTCCCTGCCCAGCCTCATGGGAGCCCCGCACTAACACCACCCCGGTCGCCTAGCCAACCAGACTCACCCCGCCTCGTACCTATCGACTAAATCCCTATGATGTACAAGTAGTGCGATGAGTTAGCATGCCAGAACATTTTTTTTTTTGAGTAAAGGGGCCAGATCCCCACTTGCACACGTTTCCGCTACTTCTCGTTAATATATGCGACCTTAACAAGCAATGAAATAGGCATCCCAATAAACATCATAGAATTTTGAAAAAGTATGTCTTATCATGATTGCATTTAATTTGATGCACTTAACACAAGCGAGCATATACTCTCACGAAGTGACAAGTGGATGCAGGGTAATACAGGTCCTTGTGCGAAAGTGTTCAATGCCCGAACACCACAACACCAACAACCCCACAACGAGCCGCGGCAAAGCCACGCTGCCGAAAGCAAAAAAACTCACCCTTGCCGACCGCCCACATCGCATGGCTCAAAGCATATTCATGGGCTATGCTCTCTTTCTGGGTAAAGCTCTATAGTTGGCTCACAGCAGTTGTTACCTCAATTGTACCAACATCGCGTGTGACGCAAGGAGGTTTGCAAGGTCTCAAGTGTATCTCCCAATCTCAACAACTGCTTCTCTACAAATGAGGCTAGGGCTCAATCATCACTGTACTATCCATTTCTTGAGCCTTCGAAGCTTGACATTTTCCAACCCACTGAAAGGCTGATAACCTCAACGTATTGCAATCGTTGTACTCAGGCAAGTCAAAAAAAAAAAAAGAACCAAATGAAAAGATAAGAAGCACCCACGATCACAGCACAGCACCTAGGGGTCCTCAAATTAGGTACGTCTAGTGACCTTGGTCGACTGGCTTCGTCCCTAGTCCCCTAGCCCTTTACCATCACCCACAATTGTTCAGGGCACATCAAGGGCAGGACATACCTAGGGAGCTTGTCTCGCCTATGGTTAGACCTATCACCGTGATCCGCTTGCACAATTCTCTCTTGCACTCTGCCTTAGTGCCATTGCAATCAGTGGTGATAAGCATCGCACGATTGGCCATGAAAAGTACACCGTACTCATCAAGCCAGTCCAATAGTTTCCAGCTACTGAAAGTGTGGTGTCCTTGTATTCAATTATGCTACGTCATGCAGTCACAATGCAAAGGATGTCTCATTAACCTTCATGTGTACTTCCTCTCCACATGGACAACTTTGCTTCATCCATGCATTGTTATGAGAAACTAGCCCACGGTCTTCTAACTACGTGATATCTAAGTATGCACGAGCACTCACATAATATCTGCACCGAAGTATATCCACAGTTTGGGTCCTCAAGTGCAGGACAATACTCTAGGTTTTCTTAGAGCTCGACCTGTCTCCCAAACTAATCAAAATATGTCTTGTGCACGATAAGAAGACTAACACTACCCCTTAAGGAGAGACCACACGCGAGGTTTTCCAATTGCAGGTATAACGTGTTGTTCGCTCTTCATCAACACTCAACTCTGAATGCTTATCCCTTACCATCCGACAACCTCGCAAAGAATCGTCATGTGCAACATCCCCAACAAACCAACACTTGTGCTAGCCATCAATGCAATCCCCAAAATAGAATAGCCCTACGACCAACTCCAACAACCTTCCACCAGCCACCTTGGCCACCAACAGACCCCTAGGACCTTCTGCCACACCACCACCACCACTCCTCCATGGAAACCACAAGCGTCCTTGTCACCCACGTCTTCAATGCATGCTTCAGCCTACTACCTACGACGATGAGTGCCATGGGACTGGCACTCGTCTAGGAGGGGGGTAATGTTAACCCCAACACGAAGAAAGCAAAAGGAAACATGAAGAAAGCAAAAGGAAATAAAAAAGACCCAGGGAAAAGGTGGAAAAAAGGTAGTCCGATTAAAGAAAGAATAGGAGAAAAGGCCAAAAGTGCAGGGGCAACCTTAAAAGTCCAAGGCAAATGCAAAAGGGGAAATGCGCATTTTAAAATAAAAAGGCGCACCCTGAAATCTTGTAAAAGAGTGCTGGGCTCTCACCCGTGCAATTTGTAAATGTAGACAGGCGGTGGAAAGGAAGCTAGGAAGATAGAAGGACAATGGGAAAAAGGGCCTAGGCTACGGCCGGCCATGTAAAAAAGGGGAAAAGGGAATGACCGCCCAAAAGGGATTTAGGGTTTTGTATATAAAGTTGAAAAGTGAATGAGAAGCTCATTCTTGTGTGTGGCCAAAAGTAGCTCTCTTCTTCATCTCCTTCTTCTTGTTCTTGCTTGCTTGAGCTTGTGCTTGAGAGAGGGAGTGTGAGAGTATGAGGGAGTGAGTGTGTGAGGGTGAGGGACCGAGGAGGAGAAGCTCTCCATCTTCTCCTCTCTTCTTCTCTTCTCTTCTCTTCTCTTGTCTTGCTCGCGGCAATGGAGCTTGGAGTGTGGAGCTTGAGGATGGAGCTTGCTTGAAGCTTGCACTTGGATCGTGGAGCTACCAAAGTGTGCGGGAGAGGAGGTAACTCGAACGGCATGGAGGTGAGCTCACTACACCCGTAGATATGGATGGCGCGTCGGCTATGTGAGAGGTAGCCATTAGTGCTTGGCTTGGAACACTTGAAACAATAAGCGGTCCGTGGGTCTTGGCAGTTGAGCGAAAGCTCCCATAGTGAGTGGTTGACGGAGGCCTCTGAAGTTGGTGGTTTGCAGCTTGTGTGATGCTTGAAAGGAGAAGGTGCGGTGCTCTTCTTAAGGGGAGTGTCTACCTTACTGTTTGTAGTGCAGTGTGCTCGCGCTAATGGAATGGGGAGGTGGGTCTAACTGCAGGCAAGCCTGGGTGATGTCCCACACTTGAGGATCCCATTTGTGTTAGGTGCGGTGCAAGTGGCTTAGGGTGATAGGTCTAACCATAGGCGAGTGTTAGCTCCCTCGGTATGTCCTACACTTGATGTGCCCTAAGCATGAAGTGGGGAAGCAAAAAGGGCTAGGGGGTTAGGAGTGGAGCCGGCTGACCGAAGCCACCGGGCACGCCTAACTTGAGAACCCCTAGGTGCAGTGATAGTGCTCTATGTGGTGTTTAAGTGCTTCTGCAAGTGAGTGCTCGTGTGCCTTTCCTTTCATGTTATTCTTTTCTTTGCTCTCTCTTTTTTTTAATTTTTTTTTTTACAATTGTGGAATGACAGCCAGGCCTAATTGTCTTCATTTGAATGAGGAGAGGAAGGGGGTCAGATGGATTTGCTCAAAAACTAGCGACTTTGCATGTAATCTTTCAGATTCATGCGGACATGAAGAGAAGTGGTGGAGAGGAAAGGGTGATTGCACCTAGTGAATTGGCTGTCATTCATATCTTCTAGGAGGGCTAGGCAAAAAGAGGGGAGGAGATTAGCCCTCATCATAAGGCGAGCCATGGCACAGTTGTCAATAGCGTTAGGGTCAAAGAAGAGGGGAGGTAGGCCATGCTCTTGTGGAGTCGGGTCCTACTTAAGGAGTAGCTTAAGTAACCTAAGATAATTACAGGTTGTTACAAAGGCGAGGTCAGGGCACGAGGAGAAATCCACAAGAGAGCGTGTCATAGAATCATCTAGGCTTTCGGAGGTAAAGAGAAGGGCATGCTTGAAGGATACTACATTAGAGTTATAAATAATAGGGAAGTCGTACCGCCTGTGGAGGGTGGCATCAAAATCCATCCCTACCCTTCGAGGGTATGCCATGTAGGTGGGGTTGTTCCGCTCAAATGGCAGGGTCTTACAAAACGCCATCCAAGCGAGCATATTGATGTCGCATACTCGCCTCTTCCACAGGGGTTGGCTTTTGTAGCCCTGTACAGTGTGTGGGACTTCAAAAACTTTGTTCTGCTAGTAATCAGCCGCTTCTGTGCCCCAAGAGGTTGGGGTTTTTTCTCGCTCTTCTACCCATTTTTGCCCCAACCGGCCAGCGATCGCGATCACCTCATCCATCACCTCGAGCGGCAAGGCCCTCCACAGACTATTGGGTAGGAGAAAACTAAAGGTGAATGAATCCTTTCCTTATTCTTGTATCTTCCACAGCACCAGTTCTGCGTGGAATCCCGCGGGGATATCATCAGGGCAAGGTGGGAGGGGTGCGGATGGCAGCACGGCTAGTTTGGCTCTCAGCTGTTTCCTGGCTTCCTCTACTAGCTTTCTGCATCTTTCCCTAGATGCGGCTTTTCTTTCCACAAATGGGTCCTCTTGTGGTGGCTCTTGAGATTGTGGCGAGGGGGGTTGTGGGACTACATCCTCCTTGAATCGGTTCATGTCGATTTCAATTTCTGCTTCCTCCCCCTGCAGTTCTCCCTATGGTGCTTCCTCTTGGAATCCGAGGGCATCGCAACATTTCCTCTTTTGTGAACGGGAGTCAATGATTGCGGTCTTGCTGCAACATTTTATGCTCTTGCCATAAATTGTAACTTTCATTAGTACTTTCCACATATTAATTCGCTGATTGCTGGAAAAGAAAAACTCTATGCTTTTTGAATGATTTCATTAAGAAGCCATGTAGATTTTCCTTTTTAGACTTGGACTTTTTGCCCTTTACTTCAAAGTTTTCATGCCCATTTTCCTACGCCATCCGTTTTTTCATAATACATGTTTATGCTTTTCACTGATTTTACTTTGATTTATCCCCTTTGATTCATTTCTCATCTGATTCATTTCACCTTACCCCCTCCCCTTCCATCTTGAGAAGAATCCTTTCTAGGATTGAGGGTCAAAAGGTCAAGGGCTTTCGACATGTTGGGGTAGGAGTTACTTGCGAAGGAGCCAAGTATAGAAATTTGGATTGTATTCCAATTGAGCTGCGTGGTCCAAATCAAAGGGTCGAATTCCCATGTGCGTGATGTATGTGAGAACATCTATGAGGAAGTCACCAGAGTCAACACGGCTAGCAATGTGTAGCTCTTCCTCGGTCAACAAGCGATCGAGCTAGGGGTGTCCTTTGAGGTGTTCTTCCATGGGTCAGCCCCGAAGAGTGGTTAACACTCTATATGAGGTGGGCGTGACGTAAGTGGGATCATACTCTGCTGTTTTGATGGTGTGGCGTTGCTCAGCGTTGGTCATTATGCGACATCCTTCAACTTCCCATTGCAACCTAAGAGCGTATCACTGCCTCAAGAAAGGTGATCCAATATTAGCGAGGTGTGATAACTCCGCGATTTCTTGGTTAGTGATAGCAGAAGTGGTTTGTGGATCGTATGACGTGATAAGTCGATGTTTGATGGCTTGCTCCTTGGAGATTTTGTTGTTAATCAACTCAGCAACGGAGCGAGAAGCTTTTGCGAATGCGAATTCAAAGGTTTCCCAAGAGCAAGGCATATTTTGCACTTCAATTGCAAAGGGTTCTTCTAATAGACCTAAGTCCAAGCGGTCATAGCTTAGCGCGAGTGACACGAAAGTGTTATCTAATCTTTTAATACAATCCACCACGTCATCCCCGGTGTCCTCAGCGATGTCAACGGCTAGCACTAAAAAGGATTTCCGTTCATAGGAGGGCGTAAGGCCGATAGGTGGTTGAGGTTCGACGGAACAAGAGCTTTTGACAACAAAGATGGGTGGTTGGGAGGATTCGTGAGTTTGTGTTTGGGCCGCTTGGATGTTAAGTGGATTAGGAGCAGCCACGACGGACGGGCTGCTACATTCAGGTCGGAGTTGGGGAGGCGGGTTGACTTCAGCAGGTGATGACTCTTGTGACGGAGCCTGCGGTTTGGGCCGGTAGGATTGTGGAACTCTCGTGGGCCTAGGCATGGATGAGGCGGATGGTTGTGGTTCAAGAGAGCACTATGGCTTGTGGTTTTGGGGGTTTACGGGACACGGTTTGATCAAGCTTGAGGGCGATGTATGAATGGCTCCTTTGGCCGCGTGGGCCTTAGGGATCCATAGCCAGGTATTTCCCTCGTAGTAGCCTTGCGCACGTAAGAGGGCTTTAGGGACCCATCGTTGCTTGATCATGCGGTGCTTTCTATGACTGCGTCTTGGCCTCCTAGGGTTAGAGTTTTTGGTCCTACGAGGATAGGAGTGTCGACTCCTAGGTGGCGGTTGCGGCTATTTGATCAGGACATTGACGAGAATCTTATTCGTGGATTCTGCCTGACCGTTCGCCTGAGGGTAGTATGGCGATGATTTGCGATGGATAATGAGAAAGGTGGACAAGAGATGCGCTATCACTTCGTTGATGAAGTGCATGCCTTGGTAACCAGTTTGATGGGGCAGCTGAATTGCGAGATCGCTTGCTCCCATAAGAACTTGGTAGTCGTCCTAGCGTCATTTTTACGTGTGGCTCTTGCCTCTGCCCATTTCGTGAGGTAATCCATGGCCACAATGATGTACTTGGCTTGTGAGTACTGCACCGCAGGACTGATGGGTCCTATGAAGTCGATTTTCCATTTTTCGAAGGATTGTCGAGTAATAATTGGGGTCAACTCTATCTGATCCTTGCAAATCGGGACTTTTGTCCGCTGGCACTCGTCACAATGCTTGACGAATCACGTGGCATCGTGGAAAAGCATGGGCCACCATAGTTGAGACTACAGCACCTTCCGTGCTGTCGTGTCTCCACTAAAGTGTCCTCCCGTAATGCCGCTGTGTGCCTCCGAGAGCACCTCGTGCATCTCATGCTCACATACGCATCTACGCAACAATCCGTCTTGCCCTAGCCTATAGAATTGGCCTACAATCAGCTGATAGGGCTGGATCTTAAGGATCAAGCACCTAAGTTGGGCTTTTTCTATTGGTCGCTCAGGTAGTCCATGCTCAAGCACTTGGACTATGTCATCCGCCCAATATGGCGTTAGATCAGCCTTAAATAAATCTCTCTCGTTGGACAGGAGCAATAGATGGGCGTCGAGTAATTCATCAACGATGCCTTGTCCAGTGGCTTCTCCCGTGGGAATGAGTGACATATGGTCAGCCATGTAGTGTTGTTTTCCTTTCCACACAACCACGAAGAAATCGAATTCCAAGAGCAGAAGGAGCCATCGAGGTATGCATCCTGTAGCACAGGGTTTGTTTACTAGATAGAGCAGGGCTTGATGGTCCACGAAAAAGATGAAGGGTGTGGCCAATAGATAATGCCAGAATTTCTTCACATCGAACACCATGGCTAATCCCTCTCTTTCTATCATCGAGTAGTTCATTTCCCTCTCAGTGAGTTGTCTGCTAGCAAAGCTCACTGGATAATCTAAGTTGTGCTCACCAGGTTGGCACAACACTGCCCCCACGGCAAACTTAGAAGCATCATGTGCATGTGGAAGGTAATGGTCCAATCTGGGGCTTGTAGAATTGGTGCCATGGTTAGAGCCTTTTTCAACTCTTCGTACACTCATTGGCATGCCTCGGTCCACTTAAAGACAATCAGCAGCTTATACAATGGTCTGGCAATCAACGCATAGTTCAATACAAACTGTCGATAGTACCCCGTATGGCCTAAGAAGCATTGAACTCCCTTGTAATTAATTGGGGATGGAAGGTCTACAAGGGGTTCAAGGAGAGACGATATAAGCGACACCGTTCAAATACTGCGCGGAGTTTGTCTAAGTGTTCGATCCAGGTTGAAAGGACACATAGGTCATCGACAAAGACTTCTAAATCCTTACGAAGCATGTCTTTAAAGATGGTGCACATGAGGCGTTGGAAAGTGGCAGGGGCGTTAGTCAACCCGAAGGGCATGACTATGTAAGCAAAGACGCCCCACTCAGTGGCGAAGGCGGTCTTGTGCCTATCCACAGGATGCACTTGCACCTGGTTGTACCCTAAGAAGCCATCCAGAAAACTATAGGCTTCCTTGCCTGCCACCCTCTCAAGCATGTGTTCAGTGTACGGCAATGGATAGTTGTCCATCTTCGTAGCAGCGTTCACCTTCTTATAATTGACACACACTCGGATTTTTCCGTTCTTTTTAATCACGATGACTATGGGTGATACCCAGTCTGTGTGCTCAATTTCGTAAATGAATCCTGCTCTCATCAGCTTATCAATTTTCTCTTTGACAGCATGAGCATGTTTTGGATTCATAGGGTACGGTCGCTGCTTGATCGGCATTGCATCTAGCGTCATGGGTCTGTTGTGAGTCACAACACTCGGATCTATCCCCTTGAGCTCTTCCAAGGACCAGACGAATACGTCTATGTACTCTCGCAAGAGAGCGACAAGACTCGTTTCTTCTTCCTCAATCAAGTCGTTGGCAATGAAGATTGGTTAGGATGTTTCCCCTTCCTGGGCAAGATTCACCTCCTTGACCTTGGTTGGTCCCTCGATTGGTTGGTTGGTTTGTCCTTGACGTTTGGCACCTAACAGAACTACTACCTATCCCCTTTTTTGAATTTCGTGAAGTGCTTAGGGAGATCTTGTGGTTTTCACTGTTCTTCCGTTCGTGTATCCCTGGGTTGTTTTACCTTTTCCTGCCTTAACTGTCTGCGTCTCAGGTGGACGGGTAGGTCCCCCTTCGTGCGTCTAGCCATGGGCGGCCTAGGGATTTCTGGATCACTGTCCGAGCTAACCTCCAACTCAGAGTCGAACTCCTCGTCTTCGCTAGAAGAGGTAGTCTCCCCTGGTGGACGTAGTTCAGATGGTGATTTTGTCCTAAGGACTGGTGTCATCCTTGGCTGGGCTAAGCCTACTTGTTCAAGGTCTATGGCTCCTACGTGTTCCAACCAGGCGCAGTCGCATTCCCTGTGCATGACCCCTCGCTCTATCCTAAAGATATTTCTTTTCTGCGGCTTGGAGTCTGCTCGTATTTGCTCTATTTCTTGTCCTTCAGTGTCGTATTCTAAGGTATCTACTTCATCCTCAGTTCCATCACTGAAGGATTGGCAGTCTTCGTATTCATAGTTAGAATCCCCTTCATCAGATTGCTCGTCATCTCCTAGGGCTTGGTACACCTCTTGTCGTTGGTCAGGGAGTAGGGCCCAGTTATACATGAGGTTTAAGTCATGCACTCTAGTCCATTGCCACTTGGATTCACCTAAGAGAGCTTGTAGTGGCTTGAAGTTTGCAGCTGAATTGCCAGCTAGCTTGTCTATCAAGTATTCCAGCATCTTCTGGAGTTCCCTTTTGTTAGTTGGGACTTGGAAGTTGTCAAGCTTAGGCTTTCCCCGAAGGGTTCCTACCATCATGCAGACTGCTACGGAGAGTGTGTTGCTAGGCTTGCCGATCGTTTTCATGGTTTGCTCATATGCCTCATGGTCTGAGAATGGCAGGTCGATTGTAGCAAGAATGTGCATCCAATCCCGCTCATCCTCTGGGCATGGGATATACCTGGTCAAGGGCCCATAGGACTCCTTGACCTGAGTGTTACCCTTGAGCATAGCAGAGATGGCGTCTAGGTCGATCGGTGAGGTCTTCCAAATATCCATCTCTATCGTTACGGCATCCATTTTGTTGCCAAGGAAGATCAAGCCGTTACCCCAATCTTCGATGACTCTAGCGTTGCACATCCAAGGTTGGCCTAATAGGATATCGTAGTCCACTCCCTTTATGACTATAAACTCAACATAGAACTGGACGCCTGCAATCTTCACTGGCCAGTTCTTAAGTACTCCGAATGGCTTTACTCCCATACCGTTTGCTAGTGTGACATTAAACCTAGCAGTTTCGACATGTGGGTTTTCCCAAGTCTGAAGCACTGCATGGCTAAGCACACTAACCCTAGCTCCCGTGTCTACGATTCCCTTTCTTGTTGTGTCGCCTAGGGCTAGGACCGGTAAGTGCATCTCAGAACCTTCCCAGAAGGCATTGATGTGCAAGGATTTAGGCACAGAGTGCAGCGTCAAACTCGGTATTTGCGTTTCTGCGTCATGGTCTTAAGGGTCTACTGTGACCTGCTCTCGTGACCCTTCGACCCACTGCTTAAGGTCTTGCCATAGGGTAGGATGCTGCCTAAGCAGATCTCCCAGGCTAAGTGTTACAAGGGTAGTCACTAGTGTGGTCAGGAGATCATTGGATACTCATCTCTCCCCTAACCTGGATTGTCCTGGCCAATGGCCGTGACTGATCTGCGGCTCTGTAGCACCAAGGCTTGGTCGTAGCGGCACTACATGTGGTGCGGTTGCTTCTGTCGACTTAGGTTGAGGCAGTAATATTGGCGTGCTTACACTGGAGAGATCATCGATCTCATCCTCTATGATGGGCTCAGCGTCCTTGAGATGCTCTTGAGCCTCCTTTACCCATTCCTTCACCTTCTCTATGGCCTCTAACTGTCGCTTCAGATGCGGGTATTCCCCTACCTTAGCGCTTCCCTTTTCGGCTATCTTAGGGGCTGAAGTCTCTGCCTCTACATCTGAAACCTTCTTTCCAATGGGCAAAGTCGTAGCACTCTCGGTTTTTAGTGAGACTTTAGCTTCCGATCTCTTCTTTTTCCGCCTGCGACTTTTCTTCCCTATTGAGGTTGCGTCAAGATTGCTAGGTCCTGGCAGAGAGATGCCGGCCTACTTCATTTGGGCTCGGGTCATGACCCGCAATGGGATAGGTGTGGACTCCGCATCAAGGTTGTCGACACCAAACAGCCCCAATGGGACAGATGATACGTTGGCTAAGCTAGAAGATGGCTTTCGCTTCGGGCAATCTATGAAGAGATGGGTGATTCCGCACTCTGCGCACCTTTGGTCAGCCTTGTCTCTGTTTTGCCACTCTCTTTCAAGGCAGCGTGATGAGACATGACCGGAGTGACCACAAGTCCAACAAATGACTGGATCCTGTGTCTGCCCTCCTAGGCCTCTATCTCATCCTCTTCCTAACACCATCACCGGCACGGGTCAATAGTCCATGAGGACAGCGTTTCCCTCGTCATCATGTGAGATGTAAGGGTATACGTAAGTTTCTTCCTCACTTGGCTCTTCCACGTAGTGGGCTCGAGCATCACTCGGTGGATGGGTCACGTAAGGACCAGGTGGTCTAGGGATGCCTGTAGGATTTATTTCCATCCTAGGAACAGTTGGCTTCATATCGCTAGGTGCAGGAAGGGCCAATGGGGCTCTCCTTCCAAGGAATGGCTGCGGCCTATTCACTAGGAAAGGCTGGCCGTAGGGTTGCAAGTACGAAAGTCTTCTTGGTAATCTGCATTGTGCGACGTCATGGCCAAACCTACCGCAGTTAGCACAAGGTCTTGACCTAGGGTCTTGACACTCGGCCGATAAGTGGTTTCCGCTCACAGTACACGCATTGGACGTGCGAGCGCGTTAGTCGTCTCAACATGTCTTTCAACTTTGCTAATTCCATCTTGACATTAGCCAAGCCTTGGTCTGTCTCGGTGGCCTTCCCCTTATCTTGGGATGATGGGATTGATCGCTCACTAGAGGCTGACGCTCTCTCTGAACCTCGCGAGTTGGTCTCCTCTACATTCGAGCTCTCGGAGCTCCGCTCTTTCAGCTGATCATCAACTCTGATGGCTTCCTCAAACACTCTAGCTACCACGTCTCGCTACAAGCTTGAATTGCCTGCCAAAGCCTTATATAGCTCCTCGTCTCGAATTCCGCTGATGAATACAGTCGAAACTGCTCTTTCAGTCGATCGCTCACCCAGAGGGATTCTCTTAAAGAGACTCCTCACATGGGTTATGTAGTTGCGGATTTCCTCCTCTTTCTACTTGACGTTCATCAAGCGTACTAGTAGATTATCGGAGTATCCACGCTCGGCGAATCTCTTGATGAAGAGATCCTTGAGGCCATTGAAGTTGGCTCACTCTACAACATCTAGGCTCGTATACCACGTCCTACCCTTGCCGCCTAGGCAAAGCCCGAACGCTTGCAAGCGTTGAGTTAGGTCATTGAGGCCGTTGGCTTCACAGACTTGCTCAAACTGCTCAACAAAGCTGTATGGGTCATCATGGGGTTGGTACTTGTCGAGTTGCTTGGCAACGATCGGTATTTTGGACTAGCTCTTTGAGCCTTGGTTCGCCCCTAGTCCTACGAGCAGCGATGTTGCTAGTGCTGCGGCACTTTGTTCTGCAGCCGTGTTATCTAGCAGCCGCTTCATGAGAAGCTCGCTCAATGTCAAGTCCCCCTCTAGGGCTCTCTCGTGATCTATTCGGTTTCTACCTGCTAAGTTCAATACTTGTTGCACCTCGCGCAACTCCGTACTTTGCCTTTGGCTTCTAGCCTGCTGATCCCTATTGTATTCGGCTATGCCTTGCAACGCCTTGCGGGCTAGCTTTCTCTCCTCTTCTAGATCTGCGAGGATAGCGTCTACTGTCCTACCGCGGTGCTCATACCAGGCGTGTGTGTCATAACTGCTTACCAGCTGTGCTGAATAGTATCTGGGAAGACGTTCAAATCAAGTTCCTCATTAGACCAGTGATCTGAGCTTTCCTCTGCCATTGTCGAGTTGTCTTGCTCCACCACACTGTCGATCAGGTTCGGTAGACTTGTTAAATCCATGTCGTTGGGGCCCCTTGCTTGGTCCTAATCTGCGCTTTGATGGTTTGTCTATGTCTTGGGTCCTCTCCTATTGTGGGTTCCTTGAGTGGTTTATCTGAGTGAGTTCCTTTAGTTATTGAATACCAACCTCAATTTATGATCACTCAGTGCGTGTGTCGTTTCTTGTGCACTTGTGCTCAATCAGGCTTTCAGCTTTCTTAAGTGTACTTCAAGTGCGGAAATTCAATGTGAGTGCAACAAGCAATTCCTCAGCGTCTTATGCACTCTCGCTTGTTTCGGGCCTGATAGGCTTGTAGATCAATTTTCTGGCCATTTTGTCAGGGTTTAGGGTTTTCTCGTATGTCACCTTGTTCGTTTTCAGTCAATTAGGTTTTACAGCTTAGCGGTTTGCGTCTAAGTCCTTGGGTCTCGCAACTGCCCACTTCTAGCTGCTAAGCGGCTGTGGATTATGATTTTTCCTATTACGTGTGCCACAATCAAGTTCTGAGGGCTTGAAGGGTTTCGACAGTTTGCATTGCTGCATATTTGCCGGGTCAGGTCAAATTTTTGAAAAATTTGATAAAAAGTTGCACTCGGACTAATTGGTCCAAATCGGAGGGTCCGAGTAGGTCACTCGGACGGGCCGATGCACAAGGCGGAGGGTCGAATTTCAAGGTTAGACTCGGACGGACCGAATGGCAAATTCGAACAAGGTGACTCGGACGGGCCGAATGGCGCTTGGGTAGAGGCCTGAATTTGAGACTCAGATGGGTCGTTTGGATGGGCTGAGACCAAATGTGCCAGTGGCCGAAATTTTGACTCGGACGGCCGAATGGGTTGACTCGGACGGGTTGCCTCGGACGGGGTTCGAGGGTTGGGCCGAGTGGCCGAGTGACACAAGCCGAGGGCCGATTCTAGGACTCGGCCCAGAAAAGGCCACTCGAACGGGCCGAATGTGGCACGCCTAAACAGTGTGAATCACAAATTGGATCGATTCACAAGATGTAAGCAAGCACAATGGCCATGCACTTCCAGATCCTATCTAGGGGAGTAGAGGGAGAGATTGATATACCTGAATGGGCCGGTAAGCGTGTCGGTGATGCGATCGAATCGATGCAGGCTGGAGCTCTCTCTCTCTCTCTCTCTCTCTCTCTCTCTCTCTCTCTCTCTCTCTCTCTCTCTCTCTCTCTCTCTCTCTCTCACTGAAATGGCACAAATGAGCTCTCCCTTGGCCTCCTGGCTCTTATACCCCTTCCCAAGTGTGTTGGATTCCCCCAATCACTCACTTGCCGATCTTAGGCATCACTAGCGAGCGTTTTACCCATTTTTGCACGATTTTTGCCCTGTTTTGCCCTGTTTTGAAACAGTAATCCCTACCCTTCTCCGGTTTGTTTTCCTAATTCTAACCTACGCTAAATGCAACAAAAATCGAAGGCAAAAAACTGAAATAGATTCTACATGTTTTCCACTCATCAAACAACCAAAATATCCCAAAATACTTACTTGTTTTGAAGATCAAAGACACCCAACTTCCTAGCTATCTCAAGCTCCGTTTCGGGGATGAATCCCCTACTTCGATGCTTGATATGAGTCGCGCAAGTGCTCAAGCTTGAATCCATTGGTCCCGGCAACGGAACCAAAATGTAGTGGGAGCTCACACTCAACCGCCAAGACCCATGGACCGCTTATTGCTTCAAGCATTTCAAGCGAGCTCTAATTGCTATCTCTCACCTAGCCGACGCACCATCGATCCTACGAGTGTAGTGAGCTTACCTTGATGCCGATGTGAGTAGCCTTCTCCCTCGCACACCTCGGTAGCTCCACGATTCTTGATGCTAGCTCAAGCATCCTCAAGCCTCCTCCATCTCCAAGCTCCATCCTCCATAGCCGCGCGCACGAGAGAAGAAAGAAGAGAAGAGGAGATGGTGAAGAGCTTTACCCTCTTGATCCCTCACTCCCACACACTTGCTCCCTCACACTCTCACATTCCCTCTCTCAAGAGCACACACAAGCAAGAAGAAGAGAAGAAGAGAAGAAGAAGAGAGCTCTTGTTAGCCACACACCAAAGAATGGTCTTCCATTCACTTTTTGAACTTTATATACAAACCCTAAAATCCCATGGGCGCCCATCCCCTTTTTTACATGACCGGCCATTGTGGCAAGGTCTTTTTTCCATTTCCCTCTTCTAGCCTTATGCCTCTAGCCTATGCCCATCTAATATTTTACAATTGGCACAGGAGGGAGCGTGGCGCTCTTTTACAGGAGTTTTCCAAGTTTTTCGAGGCACCTTTCATTTAAAATTGTGCCTTTGGTCTCGGCTTAGCTTCTAGAGGTCGCCTGTGTGTCTTTGCTCTTCTTCCATGCTTTTTTCGCTTTTTCCTTCATTTTTAACCATTTTTTGCCATCTCGACTTGGGGTTAACAAAACGCAAATCGATTAGCTGAATTAGAAGCCGAAAGAGAAGCATTGGTAGCCTTCTAGTTGGAAAGGACTCACCAAGTGTAGCAGGCTACCAAAAAGAAATCTATGAGCTGAAGGAAGAGCTTAAGGCTAAGGAGAAGGAAGAAGATAATTGGCAAGAAAGGCTTGAAGAAGAACGACAGTAACTGATAGGCTTGCAAGGGGAGTACAAGCTCATCCTCGTGCAACATGAAGAATTTAGAGAGCAATTGAAGAGGATAGAAGAGACAACACATGAACTTGAGGCAACAGATGCAGAAAAAGCTTAGAAAGAGGAAGAGTATCGAAAAGACATGGAGGCAATGGAGCATAGGCTGCTAATGGAGCTAGAAGAGCAAGGAAGGCTAGAAAGGGAAATTGAGCACGAGAAGGAGAAAGAAGAAGAAATCTAGAGGTGAAAAGAGCTAGAGCTGAGAATGGTAGCCCTAACACAAAGGTATAAGCTAAAATAGGTACATGGAGTTTCTTGTCCCAGTTGCACTTACCCTCTAATACAGTTTGGATAAAATCCTCACAAGCTACTTATTGGTACTATCTCTTGTCCATTCTCTTAGGAATTATATGGAGTGGTTTTATTATGCTTAATTTTCAAAGCTTCAGTTAAGGCTTCTATAACCTTATTCAGAAAATGTGTTCCACAATCAGACACCAATTCCCTAGATGGACCAAAACAACAAACTATTTGTTCCATAATAAAAGTAGTGGTTTCCTTGGCATTGTCCTTCATCGTAGCTTGAGGTTCAGACTACTTTGTAAAATAGTCCGTCACCACAATAATGCTTTCGTGTAGTAGATGAAGGATATATAGGTCTAACAAAATCAATACCCCACTTCTCAAAGGGCAAAGTCACAAGAATAGGATTGAGCGACTACTTATGATTTTTCCTAGCATCTTATCTTTGACAAACATCACAATGCTTAACATATGAAAAAGCATCTTGGAAAACCATAAGGCATGACCTATGTGTCCAGGCACATGAAGTAGAAACAAACCTAAGCCAACAAGAGCAAAGGGATTACTTGCTAAGGGCAGGACTAACAGTTCAAGAGATGGAATGGATAGGGTATACAAAGGAGTAGGGACCACAAGAGCCAATGAGAGAAAAAGAGTAGTAGATACCACTCCCTGAAGTGGGGCAAGATTTCAAGGTGAGGCAATAAGACAAGGAAAAAGTCCCCCAACCACCCTCTCCAAGACTAGAAGCTCAACACCAAGAAGTGCCACCAAAGGATGCAATAGTGGAAAGAAAAGCAGAGGTCAAGAAAAGAAGGAAGAAGATGCTAGAACAAGCACGAAGAAGACTAAGGGTGCAATCCCTAGCAATTCCGAAAGCTCCCATCCCACAAAAAGAAGAATAATTTCCTGTCAACAATTGGAACATGGAACTTGCAGTGTGGGAACAGTGGAAAAAAAAGTGTAAGCCTTTCAAATTTACCTTTCGTGATACCCACCCACACTGAGTCGAGCATTATCCCCTACAGTGGTAGAGGAGGTGATAAGCCTGGGCAGAAGGCTTGGAGATTGGTGGAACACAAAAAGAGAGAAGAATCCAACACTATGGGGAACAGAGGCATATGATTATTGGAAAGACAAAGTTATGGAGGTACCCAAGACCATGAAGGGGTACGAGTCACAGAGCAAAAGTGGAGGAGATGAATCTAGAACGAGAACGTGGATTCATGGATGTCATTTTGTAGCACCCTACCCTATGAGAGAAATGACCCAACATACATGTTGTATCCGAGAAGGGTAGCGGTGGACTTTTAACTCCCACATCCATAGTCATTACAATTTCTCTAAAATCTATAATGTAAATGCTACTAAGCTGAAGGAAGCCCTTATATTCTCTGACGATGACCTAGGGCCCTCCATCTCCCATTTCCTTAGAAAATTCTCTTCTTGCCTTGATCATACTTTCATCACAACCTATAACTACCCTAGGCTACTTAGAGTTTTGCTTAACCAAGAACCCACCTCTCATGAATACTGCCTACTGCCCTTGTTTTTTGACTTGAACATTGTCATAGATAGCTATGCAATGACCATTCTCATGATGAGAGCCACCCTCCTCCCATCCTTTTGCATGGCCCTACTCGAGGGGACATGAACGACATTCGATTTACTAGGTGTAGTCATCCATTTTTGTCAACAATCCTTAGTAAGTCCCTTAAGATCCTAGTCTCCTCCTCTCACGACCAAGAAATCGAGGACTAGCTCCTCGTGTACATTCAAAAAAGAAGAAGGGAAAAGACAAGAAAAAGAAAGAAAGAAAGAGAAAAATAGAAAGAAAATAGAAAAAAGGAAAGAGAAAAGCAAGGAAAGAAAAGAAAATTAAGTAGGAAGCGAGAAAACACACGTCACTTGATGAGCACCACAATCATTGCACCTAGGGGTCCTTAAGTTAGGCACGTCCGGTGGCCTTGGTCGGCGGCTCTGCCCCTACCCCCTAGCCCTTTTGCCCTCACTTCATGCTTAGGGCACACCAAGGGCAGGACACACCTAGGGAGGTCACACTTCTGGTTAGACCTGGCACCCTCCTATGCAAGTTGTAAAGAGTAGATGGGCATAGGTGAAGGCATAATGTAAATAGAAGGGAATAGGAAAAGAAGACCTTAGCAAGATGGACGATCATGTAAAAAGGGGATGGGTGCCCAAAGGGATGAGGGCATGTATAACCACCAAAAAGTGAATAGAAAAACTCATTCTTGGTGTGTGGCAAAAGTGGCTCTTCTTCTTCTTATTCTTCCTCTTCTCCTTATTCTTTTTCTTGTTTGCTTGTGCTTGTTCTTGAGAGAGGGAGTATGAGAGTGTGAGGGTGAGGGACCGTGATGGAGAAGCTCTCCATCTTCTCCTCTCTTCTTCTCTTCTCTTGTCTCACGTGTGCACAGTTATGGAGCATGGAGCTTGAAGGTGGAGGATTGAGCTTGCTTGAGCTTGCATCTTGGATCGTGGAGCTACTGATGTGCTTGAGAGAGGAGGGTACTCAATCAGGCATTGAGGTAAGCTCACTAGACTTATAGGCTTGAGAGTGCATACAACTAAGTGAGAGATAGCCACCATTAGCATTCGGCTTGAAAGGCTTGAGCAATAAGCAGTCCAATACATAGTTAATGGTGGTTGAAATGGGAAAGCTCAAATCAAATCCCAAGAGCCAATGACCAATGCTAAGGTGTCAGAGGAGTTGAGGGGAGAAGACCAAAGTAACCTGAAGCTAGAGGAGATGCCAAATGGGGGCATGAAGTGGGCAACAATAGTAGGTGTAATTCACACTGTTGTTATTGCTCCTGCTTTGGTGTGTTTGCTTATGTTAATGGGATTGGAGAAGTACTTTGGAGTGCTCAAGAAAGCCTACTCTTGGGGCTTGGAAGAACCCGACACAAGCTTAAAGAAGCTAAAGATCAAATACATACCATTGAAGGTGAAGCCATGGTTGCCAATAGGGAAACCCTGTTGTTGTAAGTATTCGAATGGAAGATGAAGCAATGTTGGGTCGCGGGCTTGAGCTATCGGGAAAGGTGGTTTTAATACTAGTTGAAGGGAGTGAGCCCTAAGTGAAAGCACACAAGCATAAGTAAGAGCTATGGTGGAGAGAGAGAGAGAGAGAGAGAGAGAGAGAGAGAGAGAGAGAGAGAGAGATGTGGGAACTCCAACACTCACAATGTGTGACCAGCTTTCCCTTATTCAAATATCACTAAAAAAGAATGAAGTGACAGTGATGGGTGTTTGCCACCTGCAATAATATACAGGTGTACAGGTATTGTTAGCATAGTAATACATGGGCGGCTAGGCATAGGTGTCTTTAAACCCAACAAATTGTTGGGTTGTAGAGTGCAACATTTTGGTTCTATTGTTGGGATGAAGATGCATTGACCACAAAGTTGCTTGTGCATGTGTGTGTTGCAAAATAGGAGAGGTGTGATCCTCAAGTCCGAAATGCTCACACAATAATTAGGAATCATTGTACATATGCTTGCAAGTGAAATTTTTGGTTTTTTTTTTAAATTCAACAAATGTCATGGGATTCATGATTGTATGTGAATTTCGCTTGTTTGTTATGCCTATAGAAATATGATATGGCATCTTCTTTGCCTACTCTTAACGTACTTGCAAAACACTTTTGTGAGAGGGATCTACATTGGATAAAATGTAGCATGTTTTCTTTCCAAAAGGTGGTTTATTGAAGCCATTCATAAACTATACCTTCTACATATAGATATTTGTATCCAATGCAAACACAATCTTTTGAAAACTACTTATACTTTGTGACTTTCATTGGTGATTGCTCGAGGCATACATGGGTATATACTTTGAAAACTATGTCCAAAGTCTTTTTGTGCTTTAATCAATTTATAAGCATGGCTAAAATTTTGTTAAAATGTAAGTTAGCAAGTTTAATGCATATTTGGCTAAACATGAGATAAAAGACTAGTGTATAGTGCCATATACACCACAAAAAATGTTGTTGATGAGAGAAATAACATATATATCATGGAGATGGCATGATGCACGATTAAAAGTTAGGATTAGCTACATGTTTTTGGCTTGAGGTTGTTTTATGTGTAGCTAAGGCATTGCAATTTATTACTCAATGTATGATGCTTGGAATGATAAAAACCCATTATTGCTCATTTACATGTTTTTGGCTACTAAGGCATTGCAATTTATCACTCAATTCATGAGACTTGGAATAGAAAATCCCATCTATTACTCACATATTTTTGTCTCCTTGTCTTATGCTTTAATATCAATGCAATAACACAAAAAGTTGGATGATAAGGTTGTGAAATGCATTTTTGTTGGTTACAATATTGAAGGTAAAGGTTATAAGTTATACCATCCACAAACAAAGTGTATTTTAGTTAATCGTAATGTTTTTTTAATTGAAGCTATTATTTAACCTTTAATTTCATGTACGAAAGAGATAGACATATGCTCACATGAAGTCTATGACAATTTGTTGCCTCTTTTCAAGTAGTTGTATATGTAGTACAGAAAGTCTTTAACCCTACATACATTTCTCATGAATCTACATACTATCCTATCTCTAATGTTGATGTGAATGATGCATTTCTTGATGAGAGAGTAGAGATTGAGCATTCTAGGACCATCTCAAAATTGTTGGGGCAAATATTGTGTCATAGTAAATTGGAGGTACCTTTGGTCTAGGCATATCATTATGGCCCTCACGGTGTCTCTTATGCAATGGATTGTTATGCATTGGTTCTTTCTAGTATGCATGATCGGGTTAAGCCTATTTCTGTTGAAGAGGCACAATGTGCAAAAAATTGGATGGCTACTATGCAATTTGAGTATGATATTAGTATTAACAATGGTATTGGTTCTTATGTGACTTGTCTCTTGCAAAAAGATCATTGGGACTAAGTAGTCTTACAAGTTATAGTGCAAGCGTGATGGTAGTGTTGATTTCTATAAGGTTAGACTTGTGGGAAATGGGTAAACTCAGTATGATAGAATTGACTCTGGTGAAACCATTGCTCCTACTTATCATATGACAATAATTTGTATCATTTGCACGTTAACAAAAACTATAATAGTTGGAATGTAAATAATTTGGGCATAAAATTGTATTTTTGAATGGTGATTTACATGAGGTTGTATATGTTTTCTAGTCTCGTGGTCTTGTTTAGAAGGAGTAGGAAAACAAAGCATGTAGATTGATAAAGGCATTGTACGGTCTAAAGCAAGTATCTCCAACTAAGAGCATCTCATGTGTTAGACATGAGCATGATGTGCCTCTAATCATTTTTTTAAAATTGATGACATACTATTCATTGGTCCTAATGAGACACATATTGCTATTTTTAAGGTTGAGTAGAATTTAGCTTTTGGCATGCCAGCTTTAGGCATGCTAAATCATTATTTGGACATTCAGTTCAAGCAATGTAATGGAGGTATTGGTTTGTGTCAAACAAAGTATGTCAAGACATTAGTGCAAAGATTTGGTCTTGAGGATTGCAAGCCTATTGCTACTCCTACAAGGAGAGGTTTGAAGTTGAGCATTCATGTTGTTAGAGACTACTTTGATGTCTTCTCTATCAACAAGATATTGGATGCTTGATTTATGTATGCATTATGAGGCCTAACGTTTAGTTTCTAGTCTTACACACGAATAGGTTTATGCATAACCTAGGCACTTTGGTAGGTAGAGAAGTATATCTTTTGTTACTTGAATGATACTCGAAACTTTGGGCTATTGTATCCTAAGGGGGGATCATTCCCACTAGATTTAGATGCTTTGGTAGGTAGAGAAGTATATCTTTTGTTACTTGAATGATACTCAAAACCTTGGGCCATTGTATCCTAAGGGGGGATCATTCCCACTAGATTTAGATGCTTTTTGTGTTGGGAGTAAATGTGTCTATGCCTAATCACCCATGTATTCACTATAGTGACAATAACTGCACACTTATACATTGTAGGTGGTGGGCGGCCATCACTAAAAATTCATTATTTATTATTTTAGTAGCATTTGAATAAGGGAAGGCTAGTCACACATTGTGGCTATTGGAGTTCCCACATCTTGAGTTTCTCTCTCTTGCTCCATCCGCCATAGCTCACACCTCTGTTGCTTCTGCTTGCTCATGCTCTCACTCTGGCATCTCTCTTCAATTGGTATTAGGGCATTGGTTTGGAGAGCTTCCCCATCATTCACTTCAACCAGAGACAAAGCTTTAGCTTGAAGGTTCCATGGCAATTCAACCCTCTTCTTCCCAAGGTATGAGTCTTGTTGCCGCTTGTTCCCACCCATTGATCCAAGGGTCATGATTACATCAAGATTGCTCCAACATTGGAACAATAGACATTGATTCATAGTATTTCTTCCTTTTTGAATACTTGGGCAGCTATGGATTACACTTGGATTTTTTATCTAAACAAGGAGTGAGGCATCTTTTGAAGCTTTGGGTTGATCTTCATCAAGAATTGAAGCATCTCTTGAAGTGTTGAATTGTTATTCAGTTCTAGTTGAAGACATTGGATCAAATTCATGGATATTTGGCCATTCTTTAGTCAACATAGGCAAGTATGGATCAAGATTGGCATTCTTGAAGCTTCTTGAAGACTTACAAGTGAATTCTTAGTAAATGGAAGACTTATATGGGGCTCCCATCAAATGTCTTAAAGGCATCTTATCTATTTCAGCAATCTACATCAACTTCAAGCATCAACAAGGTATCATCTACTCATTTTTAATCTCTCCAATTCCAATTGTTGAGGCTTAGCCAATTGCTAATGGAGGGGTTGAATTGGGTATGTCCTCTTTGCTTGATTGATAAATCCAGTCCACTTATGCTGAAAATTGAATACCTATTCATTGTTGATTGTGTCTCTATCATGAAAAGATGGATAATTCAGCCCTTTAGCTTGATTCCAACTTTGATCTTTATCACGATTGAAACATGCATAATGGTACATTTTAATCTGAAAATTCCAGTGAATTCTTGCTCATATGATTGCCTAATCTCTAGAATTTTGATTTCTTGTGATTTTTCACACACACACACACACACACACACACACACACACACACACACACACACACACACACACACACACACACACACACACACACACACACACACACACACACACACACACACACACACACACACACACACACACACACACACACACACACACACACACACACACACACACACACACACACACACACACACAAGGCAAGGAGGGGACACACCCATGAGACATATGGTTTGATTTTGGCCATGATACATGCAAGTTAGCATGAAGAGTAACTTTGAAGTTATTTATGAACTGTATGTGTGTATACACACCTAGTGTGTATACACCAAGGGTCAGATACACTCTGTTTACCATTGCCCATGGCTCAATGAGGAGTAGTAAGACCAATAGACACATAAGCATATTTAGCATGATTTGCACATGTTTTTAGCCTCTTGTCCCTAGTCCTCCTACAAGCATTAGTAGCTCTTATAGCTCATGTGGCATTTGACAAAGCTTTGGCACCTCTCTCGACATTGTTTGGTACCCATTGGAGCAACCTTTGTAAGTGTATACCTCGACCATTGTTTGTACATTCAGGACAATTTGATGTAATACAAACAAGGACAACCATTACTTCATTGTTTGAGCTCCACTAATGCTCATACACCTATGTATTGATATTGGGTGCTTGGTACATGTCTCGAGATGCTTCTTGGATAGGTTTGATCTTGCTTTGCTTAGTTTGAAGTGTGGTTCTTTGTTGTACACATAGTGGGCAACAAGTATTTAACTTAAAAGACTTATGTGTTATGAGGCTTACAAGCTTCTCGAGTATGACATATGCCTATATAACTACTTGGAGCAAATGAATGGACTTGAACATGTCTATGGTGATATTTGAGGCTCCACTTTGAGTCACATTTGATGCTTTGGCACTTTAGTTTTATGCTTTAGTTACTTTTGACATTGACATTATGGGCTTGAAGATTTGCTCTGATGTTATGCTCATGGCTCTATGATAGATGTATTTTGGGCTTGAAGATTTACTCTAATATTATGCTCATGGCTCTATGATAGATGGCCATGTATGCGATATTTTGAGCTTGCATTGCTCATTTGGCATTCTATTTTGTTCCAATGGGAGTCACTTGAGCTACTTGGATATTTTGCATTTGAGCAAAGCTTTGGGTTTATGTAGTTGAGCTTCTTTCATTGAGACAATGGGCCTAATTGAGCTACATACATGCTCTCCTGATGCTTATTTGATGTAGTTACTTGTTTGTCAATGGGCTGATTTGATTCATGCTTTGACTTGGCACCTCTCTGTTAGTGTGTTGTTAGTGATGTGTTCATCCTACTTAGCGATGTATTGAGCTTCTTTACACTTGCTCAGTGAGTTATATATGTGGTAGTTCTCTTTCATTATCTTTGAGACTTATATGCATGACAATTATACCTATTGAATTTATCCTTCTCTAACACATTGAGTTGACAGTTCTCGATATCAATTGAATGCTTAGTGATTGCTATTGCTAATAGCTACCTTGCTTCTTACATTATATACTTGGCAGTTGTAGATTGGATTTTATCAGTTGATTGCTCACACCTTGATTTGGTTTTACTACCATAATAAATTTTATCATGTTGTAATTGCATGTTTATGCATCATCTATGAGGGAAGATGCTTTTACTTGACTATCATTTACAAGCAGTTATTGGACATCCCTACTCTTTGTTGATTTTATATGTTTAGACACTATCTTGGTCTCAATTTTGACATGTTTTGCTATCATCTACATTAGCCTATTTGTCTTGGATTGTTCTTTCATTTATTACATTTGTGGCTAGTGGATCAAATGCCATTGCTATTTTTAACATTGACAAACTAGATGGCACTAACTGAAACTATTGGAATGCACAAATATGGCAAATTTTGGTGCAAATTTTTTTAAGATTAAGCCATTGAGATATGAGGGCATAAAGTCCGAACACTTTGATATAAAGGATTGGACTGAATTGGATGAGTAATGTAAATCTATAATAATTTTGTCACTCTCTAAGCAGGTTTTCTATATATTATCTTTGGAGGGAAAACTACATGGGTGTTATGGGATAAGATTTATAATATCTATGATAAGTAGAGCCCTACCTCTTAGATATATTGGTTGAAGTAACTCATGGACTTTTGTATGAAGGAGGGGACTTCCATGTTCGCCCACTTAAATGAGTTTCATTCTATTTTTAGCTACTTGTCTTCACAAGGGACATGCCTATTGATGGGTTGAAATTGTGGGATGTAGAGGGTGAATTATTGAATGAAGAGGTTAACATAAAGAATGTAGATGCTTTCTACACCTCTCATGCTTTGACAGCTAGAGGTAATAATGGTAAAAGCATTAATGACCACCATGGGAAAGACTCTTAGAAGTCTCGTTCAATCATGTGGATAGTATCACAGTAATGACTGCCATGGGAGAGACTCTTAGAAGTCTCATTCTCAATCACATGGATAGTACCACAATAAGTTTTGTGGATGTAAGTCTACATCAACTTGTCCTTATTGTGGGAAGCAAGTTCATATTCAGCCACAATGCAACATGTGTGATGACAAGCACAAGGAAAAGGAAAAGGACAAAGTGCAGGAAAAGAATGATGATTGCATCATTGTTTCTAGCAAGTCCATCATCAAGATTGAAGAGATTAATGTCATGCATACTAATTTTGATTATATACTTGCACCTTCTTCTCTTGATGTTTCACAATTGATTGAGTCCACTATGCTCAATGTTAGCTATTTGATTTAGGGGCTTCATTTCATGTTACCCCTCATCGAGAGTGGTTCCACTCCTATTGTAGCACAAAAGGATCTTTCAAATTTGGCATTGGATATTTTTGGTATTGGAGATATCCAGCTATAGTTTGCTTCAAGCAATATGTTTATTTTGCATGAAATACACCATGTTTCAACTTTAACTAAAAGCCTACTTTCTACTAGACAATTGGATGATGCAAGTTATGTTGTATCCTTTAGGGATTCCTCATGGAAGGTTACCTGTGAGAATCTTGTCATGGCACAAGGTACCAAGTCTAGCACTCTTTATCCTTTACATATATTTGGGTCTATTGACCATGTTTTAGTAGTGTGGTTGCAGTACCACATGTATTGTTATAGCATCGTCTCCTTGGACACATGCCATTAAAGGGAATGCAAATGCTTACTTATTTGTAGTATCTTCCATCCCTTGACTATAAATATTTTGATTATTGTGACCATTATCTTTATGGTTGGCAAACATGTAGTTTGCATAAGAATTCTAGCATTACACGCATATGTGAGTCTCTGGCTCTTGTTCATTGTTATGAAATTTGTGGACCTATGCCTTGTGAATCATTAGGTGGTGCAAAGTATTAGTACTTTAGTTGATTATTACTCACCCAAGGTCTAGGTATATCCCATAAAGCAAAAATCAAAAGTATTCGCTATGTTTTAATATTGGATTGCTTTTGTTGAGAACCAATTTGGGTATTGGATGAAATGCCTATGATTTGACAATGGGAGTAAGTTATGTATCTAACGCCTTTGAGCAATTTTGTGATGAGAGGGGTATTAAGCATCAGTTGACCGTCTCGTATGCGCCACCTTAGAATGGTATGACTACTGTCATGTACTTGATTAATCAATCCCCATGCACTGTTGTTGAGTATCAGGTTGCTAAGGAGGTATGGTCTAGAAAACCTCCATCATATGCTCATTTGTGTATCTTTGGTTGTGAAGCTTTTTGCCATGTTCCCAAGGACAAGTGCAATAACCTGGATCCTAAGTTCGTGAAAGGTATCTTTTTTTGTTATGGGGATGGAGGTGAGATGGCATATTGCCTATGGGATGTGTAGACTCGGAAGTTCATCCACAACCATGATATTGTTTTCCATGAGGAGAAAATGCATAAGCACCTTGAGTAGGTCATTGAGATATGCATGGAGATATTTCAAGAGAATCCTCAAGTTACTATACAACCATCTAGATAGCTTGTAGGAGTTGATGCTCGAGTGGCCCAGGACCATGATGTTAGACAGGATCTATAGGAATCATAACCTGTTTTGAGATGATCTACTAGAGATAGATATCAACCTAAGCAGTGTGCGCCCTCCATGGACTATGTTATAGTGACAGATGCTAGTGAACCTCTTACCTATGATGAGGCCATGTGCAAAGGTGATAGTCACTCTTGGGAAATAGCCATGTAGTCAGAGTATGACTCACTGCAAAAAAATTATACGTGGAATTTGGTTCCTTTGCCTAGTGGAAAGCATACTTTGCCATGCAAGTGGGTGTACAAGTTGAGTATCCTTGGATGACCCAAGCTCGTGTAAGGCTAGATTGGTTGCTAAGGGTTTTAAGCATGAGCATGGTGTTGACTTTGATGAATTCTTCTCTCCTATGGTCAAAATGGATGTCCTATACTTGGTTTTGGCTTTGGTTGCATAGCTAGATTTGGGCATCTATCAGATGGATATCAAGATGCCTTTCTTATATGGGGACTTGCACGATAAGATTTATATGCAACAACCTAAGGGCTTTGAGGATAAAGGTAGGAAACACCTAGTGTGCAAGTTAAGAAAAAGACTCTATGGCCTTAATCAGTCACCTAGAGAATAGTACCACAAGTTCAATGCTTTCATGCATTCATAGGGATATACCCATAGTGATATGGATCTATGTTTATACACGAAGAAGGCCCATGTTGGCAACCTTATGATTTTGGTACTCTATGTGGATGATATGTTGATGAGATGGATGCCTTGAAAAGTTAGCTTTAAGAAGAGCTTTGAGATGAAGAGTATGAGACAAGTATCACATATTCTTGGGATGTGCCTCTCACACACGATTGCTATAAGGGGCTCCTTTACTTGTCATAGAAGGAGTACATCCGAAATGTCCTTGAGCGATTGCATATGTAGGACATTAATCTTATTGGCTATCCTTTACTTTCTCATGTGAAGGTTAGTCAGGTTGATTGTTTGCTATTTGATGAGTAAAAGGTTGAGATGGCCAAGATCCCTTATGCATCTGCAATGAGAAATTTGATGTATGCAATAATAGCCACTCATCTTGACATACCATTTGCAGTGGTGGGAGTTGTGGCATACTATATGGTTACACTTGGTGGGTAGTATTGGGATGCTATAAAGGGCATCTTGAGATACCTTAAAGGCACTACAAATATGTGCATACGTTATGGTGATCAAGATATAAGAGTGATGGGGTACATTGGCATTGATTATGTAGGTTATGTAGACAATAGAAAGTCCACCTCTTGTTATGTCTTCACCTTTGCAAAAGGTGCTATTTCTTGGATATCCATGGTGAAAAAATACACATCCCTATCTATTACATAGGTTGATTATATTGTAACCACTTAAGCTTGCAAGGAGGCTCTCTGGTTAGGCCATTTGGTCGTAGACCTTGGTATTACTAATGTGGTCCCTACACTGCATTTGGATTCTATGAGTGCTATTCAGTTGGCCAAGAATCCAGTCTTCCATGCAAAGACAAAGCACAGTGAGGTGCGTTACCACTTTATGAAAGAGGTCATTGAGGACAAGTCCATCGATCTTATCAAGATCTGAATTGACATCTTGTAGATCTACTCACTAAAAGTTTCTCAATGGAGCATTTCACCTTTCTTAAGAAGGTGATGGGCATTGGATGAGATGATGCATTTTCTCATCTTGTTGGACTTTATGAACATTTTTTCTTTGTCACTTTTTTCTTATTCACTCCTCACTAAGGGGTTCCTTTAAGTGGAAGGTTATTGGGGATAAAGATGTGTGTGCCTAACCGCCTGTGTATTCACTACAATGATAGTACCCACACACTTATATACTACAGGTAGCAGGCACCCATCACTGTCATTTCATTTTTTACTCTTCCAGTGACATTTGAGTAAGGAAAGGCTAGTTGCACATTGTGAATGCTAGAGTTTCCATATCTTGAGCCTCCCTCTCTTGTTTTCTTGCTCCATCTACCATAGCTCACACCTCCCTTACTTTGGCTTGCTTATGCTCTCACTCGAGCTTCTCCCTTCATTTTGGAATTTAGATTGGGTTGGTTGTTACAACACTCATTATTGACAAGTGGCTTTTGCTTCATGCTTGGAAGCTCATGCATATCATGGATGAGAAATAAGTAGGCCATTATGGCCACTAGTAGTTGTAAACTTGAGTATAGGTTAGCTTTCACAATTGTAGGTGGGTTTGTTTGGCTCAAATGTCTTCTAGTGGCTAATATGGGTACTAAATGATCATTTTCCACCACTATCTTTACCAACAACTAGAGAGCATTGGTAGTTGCACAGAACCCAATGCTCCATGCTCATACTAAAGCACATTAAGGTACATGATCGTTATGTCGGGGAGAGACTCTCTATAGGAGAGACTAGCTTGGCCTATGTACCAACATAGGACAACCTTGTAGATCTTTGAACAAATGCTTTGCCTCATGAGAAGTTCAAGCTTTTCACAAAGCTTGGAGCTTACTCCCCTTTGTGGATTGATCACAATCCATAGGACTTGGCACTTTCCTATACATAAGTGCTAGCTCTTGCTCACTGCATCACTCCTGGGGGGATTTACCATTATATTTTGATAGTGATGTGACTGACTATACTTAAGATTGGCCCTGAGCACTTTTTTTCCTCTCTAGCATGTTTTTTTCCCTCAACCTTATATGTATATCTAAATACTTTAGGGTAACCTTAGTCTCATAAATCTTCTCTATTGGTACACTTTGTGTTGTGTGATCTCAAGCTCCTCTTCTCCAAGTTGTATTCGTCTATTCTTGTAACCCTGATTCCAACAAACATAATTAGGACCTTGTGGTACCATAGCTTGACCTGTTCATGTATTTGAGTGTGGAAGGCAAGTCAAGAGAGGTTCTCATGGCAGTTGTGAGGAGGCAAGTCAATATGGATTGGGGTGGTATTGATGGATCGCATATATTGTCACACTTTTAAATGCCCATTCAAGTTTAAATCTATGTTTTCATGCCCTTTTTCCTAATTGTAATGTGATTGATTGTTATAACAATATTTTCCTTTTTTGGCTTGTAAAGTGGCTCATTAGTTAAAAAGAAAAACATATTGTTAAAGCCACTAAATCATCCCTACTAATATTAGCCATTAAACAAGATGTACACTAAAGTCACTAGGCTATGCTTTTAATTTTTCATCGATTGAAAGACCATATGAACCATGGATTTCCAAATCTCATTGGAAGCATTTGGATCCTTATGGTGTGTAATCCCATCAATACAATCTTGTCACCTCTAATTTTGTTGCAAAAAATGCATAGCTTTAGTTGATCAGGCTATAAGACCTTGGTGGGAAGATCCTTCATTTTATTTACACCAATACCTCAAGATATTTGGAGTAGCCTCTAAGATCCTCAGTCTCCTTTACACCAATGCTTTGAGATAACTTAACTTTCATGGAGCCTTGGTTAAATGAAATTTGTGCTTGGACACTTTGGATGTAGAAATGTGATGATCTTCTTAGCAATTTTCATATTAGGTTACTTGATAAAAAGAAATTATTCCACTATATGTTTTGGATGGGATAGAAATGGGGTATGTGTGTGTGTATGTACAATCCACGTGCATGTGTATGCATGAGAAATAGCTTAAAACCATCAAGGAGGAAGGAAACTCATGAAAGAATAACAATTTTTAACATTGTGCATAACTTAATATTTATAGTTGTGTTGTCGTGACCAAGGGAGAATCCTCTCTCTTTATAGTTACTTATATACTTACCATGTGTAGGAATAGGAGGCTATAACTCAAAAGGGTTGAGCTTTTGCCCTTTGATTGGAGAAGGGATAGCATATATGAGACATGCATGCCTAGTTTAGGTTCACCCATTGTGTGGTGGAATAGTAGGTTGATATTGTGTGAAAGGATTGATCCCTTACCCATGGATCAAACACAGCTACTCCAAAACATGCACAATTTAGAGCATGGAGGCAGGTGTCTTTGTGCAAGCATGTGTATGTGTGCACACTCATTGGATAGAGAGAGATTTATGACTTATTATTCATGTATAGGTGCACACTCATCGAATAGAGAGAGATTTATGACTTGTTATTCATAATGATAGAGTAAAAGGAGCTTTTAAATGTTTATATCTTTTGTCTAAAAAATGTTAACTCAACTAAAAGTTTGCTTAGGTGGATTTCCCACATTAGAGCAAAGGCTTTAAATTTGAAGAGCATAACTTGTTGAATATGTGAGAGAGGGAGAGGTAAGATAGATGTACATGTTGTCCTTATTGTCATTAGGAATGTGTAAAGTAAATTGGGGAGATTTGTAATCACACCTTGTAATCAAAAGCATAGGCACCTCTAGAGAGGTGTTTGGTCCCCAAAACACACACAATATGTGTATGTGTGCACGTGCATGTGCATGTGTGTATGCACATGTGTTCTTGAGCTCATAAATCTCTCTATAGCTGGTTTTGTAGGTAAACTCCTTTGTAGAAACATGTTTAGGGGCTTGAATCCCCTTCATTTCTCTCTCTTACACACTTTACTTAATGTTTGGAAAATGTGAGTTGTGTGTGGACTATTATGTTGGGACACTCTAAGCACTAGTGAGAGTAAGTGACTTATCTTAGATGGTCCGAGTATGATGATTTTGAACCTCAAAACATTTTAAATATACAAAATTCATAAAATAGAATAGTAGCTACAAGAGTCAGGCTCTCTTATGTTTCCTATCCACAGTGAGACTCTCAAGAGTCAAAATCATGACTAAGATGTTGCATGTACCACCATCTTTAGCATTGTATGCTCTTCATATTCGATGTGTACATTTTATGTGCTTCACATGGAAAGTGAGGTTAGTTATGTTTAGGGGGGCAACACCACATTGTTTAAATTCGAGCTTCGATTTGATGCCAAACTTGGTGAGAATATGGTGATACATTAGAAAGGGAGAATCCAATCTCTCTAGAATTCTCATTGATGTCATTCGGATGGGATCATACCAAAACTTTTACTCATGCATGGTCGAAAGGGAGTGACAATAAGCAGCAGCCAGTATGTACAAAGGAAGGGGGGTGGGGGTGGGGAGGCTCCTTAAATTCATTGCAGGTGTTGTGCAGGTCTTGCCAATTAGAGGGGCTTCCCACAAGGTGTTTGAAACGTGCAGTGAAACCATGTGGTGGTGGTTGCAGAACTTACTATGTTGATTTTGTCACCTTTGTGCGGGGTGTTGAGTGACCAAGCATTCTAGTCATGCCTATGGGCAATGCCTATGGGCGAACCTACAATTAAGGACCAAAGCACAAGGTGCAAGTGCCTTCACATGCCAATGATGCTAAAGGACTATTTGACGTGTGTTCCTCCCTCCTCCTGGCTAGGCATTCTACTATGAGAGAACCCAGGCAAGACCACCTAGCAAGTCACCCAAGTCGGAGCGAGCCTTGGAATTGCAGCTTGAAGCCGCCTGCCATCACCAACCAGGCCACCAATCATGACGGCCTCTACCGCTTGAGTAAATTGGAGGCCGCCATTGCAGGAGGCTTCCTCCATGCTAGCATGGCTTGCCGTGGTAGCCATATCGGAGGGGACTACCATAAAATGCTTATCGTGCCTAGAGGCAGACTTGTAGCAGTCGACACTTGCTATGGAGAAGAGGATGGCACTCCAAAAAAGCAGACAAGTAGAGTAGTCCATAATCCATTGGTCTGAGGGGCAATGGGACTGCTTTTACATTCGGGTGGATATCGCAATTCATGGGAACTCGTCGCATGGTCTTTGCAGAGTGCATGATTGTTTCACGTGGGGAGTGTTGGGGGTAAAGGCCCTCTGTCTAGCCACCCGTGTATTACTACACTAATAGTACCCGCTACTACACACTGCAAGTGGCGGGCGCCCATCACAGTCACTTATTCTTTATTCTTTTAGTGATAGTTTGAATAAAGGAAGACTCGACCACGCATTGTGGTTGTTGGAGTTCCCACTTTTGAGTCTCTCTCTCTCTTGGCTCTTGCTCTCCATCTGCCATAGCTCTCACCGCTAAGCTTCTTCCTCCTGGGTTCCACTTCCCTTTCAACTAGTATCAGAGCAAAGGCATTGGAGCTTGCCCAGCATTCTCTTCAGCCTGGATTTGAAGAGCTTCAACCCGAGCTTCCATGGCAGCCATGGCGCCTTCAACCCAAGCTTCAATGGCAGCCATGGCACCTTCATTTGTAGGCATGTTTTGATCTCCAGCCTCCTCCCCGAGCTTCTGGACCTTCATCGGCTTCTTCCTGGGCTGCATTGGAGTCCCTTTGACATTGCCAAGTGCCCCCGAGGATTGTTGAAGACCCCTGAGCCCCCAAGAACAGCCAACACAAATTTTTGCACATTTTTAGGGGGCTGAGCTGACCTATTCCTAGCATTTCCCTGCTCTTCCTCAGCTTCCCGGCACTCTTGGCAACCTTCTTGATTATTGTTTAAATCCCCAGCATTAGTTCTTGGCTCCCAGTGATCAATTCGAGTGCTTCCCTCTTCAGCCCTTGCTGTATACACAGTCCCAGGACTGTCAAAACAGGGCAGCACTTGACATTTATTGTTTGATGCTTCTTGGCATTGCCCGTTTGATACCTATTGATGCCCGGATGTTATGGGATGCTATGACTATGCTTTGGGACTGATTTGGAGTAGATCTGAGCACCATTTGAGCTTCATTTAATAGTAAATTCCTTGTTGCAATACAGTGGGTTGAAGCTAATTTACTTGGTGTATGCATTGGTTCATGGATACGGGGTGCTTACTGGAGGTTTGAATGATCATACTGATGTACTTGGAGGTTGTCAAATGCTTCTTCTTGGTTCCGGAATGATTTTGAGCTTGGATTAGGCTCTGACATGGTCGTCCATCACTGGCATTTGGCTTCAGTTGGCATGCTTTGGACCGGTTTATGCCTATTGTCACTACTTGACATTTAGGCTTCTTGCATTTATGCTTTGGTTTGATATGGATGCCACTTGGTTTGCCTGTGCTTGACAGTTACTTGGAGCTTCGTCTTCACATGTATTTGAGCATTTTGGATCTACTGGGCATTACATTTGGTTGTCAGTTACATACTCTTTGAATGCTTTTAGGCTTATGCTTTATGGGTCAGAGATAGCTTGGAATTTATGCTCCGGATGTACGATATTGGGATTTGGCATGTCTAATGCTATGTATTCGATGTATTAGAGCGTTGCTTGCTCTCTTTACATCTAACTTCACTTCCAGTGGGAGTCTCTTGGTATATTCAGATGTACAAAGAGTCTTGTTTACACTTGAGCTTGAACTTGTGAGACAATTACATGCATTTGCTCTCTTGAGAGCTTTATGTCTGCAGTTAGTCTGTAGGGGGCTGATTTGATATGCCTATTGGGGCCGGCACCTATCTCTGTCTCACAGGTTTGTCAGTTTTGTATGCATCTTGGATGGTTATGTATTGAGCTTCTTGCTCTATCAGTTGTGCTTGTGCTTGGTCTCTTCTCTTACCCCAAGATCCATTACATGCATGACTTCTAGACCTATGAGATGTCTCTTGCATGACAGGTTATTGGTTTGACAGTTCTTGGTACCTTTGACACTCACTGTTGGATGTATCTTGCTACCTGGAAGTTGTAGTGACATACGTATCAGTGATTGCTTCATTTTGGGACAATTTTACATACTGCTGTCATTTATTACAGCAAGCTGAAATCTGCAGATTTTGAGCACTTCTATGAGGGTAATGCTTACTATTTGATGTTATCTTGGTCATATTTGGTGGACAGGTGCTTCTCTTGGTGATATCCACTCTTTCAGCTAGTTTTAGCAGTGGTTTTAGTGCATTTTCTGCTAATTACAACAACATGCAATTTTGCTTTTTTGCTTTGATTTGGGACAGTATGGCTGGTCATTTGAAAGACACAGCTCTCTTTAACATTGCCAAGTTGGATGATACCAACTATGGGTATTGGAAGTCCCAAATATGGCACGTTTTGGTGCAGAAGTTGCAAATTAAACCCTTGTCTTTCAAGGGTGTTAAACCTGAGGATATGGATGATGATGTTTGGATGGAAGTTGATGAGCTATGCAAGTCTACCATTATTTTGTCACTCTCAGAAGAGGTCCATCATAATGTTGTTGAAGATGAAAATCAGAGTGCATGGGAAAATATGATGTCTTAGACACATTTCAACGTTGGCTTGCATTGGCAGAGAACCAATCTACGAAAAGGCTAAAATGCCTAAGGTCAGATAATGGGGGTGAGTATGTATCACATGCTTTTGAGCAGTTTTGTGATGAGCGGGGTATTAAGCGTTAGTTGCCCCTTACACCCCTCCCTAGAATGGTATGGTTGAACGCATGAATAGGACCATTCAGGAAAGGGTCCGTAGCATGCTTAGCCAGGTTGGCTTATCGCAGCACTTTTGGGATGAGGCAGTTACTACTGCAGTGCATCTCATTAACAGGCTGCCTAGCAATGGCATTGACTTTCAGGTTGTAGAGGAGGTATAGGTAGGCAAGCCCCCCTCTTATGATCATTTGCGTGTCTTTGGATGTGAGGCATTCTGCCATGTGCCCAAGGACAAATGCAATAAGCTGGATCCTAAAAGTGTCAAATGTATTTTCATTGGCTATGGAGATGCAGGAGAGATGGGTTACCATCTATGGGATCTGCATGCGCGGAAAGTGATCCGCAGCCATGATGTCATATTTCATGAGGACAAGATGCATATGCAGCCTGAGAAAGTGATTGAAGTACGCAGAGTTATCTTTCAAGAGGAGCCACCTGCTACCGTTCAGCCCGCTCCACGGCCAACTACACAGCATGCAGCATCACCTGATGCTTATGGCCCAGATGCTAGACATGCTGATGTTAGACAAGATGTCGGTCAGGAAGCAAAGCCTGGGTTGAGGCGTTCTACTAGAGATAGACGACCTCCTGACCGTTTTGCGCCCTCTATGGATTATGTACTAGTTACATATGTAGGAGAGCCTCTCACTTATGATGAGGCTATGCACAGGGGTGGTTATCACTCTTGGGAGAGGGCTATGCAGTTTGAGCTTGACTCATTGCATAAGAATCGGACTTGGGATTTGGTTTCCTTGCCTCAAGGTAAGAAGGTTTTGCCATGCAAGTGAATGTACAAGCTGAAAAGTACCCTTGGACATCCCAAGCCGGCATACAAGGCTCAATTGGTTGCTAAGGGTTTTAAGTAGGAGCATGGTGTTGACTTTGATGAATTCTTTTCTCCCGTGGTTAAGATGACCACCCTACGCTTAGTCTTGGCCTTGGTTGCACAGCTTGACCTGTACTTGTACCAGATGGATATCAAGATGGCTTTTTTACATGGGGACTTGCATGATGAGATTTACATGGAGCAGCCTAAGGGCTTTGTAAACCCTGGCAGGGAACACCTAGTGTGCAAGCTAAAGAAGAGTCTATATGGCTTGAAGCAGGTACCTAGGGAATGGTACCATAAGTTTGATGCATTCATGCAGTCATAGGGCTACAGCCGCAGTGCTATGGATCTGTCGTGTTGTGCTTGTACACGAAGAAAGCCCGTGATGGTTCTTTATTGGTTTCGGTACTCTATGTGGATGACATGCTTTTAGCAAGGACAACTCATGAGGAGCTAGATGCTCTTAAGGCTCAGCTCAAGAAGATCCTTGAGATGAAAGATCTAGGACAGGCCTCTCATATACTTGGTATGCGCATTATGTGCGATAGATCTCAAGGACTACTCTATTTGTCACAGAGGGAGTACATTCATAAAGTCCTTGAGCGCTTCCACATGCAGGATGTTAAGCCTATTGGCTATCCATTACCTTGGTTTCACAGGCCGATTGTCTGTAGAAAAATGAGCAGAAGGCTGAGATGGCCAAGATTCCCTATGCATCAACCATGGGCAGTCTTATGTATGCCATGATAGCCATGTGCCACAACCCCAACTGCAAAAGCAATATCTGGACGGTATGGCTACATGTGGCAAGAAACATTGGGATGCCATGAAGGGTATCATGAGGTACTTGAAGGGCACAATAGATATGTGTCTTTGTTATGGCAGCTAGGATACAACAATCGTGGGGTACACTGACTCTGATTATGCAGGACATGCAGATAGTAGGAAGTCCACTTTCTGGCTATGTGTTCACTTATGCTAGAGGGGCTATCTCTTGGATGTCTAGGGCGCAGAAGTGTATAACCCTTTCTACTACAAAGGCCAAATATATTGCAGCCACAGAGGCTTGCAAGGAGGCTATCTGGTTAGGCCATTTGATTGCAGACCTTGGTATGACAAATGCTATGCCTACACTATATTCGGATTCTATGAGTGCTATTCAGTTGGCCAAGAATCCAGTCTTCCATGCAAAGACGAAACATATTGAGGTGAGGTATCACTTCATTCGCGAGGTCGTTGAGGACAGGTCTATTGACCTTGTCAAGATTCCTTGTCAAGATTCACTGAGCAGAATCTTGCAGACTTGCTCATAAAGAGCCTTACTACCGAGCGCTTTGCCTTCCTCAGGAGATTGATGGGCATTGGATGAGATGATGTATTTTTCCTCATCCTGTTGTACATGTGTACATGTTGTACTATCTTTTCTTTTTTCTCTCTCACTAGGGCAGATTCGCCTTTAAGTGGGAGGTTGTTGGGGGTAAAGGCGCCTCGGCCTAGCTGCCAGTGTATTACTACACTGACAATACCCGCTACTACACACTGTAGGTGGCGGGCACCCGTCACAGTCACTTATTCTTTATTCTTTTAGTAACAATTTGAATAAAGGAAGGCTCGGCCACACATTTTGGTTGTTGGAGTTCCCACTTTTGAGTCTCTCTCTCTCTTGGCTCTTGCTCTCCATCCGCCATAGCTCTCACTGCCAAACTTCTTCCTCCTAGGTTCCACTTCCCTTTCAGGGTGGGTTCCTCTAACACTCCGAGGGAAGCCTCTCTTACATGTCACCCACACCTCGAGGGCATGTTTGTCTTGGTGCACCGTCATGGGTGGTGGGAGTGGGATAATGGCTAGGACAACAAAACCTAGCAAGATATGTCAATGAACTTATTGTGTGGGCCGCTTTGACAAGGCGTTAGCAGGAGATGGCAATGATCTTTTTTGGCCATGGAGACCATTTTGGCAATGATTAAGAAGGGGAAAATCTATTTTTCTCACATATTTGTATTATTTTTTATTTGGCAGCAACCTTCCACTCTCCCTTAAAGCTTGGATGCTAATCATCTAATGCATCATTTCAGCCTCCCCTCGAGCTTGTCAATATCCCCTTCTTACTCATCATTTGGGATGTTTCATCAATCCACCATTGGACCAATCCATCGTTTCCAATACACTACATCACCAAGAAGAAGAGGAGAAGGAGAAGGAGTTAGAGCATGCTTCAATTCCAAACACGACTCTTATGCCCATCTGCGTGCTTAGCGACATTAATTCTAAGGTCCAATTACAATCGACTAATCACAAGTTAATGAAGATGCTTAGTTCAAGTGGCAGCGACCATAATGTGAGGTGCAAATATCTTTCGCCCCTTCACCTTATGCTTTAATATTTGACCAATCAAATACATGATTCTCATCATAATGACATGGTGATAGATGCCATGAAGGGGAGAGACCTTAGAAGGCTTAGAGATGTCATATGGAGGAGCATGGGCTTCTTTAGGTAGATTAGACTATCGTTTCAATATGAGCCCTTGTACAACTATTGCGATTGGTTAGCTTACAAGAGATCTCATGTTCAACAGCTTGTGTATGTAGTTCAAAGTGATTACACTGTCAACCTTTAAGAACTTAATCCGTTAGTTACAATTATAGTTATCGATTAGTTAGTTGCAATTGAGATTGATCACCTAATCCATTAGTTATGATCATAATTATAGATTATAGTATAAATTATGATTGCAATTAGTTATAGATTATAGTTATGATTGTGATATTATCAAGTTAGTTCATTAGTAGTAATAGTTAGTAATTAGTAGTACTCATTTTTTACTAATTAGTAGTTCGTATGTAGTTAGAGTAAGTGCTAGTTATTTAGTAAGTTAGTTTATTAGTAATAGTAGTAATAGTTAGCAATTACTAGTAACTAATTACTAATAATTAATAAGTAATAATTTATTAATTTAGTCCTTCAATAGTAGTAGTAATAGTTAGTAATTAATAATTAATTAGTAATTATGATCTCATTAGTTCAATTAATTAAACTTAGATAATTAGTTTATTAGTAACTACTAATAGTATCTAATTAATATAAGTAATTGTGATGCCATTAGTTCATTAATAATTAGTAATATGTGTGTGTGTGGTGTGTTTGTTGTTAGAAGTAGTTAGAGTTAGTAGAATTAGTTTACATAAACTAATATATACAAAACCATCAACTAATTTTAGGCACATAGTTTGATTTAGTTACATAATTAACTTTTCATACGTAGTTATTGCCCTCATTAGCAGGAAATTTTGTAGAGTTTTAAGTACATAGTTACTTTTAGATGCATAGTTACATTTAGTTATTACATACACCATTGGACCAATCCATCGTTTCCAATACACTACATCAATCCACCATTGGACCAATCCATCGTTTCCAATACACTACATCACCAAGAAGAAGAGGAGAAGGAGAAGGAGTTAGAGCATGCTTCAATTCCAAACACGACTCTTATGCCCATCTGCGTGCTTAGCGACATTAATTCTAAGGTCCAATTACAATCGACTAATCACAAGTTAATGAAGATGCTTAGTTCAAGTGGCAGCGACCATAATGTGAGGTGCAAATATCTTTCGCCCCTTCACCTTATGCTTTAATATTTGACCAATCAAATACATGATTCTCATCATAATGACATGGTGATAGATGCCATGAAGGGGAGAGACCTTAGAAGGCTTAGAGATGTCATATGGAGGAGCATGGGCTTCTTTAGGTAGATTAGACTATCGTTTCAATATGAGCCCTTGTACAACTATTGCGATTGGTTAGCTTACAAGAGATCTCATGTTCAACAGCTTGTGTATGTAGTTCAAAGTGATTACACTGTCAACCTTTAAGAACTTAATCCGTTAGTTACAATTATAGTTATAGATTAGTTAGTTGCAATTGAGATTGATCACCTAATCCATTAGTTATGATCATAATTATAGATTATAGTATAAATTATGATTGCAATTAGTTATAGATTATAGTTATGATTGTGATATTATCAAGTTAGTTCATTAGTAGTAATAGTTAGTAATTAGTAGTACTCATTTTTTACTAATTAGTAGTTCGTATGTAGTTAGAGTAAGTGCTAGTTATTTAGTAAGTTAGTTTATTAGTAATAGTAGTAATAGTTAGCAATTACTAGTAACTAATTACTAATAATTAATAAGTAATAATTTATTAAGTTAGTCCTTCAATAGTAGTAGTAATAGTTAGTAATTAATAATTAATTAGTAATTATGATCTCATTAGTTCAATTAATTAAACTTAGATAATTAGTTTATTAGTAACTACTAATAGTATCTAATTAATATAAGTAATTGTGATGCCATTAGTTCATTAATAATTAGTAATATGTGTGTGTGTGGTGTGTTTGTTGTTAGAAGTAGTTAGAGTTAGTAGAATTAGTTTACATAAACTAATATATACAAAACCATCAACTAATTTTAGGCACATAGTTTGATTTAGTTACATAATTAACTTTTCATACGTAGTTATTGCCCTCATTAGCAGGAAATTTTGTAGAGTTTTAAGTACATAGTTACTTTTAGATGCATAGTTACATTTAGTTATTACATACATTATTATATTTAGTTAGTTAGTTTAAAGTTAAACTAACAGTTTAGTTATTTATCATTAAATAATCCATAATGTATAATTGTATTTAAATATAATAATAATAATAATTGTACATAGAATTAATATAGTTTGCTTATCTGGTTTTGTCTCATCATTGCACGCTTCACCTTAGTAAGGACAACCACAATCTCCATATGTATGATCTTCCAGAAGGTTAGAACTTGCATAAAGGAAGGTAAAGAAAATCAAAGACAAGTATATATATTTTTTGAAAGATGGGGGAATGGCACATTCCCCCATAATTATAAAACGTCGAAGAGACTTGTACGAGCTCTTTGACATGCTGCTTGTATAGCATGTTTATCTATTTTCTTGTATCACTACTATGCTTTTAAAAAGTTATAAGTCTTAACCAAAAGTATATGTGAAATGTGAATACCATCACTCACATCTCAAATTTTAACCAAGTAACTTTTTTTCTTTGGTTGTATACTTTGCAAGGTACTTTTCATCAGCACGATATCTCAAGCTATAGGATAAGTTTGTGACGAAATTTGATTGGCTTCAAAAACTTGAGTAACTAAACTCAAACAAAACATTCTAAAAAATCATGTAGTTATTTGAACATATAGATTAAGATATAAGAGCATATTTAATCACAGAATGATATTGTTGTCATGAATCAATGTAAGTTCTTATGCTAGCAAATTTCACAGTAGCAATGCACTCCATGCGAATACCAAATCAAGAGGCCTCATTAAGGCCTTCTAGGGAAAAGAACTAGTTTTTTAAAAATCCACGGACTAAATATGAAATATGTTCCCTTCATCTGGTTTAAACTATTTTATAGACGACTCACAATTTCAAATGTTCAACTTTGAATTTCAAACAGGATAGAACAGGGACTAGGAAAAAAAACACACACGATATCAAAACTTCTATTTTCCTTGGAATCTCGACCCATTGCGAATTGGGGAAGCGTATGCTCGTGTATTCGTCTATAAGCCGAACGACGCGATACCACGACCTAAACCTGGCTGCATGTGTGAACGACCCCGTTTGCTTTAGGATGTGAATTTGTGAAATGGGAAATTCTTTTTAAATTTTTTTTTCGGGAAATTGCAAAATTTAAAATTGATGGAGAGTAAAAGGAAATTCTGCTGTCTCCGTCTGGGAAGTGTGGCATGTGAAGAGAGTTGGCAGGGGTCGGTATTCGGTATTCAATTACGGCAAAGCTCCTGGTATGGTATTATGAGCACGCCTATTTCATCACCCTCGGGATTCTCTGAGAGAGAGAGAGAGAGAGAGAGAGAATGAAGGTCGACGATCCGCAAACGCTACTGGATGAACGAGATGTCTTCGATCTCAGTGGTCCGACCCATCTGCTCCATCCCTCAGCCTGGTAATCCTCCCTCCCAATTCCTCAAATTTGCAGTCTCTGATTAACATCGCTCAGTACAGTGCTTTCTGTATGGAAAATTGGTGGGATTAGTCCTTTCCTTGTTCCCAAATTTGCAGTCTCTGATTAACATAGCTCAGTACAGTGCCCTCCTTCTTCCCAAATTTGTATCCCTATGGCGAGATGTTGCATCAGAACCACATGGAATGGTTGTCCGTGGTTTCAGTTGGGGATGTTGGAATCAGAAGCAAATGAAGTCGTTGTTTTTAGTCGGGAATCAGAAGCAAGTGAAATGGTTATCCTTGCTTTCTTAGTTGGAGGATGATGGAGCCTATCCCAAAATTTGTCTGCAATTGAGCATATCCTTCATCAGAAGCAATAGTTTTGTCCATCAGGATGGTGGGCATTGGTCTACTGCTTCTCGCAAAATTTATCTGCATGCGAGGATATGGCATCAAAAGCGAATGGAATGGCTATTCTTCTTTTTAGTCGGGGGTCGGACTTGACAAGAAGGAGGTTCAAGTTTGTATCCCTGCTAATCGGCAGATTCTTGCACTCATGTCCTTTGATTGGTGTCAGACCAAATGCCAAATGTAATCAAAGTCTGTCAAAGAATTGCTTGATGCACTATCTCTAGTGATAGCTGCTTTAAGCATCAAATGCTATCGTAGCATTGTTTTAAAGGATGACACGATAATTGTGTGGTGGGGGGTGATTAATTTCGTCACTTAACTTGGTCAGCCTGGCAACATCACAAGGTAGCATGGCATTTGCTTTTTAACTCTCGAAGAGCTGTTTTCTGGAACCCAACCCATTGTTGCAACCAAAAAGATAGCTGCTATCAGGAACAAACAAGAAAATTCTCAGGTTCAGATTTGCTTGTAACTGGGCCTTCTTTAGAACATCTGGCCTGTCTATGCTACTTCAAAGATTTTGAGCTGCTGTTGAAAATCTGACCTGTCGGTGCTTTGCCAAACCAGCTTCTCAGGGAATAAAAGACGTTTAATAGATCCAAACCATAGTAAATTCAAACTGTGGAAGCAGTGAGGTATGTTATCATCGACTCTATCTAAAGCTCAAGGACTCTATCTAAAGCAACCCTTGAGCTCAAGGTCCAGATTGTCCCAAGCCTGCCAAGCTATGGCAGTGCCACCCTTGTGTAGAGTTCAACCAGATACGCCAGCTGATGTCAAGGATGTTTCAACAGTGCTTAATATGTCACAACACTGTTTTCTATTTCAAGGGCTCATTAAACTTCTTGTCTAAGGCAAGGATGGAAACAACAGTTATCATCTCTGAGCCACTGTAGATCTGATTCAGACTGCCATGGCAGGAAGAGAAGGAGATAGAACTTGCCGGTATTGGTTTGAAGAGCTCAAATCCCGGGCTGCCAAGCATTAGACACTTGCTGAATGCAAAGAAAATACTATTCTGATGAAGACATGAAGGGCCTAACTGTAAGGAGTGACTTGATTGCATAAGTCAAGGATCCAAGAAAGTTGTACTGGCAAATTGAAATTGGAAGCACATGCATTCTGTTGCAATGGGACTAGTTGAGTCTTGTTTTTTGGATTGCTAGGGGCTCCACCTAGTTGAGCTTTATCTGCTTAAATCTATATAATACTTGGGTCGACTTGTGGTGGAGTCAACTAATTCACAATCACACTTCTGGTCTAACTTTGCTTATCTGAGCAAGGAGGTTTCCAACTCTAAAGCAGTTTGACTAAGCTTACATCAGGACAGCAGAAAGGCACTCATGCATGCTGGACCTCCTGTAGATGGCTTTCCATGTTCCTTGACAAATTTGTACAGGACCTTAAATGATGAGGTGCGTCTACAGACGGTCTTTCCTGCAAAAGACAGTGTGCAACCAGACTACCAGTAGACAACTCGTATGGTGCATTTTAGAAATGTTTTAGTGCTGCTTCTTCTCATGCTTCCCACATGAAGATGGCTGTTGCCACAGACAGTAAAAGAAAGTTCTATCTTGCAGTGAGCTGTTTCATTTCCTGCTGATCAGAAATGCACAAAATTTGGAGGTTCTACTGCTACAATATACTACGTCTGCGTTGTTAGCCTGGAGATGTCTGTATTATCTGCTAAGCATGATGGGGTTTGTCTGTAGTGGTACCTGTTAATCTGAGTAGCATCTTGCTTAAAAAATATCATGGGACAGATTTTGGGGATTGGGAAGGGAACAGTAATTGCCATCCCCTGTCATCATGAGAGGGGCTCTAACATGGGGACAGGACTGGGATGGGAAGCTAGAAATGGCCGTCCCATGTTACTGTATTTTGTTGCTTTCTAGTTTTATTGGGACAGAGATAATACTAGATGTCTGATTGGTCCTGCTGCTGTGCAATGCACTTCTAATGATGGGCTCTTATCTCTATGCTTATGACACAACTAGCGAACTTAGTTGAACCATTAATAGTGTTACTCAGTGGAGTGTCCTGACTTTGATACAGCTGAGGCTCTATAACTAAAAGATCACAGGTGATTAGTTGTAACCTGTCTCTAGACAAATTGGATGATGGGCCTACTTCTAGAACCTTTGATTCTGGGGTGACTTTGTCACAGTGAGAATCCAGAGATAAGCCCTTAGTGGATCTGGCTCAGTTGCTTTTGCTAAAGGATTGACCTAGTGTTCTTCATTTACTCAACAGGAACTAACAGTACTTAATACTGAAAAGGGTTTGATATCTTTATTGAAGGTCACATCTCAGCAAGAGTTGAAGCGTACAGTGGTCAGCTCCACAATAACACCACTCAAGGTTCAATCTTGGGGTAGTCACTTTTTATTAATGTACCCTATCATGCAACTTAGGTGATGAGATGCTTTTAATTTAATTGACATACAGACACATAAGGGATGCATTTAAACAGTAGGGGTGGTTGAATTCAAGGAGGAAAAACATACATTGAGAGACCTTCAATTAAAAGGGTAATTTTGAATGCACATGAGAGGGGTAGCTTTGTGGGGTTCGATGAGGTGGGATTTGGTGGAATAAACAGGGCAAAGAGTGGACAACTTGAGTGAGTTCTGCTGATATTATAATCTGAATGCGAAACAGAGATTGCCATAATCTGTTAGCTAGAGTGGATCCTTTATGAAGATAGTTTTTTTGAATAATCCAACTTTGGTTGAGAACCATCACCTAAAGGGGAACCTTTTTTGACAACAGTTGTTTTGTGTACTCCAACTTTTTTTGAGAACAGCTCCCTCTGTCAGGTGCACTTTGTATACTTGTTTGTATTTGTGTGGCTTCAAAGAGAACTTACATGCAGTGTAGCGGCCTAGGCTGTGGATGTGTATTTGTGGCTTCAAATAAGGGCTTTGAACTTCACAATTCCTGAAATTGTCAACAATGGGCTGAGTCGAACTGACATAAAACAATTTTTTCTTTGCATCAGCTCGGAGGGTGAGGAAAAACAAGCCTTGCTTGCTGCACTTGTGCAGGCAGTGTATGTAGCAGAGAAGGATAGGCAGCTTGCAAAGTATGGGACGAGTGCACAGGCATCGATGTGGTGGAGTCAGCTTGGTTATGAGCCTGTGACATTCATACATGGAGATGAGAGTGAGCAGATAATAGGCATGGTATTCAAAAAGATAGAGAATAATGTCTATGAAGACCCTGAAAAGCAGGATACAGAAGAAGTGCAAACAGAAGAAGATGAACAAGAAAAGGAAGCAGAAACCGTCCTTGTGGTTGCATTCAGAGGGACAATGTTGTCTCAAGGTGAATCTATGCCAGGTGATCTAGTTGCTAATATGTACCTTCTCTTACAGCAGCTTCATACCACAGCTCGTTACAACATTGCACTGCAGTCCATCAGAGCCGTAGTACAACAGGTGCACCAAGTTCTCTCTCAAAATTTAAGGGTTGAACAAAAGAAGTTTTAGACAAATTTCCACTATAATCCCCACATGTGAATTATGACAACATCATGAGCTTCTGTAAGGGAGGGACTGCATACCTAGCCAGGTATGGTTGGAGGCCAGGGGCTGCTGGCCTGGGGTGGGGGTTGGCAGCCCCCTCCCCCCAACTGCACCTAGCTAGGTATGCAGTGTATCCTGAGCAGAAGCTTGTGTATTGAACACTACATGGGGAAAAGGAAGGGAAAAAAGCCCTTTTTCCCATGTGGGAAAACGTCTAAAACTTTGTGTAAATGACCAAACCATTTGCTCTTTACGAATTTGAAAAGCATGACAGGAGAGAGGACAGAAAAGGGGCAGGGGTGAGGTAGGTTATATGATGTTTATGATTCTTTAACTACTTGACTATGGTTCTGAAATGATATCTTTCCTATTGAGCAGGTGGGCTGCAAGAATACCATCATAGCAGGCCATTCTTTGGGGGCTGCCCTTGCTTTGCTGGCTGGTCAAACATTGGCTTCAGAGGGGACATGCATTGAAACCCACCTTTTCAATCCTCCTTACCCCTCTCCTCCATTGGAGCGTATCAAAAGCCAGAGATGGAAACTCGCCCTGCAGCTTCTTCGCATGGCTTCTGCAGCCACCCTTTCTGGCCTTCTCCTTGATTCCAAGAGCAGGGCACAAGTCTTTAGTGCATTTCATGCTTTGAATTGTTGGCTTCCTCATCTCTATGTCAATCCCAAGGATCCAATTTGCTCATCCTACATTGGTTATTTCTCAAGCTGCGATTTCATGCGGAGGATTGGTGCCGGTACTCTGGCTCAGCTTGCAGCTCCAATCTCTCTGCGAGGAACCATCCAGCACTACTTATTTGGAGAGTGTAAGGCCTTTCATCTCATACCTTGTGCTCATCTTCATGTTGTGAAGCAGACTTCTGGAAAGCTTGTTAAAGCCCATGGCTTGCATCAGTGGTGGTCACCTGAGCTTGAAACCATTCGAGTACAAGCTAATCTTGATCCTGAAAAGATCACTGAAGGTGTCAGTAATGATTTGCTACAAAAAATGGGTGAGTTGACCATCAGATAACACCATTGGGAGCATGGATGTGAGCAGCAGTCATGGCATGTATTTTGTGCTCTGTGCATGTGAATCAGTTTATGTATGTGGGTAGGATGTGTATGGATGAATTGTGATGGCATGTCATCTTGTGCTGTGTATAATTTAGTTGATGGTGAAGCATGTGACTTTAAGCAGTTACTTGGACTTCTGTTCCTAATCTTTCCTTAACCTAATTTGTGGATTCAATTGGTGGTGAAGCTCCATCCAACTTTATAAAAAGCTTTCTAGGCTTCTATTCCTATTCTTCTCCTAACATGCTTTGTTAGCATTGCCCTTTAGGGCATATGCTTACAGAATGGTGTGGTGACAAGGTGGTGCACGTCCCAAAAAATTTACCCATTATTAACTTCAATCCACTTAGCCTTGAAATGTGTGGATATCTTGCTTTTCAAGAAAGAAGAGTTTGTTTTTAGAAGATTAAAGAAAAGGGTTCTCTCTCTCTCACACACACACACAAAGAAAAAAGAAAAAAAGGATAATGTGTGCATAAGTGCGACGATGGTGTACGGAAGGCCCGATGACGGAGCCAGGCTCGTGCCAGTTGCTAGGCATGCACTGGTTGCTTGACATTCTAGTAGGGGGCTATCGAGGCTATTTGCTAGCGGGCCTCATCCTCAGCTACTGTCTCACCTTGCCTTCCTCCCCGAGCTCTTCTCGTGATTGATAATCATTGTTTCCTTGATATGTTGTTTTTGTCATCCCTACAAAAACAAAGCTTTATGTTTGTCAAGATCTTTATTAGTTTGAGATGTGATCACTATTGAAGATTTGCACAGGGTTATGCATGCGTTAATTTAGAGAGTCGGTTAGTTGATAGGGTTAGTCTAGGTTCCTAAGACTCCTTACATTGTTATTAGTCTTACTTGTAGCTTGCCGCAATATTTCCACCTATGACATATATCTTTGTCTTGCATTGATTAAGAGATGTAGAAATTTATATGAATCCATAGTTTTAGCTAGAGTAGGGAGGCCTCAAAATTGGGAACAAGTAGTGATCGACAATTAACAATTCACCACAAGTGGGATTGCAACAATGTTTCCTCAATTTACGATCATAGGTTTTTCCAAGTTTACATTTACCATTAGTAGCAATTTGCATGGTGGCTATATGTTTTTTGTGAATAGGGGTCTATATTTTGATGAGTTTTTGCCATTTTCATTAAGGATAATTGTCTTTTTTGTAGTTGTGCTTAATTTCACATTAGCCATGAAATAAAGCTTGAAACTAGAGAAGGGTGAGCAATGGATAGAGCTAGGTTTCACTTGCTAGTCAATGCTAAAATGAATATTAGGTTGCACTTTTCCTTGAAGAGCTAGACTTGCACTTACATTTAGTATTCACTTAGAAGCATGGCTCTTCAACATCTTTTTTGGAGATATTCAGCCTTCAACTTAATAAATTAATATTCTCAATACTTGACTATATCCAAATTAAGATTCTACTAGAGGATTTGCTCAACATGGATTTCGGAACACCTTTCAAGTTTTTGGAGTTTGGGGTACTATTTCTTGGCTCTTGAAATACGTTAGCATTCTTTTCAATTCCAATGGCATGAGGGTTGCAGTGTCTACTAGGGATGTATGTTTGCTTCAATAGCATCCTATAAATCTAGTAGGGATAAGGATATAGAGCACACATGATAAATCTTAAAGGGCAGATTTATAGGGCATATGCTTATACAAATAGCTTGTGGTGACAAGATGATACAAGTCCTAAAAAAAATACCTAATGTTTAACTTTAATTAAGTGGTCCACTTAGCCTTGAAAAGTGTGGATCTCTTGCTTTTTGAGAAAGAATAGCTTATTTTTAGAAATTCAAAGAAAAAGGTCTCTCTCTCTCTCTCTCTCTATATATATATATATATATATATATATAATTTAAAAAAATTGCAATGCTCTTATGTGCAATAGTGTATCCTTGTATTATGTTGTCGATATTTGGATAGCCTCATTGGCACCCCAAATTATAATGATTGAGATTTCAAAGAGCAATTGTTCTACTCTAATATTATGTGACATCCATAGAATCACACCATGCACATTGAGGAACTTTTACTCAAAGGTTTGTAGAAAAATAATAGTTCACACTTTTTAAAAGAATGATTAAAAAAATATCAATTGAGATTTCACCTAGTTCTTAGAAATAATGACAAATTTTTATTATTTGAACCAAATCAAATGGGGTAAGGGATATTGATTATTGGAGCCTCAAAAAGTTGCTCTAAGCTACTTACACGGCCTAATGAAAAGTTATTGCTAATAATGTCCAATCACTATGTGGGCTACTAATAGGGCATAATGTGGATTAATAATGTTGCAATGTCTCTATGGAGGTGGTATACTTGAATGATGAGTATTTTAAGGGTTTAAATCCCCATAGAAGGATACATGTGATGCTTTGTCATAGCATTGCTTGTAAGGGCATGTAATACAAATGGTTACGGGATATAGTCTATTCTTGAAAGAAATAATTACTCCTAGTAAGCTACCATTATGCAGTTTTTAAAAAAGGTGTTGCTTTATGTAATGGATGCTCAAGCAAGGATAGCCCTTGGTTCATATACAAGCTAGGATAGCCTCTCGTTCCATGAAGGTTCTAGAATCTTCTAGAAACTTTGTGAAACCAGAGGTTGTCCTAGCTTGCATAGACATACATACTAACACATGGCATGTTGACATCAACGACGATATAAGTGATGATATCAGCTATGTTTTAGAATGTTCTAGAATCTTTCAATATCTTCTAAAAGCGTCATGGAACCACCCAAGCTTGCATACGAACCAAGGATTGTCATTGCTTGAGCATTTGTTACACTTTATGCCTTTTCTTCTTATAAAGGGCTTTATTCTTTCCTTAGCAACCATCAAATTCAATGGAAGAGAGAGTAATGATTATTGACACCTTGTCTTAATAACCCTTATAGATTTTTTTATGGATCTCTTGTGATTTGCATTGTAAGCTCTTAAAGCATGAACTCCACATCTTGCATTCTCTCATGTCTTTGAAGAATGCTATTTACATAAATTTTACTAATGAAAGGGAATCTAACATTTTATAGAAGAAAGTCCATAGATAGTAAGTGTTTTTTACATGGATTTGCTAAGATGATGGGTGTGTGCTCCTCAATTTGAAGCCCAATGGCTTGAAATTGAAAAGGAATTAAATAAATAGTAAAAATCCAAAGATTAATGTCTACAATCAATGAACATGTCTCTCCATCTTGTGAATTGATCTAGTCCCTAGCATTGCTAGTAAGCCCACAATGCCCAACAAAGGTAGTAGAATAGCTACTCCAATTTGAGGCCTTGTAGGTATACCATGGTGTTGCCTATGAATGCGCCTATATGGGAAGTAATAGTTACTCAAGCTTTACTTTTTGGGATGAGATCTACATGTGATTTCCTATGTTGAGTGATGAATCCTCACATGTGCAGTGTCATGAGAATCCTCACATGTGATTTCCTATACTAAGTGGTGAATCCTCACATGTGCAGTGTCATGAGAATAGTCCTAAGATGTATCTGCATGTTGTATCTTTCTATTTCATGAATATAAGGATTCCTCATTGATATATTTTATGTTTCTTTTGATTGTGCCATTTTAATGCCTCATGATAGGGTACTACTTGAAGTCTCATGAAAGTCCATAACACTTGGTATTAGAGCAACTCTATCGTGGAGAAAATTAGCTCGATAGCAAATAAAGCTCATAATCAAAGGAGAACTTAATGGAATGAGAAGCTATGTTAGCTATAAAAAGGAGCTGTGATGTGATAGGTGTGTGTGCCATACCATTTGAGATGACAACCACATGGAGAAACATCAAGATATGGAATGACACCTCATTTGAGGAGGAATGTGAGCCATGTCATTGGCTCAAAGATGCATACGAGAAGAAGCTGTTTCTTAACAAATCAAGATGAGATTGAATACTAGCCAATCATGGTGTGTGTGAGAGGCATGTTGTGGCAAGTCAAGATGGCCTGAGGTCTTGATATGGAATTACAAGGAGAGATACTCCTAAGGTGGGATTGGGAGACTTTCTGTGGATCTAAAGAAGCACAAGAGTGGGCTGTGAACCATACGTGAAGTAGATGAGAGTTGACAAAGTCCAAGAGTTGAAGAGTGAAATGAAACTAGCCAAAGAAGAACAGAAGAGCAAAAAAAAGCCAAAAGAGAGCCAAGAGAAGAAAGAATTGACATGTGAATATAAATTTCGGTTAGATGAAGAAGACAAAGAAGAATACTGGCAACCATAAGCTGACTACTATCCCAAAGATTACCACCACAAGTGAGTTGACTACCTAGAAGGAGACTATCCCGAACAATAATATCACATTGAATACTACCTAGAAGGAGGAGAATGCTAATACCTTGAAGAATATCCCATCAATTACCACTTGGAAGTAGAATACCTCTACAACGACCATTATGCCAAATGTGAAGTGTGTTGCCCCGAAGAAGATCAACCCGTAGAAGAAGCCAAGAAAGTTCAAGAAGAAGAAGAAGAAGAGATAGAATAAAATGTAAAAGGAGAAGGATGGAAGATAAATGTTAGGTCAAAGCAAGAGAGAATCATGGAGGAGTTAGGCCATAAGAAAGAAGACGAAGATAGGTAGACATCTAAGAAGGATGAGCCCTTGCACCAACAGGTTGTAATCAAACTTGAAGATGAAACAATTGTTAGAGGAGATAGAGTTTGAGAAGGGAGAGAAGATATGTGATTGTATGATCAAGAAACACCTTTTCCCATTGAGATTGAGGGTAAGATCAACGTGGCACTCTCCTTTGAGGCACATGATGCTGTTGATGATGGAGATGATGAGGAGATATAAGGTGTAGATGGTAGGGTGAAAGCACCTTGGGCAACGAATCCTCTACATGGAGCCAACACTTCATTGTGTAGGCTAAGACCCCAACCTTAGAAGAAGAGATAAGTGAGGCGAAAGAGAATGAGGAAGAGAAGAACAAAAAGCTAGAAGAAGAAGAAGAAGAAGAAGAAGAAGAAGAAGAATGCAAAGAGGAAGAGAAGAGAGAGGATGAGCTCGACCTCGATCTTGGAACACTTAGACTCCGACAAACCAATCCCCAACAACAAACCAACTCAACCAAGTTCAATGATGATAGACCAGAAAGAGAGTTGAAGTAGAGAATCATGAGAATATGGAAAGATATAGGAAGAAGAAGAGAAAGATTTGCTAGATGGAGCCATAGCGAAGATGGAATCAAACATAAGGTAAGAGAAGAGAAGAAAAGAGATAGAGCAAGATGAGAAGAGTGAGAGCAAGAGCAAACAAGTAGAAGTAAGCAAGAAAAAGAAAGTTAGGGAGAAGAATGAGCAACTAGAAAGAGGCGGAGGAGCCAACTTAGAAGAGTAAGTATCGAGAGCTAGAAAGCAAAAGGAAGAAGATAAAAAGCAAGAGGAAGTTAGGCTAGAAGAAGAAGAGAAAGTCAAGATAGAGCTAGGCATGAAGGCCAAAGAAGAGCATATGGAAGAGGAGCTAGACGTAGATAAGAAGGTGAAAAAAGTAGAGGAGCAAAAGATAGATCTATGCAAAGAAGGCTAAAAAGGAGAAGAAAACATAGAGAAAGAGAATGAGGAGAAGACGAACACAAGGGTGATACCAAATGCTGCGAAATGGATTCCAAGGCCACACCCCATCCCAACCAAATCGGATTAAAGTAGGAACCAAGTACACTTTAGTAATGGAGTTATTGACTATGCCTTTGAACCCAAAGAGGCAAACCCTTTTGAGCTTGGATAGAATGAGTCAGAGGAAGAAGGGAGAGCATTAGAGAATACTTGCAATATGTTCTAGCTAAGGTGACTTAGTGCCATGGATGGGAACCTTGCTAGTTGAAACTTGGTGAACCCTCCAACTCACTCTTAAGGTAAACACATTTGGACTATGGAACTCATTGGCACTATGGAACTTGTTGGGACCATACTCAATGTTGGTATAGATTTCGATCTTGACTTTCATGTCTAAATAGTGTAAGGGATTTTTATCACGGTTTTATGGATCCATGACACTCCAAGCACTCCAAACATGGGTACCTCCCCCAAATACCAACTCGATATCTCTACTTTTGATCCCAAGAATCCGGTCTAAGTGTGACACTTAGTCCATACCACCCAAAGAACTTCGACTTTAAATGAAGCTAAGAAGAGCAAAAGAGGTGCCATGAGTCAAGACCCACCTTCCATGCAAAAATACAAGTTGAACCAACTAGTTTTTCTAAGTTCAAGGCAAGCAAGAAGAATTTGTCAAAGAGGACAAAGAAGACATCGCAAGGACTTGACTTGGCGATGAGGGAAAAGCATGTTGGCAAACAAACCAAGAGATCCAAGTCCCTAAGGCCCAAGGCAAAGGCTCAAAGGAAGGGAGAAATTGCACAAGGCGCAACCCAATGGACTGTCTCCCTTTCTAAAGGTGTGGCACAACATGATGACAATTGAGCAACCATACCTTGACCCCAATAGCGTGATAACTTGGGATTATGCCTATACAACTTGGTATGCAAGGCTTTATAGAGCCAAGCCAAATAAAGTTAGGACTTTGAAGCCTCCACCCCTCAAACGTAATTGAGTTGAGGGTGGATTGAAATGAAAATCAATAAAGGAAAAGAGTTTAGATGGATAGAAAGTATCCATCTTGATAAGAAAAGTTGTGTTAAGAACCCTAAATCATAGTGTAGTAGACATTGACTAGCTTGATAGAAAAGACTATGTTAAGACCTCACTAATTAGTCAAGTCCTAAACTGACAGACATTGATCAGCTTGATAGAATGAGCTGTGTTAAGAACGTTGAATGAGTTAAAGACAAACACGTCTTAAATTACTAAGTATAGCAATCCATTATGTAGGGGTGAGTGTAGAGTTTCCTTTTCCTATCTAGGGCTTTGCAGGTATACCATGGTGTTGCCTATGATTGCATCTATATAGCAAGTAGTAATCACTCAACCTCAAGCTCTGCTTTGAACAAGCTTTGCATGTGATTTCCTATACTCAGTGGTGAATCCTCACATGTGCGACATCACGAGGGTATGTACTTGAGATGTGCCTACATTCACAAATACAAGGATTTCTCATTGATATATTTTGTGTTACTTTTTGTTGTGCCATTTTTATGCTTTATGACAAGTTACCACTTGAAGTATCATAAAGGTCTATAACTTGCCTCCCTTTCCCTCCCCCCCACAAAAAAAAAAAAAACACTAATCAACATGGTCAAATAGTGCTAAAGGATGTCAATGAGCAATATAATATTGAGCATTGGAGGGCCTTCCAAAAACCTATATTGATACATTATTTGTCTCACTAGCTATCTTTCCTCGATGGTTGTAATATAGGACCAAACATGATGCATGATCAAGCATCCAATAAATTTGCAAGGAAGGGACTCTTTGCATGTAGTTGAAAGGAAGCTTTCCCATCAATATCCTTTGTCAATGAAATTCATCCTTGATCCACAAACATCCCATGATAGGTCTCCATATCAAAACTATAGATTGATAAGCTTGAAGGATTGTTGCCTTTCACAAGCAAGTTCCTTTATGTAAATGCCATGTCCTATTGGTATATTTCTCCACCTATTTTTTCATCCAAATCAACGTGTGAACATTTTTATTTGCCAATGTTGTGCCAATATCAAGCCTATCCTTGAGTGCCCATTCCATCCATGGTTTTATAGGTACAACTGTATGACAACCTAGAAGGACAAGACCTCTATATCCAGATGGAATCAAGAAATTGAAATGAACTTAGCCTATCTTGAATTAAATTACCAAGAAAATCAATAAATGACATATGAATCAATTATCCATAGCCATGCCATAGTGAAAACTTGTATTAAACTACAACACACGGAAGCCATAGTTAGATTGAATCAAGAAACAATGAGAATCATGATGAAGGTTGCTGCAAGAAATCCACCTCTTGCAATGGTGGGCATTGAGTATCCAACCTCAATGTTAGTGGGGAGGTAAGGAGTTCTCAAGCTCTGAGAAATGGAGAAATTTACAAATGTGTAAAAAGATCCTTACATTGGCACCCTCTTGCCTTTAATACTTTAGCCTAAGGTAAGCTAATCCTTTAAACTAAGGGTGCAAAATTTGTTTTGTTACAATCCATTCCTACCCCAAAAGTTTTGTCCTCAAAAATTTAAAAATTGAAATGGTGAATGGATGGTACAATGAAGAAATGAGATGCCAATGCTAAAGTAGCCTTGTAGAAGCATCATCAAGGGTCAAATAGTGAAAATCTAGCATGCTGTCTTGAATAGGGTAGCTATAGAAATGGCTCATAACTTTGGATATGAATGTCAAATTGACACGTATGAGGTATACAAATTAATTATACTCCATAAGTTATCCATCCATATTATCAAAAGTCAAATTTGATGATGATAGGCCAATCATTTTCAACACAAAACTTTAATACATCAAGTTGTCCACTGCTTAGTGTACTAAGTATCTACTTGAAGTAACCATGAAAATTGTTCCAAATTTGAAGCACGTTGCCAAGAAAACTCTTCCATGGGCAAACCCTTCCACTTAACAAGATATTCCATGACAATATGGTTCCTTAGAACCTTTTTCCACTTGCCGACAATCCTTTCTGGGCTCATAAATAATTAACCCATCTTCATCAAGGGGAGGTAGTTCTTCATCAAGAACTTGAATGTCAAGGGGCCAATATACTTCTTGAGTTGGGATACATGAAAAACATTGTGAATGTGTGTGGTTGAAGGAAAATCAAGTTGGCAAGCATGATCTCCAACTTTCCTTGTGATTTGATATCGATGAGCAAGCTTATTATGTCCTCCCTTAAGAGATGCATAACGAGATTCAGGTACCTTTAAAAATACCCATTCTCCTTCAAAATCTACATGCATTAGTTTATCATCCACATAAGATTTCATATTATCTTGTGCCTTTCTAATGTTTTTCTTGCATTGCTTCATTAAGGCATCCATATTTTTTAATTCTTCTCAAGTAAAAGGATTCACTTCATCGTGAAACAATATGCTAAAGGTACTTGGACCTTGTATCCATACAATGTCCCAAATGGTGATATGCCTATACTCATGTGATATGTATTATTGTAACAAAACTTCGCAAGATGAATCCAACGATACCATGTATTTTGTGTGTCATGGCAAAAATGTCTCAAATAAACTTCTAACTAGTCATTGACCCTTTCGATTTGTCCATTCGTTCGTGGATGATAGGCTGTGTTTGGAGTTAATTTGGTTCCCATGAAAGTGAAAGGTTTTTCCAAGAATTTCCCATAAATTTTATATTCATATTAGAAACAATTTTCATAGGTAACCCATAAGGTCTAAAAACTCCTCCCTTGAAATACTATTCCAACCTTGCTTAGTGATAGGTAATACTATAATAAAATCCAATATTTCAGCACTTGGTGATCACTCTTAACTTTGAAATAGTTGCCATAAATATAGTGATGCCACTTCTTAATGGCATGAAGTATGGCTAACATTTCTTGCACATAGATGTTGAGTTTTCTTTCATTATTATCCAGTTTCCTACTTTCATAAGCAATAACACCATGATCTTATCATGAAACATCCCCAACGCCACGACCATTCGCATTAGCATATATGGTGGTAAACTCCTTGAAAAAGTCTAGGCACTTGTTAATGAGCTCTAAATCCTCTTGTGTATACTAATCATCATAGTCATGTGTCTCATCACAAGTAGGAACTATCTTTATATGTAATAGACTTTTCTCATGGGCCTCATCGTTATTAGAATATTCTATGATCACCATGTTAAACTTGGCATTGTTGGCCTTGCATCGTTGGCGGGTGACTATTTCATGTCACACTTGAAACATAATCCCTTCAAATTGTTGTTAGAAAAGGTATTGCTTTTGATATTATTAGCTGATTGTTTAGTTTCACTTTTAGCTCTCTTGAAATTCCCTTTCAGTTCAACATTATACCTAAAGTTGTTGCTTTGTTTAGAAGTATATGTTGTTCTCTTTTTTATAACCCTCTCTTTGTTGGCTAGATTGTTTTCCAATTCTCATTGGTTGATTTGAATGACAAGTAACTCCTCTTTTGGGCTGAAAAGAGCTCAATTCTCTTCTATATTTTTTATTACAATGTTCAGCATATTATCTAGTTGCATATACATTTATAGGCATTGCTGCCCCAACCTCTGTTGAAAGGTTTGGATCAGGACAAAAAATGTATTTATTCAATTTTTTTGAATCAGATATACCCTCTCAACACACATGAAAAGGTTTAAAAAATGGTTGGAATGTTCTCTAACTGTAGAGTCTCTTTGCCTAAGATCATACAATTTCCATTCTAGTCTCTCTTTTTCCATTGGAGATACGAAAGCTTGAGTCAAGTTGATTTAAAGTCTTTCCAAGTTTGCAATTTTTGTCTAATTTTTCTCATGTATCTCCACCATATGTGTCCATAACTCTCTCTAAGTGTAGGGCTACACAATATATCTTTGCTTCATCATTACATTGGTAAAGGGTAAAGTATATTTTCAACTTGTTGATGCATTCTTCTAATTCCATTGGTGAAGGATTATCTCCTTTGAATTGAGGTATGCTAATCTTCTCCTTGTATTCTTTGCCATAGTGATAATGCTATCAATTGTTGTTGGCAAACCAATTGACTGTTGTTTATGAGAGAAATTGCCAAATGTTTGTTGTCCATGGTTATTATTAAAAGAATGCTATCCATTTTTCTTGTTTGTCAAAAGAATAATGAATAAGTGAATCAGTCCCATGTGGCTAATGATTTTGGTTGGGCTAAACATATAGCATCATGTCATCAAGGTCTTCATCATGCTAAAATATGTCATCTCTTCTTGGTTCCTCATATGAATATGTTGATCTTGTCCATTCCTTGCACTAGACACTTGAGTATTTTGTGGACAAAATTATTTGTACAAGAAGGGATTACATTGATGTATGCCATCATCTCTATCAGCCTACTGAAAACTCTCTTGTTGTCCATGATTCTTTGAAGAGTTAAAATTGGGTGTTCCTCTATTTCATGAATTAGAAGGGGACTGAACTGTTTCTTTGACAGTTGAAGGCACACCACGCTCATAAATTGAGTGTACAAACTTATTGGCTGCTTTAGACTTCACCTTATCATTTAAAAGTGGTACACTATTGTCATTAGAAGGTTGATTACTTTGCCATTTATTGCCCAAGTTGCTGAGAATGGCAATTATTTGATCAAACTTTATATCCAACATGTGATTATGCTATCCAAACTTCTTAAATCGGGTGATCATTTGGCCAAACTTGTCATTTATCATATAATTCAATTGAATGATATCTTCGTTCATGTTGTGAATCCTTTGTGAGAGTTGTTGGTACTCATTTGAATCATATGATACCTGTGCTTTATCCATAAACTCTATATTAGGGAATTTGGGAGTTTCCATGCACTTTGGGAACCCCCAATACCTTATTATTTGACCACATGGTCAAATCTTGTTGTCTTACTCAAAGGTGGAGTCTACCCTAAATTCTATATAAGCTACCTTCCCAAATCTCATCTTCAAATATGGATCAAGATTTAGCCATGTGATCAAATATTTATCACTTATTTAAAATTGGAACTTGGAAAATTCCCAAATTCACTAATATGGTGTTCATAGATTCCACATCATGATGATCTCTTGGCCAATGTAACTCATCACTAGTGTTACTATTATCCATAACATTTTTCCCTTGGCTTATTTCCCTCGTGAATGAGTTAATCTTTGTATGCTAATCAATCAAGTCCTCATTCATATTCTCAACCACTTGCTCCTTCTCGTTTCTAGCCATTGGAAATTGTGCAATAGAAAAGGATTGCCTATCAGTAAATGTGTGATATCTTGAGTTGTGCACCTCCAATCCTTTTGATTACTAGCTCTAAAAAAAGCTTATGATATTGGATTAAAGTAGATTTATTGAAATATCAAGTTGGAATTAGGTAGAGGGTATGTAATTAATTATTTATGATAGTCTAGAATAAGACATCAACCTGTATACACATGTAATTGCACTGTTTAGGCCCTGTTTTGCCAAATATAACCATGGGCCTTCATCAAGTACCTATGACTACTAAAATTCATTATGAATACCCTATAAGTATCATCCAACCACATGTACATAACCTACAATCTTGTAAATCTTTGCAATAACTATGCTCATTGCCTTGTTTTATCTTGCTTTAGTGCCAATGAATCCCAATGATCCGTGAGTTCTTTTCACTCTTTTCCGAGTGGTATTCCTTGGTCTCCCACCTGTGGTGAGGAATAAAACAATGGATGTGCCACCTAAATGGGCTCTGAAACTTTGGAAGGTGTGCAAAGTTTCTTCTAAGCTAGGTTGTGCACCCCTACAGAGTTCTGAATAGCAAGGGAGAGTCACATCTCTTTTGTCTTACTATCTCGTTTGACTTCAATATTTTTCCTTGGTCAGTTTGTATATGTGGCAGTGCTAGTATTCTTGAAAACAAGGATGATATGCATGGCTAAATAAAGCTTTGGACATTCAATGATATGTAAGAATTTGAAAGCTTAAAGAAATCCAAGAGGACTGAGAAATATTTACATTTAGTAATCAATGACTCACAAATTAATAAACTCACCTTTTACAATTTATTGGGTATTTCAATGCATATGATCAACAAGAGATAAAAATTCAGAGATTAGACAATCACATTGACAAGGGATCACTAGAAATTTTAGATAACAATGTAGCTGCATTCACGTATCATTAAAGGAAGGTATCAATGAAAGAAAACAAGCTAATGGACTGAATTATCAAGCTCAAAATGATAGAAATTCAATCTTCAATGGATGGGCATTAAATTTCAATCAACTAATGTTGAGAATTTCAATGCATATGTACTCAAAACAACCTCTCCTTCAGCAATTGGCTAAGATTCAACAAATGGAAATGAAGAGATTAGAAAAGGGTAGGTAATGTACCTTCTTCAATGCTTTATGAAGGAGAATGCTGAGATTGATCAAACTCCATCATAAAAGTTGATGGGAAATCCATTAATACTATATTAGGAAATTTGGAAATTTCCATGCACTTTGGAAACCCTCAATACCCTTATTATTTGACCACATGGTCAAATCTTGTTGTCTTACTTAAAGGTGGAGTCTACCCTAAATGCTATATAAGCTACCTTCCCAAATCCAACTTTCAAATATGGATCAAGATTTAGCCACATTGTCAAATATTTATCACTTATTTGAAATTGGAACTTGAAATTTTCCCAAACTCTCTAATATGGTGTTCATTTAAAACTTCCATTGATAGGAATCTACTTGAAGTCTTCAAATAGCTATAAGAATGCCAATCTTGAACCAATGCCTTCAATAATGGGTGAAGATAAGTCCCCATGAAAATAATTCAATCCTTAATTGGAATCAAGAACTCAAGAGATTTAAGACATCCATTACTATCCAAGCATTCAAGGAGAAGAAAAATGTCATAAATCTTAATAGATTGCTTTAATGTTAGTCAAATATTCATGATGTGGCCTTGCTCTTTCTTCCTTGGAGTAGAATGCTTCATTATCTTCATGGTTTGACCAAAAGTACGAAGAAATTCGTAGCTGCTCTATTTTTCAAAAATGGAAAATGCAAACGTACACCAAATCTTGCCAAAATGCTTCAATCTTGTATCCTCAATGCATGCTGAAGATTAAGAATAGTATTCAGGAAGAGATTGAGTAAAAGCCCCATGAAAATTTAAAGATTCAAGAAAAATATTGCTTGTTGTCCATAAAATCCATAGCTAGGGTTTGGAAGAAGCTTCAAGAGTGAAGAATGAGTTCAATGTCTATTGATTGAAGTCATTGATTTGGCAAAGCAATGCCCCTTCTTGACCCTTTAATTCCGTTCAAATCCTTGCATATCATTAAAGCTAAAAGCTTTCTTTTGGATCAATGCATGTAACATGCCCGTGTATTAGTTGTCCAAGCACACTTTAGTAGTCCATCGAGAGATGAATCTAAGCATCGCTGCCCAGCACTCCCATGGAATGTTCCATGGTTTGTCACCTAGGGTTTCTCGAGTCCACCTCGCAACGAAACGTTCACGGCTGAACCCACTAGGATCGACCTAAAACTTGGGTTCCTAGAGGCCAAGGTCTCCTGATAACATTCTAGCGTTGGGTCCTAGATATCCTACTTTACGCAGAGATACCCAATCCGAAGTAGATCCATGTTGCACTTGGTTCAAAGACAATGGGAAACGAGAGGGATGCGCCGCTCAACCTCTTTTCTAGTAGGGCATAGTCCCATTTCGGTTCCTTAAAATGGCATGAATCCGGTTCCAACCTATCAATACCTAAAGGTTGAACAACATAAAACCTTATGAGAAGCCTCCCAGTTCTCTGGGACCACCCTGCTGTAGGACAGACCCGTTGGGGTTCCACCCACCCTCTTCCCATGATAGCTTTAGTTTTTAATTAGGACCTACCACAATTATGTGTGACATTTAAAATCGGCTTCCTTAATTAAGCCTTTTAGGGAACAGGGTTCGTTCACGTAACTTATGGTACTAACACAAAAATAGAGCAAGTAGTCCTTTTGACAAACAAGCTTCTTAACTTATCCTCAAGTTAATCTATGTCTCCTGTCAATACAGGAGAAATTATATATCCCTTCTGCCCAGCAGAAGTACCCGGTCCAAACCACATGGCACCATAATTTCCTATCTAGAATAGGATCTTCCAATACCATAGATGTTGGGCTTACGGCAATCTTCAACTCCATTCTGGACTAGGCAAGGGATGTCCAGAGCTCCACCTAACCCCAAGCGGCCTAGGAGTGAGACAATTTCCGTGGTTGGCCTTTTCACCACTCGACCTTCGGCCCATGAATTGAGCAGTGCCCTTCTCGAGTTAATCTATGGTGCGATCTTGGAGATGATCCAGCCGTGCAAAATATCGTTTCCTTAATTTATTCATTTAAGAATCAAGCACAAACAAGGCATTCAACCCAATATCGTTTTCCAAGAAAACATTCCTTTATTCCCATGGCAACTTGTCATCACAGACCCCTGCCATGTATTTACCATCAAACACAAGCACTTGGAATAATCATCCAATCACATCCCAACAACCAGTTTAATGCAAAAGCATTTAGGATGTTGTTTGATCAATCAACAAAAACAATGGTATCATTTTCCAAACATTGCAGGAATAGTCGCGATAACCTTTCCATCGCATATTTGCTCTCCCCCTTGGGATCAGGAGCAATACCATGCAGAATTTTAACTTGAATTTATATTCCTTTCAATGAGTGCAAGACAAATTTGTAACTCCTATACGATGCAAGACCATCTTTCAATGTAAAATAATTCCCAAATTTATTGTTGCAGGTTGTACTCAATTCATGGTTTGGCAACACAAGGTAAAATTTTTAACCGTTATTTAATTGCGAAACCTTCATAGGAATGGGTGCAAGACTTTAATGCAAGATCATTTCATGTACCATTGATGTATGTTTCATATAATCTTTCCCCAAGCATGTATCGTCTATGAACCTCAAACAATATTGTCCTAGGTAAATATTAATTCAAAGACTTATCGATGGTTGATACTTTAGAGCCTTATATGCTGCTTATGCTATGCATGGATTCTAACGCATAACAACGTGAAGCAATCTACTTCTCTTGATACATGCACTTCGCAAACTCCATCTTGGAATACTTGAGATGAAATTTATCATTTTCAGTGTCCTATTTTGGTGCGACATAGTACGGCCCTAGCATATCTCATGCGGAAATCAAGCAAGCATCCATCAATTTGGAAATACATTACTTACGATCGGTATCGTAGTTGGATTGGCAATGATGCCCTTGCCTGAGGCTTCGTTGCTTATTGAGGGATTGCCATCTGGCATGACAATTTCCGCTTGGGGGCCATTCTCGATCTTCCTCTCCTTTAGAGGCGATTCGCACAAGACTTCAACACCTTTTACTCAATTAACAAGCCCAACTTGGGGAGAGAATTGAGCTGCGGGTGGAGAATAATCTCGTGGGAAAAGGTTAAGTGATTTGCGGGCAAAGGGGAAAGAGAGGACACGTGTGGACACCCCCTAAGGAGGGGAAGAGAAGAAGAACCTTCACACACACACACACACACACACACACACACAATATACACGTGTTGAGCCCTTCAAGGCCTCCTATCCCCCTTGCAATGACCCGGGGGGGGGGGGGGGGGGGGGGGGGGTTTATAGGGGGAAGAGTGGTATGATTGGGGGGGTGTGTGGGGAGGAGGTGGAGTGGTGCCACCACCAATCCCTTTTGCATGGTGGTGGTGCTGCTGATAGGTCAAAAAGGGGTTAGGAGGGGTGGTAGGCCCGTGGCCTCCCCCTCATCGATGTCTCCTTCCTCTTTGTCATCATCATCAGCTTCCTTTCCTCCCTCCTCAGCATCGTCGACATCCTCCTTTCCCTTGCCACCTATTCGTCGGTGGCAGCAAGGGGTGGGATAATTTTTTTTAACTAATTTTATTAAAATTATAGGGGGGAGTTTGTATGTGGGGATATTACATCCTCTCCCCCTTAGAGAACTCAAGAGGTCCTCATCTCGGAAGAACTGGGGATTTCGTTCTAGAACCTGTGGGGTAGGACCCATCATGCATTTGTTCCAACACTCTGATTACTCATAAGCATACGGTCTTTTAAAACAACCACTTATTGTATTAGATATATCCGAGTCTGGATTACAAGAGAAAAGTTTATTATAGTTACATGTCATGAATATCTTCTAGGTTTTTCCTAAGTATCTAGTATATTGTGGATCATTGGAGCTTGTACAATTTCATTCCTTGTAAGTTTAAGTTCTCTTCAAGTTCTATTGGGACAATTGACATAGTTATGTCCAATGTTGTGGCACTCGGAGCATTGGTATTTAAGGTGCTTTGGACATTCCCTTTTGAAATGGCCTAACTCCCTGCAATAAAAACAGCACGGAGCTTTATCACTTATGGTCACAAGATTCCTAGTTGTCCTTGGCAGGATTTTCTTCACCAAATTGCCCTAGGATCCTTTTAGCAGATCAGACTAGTCCTTTATCTCGGAAACTATGTTCCTAGATTGTCCTCTTCTTAGTTCAAGACTGAGCTCCATGGACAATCGGCTTTGCTTGTAATACTAAAGAATACTCCCAAGCTTCAACATTCTGGTAAGACCCAATCTATATTAGTTGAGAAGAAACAACTTAGAAGAAATTCATTGTAAGTTATAACTATCATTCCTTGCTAAAGTATCTTTGATCACTTGTAAGTTCTAGGCTCAAAATTGATGCAACTCTTATTACTCAGGTTAACTGTAGTTACAAGAGTTAAGTTTATTCCAATACAAGTTGTATTCATGTCGATTAAATTTCTAGGATTTCTAATCATCCTGAAGAGATGTAGTGGATTCTAAGTCTTCGTCTTCATCTAATTTCTCTATATATTCGAAGGCTACACTTGTGTAGCTTCATTTCCTTGGAGGTTCAATATCTTTTGGGCTTAAGTCAGGGCAATCTGCTTGGATGTGTCTTATCTCATTGTAATGGAAGCATTGATGGTAGCGACATCTCCTACGGATGTGCCCTATCTCTCCGCATGTGTGGCAATCTCTTGTCCTGATCTTGGGAATCATCTTTGCTACAATTGCCCAATTTAAGTTCTTGGATGATTGGATTCGCTTGAAGTAATGCATCTTGCAAGTCTATTGGACACATTGCTTCAAGATGGTGGTTCAAAGGAGTGTTCAAGCCATGGCAAAACTTGGATACTTACTGTGCAATATCCATAGGTGGTGCGTATTTTAGTAGGGTTACAAAATTTGAGTAGTAAGCTTCTAAGGTTAATTCCAGCTACTTGAGCTTGAAGAATTCATTCATCCTCAAAGTCTAGTAGGTTGGTGGAAGGTATCGTTTGCATACAACATCTTTCAGTTGAGCCCAAGTGACAGTGACTTCAGAAATACCTTGATCTTTACACCATTGCTTCCACCATATGCAAGCGCTAGCTAACTTAAGTTTTCCTATCATTGCTTGATTGGAAAAAGCGGTTCCTGAAGCAAAAAAATAATCATCCATCGACTCAATCCATATCTCTACCTCGACTGCGATGTCTATCCCTTCTCCACCAAACTCGAGTGCCTTAATTTGCTTGAGAAGGAATTTCTTCTCTTACATATCAGCATTCGTGGGTGTAGAAGGTGCCTCACAATCAAGCCATACCACTTAGGATATTGTGTTTAGGATATGCCTATGAACCATATACTAATCTATCACATATCATTACAAAGTTTTGCTCTGATACCAACTGTAATGTGCCTACCTATTGGCTGTCCAAGTACGCTTTAGCGGTCCATCGAGAAATGAATCTAAGCGTCATTGCCCGGCACTCCCATGGAATGTTCCGGGGTTTGTCAACTAGGGTTTCCAGAGTCCGCCTTGCAATGAAATGTTTGCGGCCGAACCCACTAGGATCAACGTGAAATTTGGGTTCTTGGAGGTCAAGGTCTTCTGACAATATTCTAGCATCGGGTCCTAGACATCCTACTTTACGCAGAGATACCCAAGCTGAAGCAGATCCATGTCGCACTTGGTTCAAAGAGAATATGAAACGAGAGGGATGCGCCACTCAACCTCTCTGCCAGTAGGGCATAGTCTCATTTCAATCCCCTAAAACGGAATGGATTGGGTTCTAACCTATCAATACCTAAAGGTTGAATTATGTAAAACCTTGTGAGAAGCCTCCCAGTTCACTGGGACCACTTGTCGTAGGACAGACCCTTCCACCTAGGAGTTCCACCCACCCGCTTCCCATGATAACTTTAGTTTTCTAATTAGGTCTTACCATGATTATGTGTGACATTCAAAATCATCTTCCTTAATGAAGCCTTTTAGGGAATAGGGTTCCTTTGTGTAACTTATGGTATTGACACGAAAACAGAGCAAGCAGTCCTTTTGACAAACAAGTTCCTTAACTTATCTTCAAGTTAATCTCTATCTCCAGCCCATAGATGAGAAATTATATATCCCTTCTGCCCATCAGAAGTACCCGGTCCAAATCACATGACACCATAATTTCCATCCATTATCTAGAATAGGATCCTCCAATGCCACAGACGTTGGACTCACGGCAATCTTCAACTCTATTTTTGGACTAGGCAAGGGGTGTCCAGAGCTCCACCTGACCCCAAGTGGCCTAGGAGTGAGACATAATTTCCGTGGTTGGCCTTTTCACCACTCGATCTTCGGCCCATGAATCGAGTAATGGCCTTCTCGTGTTAATTTGCGGTGCGATCTTACAGATGATGCACCTATGCAAATTATCATTTACTTTATTAATTTATTTAAGATCAAGCACAAACAAGACATTCAATCCAATATCATTTTCCAAGAAAACATTCCTTTATTCCCATGGCAACTTGTTATCATAGACCCATGCCATGCATTTACCATCAAACAAAAGTACTTGGAATAATCATCCAATCACATCCCAACAATCAGTTTAATGCAAAAGCATTTAGGATGTCGTTTGATCAATCAATAAAAACAATGGTATCCTTTTCCAAACATTGCAAGAATAGTCGCAATAACCTTTCCATCGCATATTTGCTCTCCCCCTTGGGATCAGGAGTGATACCATACAAAATTTTAACTTGACTTTATCTTCCTTTCAATGAGTGCGAGACAAATTTGTAACTCCTATACGATGCAAGACCATCTTTCAATGTAAAATAATTCCCAAATTTATTGTGCAAGTTGTACTCAATTCATGGTTTGGCAGCACAAGGTAAACTTTTTAACCGTTAATGAATTGCGAAACCTTCATAGAAATGGGTGAAAGACTTTAATGCATTGGGTCTCCACTCTTAAATTGAATACAATCATATGATTTGACCAACTAGTTGCAAATCTCTCACAAACTCCTATATTACAAATATGGGCTAACCTTTGTGCCAAGATATTGCAAGCATGTGACAAGTGCTCTACGACTAAGCCATCATGATCACAAGCTTTCACATTCTTTAATCTCCATATGGCATGTTTCACTCTCTTTTCTCATGAAAAAGTTCTAATATGTTGCCCAAGGGGAGGGGCAAGGTCTTGACCTCGAACATCATAAAGCATGTGAGCATATCCATGCCAACCATCAAGATTAGTAATTTGTATTAGTGGCCGACTCTCAATGAAAACTCCTCCATGATCTTTTGCTCTGTTGTCTCATGAACATTGAATACATCTCTACCTCCAATATAGCCAAGTATTCATGTCTCTTTTTTTGCATTGGGCCACAGAGAGAGAGAGAGAGAGAGAGAGAGAGAGAGAGAGCAAACAACCCTTTTACCATGCTTTGCATGGCACAAAGTACAAATCATACTCCATTTTTCTAACATTGCACTTTCATAGCATATGCACGGAGCACCTCTAGCAAAGCTTGCTAGTGGGTGATAGCCTAATTGGAAGGATATCTATGACAATTTGTGATATTTCCACACAATTAAAAGTTATTTGGTTAGTTTGAAAGTTAGTTAGTCAATTAAAAAGTTAGTAAGGTTACTAACTAAAGACTAACTAAGGTAAAAAACTAACTAACATTAATAATAACAATTTTTATTTAATTAAGAATATTTTATTTAAAAATCGAGAGTCGTAAATCTGATATTTTCCTCGGATTAACAAGGACCATAACCACCCTTCCTAGAAGTTACAATGTGAATGAGAGTTATGAGCCATATTAATCACTAGTGTTGATATATTATATTTTAGATATTATCCTAAAAAGATATGGAGATTTCTAGAACTAGATGTCATTTTTATAAAAAAAAACAATTGATATTTTTAGTTAGTTTTGGAGATTTTATAAAAAGAAAAAAATAAAAAGAGAGATTTGTGAAATCGCGTGCGCCGCGATCGCAGCCTACAGGCAGTAGACCACTTCGAACAGGGAGAGAAATGAGTGATCTGAAAGCTTTCTAATCAAGTGTCTTAGGGTTTGACCCCCCTTTTGAAGCCAATGGAACCATCAGATTTATGAGTTAAGCATCAGATCACTGAGTTTTCCAAGAGTCCCTCCACCAAGAACTCTTGTTCTCAGTCACATCCCCTCTTCTCTAATTCATTATAAATATAAGGCATGGGGAGGCACAAGGAAGCATAAGGAGACCCCGAGAGGCTGCAAGAGAGAGTTAGAGATAAGGATACCCCTCCAAGAGATTGGGAGAGAGAGCTTGAGAGAGAGAGAGAGAGAGAGAGAGAGAGAGAAGAGTTATCCCGAGAGGCTGTAAGGGAGAGAGTTAGCTCAATTCTCTCTATCTCGAACCTCGACTTTGCCATCTTCTCTTATGCTCTCCCATCTCGAATCTATTCCGCCTTCTTAATCTCTTGAGTCTACTTGCGGACGATGGCCTCCAAGCGAAGAATGTCGCGTGTGGATAGCAACCCTACAACCAGCAACGAAGCTTCAGGCAAAGGCATCACTATCAATCCAACTGTGGTTCTGGTCATAAGTAATGTATTTCTAAATTGATAGATGCTTGCTTTGATTCTCGCATGAGATACATTAGCCTTCATACTATGATGTAAAAGAATAGGTCATGGGAAGGGACATGCCACTTCTCACAAATTCAAAAGATGGAGTTTGCAAAGTGAATGTGTCAAGGGAAGTTAATTGCACTTAGTTGCGTATGGCTTATTTGTTGATAGAGCAATTGGTTAAGGGTTATGAATAGCCTAATTGTAAAAAGAATAACATTAGGAATTGTGCATACAAGTATTAAGTAAATTCTATATAGAATCACTATTTGATCCCAAGGGGGAGAGCGAATATGCGATTGAATTATTATCGCGTCTATTCTTGCATTGTTTGGGAAAAATACAATTAGTTTTGTTGGATTGATTGAACAACACCCTAAATGCTTTTTACAATCATCTAATTGTTGCATTGTGATTTGGATAAATATTCCAAGTGCTTGTGTTTGATGGTAAAAGCATGGCAAAGGTCAGTAATGACAAGTAGCCATGGAAAATAAAGGAATGTTTCACTGGAAGATGATATTAGACTGAATCGCCTTGATTATGCTTGATTCTTAATTGGATTAATTAAGGAAGAATATTTTTCACGGGTGGATCATCTCCAAGATTGCACCGCAGATTACTCTGAGGGGGTACTACTCGATTCACGAGCCGAAGGTCGAGTGGTGAAAAGGCCAACCACGGAAGTTGTGTCTCACTCCTAGGTCGCTTGGGGTCAGCGGAGCCTTGGACACCCCTTGCCTAGACTGGGATGGAATTGTAGACTGCCGTGAGCCCAACGTCTAGAGCATTGGAAGATCCTATTCTAGATAAAGAATGGAAATTTTGGTGCCATGTGATTTGGACCGAGTACTTCTATTGGACAGAAGGGATACATAATTCTTCTGTATGGGCAGGAGACAAAGATTATCTGAAAAATAAGTTAAGGAACTTGTTTGCCAAAGGGACTGCTAGCACTATTTTCATGTCTGTGCTATAAGTTACGTGAATGAATCCTATTCCCTAAAAGACTTAATTAATGAAACTGATTTTAAATGTCACACATAATTGTGGTAGGACCTAATTAGAAAACTAAAGCTATCAAGGGAAGCGAGTAGGTGGAATCCCCGATGGGTCCGCCCTATGGTTAGGTGGTCCTAGAGAACTAAGAGGCTTCTCACAAGGATTTACCGTTGTTTGACCCTTAGATAAGGTCAGGTTACTATCCGATTCATGCCATTTTAGGGGATCGGGATGGGACTATGCCCTACAGGCAGAGAGGTTGAGCGGTGCATCCCTCTTGTTTTCTATTCTCTTTGAACTAAGTGCGGTATGGATCTACTTCGGATTGGGTATCTCTGTGTAAAATAGGATGCCCAAAACCCAACACTAGAATGTTGTTAAGAGACCTTGGCCCTAGGAACCTAGATTTCAGGTCGATCCTAGTGGGTTCGGCCGTGAACATTCCGTCGCAAGGCGGACTCGAGAAACCCTAGGCAACAAACCCCAGAACATTCCCTGGGAGTGCCTGGCATCGACGCTTATATTTGTTTCTCGATGGACCACTAAAACGTGCTTGAATAGCCAATAGGCAGGCACATTACACAATTTGGCAAGGTCAAGAGATCAATTCTCAAACTTTGAGGCTCCATGATGCCTCACCTTTAGGTGTAGTTACTTTTAGGTATCTAAAAAAGAAGGGATCAAAGGTCAATGGTCTTGGTAACAAAAAGTCATGATCATTGTGGGAATTAAGCATGTCAATTTCCATAAGGAAAAGCTTACCAATGACAAAACATCAAATCAAATGTAATGATTAGCATTGATAGGCCTAAAAACTATACACCTTTTATAGTCAATGGCACAAAAGGAAATTTGAAACTAACCTAAAAGCATCTCAACTTTAAAATATCTAGTTTTTCTCTTTTTGAAGGTACATCATGTCACGAATTGCGTGGTGGAGGGACTTGCTTGAGCTGTTGTGCCATACAAGTGTCATATACACAAGAGGAATCTCACTTAAGAACACAAGAAGAGAGATGGAGATTAAAACATTTTCTCGTTGGATTCTTCTTCTTCTTTCACACACAATATACAATGTACATAAAGTATAGATAAGATACAACATAAAGGAAAGTGGCATTTCAAGTCAAATAATGCATAACTGACTATACTAATTGACTGGCACTATAACTATGCCAGTTGTAGGTAGATGCAACAAACCAAATATAATAAGTGATAAGTCAATGCCTATGTGAGGATCATAATGACCATCGATGTGCTAAGTGTAGACGTGCAAACCCATCTAACGAGGTGGTCCATCATCAATGTCTGCACGTATTGAGCTTGCTATCTCAACACTTATCCCTCAAGCTTAACTATAACTCTGCAATTCTAAGTAAGCTTCAACATTTTTGAAGCTTCTCTACACCCAATGCCTTTGTAAACATGCCAAATATCTAATCCTGTGTGCTGACATATATCAAGTCCATCTCTCTTGCAAGTACCTTCTCTCTCACTGAGTGATAACGCACCTCAATGTGTTTTGTCCTACCATAGAATACTAGGTTCCTAGCTAACTATATGTTGCTCATGTTGTCATAGTGAATGACAACATCAACTAGACTATCTCCTTGCACATCCAAATCACCCAATAACCATTCCACCTCACATGCTATCATAGCAAGACCTTTGTACTTAGCCTATGATCACTCAATAAAGCAAATGTAGGTTTCTTTTTTGTTGCTCCATGTAATTGCTGCACTTTCAAGGGAAAACATGAATCCGTTGGTAGATCTTATATCAAACAACATGCTACCAGCCTAATTTGCCATAATACAAAGGCCATAATACAAAGTGAACTTCACATATCTCAAGGTGTGTCTAACTACATCCAAATGAGGCTTTCTATTATCTGTATAAATTGATACAAGGCCAATAACACAACTCAGTTCTAGCCTTGTGATAGTCATGTAAATCAAACTTCCTACTATCCTCCTAAACATAGTAGAGTCTTCTATCTTATCCCCAACATCAGCACTCAGCTTTACATTTTGCTCCAATGGTACTGAAAGAGGCTTACATGCTGTCATACTATACTTGGACAATATATCCAAGCCATACTGCCTTTGGGATAGCCATATACCATCATCACATTTAATCACCTTAGTACGAAAAAAGTACCTTAGCTCGCCCAAATCCTTTATCTCAAACTTCTTCTTCAAAAGGTCATTAACCTCAATAATCCCACTATCACAGTCACTTATAATAACCAAGTCATCCACAAAGATGAATATGATGACCAAACTTGTAGCTCTATTTATCACATAAAGTGAGTGATCAACATTAGAATAAAAGCCAATGGTGACAATATACTCTCTAATCATGTTAGACCATGCTCTAGGTGCTTGCTTTAGCCCATAGAGCACCTTCTTTAACTTGCACACATATGTGGGATGCTCTAAATCTTCATAACTTACTGACTGCTTCATATACACCTCTTCTTGCAATTCACTATGCAATAATGGATTCTTTACATCCATTTGCTGCAAACTCCAACCTTTGGCTGCCACCAAAGCAATCACACATCTAACAATTGCCATCCTAGCAATTGGTCTGAATGTCTCTTCATAATCTATGCCATATGTTGGAGCATAACTTTTTGCAACTAGCATAGCCTTATACTTGCTAACAAAACCATCTGCATTATGCTTGATTTTGTAGACCCACTTACAACCAATAGCTTTCTTGCTCTTAGGAAATGGTAATAGATCCCAAGTCTTATTGGCCTCTAATGCAGCCATCTCCTCATCCATTGTTGCATCCCAATGAGCATAACCAATAACATTCTCAAAATAAGTGGGCTCAATATCCTTAACCACCTTTATCATATAAGCATAATGGTGAGTTGTGTAACCTTCAAAACCAAATATTTTAACAAGGTATCTAACCCTGCTAAACTTGCGTTGTCACACAGGATTCACGTGGGATGTCACACAGGATTTGCGTGGGGATTCGTGAAAGCCGCTCACCGCAGGGACGCTTTGAGAAGGGAGAGGAATTCAATGAAAAAAACTTATTCATAAGAATTTTTGAATGAGGAAAACAACTTCTTCATTAAAAAATAAGAAATATATAGGTTCAAAAGACTTTCGGATTTGATCTCAAGAGTTTGGGAAAGACAAGATGAATTCTCAATCTGAGAGAGAAGAGAAAAAGGTGGGATGACAAATTTTAATGAAGAAATTTCGAGGAGCACGAAGCTTGACTCGGAAGCTTGATATCGCACAAAATTTGTTGACGATCTTCAAAAAAATAGGCGAGAAGCTTTAAGCTCAACTCAAGCCAATCTTCATAGCGACTCACGATGATGGTATCTTCGATGTAGATGAGGGGCTTAAAGCTCGTCCTCAAGCCTTCTCACTGAAATTTGATGACGGTCTTCGAAGAAGGCGAGGGATTCACTCTCAACCTCAAGCCTTACACACTTGTGATGATGCCTTAAAGCTCTCATAATGTCCCCATTATATAGGTTTTCTTCTTCCATCTTCATGTTGAGCTTTTAACTCTATAAAAGCCTAAGGATTTTAAAGCCTTAGCTTTTCCTTAAGGCTAAAACTCAAGCATAAAAAGCCATAAACAAATAGCTTTTCCACCCGATTTATGTTGCTAGCTCTCTTCATCCCAACCTTGATCAGTGCCGTACACAAATCAAGCATTTAGGCACTGAAAGCTTTGTTCCAAGTTTCTCTGCAATGGCAGTACTGATAGTCTTGTTAATTGCCCCACCATTTCCACCTATGGATATTAGCTTTGCATACGCTGCTGAACCTCATGCTTTTTCACCACCCTCTCGAAATATGCCATCTTTCACCACATCTCATGCCATTTTTCATTCGCACACTTTCCCAATCACCCTGCTTTATCTCAGAACACGTCAGCTTCATAAAGCTTCATAGGCAAGATGCATATACATGCCTATAGCATTGCGCAAAATCAAACCTTGATCTCAGTGAACTCACTTTACTGGGCCCATTAAAATGTCTTTTCTACATTAAAAGGAAAGCATGTCGAAGCCTTAATAGGCTGAATGCGCAAGTATAATAATACTTGCATGTAATTCTTGTAAATTTCTTCCACGACCTGCAGCAGCTGATACAGCCAGTGAGGGAGACAATTCTTATCCAAAAGACTTCCTTCTACAGCAGATCAATCAGAATCAAGGCGAGCATGTTTGTACAATGAAATCGATCCTTTATGGAAGGCATGTTGAAGCACTGGGCTGCTCTATTTCTCTCTCTCGGAATGGAGAATTGTAGAGAATATCTAATGGCACAGAGGAATGGAAAATATCTAAGAATGTGTGCATATATCTGTGTGCGTGTGTGACACAGAGAGAGACACTATTCTCTCCCCAGCTTAGCCAGCCAGGCTTCTTCCATTGTAGTCTTCCACCTTTCGAGCTCATGTTAGCTTCAGCTTACAACTTTGTCTTCTCACTAGCGTAGAGGATGTCTTCATGTTGCTAAAAGCAAAGTTATTTTCCTTCCTTCAATTGTGTGCAAGCTTCCTAGCAAAATTTCTGTTCAGAGTCTGCAATCCTTTTCCTTCTTGAATTCCAATAATATCAGCCATGCACTAGCTATCAATTGCAAAACACTGATTGAAACTCCTCTAATTTGGCAGTCAATGATGTAGCACTATGATCATAATGTGTAGGACATCAACTTACTTGGACTTTGGCTGTAGCCATATCTTGGATTGTATTAGCAACGAGGAAGAGGGTTATGACATGTGACCTATACAATTGACCCATGCGATGTATGCAAACTCTTATTAGAGTCCAAGCCGTATCTGAACACGGTGTGGTTGCACATCTAAAGAGGGCCAGATAGTTCAACAAGCTATGGCATAGAGAAGGCAACAAGAGATCCTTTCAAGGAAGAGCTACTATCCACACCACCTTTCTTTTCCTGTCCTTCCGCCCTTTGTCCCCTTTCCCATTCCTCTTCCACCTCCATTGGGAGAGATTGAGCCATCCTTCTAGTCAACTTCCTTTGAAAATGTTGTGACTAATTTGTTAAAGCTATCCTCTTTAAACTGGCCCTTCTCATCAACAATAAGATACAATCCGGAACCTCCTACAGGAAAATCATAATGCTGTATTGGTGTTAGCTTGAAATCAGTGTACACATCATGGCATGGCTATTTGTGCAAACAACATATCCATTCTACAACATGGACATTGTAGCTAACAAGAACACCATTTTTACAGCTGAAGGAAGAAATTTTATACTTTCTTCCCACACAACACCTCATTCTCTATCTCTTATGTAATTAATTTCATTAAAGATGACCTAAGCAACCTCCTTAAGAACCTCAGAGCCTTTGTTAAGCATCCGTCTTAGAATTTATGTGGTCATCACAATACAACTTGCATTGGCTATAAAAACATTTCCAATATTCTCCTTGAGTAAGAGGGCAAATTCTATGTTCTTCAATGTGTATTAGGTGATGATGTAAAACTTACAACCCTTGAATCTTCAAAATAGATACCTTCATATGAACCTGTTTTTCCATGCATTGTGCCCTAACAAGAATATGCTTTGGAAGAGAATTTCGTGCCCAATCATTCATACGGTTTGAAAATCAAAAACCATGTAATGCAATCATTCAAATGATGCTTCCACACAAAAATTATGAATGCATTGAAGAAATTGTGCCTAGCCTAACTACATGTGCTCATGCATCATACAAATGCAAACAAAAAGACACATACAATGGAAATAATTCCTAATGAAGCTAACTAATGTGTTGAAATTCTTGGCAAAAAACTCCGCCCTCAAGTTTGCAGTGGTGGGCGTGCAACGACACAACAGTGTACCACTAGATCACCTAGTGGAGCCTTTACATTACCATGTGCTCTCTATATACTTGATGTTCTAGCTGGCTCATCATCCAAACTCTTTGAACCACTTGAATATCAATCAAACCCCAATGGACTAGAAAATACATCATTACCATGTGACAATAGACAACAATATGAACAACTCCGAACCAAAAATATTTTGGCAAATTCTTTTCATCCATCAATGCTTGTGCAACTTCTGTAATATACCTATTTTCCATGTTTGCAACTCCATTTTTCTATGGGATGTACTTGCAAGTAAATTGTATCTTTATCCCATGAGATCTCAAGTCACTGAACTCATTAGAGAGGTACTCTCCCCTTCCATCTGACCTCAAGTACTTAATTTTCAAGCCAGTTTTTGTTTCAATAGCGGCCTTGAAAGTTTTGGAGTGCTCAAACACATCACTCTTTTCCTTCATGAAATACACCCATAGCTTTCTTGAACAATTATCAATAAATATGATAAAATATTTATTATCACTAATAGATATGTTTTGTATAAGCCTCCAAACATTTTTATGCACAACATCAAGTATTTTGCTACTCACATCTCTATCATGCGGAAAATGTTGTATTGTCTACTAAGGCATGCTTCACACACTTTATGAAATTCTACAACTCTAAAAGCACGCAACCTTATAACTAACCCTTTGGGTTGCATTCATTTCAGCCTTTGCACATTTACATGTCCAATACGTTTGTGTCATATTTCAATGTTTGCAACCACTCCTTTGTCTTTAGCATATATAACAACAATCCTAGTAGGAATTTCAACATCTAAAGTGAACATGTGGCCAACCCTACTACCTTTTGCAATCAACTTGTACTTATCATTAAAGTCTTCCATAAAACAACCTTTTATATTAAATCGAACATGCTACCCTTACTCTACTATCTGGCCAATAGATACTAAATTCTTTGTGATGGATGGTACATGTAATGCATTTGACAAACTCTTTGTTTGTCAAATGACCATCGTGCAAGGACAAGGAAACTTTTTCAATGTGTAAAATTGGGTGGTATGAATCATCATCCATCTACACATAACTTGGATTTTTTAAATCTTGTATCTGGTTATATGATTAGATACACTTGAATCAACATATCATACATCATCATGTGTTCCCTTTCTAGTAACAACATTCATCATATATGCTGCATAACCAACATATGCTTTTTTTTGTCTTTATTTTGTTGTAAAGACGGTACATAGTTTTCTTGCTATAATTTACCATTACGAATATTATCCTTCTTAGCATAGCAATAAGCTGTAATATGACTTATTTTGCCACAATAATGACAAACAATACAAGAATTTCTAGAACCTCTGTTTTTCCATCCACCTCTTCCTCTAGAGCTCCCCTTGCCTCTAAAGTTTCCATAGCCTCTTGAAACCTGTATTTCATTGAATTGCTAAATTAACCTATTTTACTAGTTATCACCAACACATCCCATACCGCGACCTCTTGAAGAGGATCTGCCACATCCTCTTCCTAAACTTGAGTAAAATTCTTAGAATTGTTCACTGCTTCTTTCAGATGATTCACCTTGCATGTTAATCTCTTCAATGATCATGAGAAAGACCCTCATCAAAAACCGGAAATGGCTTCCATACATACACACAAGTAATAAATAATTTTCACTTCTTTCAAATGATTCACCTTGCATATTGATCTCTTCTAATGATCATGAGAGAGACCAACTCAAAAAAAACTAGGAACACTTCTGTACACACAAAAGTAATAAATGATTTCCACGCCTTCTCATTATTAAGGCCACCCAAGATAGATGAAACCAAATCATCATCTTCAAGCATTGCATCAATAGTTGCTAAGGCATCTACAATATTTTTCACTTTCAAAATATACTTATTTACAAATATCTTCCCTTTCTTCAAAGTATTCAACTCTTGCTTGAGTTGAATATTATGTGCCTTTATATTTACTAAAAACCTATTCTCAAAAATTGTCCAAGCTACATGTGAAGTTTTCACATTTTTTATATGACCTAGCATAGTATTATCAACGATTGCAGATAGCCAATACATTACCTTTTTGTCTTTTGTATTTCATACTTTCCACACCTTTAATTCTTTTGCAATCACTGGATTACTTATCTCTGGCTCCTTTTCTTCACTTGAAACAAACTCATAGAGGCATTTTCCAATAATGAAGTTTATCACACGAAATTTCCATGATAGGTAGTTGTTATTGTCTAGCTTCTCAATTATGGAGTTTCCACTATTCTCTGCCATTATCGTAAAATTGATATAAAATAACAAGCAAGTCTTCTACAACCTTTCATAACAAGTGCACAACAATACACTAAGTAGCCTTTTTCATAGAGACTGCTCAATAGTATATGTAGTCTGCAACTTGTTTAGTATATAAAACTTATGTTTATTTCTTGACAAACACCTAAGAACTTACAAATTTGAAATCTATAACTTGTGCACCCACTTTTGATCGATATAATCAAAATCGCAATATACCTCGAAACTACTGTCTACAATCTTATAGTTTTAAAACAGGGCTCGAAATGGCCTCAAATGGCTAAAAAATAGTGGAAAAGACCTAAAGGGTGATTCTAGAATATAGAATGCTGTACTTGCACACCAAATCTCACAACTATATGAGATTTTGTTCTATCCTACTTTCGATGCCTCCACATGCACTATGAGAGAGAGAGAGAGAGAGAGAGAGAGAGAAAGAGAGAGGAATAATGGGAGAGTTTCTTACCCATTTCTTGCTTTCTCGAATCCTTGCTCTTCTCCTTCACTTCAACCTTCAAAACAGGCCTCTCTCACTAGCACCACTTTGATATCATGTCACGAATCATGTGGTGGAGGGACTTGCTGGAGCCATTGTACCAAACATACAAACTTACACACAAGAGGAAGCTCACTCAAGAACATAAAAAGAGAGATGGAGACCAAAACGTTTTCTTGCTAGTTTCTTCTTCTTCTTTCACACTCAATAGAATGTACACAAAGTATAGATAAGATATAATATAAAGGAAAGTGGCCTACTAAGTCAAACATTGCATAACTTATAATTTACAATGAATTTTTTGAATATGTATAGACATCCCTTTTTTGAGATATGATGCATACACATGCATGACTATGTGTTTGGGGGGAGAAGAGAGAGAGAGACAGATAGAGAGGGGGGCCTTTCAAATATTAAATGTTGATACAATGTGCAAGCACCACATGTGAGGATCATAATGACTACCAACATGCTAAGTGTAGACATGCAGACCCATCTAACCAAGTGATCCATCATTAATGTCCACATGTATTGAGCTTGCCATATGTCAAACACTATATATAGTGTTTACTTGACCTTTCTAATATTTTGATATGGCAAAGGAAAGCCTTGGTGTTTATTGTGGGTTTTGAAGATTTAATACATTTTCCTCTTTCCTCTCTCTTCCCCTTCCTCGTCACATCACTATATAATCGAGATATCTACCAAACCTACTTCCAAACCAACATGGCCAGTGTATGATGCTCCCAAGTCCTTTTTTCTTCAAATAATAAAACTACAAATTCAAAATCGTATTGAGTATCTCACTTTTTTTAGTGCAATAAATCAAGACATATAGACACACTCTCCCTTTCCACTCTTGTCCATTAACTCCTTAACCCCTTGGGTCCTCTCTCTCTCTCTCTCTCTCTCTCTCTCTCTCTCTCTCTCTCTCTCTCTCTCTCTCTCTCTCTCTCTCTCTCTCTCTCTCTCTCTCTTTAAATTCTCACATATGCACACGCTCTATTCTCTCCCCCCACCATACACACTGTCACCATCCACACATTAAATCCTCATATACTACTATCTAAATATGGATACAAAAGTCAATGCATTTCATATATCAGTGCTTGGCAATTGCATTGGCCAAGAGCAAGAGCACTTGCACTATGTGACATCTGAACACATACTCTAGGTTTGGTGAGTAGACTCTAGATAAAGCTTGGCAAGCTGTGATGGAGGTTGCAAATGGTGATAATTTCATTTCAAGAGGATGAGGTGATGGTGGTGGAAGTAGCCATATCAAAAAATGATAAAGCTATGGTGGCACTATGGCATGCAAGGAGGCTCAAGGTCACGAAATGATGTGGTGGTGATGAACTAGTTATAGTGGGAGGATGGCAGGTGAAGTGATGGACTAATTATAGGGGAAAGGTGCCGATATTGTGGCCCATGTCCATGATGCACCAAAACATGCACCACCTCTCTCTCTCTCTCTCTCTCTCTCTCTCTCTCTCTCTCTCTCTCTCTCTCTCTCTCTCTCTCTCTCTCTCTCTCTCTCTCTCTCTCTCTCTCTCTCTCTCTCTCTCTCTCTCTCTCTCTCCTCTCTCTCTCTCTCAATGGGAGGGTACTAGACATGTAGTAGTTAATGTTGTATTCACGTGAGGCAGCAAAACAAAAAAGGGGAGGGGCATCATCCAACCTATGTCCTTTTCATTTGAAAACAATTTTTTTTTCTTTTCTCCAAAACCCACCACAATTTCTCTTGGCCTCACACCCCCATATAAAAAAGTTGGTTGATGGAAGATATTTCACTTTACGTGTGGTAAAATTTGATTTAAAAAAAGTGTGCATAAACTTTTGTGATTGGTTACTTTTAAATAATAAAATTTATACTTCCGTGCAATTCTGTTGCTAGTGTGAACACCCTTTGGTAAACCTCTTCTAGATTGCTCAAATTTCAACTACCTTAGTGTGAACCTTGCTTGAGGCCCGTGTTGTATTGAGACTATAGCTAGATGATAGTATGGAAGTTGGAGTCCCTAAGGCTAGAGAGGCAGCAATGTGGGCCTAGCTTAGAAAACCAACACTTATTGACACTAGTATGGGGCACTTGAGGCCACTGTGGCTGCATGCATGGCTTGTGCTCTTCACCAATAGCAACATTGCAAGCAAGATCACAAAGCTTGATAGCCATCCATTAGGTGGACTTAAAGACCTAGAGACCTAGAAGATGCCAAGAAGAAGCCTATGGTTTTGATGGGATGGACCAACCATTGGGTAGGCGAAGTTACCCAACCAGCCATTGCGTGGGCTCAAATACCTAGACTTGGCAGATGCTGAGGAGAATCAATATGTGGTTTCAATGGATTGGGTTCTTGTATCCTTGCATGCCCAAATTATTCATCTCTCTCTCTCTCTCTCTCTCTCTCTCTCTCTCTCTCTCTCTCTCTCTCTCTCTCTCTCTCTCTCTCTCTCTCTCTCTCTCTCTCTCTCTCTCTCTCTCTCTCTCTCTCTCTCTCTCTCTCTCTCCCCCCTATAGTTGTCAAATGGGGGTGCATAGAGTTATGCATCCAACTCAAGGTGCTAGGTACCTTATTTTTAACCATTATGTTACTGGTCTGGTTGGTGCATTGGTTATGACATCTTCTTCATCATGTAGATAGTCAAGATCACATGCCCATGACGAGGGAAGCTCTTGTGAGTGATGATGAGGAGCCCATCCCTAATTATGTCATGTGCCGCATGATGTAGAGTGGGTGTGCTAACAACAAAATACTTGCCAAAGCAATTGAGTGGTCTCACTAAGGTTTGGTGTCTATTCTATGAGACGTGGATAGTATCAATGCAACTTAGAGTGTGTAAACAATGTGCTATACAAGCTTGCAATCTCATTTCACATTAACTTTAGCAAGTAGAGGCACTGTGCAAAGCTAATAGTAGACACATTGCAACTTGCAAGACATATCCTCTAGCCTTCTTTGGTTCTTGGTCAAGTTAATGGTATGTTGGTTGATCTTAGTCTTTTTAGAGAATTTGAAAATAAAGCAAGGGAAGAATATAATGGTTATTTTTAGCCATACTTTTTTTTCATTTTTTATAAAGCCCTTTGGTTTTGTTGCATGTAGACCTCATCATGAAGGTCACCATGTTAGAATGCCATCTTGACATCCAACTACATAAGGTCCATATCTCCTTTAGCCACTAAGGCAAGCACAATGCGAAGAGTAGTCATTTTCACTTCATCTGAAAATATCTCATCAAACTCCACACCTTTCTTTTGCTTGAAGCTTTTGGCTACCAAACATACCTTATACTTTGGTTAAGCATTATCGATTGTCACCATCAATTTGTGGACCCATTTACATGGCAAAGTATCCTTGCCCTTTGGAAAAGAAACTAACTCCCAAGTTTGATTCTTCATGATAGAATCCATTTCTATGTCCATAGCTAGCTCCCGCTTAAGCTTCTCATCATGAGTCATGGTCTCTTTCTAGCAAGATGCTCCCCACAATTTGTTACCATCACATAGTCAACCCTAGGCTGAAATCTCTTAGGGGGATGAGAGACACCAATAGATCTCCATACCATTATGAGCCAACTTTGAGTGGGAAATTTAGCCTCCATTCTTTCCTCATGAGACACCAACCACTTGAGCCCTCTCTCTGCACAATTGGTGCACTAGTAATTGCCCTTTTTGGAAATACAACATGTGGTAATGTATCTTGGAAAGTAATCCTTCTTGTTTCCACTTCCTTGAGGGGTTATTTATGTATCTTTTTCTTATTGAAGATCACATCATTACTACATATGATCTTCCTATATTCTAGATCCCAAAGTTAATAGCCTATTTTTCCACTCTATCCAACCTATAAATATGCATTTTCTTGACTTAGACTCCAACGTACCGTGCTTCTCTTTTGGCACATGTACATAAGCTTCATATCTTGAAACATATCTATAGGGTTTGCATCTATGCCTGTTATTGGCCTCAACTATTTCTTTTATATTAAGACATCCTAGATTTGTGATTTCCACAAACTAAAGTTTGTGCCATCAAGTTTTCTAATGTTATAGAGTTTCCTACTCATAGAGGATAATGAAGCAACTTTCCCAAATGGCAACAAATTGCCAAGGAGAAGAAACCAGCAACAAGTCAAAATACTACACCAAAAATTTGGTAGAGATTTTGCAAAGTGCTACATATAACTAAAACTAACAAACTTTTTGCATCAAATTTGAGAATAAGTCAAAATGAAACACTAATGAGCAATGAGGCATATAATACAATCCAAAAGTTGTGAAAATCAGACTTAAAGCTACCAGTATACATAGGTCACATACTGTAATAGTATATACATCACAATCTCTCCTCCAATAAATAGTTGCTACATACAACAACTGATAGGAAACCCCAAATTGCAAATATTGTAATTTGCAACCCCTCTAAAATGGTATACAATCTAATACAACTGGTATCCAGCAACTTGAACCTGTTACATTAAGTTGGTTACCCGTATACAATGTCTATACAGTGGATGTTGTAATTTGTAATCAAATTTACAGGTTTTGAATAGTATGTGTAGAATTGTAGGAAAAGACAAAATAGCCTTTGCAACACTTATAGGTTAAAAAGAGGCATAAAATGTAATGTTTTTACGTATTATGTAAGTTTTTCGTTTACATATTATGTAAGCTTTTTTTTCGTTAAAAAAGAAAAAAATGGCCGACGAATGTCGACATAATTAGCTCAGCCTCATCATTGCAAACATCAACATCCTCATGAAAGTCAGTATCCTCCTCATCATGAACGTCAGCATCATCACAATTACACACTGAGAGGGATAATAACTTCCCCACCCCACCAAAAAATAAACTACACGTAAAAATTAACGTGCTTTTGATCAATGACCCCCTGCAAAAACTATAAATTGAGGGCATGAGGATAACCAGATAGATTGTTAAGAGCAATCTTGATCAGGACAAGACATTGATCAAGAAGGAGGAGACTCTATTCCGCAATTCCAAGATGAGGAGACTCTATTCCCTCAACTCAAGAGAAGGAGACTCTGCTCACGAGACGAGGAGACACTATTCCATTCAACCCAAGGAGGGGATACGTTGAAGGCCTCTCATCCTCTTCTACTCTAATCTGAGAAGACAAGACGCTGAGTACCCTATCTGATAGAAGCCATACCTCTACTCTTGTCCCTACTCCATCCACTAGGGATAGAGAGAGAGAGATCATACATATTCTCTCGCTCTTGCTCTAAACTAGAGAAAGAGCTATTCTTGTTCTTAACCTTACTTGCCAAGGTGAGAGAGAGAGAAGTATTGCTCTCCATGAAGCACCATCCGTGAGGCCTTCATCATTGAATCCCGCAATAACCATCATCATCATCGAGAGTCTTACACCTTTGCTAGACGGTATTATTGTCGTGTTCTTCTCCTTCTATGAATCATATTTCTCTTATGGCCCCGAAGAAAAAGAATTCAAAAGCAGGAATCGCGAGTGACCCTAGTAACATGGAAGCAACAGTTGGACTTGCGAGCACGGGAGTCACTAACGGAGTTACGAACGCAAATAACAACCCTTTACCAATCATGATACCACAAGCTTTTCTAAAAATTCCTATTCGAATTCAATAAGAATAAGATAAGTCTCTTAAGAAATATTGTGATCTTAGAGCATTCACTCGGTAAATTATTAGAACATCTTATAGACTAGAAACTGTTAGGGAAACTATGAAAACCTAGAACTCAAGAGAAATCATGATAAATTTTGAATTCAAGACAAATTTATTAAGAATGAAACCCTGAAGAAATTAGACACAGAAATAGTTTTAATCTAGAAGCTTGATAGAAGATTTTAAAGACTGGAAATATCTCTAAGTTGAAGAAACTAACTTAAGACCAAGGAACTTGGGTTACAAGAATGTCATCATAAACCTTAAACTAAGGAAGTTAGAGACCCCAAAATCTAGGTACCCTAGTTAAATTCCAAGGGGAAGAGCTCACTGTGTGAAATTCAAAGGTCGATTGCTATGAGATTAATCATCACTTGAAAGTTGCATGATTGTTAAAGTCATAATTGCTTGAAGACATCAATCTTGTTTGTGATTTCCTAGATTAGATCATGATTGAATTAAGCATTGGAACATATATGAATTGATGAGCCCTATACCTCCCCTAAGGATAGGTTCTAAATCCCCATACCAAGAGGGGATATTTTTTAGCACTGCAAAAGCATGGACCGCTGACTCCGATGATGGCAAAAGGTCTCTCGCAACAATCGCATTAAGTAGAAGGTGGATAGGGTGCTAGGGAGGGGGCTCTGGCTAGTAAATCATTTACGCACCTAGGAACAACTTGCTCCCCTGTATGGCCCGAGTTCTACTTGGGACACCTAAAAACACTAGCTATAGGTGGATTTGATCTTGGTGACGTGCAGATGAGTCGGATGAGGCAGCACATGAAATTGTAAATTTTCTCCTGTATGGGTAGAAGAACACACATTATGGAATATAATCAATGAATTTTTTTTATTCTGATTGTATATTCGTGAGTAAATTACGAAATGAACAGTTGTGCATAAAAGGTTTTTTAAATTAATGAAGGTGTTTTTTATATATTTCACGTAATGTGGTAGGTAATTAGATAACTAAGAAACTTCATAAAGAGAAGCAAATGGATGGATCTCAACGAATCTAGTCCTATGGTAGGGTGGTCTTGGTTAGCTGAGAGGTTTCCCCGAAAACAAACGATAGTAAGAAACTCTAGATAGGACCGATTCACCGACTTACTTAGGATTTGGTCTTCGATCCAAATTGTAAATTATCTTAGGGGAAAGGTATGGTGGTTGTGCCAGAGCACTGCTAGGGACTTCATAAATCCTTAATCTACTACTGGAAAAAAGTGTTGTTTTCCATGAACGAAGGGTAATGGCAGTCGCTCCTTCCGAATAAGAAGCCTCTCGAAGGACACCTCTGGATGTGAGCTAGTTGATGATAAGTGACTGATAGGTCAATTAGGAACCTTCAAGGTCAGTCCTTCATGGATAACGACAAGATGCTTTCCCTACGAGGTAGACCTAGGGTTAACTAGCCAGACAAAATCTGATCATTCTAGTTAGAGTATGGATGGCCACAGCTCCATACTAAACTCTGGGTGACAGCTAAAACATTTCTCATCACATGACTAAGGCGGATACATTACAACTAGTATCAGAGCCAACAGAAATAAAAAACTTGGTAATTATAGCTTGAGTGTAACATGCCCAGGCACATTTTTAGCAGTCGAATGTAAGCAACGCCACCCAGCACTCCCATGAAATGTTACGGGGTTTATCTCCTAGGGTTTCTAAAGTCCGCCTCGCAACAAAATGTTTGCGTCCAAACCCACTAGGATCAACTTGAAATTTGGGCTCCTAATGGTCAAGGTCTCCTAGCAGCATTCTAGCATTGGGTTCTAGACATCTTACTTTATGTAGAGATACACAAGTTGAAGCTGATCCATGCCGCACTTGGTTCAAAGAGAATGGGAAATGAGAGGGAATGCGCTGCTCAACCTCTCTACCCATAGGGCATAGCCCCATTTCGGTCCCCTATTTCAACCTAACAATTGCTAAGGTCGGGGTCGTCGGTAAAACCTAGTGAGAAGCCTCCCAGTTCTTTGGGACCACCCTGCCATAGGACAGACCTGTAGGGGGTTCTGCCCACCCGCTTCCTTCAATTGGCATTCTTTTGTTATTTAATTAGATCCTATCACATTTATGTGTGACATTTAAAATCAACTTCCTTAACTAAGCCTTTTAGGGAACATGGTTTGTTCGCGTAATTTACGACATAAACACCAATATAGAGTGAGCAATCCTTTGATAAACAAATTCAAACAAACTCCTTAACTTATCTTCACGTTAATCTTTGTCTCCTACCCATACAAGAGAAATTATATATCCCTTCTACCCTGCAGAATTACCTGGTTCAAATCACATGGCACCATAATTTCCATCCTTTATCTAGAATAGGATCTTCCAATGCCATAGACGTTGGGCTCACGGGGATCCTCAACTCCATTCTGGACAGGCAAGGGGTGTCTAAAGCTCCACCTGACCCACAAGCTGCCTAGGAGTGAAACACCATTTCCATGGTTGGCCTTTTCACCACTCGACCTTCGGCCCATGAATTGAGCAGTGCCCTTCTCGGGTTAATTTGCGGTGCAATCTTGGAGATGATCCACCCATGCAAAATATCCTTTCATTAATTAAATCATTTAAGAATCAAGCACAAATAAGGCAAACAACCTAATATCATCTTCCAAGAAGTCATTCCTTATTCCCATGGCAATTTGCCATCAGAGACCCGTGCCATGAATTTACCATAAATCACAAGAACTTGGAATAATCATCCATATGATAAACCAATAAGCGATTGAATGTAAAAGCATTTAGGATGTTGTTTGATCAACCAACAAAAACAATTGTATTTTTTCCCAAACAATGCAAGAATAGTTGCGATAACATTTCCATTGCATATCTGCACTTGACTTTATCTTCCTTCCTCTTGAGGCAAAGAATGCAATAAAAATTTGTAAGGATGCAAGACTATCTTCTAATGTAAAATAATCCCTAAATTATTGTGCGAGTTGTAATCATCTCATGGTTTGGAAGCACAAGGTAAACTCCTTGACCGTTATTTTATGTGAAACCTTCATAGGATGGATGCAAGACTTTAATGCAAGATCATTTCATGTACCATTGATGTATGTTTCATATATTCTTTCCCATGCATGTACCATCGATGTGCATAACCCTCAAGGTAACCTTATACACTTTTCATGCTACATATGATTTTGTCGCGTAGCACCGGGATGCAATGATTGTATTTGGGTACAAGGATTTGTGCAAACCTCAATGCACCATATACATAAATCTATGCAAGGTTATCTATGGTTGCGGAAAGAATTATCCCATGATCCCCTATGAGTTTGTTAACTATAGAAAAATAAATTCAAGCTACTTGTTAAAATGAATTCATGTGCATGCCTATGCCTCAATGAATAATGGAGATGGCAATTAGTACCTGGGTATTCGGAGATGAATTATCCATACCCAATGTTGTATTTGTATTATTGGTAATGCCCTGACTGGTGGCTTCTTTGTTGGACGTGGGATTGCCATTGGTGCATGTCACGCTTCATTTTGGGGCCATATTTTCAGCTTATGAGTCTCTCTCTCTCTCTCTCTCTCTCTCTCTCTCTCTCTCTCTCTCTCTCTCTCTCTCTCTCTCTCTCTCTCTCTCATCAGAGAGATGGCGTGCCAGGGCGACTCTCTTTGATTGCGACGGGGGCAGATAAGTTCGTGGAGATGAGGCTAAGGGTGATTGCGTGTGCCCTTTAAGGAGGGGAAGAGAAGGAGATCCCTTAAAAAAGGCTCTCTCTCTCTCTCTCTCTCAGATTGGTAGCTGGGGGAAAAAAATAACATGCTCCCCTTTGCTTAAGGAGGAGGGTTTTATAAGGGGGGAGGAGGGTATTATTGGGGGGGGCGTGACACGGGGCCCTCCTTTTACCTCCCATCTAGGCAGCCAATTTGACCTTCCGCCATGCAATCCACACTCGTGGGGGAGGAAAGAGGTAGTAGGGGAGGGGAGGGGAAAAGAGCTAGCACATGTGTGCCCCTTCTCCCCATCGACATCAACATCAACAACTCCTTCATCATCATTGTGATCTCCTTCTTCCTCCACGTCGTCTTTGTTTTCCTCCTCTCATCGTCGTCATCATTCACGTCTTCTTCTTCCCCGTCGTCATCCTTCTTCCTCCCCTCGCCATCTATCCGCGATGACGATAGGGGGAAGGATATTAAAATTTTCAATTAATTTTCTTAGTTGGGGGGTTCCTATGGAGAGCACAGGGATATTACATCCTCTGCCCCTTAGAGAACTCGACATGTCCTTATCTCGGAAGAACTGGGGGTTTCATTCTGGAACCTATGGGGTAGGACCCATCACACATTCTTTGTGACACTGACCACTCATAAGCATATGGACTTTTGAAACAACAACTTATTGTATTTGATATATCCAAGTCTAGCCAACTAACTTAAGTTTGGCTATCATTACTTGGTTGGCAAAAGCAGTTCATGAAGTAGAGAAATAATCATTCATCGACTCAATCTATGTTTATGCCTCCATTGCAATGTCTATTCCTTTTCCACCAAACTCGGGTGCCTTAATCTAATTGAGCAGGAATTTCTTCTCTTGCATGTCAGTATTCATGGGTGCACAAGATGCCTAACAATAAAGCCATACCACTTAGGTTATTCTATTTAGGATATGTCTTCGAATCATATATTAATCAATCACTCATTACTATGAAGTTTTGCTCTGATACCAATTGTAACGAGCCTACCTATCAGTTGTCCATGCACATTTTTAGTGGTCCATTGAGAGATAAATCTAAGTGATGCCGCCCGACACTCCCATGGAATGATACAGGGTTTGTCGCCTAGGGTTTCTCGAGTCCGCCTCGCAATGGAATATTTGCAGCCGAACCCACTAGGATCGACTTGAAATTTGGGCTCCTAGTAGTCAAGGTCTCCTAACAGCATTAGAGAAAGAATAGAGAAAGGACTCTACAGAAAGATAGAAAGAGAGATAAAGGAGAAAAATCCAGGAGATTAGGAATATAGGTGAAGAGACTTGATTATTTGATAAGTTGATGCTCTAATTGTGTCTCTTTATATCTTATATACCCCATCGGTGTGACTCAATATTTTCCCTACGCTAATCCCTTGCTGTAATTGGCAAATTGGATCACTTTGTCAAAAACTGTCTAATGTGCACATTGTCCAATGCACAGACACTGCTCAGCAGCACAAAAAATGCAAAGGCCCCAGAATTTGTTGTTCCAAAGTGCACAAATTTGGTCTATTACAGACTGACACTGATGTACATTTGGCAATGTTTGAGCTGACTTTAAAACCCCAAATTTTTGGCCTGAAAATCACGAAATCTTTGCATATCTTTGTCTCCTGCCCATACAGGAGAAATTATATATCCCTTCTGCCCTGCAGAAGTACCCAATCCAAATCACATGGCACCATAATTTCCATCCTTTATCTAGAATAGGATCTTCCAACACCATAGACGTTGGGCCCATGGGGGTCCTCAACTCCCTTCCGAACGGGCAAGGGATGTCAAGAGCTCCACCTAACCCACAAGCTACCTAGGAGTGAAACACCATTTCCATGGTTGGCCTTTTCACCACTCGACCTTCGACCCATGAATTTAGCAGTGCCCTTCTCGAGTTAATCTGCGATGCGATCTTAGAGATGATCCACCCATGCAAAGTATCATTTCCTTAATTAAATCATTTAAGAATCAAGCACAAATAAGGCAAACAACCTAATATCATCTTCCAAGAAGTCATTCCTTATTCCCATGGCAATTTGTCATCAGGGACCCCTGCTATGAATTTACCATGAATCACAAGCACTTGGAATAATCATCCATATGATAAACCAACAAATGGTTGAATGTAAAAGCATTTAGGATGTTGTTTGATCAACCAACAAAGACAATTGTATTTTTTCCCAAACAATGCAAGAATAGTCGTGATAACATTTCCATTGCATATTCGCTCTCCCCCTTGGGATCAAAGTGATAATATGCCAAATTTTAAATTGACTTTATCTTCCTTCCTCTTGAGGAAAAGAATGCGAGACAAATTTGTAAGAATGCAAGACTATCTTCTAATATAAAATAATTATTGAATTACTGTGCGAGTTGTAATCATCTCATGGTTTGGCAGCACAAGGTAAACTCCTTAACCGTTATTTTATGTGAAACCTTCATGGGATGGATGCAAGACTTTAATGCAAGATCATTTCATGTACCATTGATGTATGTTTCATATACTCTTTCCCATGCATGTACCGTCTATGTGCTACATATGATTTTGTCGCGTAGCACTGGGATGCAATGATTGTATTTGGGTACAAGGATTTGTGTGAACCTCAATGCGCCATATGCATAAATCTATGCAAGGTTATTTATGGTTGTGGAAAGGATTATACCATGATCCCCTATGAGTTCGTTAATTATCGAAAAATAAATTCAAGCTACTTGTTAAAATGAATTCATGTGCATGCCTATGCCTCAATGAATAGCGGAGATGGCAATTAGTACCTGGGTATTCGGAGATGAATTATCCATACCCAATGTTGGTATTTGTATTATCGATAACGCCCTGACTAGTGGCTTCTTTGTTGGACGCGGGATTGCCTGGTGCATATCACCCTTCATTCTGGGGCCATACTTTCAACTTATGACTCTCTCTCTCTCTCTCTCTCTCTCTCTCTCTCTCTCTCTCTCTCTCTCTCTCTCTCTCTCTCTCTCTCTCTCTCTCTCTCTCTCTCTCTCTCTCTCTCTCTCTCTTGTTAGAGAGATGGCATGCTAGGGAAATTCTCTTTTATTGCGATGGGGGGAGATAAGCTCATGGAGATGAGGCTAAGGTTGATTGTGTGTGGCCACCCTCTAAGGAGGGGAAGAGAAGGAGATTCCTCAAAAGAGCTCTCTCTCTCTCTCTCTCTCTCTCTCTCTCTCTCTCTCTCTCTCTCTCTCTCTCTCTCTCTCTCTCTCTGATTGCAGCAGTTGGGGGGGGGGGGGGGGGGGGGGATAACATGCTCCCCTTTGCTTAAGGAGGGGGGGTTTTATAGGGGAAGGGAGGAGGGTACTATTGGGGGGGTGTGACTCAAGGCCCTCCTTTTACCTCCCATCTAGGCGGCCAATTTGGCCTATCGCCATGCAGTTGGCACTCTTGGGGGAGGAAAGAGGTAGTGGGGGGAAAGTGATGGCACACGTGTGCCCCTCCTGCCCATCGACATCAGCGTCAACACCTCCTTCATCACATCATTGTGATCTCCTTCTTTCTCCACATCGGCTTTATTTTCCTCCTCTCATCATCGTCATCATTCACGTCCTCTTCTTTCCTGTTGTCGTCCTTCTGCCTCCCCCCACCACTTGTCCAGCGATGACATGGGGGGAAGGATTTAAAAATTTTCAATTAATTGTATTAGTTGGGGGGGGGGGGTTTCTTATGCGGAGCGCACGGATATTACACTAAGATATGAGTTGTTTTTCCTTTCCCTTTTGCTGATATGTGTTTTTTTTCCTACTTAGAGAGACGAAGATTGGGAGCGGTTCCTAGTCTTCCGAGCAATGTTTACATCGGCAATGCATTCTGCGGATTATGGATGGAGAATGCAAGTAATGTGGATTCTGGATCGCATCTACGATCCTTCTCTACTATACCAGGAAAGACGTTGGATATTGTTATATCAACGCAAACTGTCTTGCCTTCCTTCAAACCAACGTCTATTTATTCCATGAAGTGAGAGTGAATTCAACTTTATTCACTAGAGGTCAAGAGGTTAAACTAAATAGATATATTTACAAGGAAGTGACAAAGGTCATCGCAGCGGACCGAGTTATAGTTGTTGGTCACTCTAAATGTCACAACTACGTCAAAGATGGACTTCCTGATCTTCCTTTAAAGTACCGATTTTTAGATATACATTCTTCAAAGCCCGATTATTACCCAATGGATATATCCAAATGCCATGCTTAGATTGTATTAGGGAAATCTTCTCTCCCAAATAACCAACCATCCCAAATAAACCATGTAATTTTTTTCCCTACAGCAAAAGAAATTATTTTTTCTATCCATTGAATATGAAATTGGTAACCATTCTACTAATTAAAAATTACGAGTCAGTAGATATATATAAAATCCATGGTTAGATTCCTGAAGTTAATTCAAAAAACTCTATCATGATGTAACCTTCTTTAAAATTTTAATATAAAGTATTTCTATCCTTTTGAAATGATTTTTCTTTTTGAAGAAGATACGAGCAAATTGTATGATAACATTCGTAGAGTTGACTAGAGAAAATCTTATGATACCCTAAGAAGCTGTTCTTACCCTTAATGTTGCTGAGATCCAAGAAAAGAAGTTCCTACTTAAGCAAATCAAACCACTCGAGTTTGATGGCCAAGGCAAAAACATTGAGGCTAAAGCAAAAATATAGGTCAAGTCCATGGAAGATTATTTCATAGTTGCTGGAATTACCCTAGCTAATCAAGCAATGATCGGCAAGTTAAAACTAACAGGAGAAGCTCGAATTTGGTGGAAACAATGGTGTAAAGACCAAGGAATCTCTGAAGCGTCTGTTAATTGGGATGTGTTAAAGGATGCAGTGCGAGACTGGTATCTTCCGCCAGCATACTGCAAGCAAAAGGTGAATGAATTCTTTTATCTAAAGCAACTTGGGATGATAGTGGAAGCCTATTACTCGAAGTTTGTAACACTTCTCAAGTATGCATCGTCTATGGATATTGTGCAGCAAGTATCCAAGTTTTGCCACGGATTGGATGATCCCCTAAACACACGGCTTGAAGCAATGCATCCATCTGACCTCCAAGACGAACTGATAAGAGCAAGACCAATTGTACAGGAACTCCAGTCCAAACCAAGAAATAATAAGCTTGGAACAATAAGTTCCAAAACACAAATATCTCTAGGGGCTATGCAAAAAGAGCCCAAGGTCAATTCCAATCTCTTAATAGCAAGAAGGCTAAAACATCTGCAGTGGGAAACTTTATTCCTTCTACTCGTGGTAATAAGGATACTTTCAGGTGTTATTATTGTAACAAACCTAGCCACATCCAAAGGCAATGCTCAAAACTCGAACAGAACAAATGCCAAAGCAAGTTCCGTAACGACCAAAGTCGGGGACAGCCACAGCTAGAGGAAGAGTTGCCAGCATAACCCTCAAGGAAGTATAAGATGATGAAAGTCCCACTTTGGAGACCAACATGGAGAGAGCGAGAATTCACGCCTCTCTCAACAAGAAGGGACCGAATCGACAGTTCTCAGTGATTCAAACACCATCAACCTATAACGGTAAACTCTTTAAAATCTTGATTGATTGTGGAAGCACACATTCATTCATATCACCAAGGTGTGTTAGAAAACTAGACATAGACACAATGCATGCACCTAGGTTGATAGTTGAGTTAGCTGATGGAAAAAAAGTTTCCTCAACACAACAGACAAGTAAGGTGGAGTTCAATCTAGGTGGCAATTAGACCAACATGCAATTCAGAGTAATGAACCTGGGGACCTATGAGTGCTTGTTAGGAATGGACTCGTTAGTTCCCAATGACACTCATATTCATTATGAAAAGGGCCAAGTCACATTCTTGAATCTTGCAAGACAACAAGTGACCACACAAGGAGAAGCAAGGAAACCAAAGATTCAATTAGCGAAAGCTTCTCGAATCGTTAAAGGTTTAAGAAAAGGCTCACATGTATACCTAATCAAATTAAATAAGACTAAACAGGATAAAGAAGTTGAAGATGAACCATCGTGGCTTAGGGAATATCTTGATGTATTTCCTAAAGAATTAACTAAACTTCGACCATAGAGAGAAGTTGACCACGAAATCAAGCTAGTACTAGGAGCTGCACCAATGCAAAGCGACCATATCGAATGTCCATTCCAAAAGCCATAAAACTAAAGGAACAACTCAAACAGCTCTTAGATCAAGGATACCTTAGACCCAATAACTCACCCTAGGGAGCTTCATTGTTGTTTCAGAAGAAGGATGGGACTCTCCGTCTTTGCATTGATTATCGAGGGCTAAATCAAGTAACGATCAAGAATAAGTATCCGATTCCAAGAATTGAAAAACTACTTGATCAATTACAAGGGGCAAAGATTTTCTCCAAGAGTGATCTCAAATCAATCAAGAATAAGTATCTGATTCTAAGGATCGAAAAACTACTTGATCAATTACAAGGAGCAAAGATTTCCTCCAAGAGTGATCTCAGATCATGATCAAGCAAGAATATATTCCAAAAACCACTTTTAGCACAATGTACGGTCATTATGAGTTTATCATAATGTCATTTGGATTAATAAACGCCTCTGCTACCTTCAATAGATTAATGCAAGATATATTCAGACCTTATCTTGATGATTTCGTCCTTGTATTCTTTGACGACATCTTAACATATTCCAAGGATGAAGGAAGTCACGAGTCACAACTGTGGATAGTTCTTGAAATAATGCGGACTCACAAGCTGTATGCTAAGAAGAAGAAGTGTGCATTCTTCAAGAAGCAAATCAAGTATTTAGGGTTTATAGTTTTAGCAAAAGGAATTTCATTAAATCCCCGGCCAAGGTCAAGGATGTACAAGACTAGCCGCCTCCAACCATCGTAAGTGAAGTTCGTAGCTTTTTGGGTTTAATAGGATGGTATCGAGTCTTTATCAAGAATTATGTCTTAATTCTTGCACCCCTCACCAACCTACTCAAGAAGCAAGTTGCCATTAGATGGACCCAAGTTGAAGAGTCTAGCTTTGACAGACTCAAGCTAAGCTTAGTCACGGCTCTGATCCTCAAACTACCCGATCTTAGCAAAGAATTTGAAGTGGTGACCGATGCGAGCTCTCTTGCTTTGGGATGCGTACTCATGCAAGAAGGACATCCAGTAGCATATTCCTCCAAAAAATTGAAAACTCATGAGGGAAATTATGCTACTCATGACCTATAATTACTCGCAATTATCCACGCCCTTAAGTTATGGAGACATTATCTGCTTGGGAAGAAGTTCTCCCTGGTAACCAACCATAAAAGTCTTAAGTGGATCTTCACTCAACTAGATCTAAATATGAGGCAACATTGGTGGATCGAAGTCTTACAAGACTTTGATTTTGAGATCAAATATAGACCAGGAATAGAGAATGTAGTTGCAGATGCTTTAAGCCGCAAATCATTTCTCAATGCACTTATCTCAGAAGAACCTCCTAAAGCTCAAACACTAACTACAATGATATCAATGCCTAGCAATTCCATCATTGAGCGAGCCAAGGAGAAGGCGAACAATGATCCCAAATATCAGAAAATTTTGAAGGAAATTTAGAATAAAGAACAAAATTCTAAGCTTAAGACAAAGTATCTCAACTTCTCTGTTGACGAAGGACTTGTCTACTTCAGGACAAGATTATGTATTCCTTCAAGTCAAGAACTTAAAAAGAAGATACTATGGGAAGCCCATGATTCCCCATTTTCAAGACATCCTAGTTATGCCAAAACTCTCAATGCAGCTAGGAAAAGCTATCATTGGGAGAAGCTCAAAGGTGACATACTTAAATACGTAACCGAATGCTTGAGTTGCCAACGAATAAAAGCTGAACGAGTTAAGTTGCTAGGAAAGCTACAACCACTTGATATTTCTCAAATGAAATGGGAATTCATTAGTATGGATTTTGTAGTTGGATTATCCTTAGTTCAAGGAGGATACAACTCAATCATGGTAATTGTGGACATGTTGATTAAGGTTACCCACCTTATTCCAGTCAAAACTAGCTATAAAGCCTCAAATATTGCCAAGTTATTTGTCAAAGAAATCTTTAGACTTCATGAACTGCCAAAGAGAATTATCAGTAATCGTGATTCTCTATTCACTTCACATTTTTAGAAGGGATTATTTGAAGCTCTCAGTACATAGCTTTGTTTTAGTACAACTTATCACCCTCAAACTAATGGGCAGATAGAGCACGTAAATCAAGTAATTGAAGACACACTTAGGGCATATTGTTGCAAAGAACCCAGACAGTGGATACAATATCTACCTTTGGTGGAATTTGCTTACAATGCATCTTATCATAAAAGCATTCAGATGACCCCATTTCGAGCTCTATATAGGAAAGAATGCCTAACTTTGCTAAACTTCTCCGACCCTACCTTGAAGGTTGAAGCTTCTAAGAAGATGCTTGAAGAGATGGACGAACAAGTCAAAACCATCAAGCAAGATATACAAGCTGCCAAAGATCGGCAAAAAGCCTATGCTGACCTAGGGAGTAAGGAGTGAATCTTCCAAGAAGGGGACAAGGTTTTTATCCGTGTACACCCAAAGAGGAGTTCTTAATCCTTGGGAAAATTCAAGAATCTAAGCCTAAGGTACTGTGGACCTTACAAAGTCATAAAGGCTCTTGGACCTAATGCTTATAAACTGCAACTTCCTAAAACCCTAAAAGTTCATGATGTATTCCATGTAAGTCTCTTGAAGCCCTATGTACCTAATCCTGATCATATTCTTGATGATCAACAAGTTGAAATGCTGAGCCAAGGTTTGCTTGAACTTCAACCTAATAGAATCTTGGATGTAAAAGAAAGAATCCTCAGGAATAGGACCCTTAAATAATATCTCATCCAATGGAAGGATTATCTTGAGGAGGATGCCACTTAGATTGATGAAGAAACCCTACGCAAACAACACCGCCAATTTCTCTCGATATGAGGATATCTCGATTTCTCTAAGGGGAAGAGGATGTAATCTTTTTATGAATTACGTAAGTTTTTCATTTACGTATTATGTAAGATTTTTTTCATCGAAAAAGAAAAAAACGACCGAGAAAGATCGACGTAATCAGCACGGCCTCATCATTGCAACGTCAACATTCTCATGAACATCAGCATCCTCCTCATCACGAATGTCAGCATCATCATGATTACAGACTGAGAGGGATAATGACTTCCCCCGCCCCCCCCCCCCCCCAACCAAAAAATAAACTACATGTTAAAATTAAGGTGCTTTTGATCAACAATCCCCCCCCATAAATTGAGAGCATAGGGATAACCAGACATATCGATAAGAGCAATCTTGATGAGGGTAAGACACTGATCAAGAAGGAGGAGACTCTATTCCGCAATTCCAAGAGGAGGAGACTCTGCTCCGTCAACTCAAGAGGAGGAGACTCTGCTCACGAGACGAGGAGACACTATTCCATTCAACCCAAGGAGGGGATATGCCGAAGGCCTCTCATCCTCTTCTACTCTAATCTGAGAAGACAAGACATTGACTCGCTCTTGCTCTATACTAGGGAAAGAGCTATTCTTGTTCTTAACTTTACTTGCCAAGGTGAGAGAGAGAGAGAGAAGTATTGCTCTCCATGAAGGACCATCTACGAGGCCTTCATCATCGAATCCCGCAATAACCATCATCATCATCAAGAGTCTTACACCTTTGCTAGCCAGTATTATTGTCGTGTTCTTCTCCTTCTATGAATCATATTTCTCTTATGGCACCGAAGAAAAAGAATTCAAAAGTGAGAATCGCGAGTGACCCTACTAATGTGGAAGCAACAGTTGGAGTTGTGAGCACGGGAGTCACTAACGGAGTCACGAGCAAAGATAACAACCCTTTACCAATCGTGATACCACATGTTTTTCTAAAAATTCCTATCCGAATTCAATAAGAATAAGATAAGTCTCTTAAGAAATATTGCGATCTTAGAGCATTCACTCGGTAAATTATTAGAACATCTTATAGACTAGAAACTGTTAGGGAAACTATGAAAACCTAGAACTCAAGAGAAATCATGATAAATTTTGAATTCAATACAAATTTATTAAGAACGAAACCCTGAAGAAATTAGACATGGATATAGTTTTAATCTAGAAGCTTGATAGAAGATTTTAAAGATCGGAAATATCTCTAAGTTGAAGAAATTGACTTAAGACCAAGAAACTTGGGTTACAAGAATGTCATCATAAGCCTTAAACTGAGAAGTTAGAGACCCCAAAATCTAAATACCCTAGTTAAATTCCAAGGGGAAGAGCTCACTGCGTGAAATTCAAAGGTCGATTGCTATGAGATTAATCATCACTTAAAAGTTGCATGATTGTTGAAGTCATAATTGCTTGAAGATATCAATCTTGTTTGTGATTTTCTAGATTAGATCTTGATTGAATTACGCATTAGAACATACATAAATTGATGAGCCCTATACCTCCCCCAAGGATAGGTGCTGAATCCCCATACCAAGAGGGGACAATTTTTAACCACCGCAGAAGCATGGGCCGACTCTGATGGCAAGAGGTCTCCCATCAAGGATTGCATTAAGTAGGAGGTGGACAAGGTGCTAGGGAGGGGGCTCTGACTAGTAAATCCTTTACGCACCTAGGAACTACTTGGTCCCTTGTATGGTCCAAGTTCTACCTGGGACACCTAAAAATGCTAGCTATAGGTGGATTTGATCTTGGTGATGTGTAGATACACCGGATGAGGCAGCATGTGAAATTGTAATTTTTCTCCTGCATGGGTAGGAGAACACACATTATGGAATATAATCAATGAATTTTTTTTATTCTGATTGTATATCTGTGAGTAAATTACGCAAACGAACAGTTGTGCATAAAAGTGATTTTTAATTAATGAAGCTATTTCATGTATTTCACGTAATGTGGTAGGTAATTAGATAACTAAGAAACTTCATTAAGGGAAGTGGGTGGATGGATTCTCGACGAATCCAGTCCTATGGTAGGGTGGTCTCGGTTGTCGAGAGGTTTTCCAAAAAACAAACACTAGGAAGAAACTCTAGGTATGGCCAATTCACCGACTTACTTGGGGTTTGGTCTTAGATCCAAACTATAAATTATCTTAGGGGAAAGGTACAGTGGCTGTGCTAGAGCACTGCTGGGATTTCATAAATCCTTAATCTACTACTGGAAAAAAGTGTTGTACTCCAAGAACCAAAGGGTAATGGCAGTCACTCCTTTTGGACAAGAAGCCTCTCGAAGGACACATGCGGATGTGAGCTAGTTGATGATAGGTGATTGATAGGCCAATTAGGAACCTTCAAGGTTGGTCCTTCATGGGTAACGGCAGGATGCTTCCCCTGTGAGGGAAAGCTAGGGTTAACTAGCCATACAAAATCCGATCATTCTAGTTAGAGTATGGATGGCGACGACTGCATGGTAAACTTTGGGCGACTGCTAAAACGTTGCTCGTCACGTAATCAAGGCGGGTACGTTACATAAAACAACATTAGATAAAAAAATGGAGCAAAATGAGCCCTTATAGATCCTCCTCGAGTATTTGTTGACCTATTTGTGTATGCCCAATCTCATCTAAAATGGAGATTGTGAAGATTTCTACTAACCACATTGGTTGGAGATTCTTGACCACTCTGAAACCAATTGATGGATCTACTCAAAGCATGGAGAATGCACACACACGTGCACGCGCACACACACACACACACAATCCAAGACATGTTATTCCTCAATCTCTAGAATGGTTTGGCTCACATAAAACTTATATTCAATATCTACATGTTTGTGTCATTATACAAGTAGCTCTAAATATTCCTCATTAGCCTAGAGTGCATCATCTCTTACTCGCAAAGTGTGCTACTTGTTTTTTTTTTGTGAGAAAAGGTAGGTAATAGTGCAATAACATTGTTTCTTCCATTTGCTCACAACAACATAGCAAGTGAGACATAGCCTCATGAGCTTCACAAATTTTCCAACCACATGAAGTGTAGTTAGTGGGCCTAGTCAACAACGGTGGCCAAGCGAACTAGTCTTTTTCTTTTTCTTTCTCTTTCTTTTTCTCTCTTCCCTTTAACAAGAACTTGTAAAACCCTCTCTCCTACCAATCCCCTCCTCACAAACTACACTCTCTTTGGTACACTTTTTCTTCTTAATGGCAAACCCCTTCCAAACCAATGTCTTATCCAAGTGCATTCTCTTTTCTTACTAGAATTTCTTCTTAGAAAGTCTTACATTGACCCAATCTTCGAAGCCAAGGGGAGACTTTCAAGAGGAGAAGATGGAGATTGTTTGAAAGATTCAAGGCAAATGGAAAGATCAACACCCTCACAATGAGGATCTAGAAGAGGAGAGTGGTGAGAACATGAAAGGCTACAATTGAATTTGATGCTATGGAAAGTCATGACTAGGAAATTACTGATTAAAGATAGAGCAAGGAGAATGATCCCAATTAACCCAAATGTGTCTTCTATGCCACAGATAAGGAGATAGTGAAACACATGTTCTAGTCATGCAAAGAAGCTATGGCACTGTAGAACTCAAGGACTTGTTCAAAGTTGCAGGCTTGAATGATATGGTCTGAATGACAACATTGCTTTTGGAGACCAAGGAAGACTTGACACGAGGAGTCTTGGAAGCTATGGAATGTAGTTCATGCCTTAGTGGTCAAACACATTTGGAGTAATAGATTTTTGAGAAAGCAAATACATGTGTTTAAAGTAGCACATAAGTTGTTGGCTAGATGTTAGAAGTTTTGAGAATTATGATGTGGATTCTAAAGTTTTGAGGCATTTGGCATGTCAATGTAAATAAACTCAAATTTCTTAGATAATCTCCTTAATATAATGAGATTGATTTCTTATGGAGCCTTCCAAATACAGCATTGATTAGCAAGCCTTTTGTTTTCCTTTATAATTGGATTGTGGCACTTCAACCATGGACTCACACATATTTTGAAGTGTATTGAACACCCAAGTGGAATGTTAATGGAAGCCTACATACTCTCTTGATACTCTTGTCAATGAAGTAGATAAAGAAGGCAAAATCTTTGTGCTGTTAGGTGATTGCTTCAACATAAGCATGTCTCAAAAAACATGATTCCCTAGCTCTCGATATAGCCTTTGTACAAGAAATGCACCTCAACTGCAATAACAACAACTTCTTTCTCAGCATGCCTAAGCAAATATGTCAACATGATTAAACTTATATTTACAACATTCTGCCTTTGTGAGATCTCTCATTGCAAGCTTATTCATATGCATCCTTTGGAAAAGGTGATTAAACTCTCCTATACAACCATTTGCCTTCATGAGATCTCTCAAATGCAGGCATATTAATATGTTCACCTATCCTGCTATTTTAGCTTACTCTTTGGGCATCCATGTCCTTGTAATTTTATGATCATTTTTGTAAATTTTGGAAATTGGGTGACATTGAAATTTAACTTTTGGAGTTGGGTGACATCAAAACTTGGTTCTACTCGCAAATTTTTTTAACGATAGCACAATTAAATGTTCATGAAGATCACTTTTCTAAGCAAGTGCAAAAACCTTTAACACAAATTTTGGAGGATGATCACCTACATAGATTGCTATGACACCTTTGCATCAACAAGTGCTCTTGGTTTCATACTTGGCAACTCATGGACTTTTAAATTGAACTACATGTATTTGCTATTTTAAATTATTGTATAACTAAACATTTTGAAAACTGCAAAGGTTTGAAACCATCTTCTTTAAAATGTGAAGTTAAAAAGGTTTTACAATTCATTCTACATTAACCTTCTTGTTATTAATTTATCAGGGCTGAGAAGTCGCAAATTCCTCTCTCTCTCTCTCTCTCTCTCTCTCTCTCTCTCTGCGTTCTCTTTGTCACTGTTTCTGTCTGCGTTACTCTTCCATCCATGACCATGTTCTGTATCATTCTTGCATACTCACAGGTGCAGACCTCAGATCAACCAGTTTCATGAAGGTGTCCTTCCTCAGGGATCTCCTGGTGTTTTGTGCGCAAGGTTCATCTTTTCAATTCTTAGAAAGCTGAAATTAACAGAGAAAAAAAGCGTTTCAGAGGGTCTGTGATTCTTTCTGTAATCTTGTTTTCAAAAAATTGTGTGTGGGAGATCATAACTCAATAAGTTTTAGACAAATTCGCACTGTAATTCCCACATTGTGAACTAGGACAGCATCATGAGCTTCTCTGCTGGGATGGGGGACTGGCAATCCCCTGCCCCTGACTGCACCTAGCTAGGTGTGCGGTACCTTGCGAGCAGAAGATCATGATGTTGAACGCTGTAGGAAACACTAAGGGGAAACTGCGGGCTGGCAGCCCCTTGCCCTAGCTGCACCTAGCTAGGTGTGTGGTGCCTCCCAAGCAGAGGCTCATGATCTTGAAACATTACCCTGTGCTGGCAGCCCCTCGCCTCCAACTGCACCTAGCGATGCATGCAGTCCCTTCCAAGTAGAAGCTCATGATGTTGAACGCTAATGGGAAAATCAAGGGAAAGGAGCCCTTTTCCTACATGGGGAAATGTCAAAAACTTCTTGTGTAGTATTTTGATGTGGACACTTTGAGGAGTACTTTGGGGATGCCCGTACAGGAATGAGCCATGACTCTTTATATTAACATGATGCAGATATGAGTCTGCTCTACATTTATGTGCATAATTTTGTATCTAGACTCTTTAAGTAGCACTTTGTGGACTGCTGCTGCATAGGAATGATCCATGACTCTTCATATTACTGTGATGCAGATATGAGAAGCTCTGACCTTTTGCGAAGCATTGTGTTAAGTTTTGCAACTTCGTGATGGACGGTGGCAGCATGTTAGACGTTGTTGGGCGTGAGATTGTGGGGATAGTATGCCCTGTCTCCATATGCATGTTGCTGGTGGTGCTGCTGGTGAAGCAATTGCAAACTGAAGTCAGCAGCACAGTCCTAACCAGTGTTGCAAACTTAGTGTACGGTGAAAGCAGCACAGACTCTGATTGGACAAAATTCCTTGGGGCTCTGATTAATGCTGGCATATTTGTAGCTGTTGTCACAGTGATCACTTTCCTGTTGGTGCTGCTCTTCTACTTCCGCTGCACGAAGTTCTTGCGTTTATACATGGGATTTGCAGCCTTCACAGTCCTTGCTTACATGGGCGGGACTGTTGCTGTCATGCTAATTCAAAATCTTGCAATACCAATTGATGCCGTTACAGCAGCAGTCATATTGTACAACTTTGCTGTCGTTGGTGTCATGTCGGTGTTTTTCTGCAGAATGCCCATTTTATTTACTCAGGGTTACTTAATTCTCGTGGGCATGCTAGTGGCCTTTTGGTTTACATCGCTTCCTGAATGGACAACATGGGTACTTCTTGTGGCCATATCTTTGTATGACCTGGCAGCTGTGTTGACTCCTGGAGGGCCCTTGAATCTACTTGTGCAGCTTGCCATGAGTAGGGATGAAGAAATTCCCGCTTTGATATATGAAGCTCGACCTGTTCTTTCTACAGTAAGACCGATAAACTTGACAAATATCTCTGCCAGACCACCTTCAGATGATTCAAGCAGCACTGCTAGAGCAACCCCTGATGATCCAAACAGCAGCACAAATGGAACACATCAAAGACTCTGGAAAGGGAGACCTGTTGTTTCTCGTGAGGGTTCCTCCTTTCTCAGGTGGCTTTCCAGCTTGGGAATACCTCTACCAGCAAGAGCTGGGGAACAAGTTCAGCTGCAGCCAAATGGTGAGACATCAGGGACTCCTGATGCATCGACACGTTCAGCATTAGGCATGCAGGATGTTCTTTCACATACAGAGTGCATTGCTTCAGATCAAATGTACAATTCTGTCGATGGACCTCTAAGGGAAAATTCTGACCGTCTAGAGCTCAACAGGAGTTCGCATTTTGACAGTGACTTTGAGCGGACACCTCTATTACGCTCTACATCCATGCATAATGTGGTAGTTCCAAATGGCAGTGATGTAAGGATGGAGCAAGAAATGAATTGGGAAGGAACAGATGATCTGGATGAAGGAATTGGACTAGGTGCAACCGGAGCTATCAAATTAGGCTTGGGAGATTTCATTTTTTACAGTGTGCTTGTGGGAAGGGCAGCTCTATATGACATGACAACTGTCTATGCATGTTACTTGGCCATCATCACTGGCCTGGGAGCAACACTTGCCCTATTGGCTGTTTGGCGCCGTGCTCTTCCTGCATTGCCCATTTCCATTGCTTTGGGTGTTGTATTTTATTTCTTGACAAGGTTTTTGATGGAACCTTTTGTTATGCAGTATGGTGCGAACCTGCTATTCTTTTAGGCTGTGTGTAAATTGTGCATTTATATCTGGAAATTGGTTCTCAGACAAGCGGGTATTTACTCTTTGGGTTGCATTTAAAAACAACTGTACACTGATATGGTAACACATTCATAAAAAACTTTAATGATCTTTTGCCTAAAAAATAACAAGTGAAAATGGTCTTTCTTTGCTTTGTCCATGTACTTAATATGTTCCTATCTTTTGAAAATTCAAAGCTGCTTAAATTTGGACAAAACTTGGACTGAATTTTATCATAACTGTTTACTATGTGACCCTCACACCATGACATTGACAGGCTTAGACTGGATTTTTAAAATCATTTGGTGTTGAGTCTGATCAGTTCCCAGTCTACTTCTGTTAATTTAGTTTTAGTGATAAATTTCTCTCCATAAAGCATGTAAGGCATGTTCAATTTGACCCAGGCTTGTTGACATAACAGCTGAAATAGGCTTGCGGCATAGTGCTATTAGAGGTCAAAGGGTAGTAATTTCTGAGTTGTGAACTGTGTATCTGAGTTTTGTAGCATCAGTACTTGCTAACTGCAGCTCAGGTCAGATGAAAGCAGGTGGACTCAACTAACGCTGCCCATGAATAGGAGACACATTCTTGAAACAATGCCAAGATATGGACATGCTGTGCTTTTTGGTGGTGGTTTTGTCAGAATACTGAACCCCAAACTGTTTCACAGGAACAAGGCCATGATTGACCATTTCTGCTGCACACTTCAGGGCCTCCAGTAATTGCTGGTTTATACTTTTGATGATTTAAAGCTTGGGAAGAGTCTTTGTATAGTCTAAGCTCTTAGAAAGGCAGGATTTTGTAAGGCCTGCTTGTTTGGTATGTGTAGGGCACATTGCACAGAGAGTTTCATGCCAGCTTTGGATTAAGGTATTTTCTCTTACTCGCAGGTTTGGTATGTGTAAGGCACATTGCACAGAGTTTCATGCCAGCTTGGGGAACAGAGGATGGTTCCAGGACATGGTACTTCATGCAAATGTGGAAGTAAAGGAGAGGCTTTGAGAGATTGCTTTCTGAATGCAAAAATAAGAAAGTATATGGATGCCCAAAGACAAGAAATGAATGTGAATTTGCAAGAGCATATCCTTCATAGATGCATGAATGCGTGAGCACAACAGTCCATGTGATACTAAACTGCAGAATTAGGATGAGAATCACAATAAGAGTAGGGCTTATGACTATTTAGAAAACCTCGAAACTCAGATTGACATAGTTTAAACTGGCTAAACTGACTATGTTTGGGTTGGACCAAAAAATTGCTCATCTGCAAAAAACAATGGCTAATGGAAAAAGCTCTTGATGTCTCCCAATTACTGAGTAGCACTTGCACAAGATGCCCAAATCGCAAACAACTCGTGGATCCTGGGGTTGGACCAAGGATCTGAGTGCAAATGATGAACAGTTGAAGGCAATAGATAAGCTTCATTTTGTTGTCCCTAGTAAGACAGTAAAACAAGCCTCAACTCTTCATGCAGGGGCCAGGCCCCAAACAAAATGATACCTGACCTTAATGTGTGTTGTGCAAGTATGATACACAAGGGATTCTGATTGTTGTTTGAATAACTGTCAGTGATTGCTGCGAAAGGTTGATTCCTGCAAGCAATCATGTCAAGCAAACCACCTCTTGGGTTGCTGCATAAGCTTATGTACAGTGTTAGGTTGCTTCTTGCTACTCCAACGAATGACAGTCAAACCAAGGCTTAAGCAAAAAGTTGCAAATTTTGAAGGGATGATGTCTCCAACCCCAGTTTCAAGGAGAGATTTACATTGTTTTCCACCATACCCATCTTGGAATTTTGCCCCCTCAAAATATGTAGCAAAGATTCCTCTTTAATTTGTGTTTGTTGTAGACCCCATTGCCACATCCTCTCTTCTATAGCTTAAGCATAGTGGGAAGGCAGCCAATGATGACCTTCCATGTGAAAAACTTCCTTCTAAACAAAATTGCAACATTTTTTGAATGTTTCCTTGTTATTGCTTAGATTTCACTAGTTTTGGTTCAGCTTTAATAGGACATGCAAGCCAATTTTCAAAATGGACCATCCAACAAGCATTTTTCTCCATGATTTTAGATTTTACTAGTCCTCTTTGAGATTTATCATGACCTACAAGAATTGTATGGAAGAGGGCCAAATGTTAGTTTTATGTTTTTAGTTGCCTTAATGAAATTGTTATGATTTGCCTAAGAAATATCATCTTGCAGATATAATCTCCCATCTATGATGAAAAGAAGAATTTGGATTAGTCATGTAAACAAATGTACTAGTGAGTTGCCACATGTGATGGTGAGCTCATGTTCCCCTACTAGAACATACCCAACATCTTGCAGATATAATCTCCCATCTATGATGAAAAGAAGAATTTGGATTAGTCATGTAAACAATTGTACTAGTGAGTTACCACATGTGATGGTGAGCTCATGTTCTACTAGAACATACCCAACATGTCATGAGGACATGCATTTTCAACTTAATCACTTGGTTGTGTACATATGTGATTAAGTTGAATGTGTGTCATGGTGATATATAATTCAAGCTTTGGCAATGGAAAACATTAGCAAAAGTTATTGTGCATAAGTGCTAGGAGGGTACCTAGGATAAATTTTGGTTAGGGACATTAAATTTTCCCTTGGAAATGACTTTTGGTATCATAGGGATTAGAGATTTAACCAATTTAATGCCCTAAATTACAGCTTGTGGAAAGTTTTAACAATTTCAACTTTCAGATTCAAAGAGGTTAGAAATTTAAACTTGAAGCTAAGTATTATTTGATGTTAACTTAATGAGGATATAGCTAAAGAATTGTACGACTCAAATTTGGATGTGGAGACCTTAGTGAAAATGGAAATTTGCCAAATGTCAAGTGTGGTTTAGCCTTGGGTTACATTTAAGTGTATATTTCGTGTTGGGCCCTTTTGCTCCAATTTTGGGTGGTTGGGGGTAGATTTGAGGGTGGAGAATTGATTGGTGGGATGAGAGAGAGAAGTTGAGCCATTAGGGATAGAAAACATACATTAGGCGCTCTTGGGATGGAGTGATAGGGTGATTATTGTGCAAGCATGTCTCTTGTATAAAGGTTAGAGAATTTTCTCTAATTTGTTGCTCATCTACTTGCTCAATAAATCTATATTTTCTCAGTCTTAATATGCCTTTTATAGATCTAATTTGAACAAAGATTAGGGTTTATTGACCTGTCTTGAAGGGGAGCTACGAAGCTCTACCCCGAGACCTACGGACCGCTTATTGATCAAGCGTTGCAAGCCGAGCGGCCATGGCTACCTCTCACATAGTCGATGCGCAATGCTTACCTTACAGGTGTAGTAAGCTTACCTTGATGCTCGATCGAGTTCCCTCCTCTCTCTTGCACTCCGGTAGCTCCACGATCCTTGCAGTAAGCTCAAGCAACCTCAAGCTCTCTCCGTCAAGCTCCATCCTCCATAGCCGTGTGAGAAAAGAGAAGAGAAGAGAAGATGAGAAGATGAAGAGAGAAGACGGGGAGCTTCTTCTCCACGATCCCTCACTCTCACACACTCACTCTCTCACTCCCTCACACTCTCTCAATCCCTCACTCAAGCACAAGCAAGAAGGCAAGAAACAAGAGAAGAAGAAAAAGAAGCTTTGGCCACACACAAGAATGAGCTTCTTATTCACTTTTCAACTTTATATACAAAAACCTAAATCCCTTTTGGGCGGTCATTCCCTTATCCCCTTTTTTACATAGCCGGCCGTGGCTTAGGTCCTCTTTTCCTATTTCCCACCGTTCTAACTTATCCCATTCCCAACTAGTGCATACAATTTGCGCAGGAGTGAGCCTGGCACTCTTCTACAAGGATTTAGGAGCGCTTTCACAATTAATGGTGCGCTTTTACTCTTTTCTTTTCTCGAGGCGACATTGAGGCCTTCTGGAGAGGTCGTCATTCAAATTTTTCAGGGTATGACTTCCATCTGGGGTGCCTTTTCCTTCCTTTGTCCTGTGCCCTTTCGGTTGTCTCCTTTTTCCATTTTCCCGCTCCTCTGTGTTGCGGTAAACATTACCCCCCTCCTAGTTGAGTGCCAATCCCATGGCGCTGTGGTGGGGAGTAGTGGGATAGTTGGGGTTGTTGCTAAGTGGCACTGGTGGATAGATGACCACAATCAAAAGGTGATGTTGTGAATAAGAGGTGATGAAGTTTGATTAACGATGACCGGGAGAGATTCCGACGTGCTTTAGACTTCATGAAGATGCTCGGCATTTCTCACACAGTTGTAGCTTCCATCCTGCGACGGCTGATAAAGGTTTTGCATGGGCATCTCTAATCCTGTTCATTTGCCAACTGACTGTTGAGAACCATGTAGCCGTGTATCCCGTGCTGATCTGAAAGCACTTAATCAATAAGCAATCCGCAGGTCTAGGGGTTTGAACATACATTTGGAGAATATGAGATTCCAAAATCTATGCCAATGGTGGGTCCATCACTGAGTTTTCCTTCTACTTGATTTGGTTCAGTCATGGTAGCCATCAATAGGCAGATGGTCGGCTACATCAAGCATGTTGGTCCATCCAACCATCGGAGTATGCAAAAGCTTCTAAAGCTATTGTAGTGGTGTCCTATCCGACTCAGGGAAAAATTCACGGTCATTAGCGGATGTCGTGGATGATCTTCTTTAGCTGGGTAGCCATTCACTGAGTTTTCCTTCTGCTTGCAAGAGAAAGTTGTGCACTCCCTAAGGGGTGTGTTTGTCTCATGGTGTGGTGTAAGTGCATGTGTAGTGGAACTGGCAGATGGATCTAACCTTGGGTAAGCCCTTGGTAATGTCCCACACGTGAGGACCCAGTTCGTGTATTGTTGGAGGTGCAGTGCAAAACTAGGGTGACAGGTCTGGAAGTCTTGCCCTTGATGTGCCCTAAGCGTGAAGTGGGAGAGGGGTTAGGTGTAAACCCTAGGTGTAGTGAGTGAAGTGAGCCCTCATGCTTTTTTCTTTTTTCTTTTTCTTTTTCTTCTCTTTTTTTTAATAAAAGAATTGCATACAAGGAAGATGTCCTGGCTAATGCCTATCACCTTCAGCTAGATTACGAGGCGGTCGCAAGCATTGGGATAGGAATGCGCAACTTTGTAGATATCTTTAATACCGGCACAGGCCTTCAGAGGTATGGATGACAAGAAAGGATGATTGCACCTCGTGAAGCGGGTATCACTCATATCCTCTAAGATTTCTAAGCAAAAGGAGGGAAGCAGGGTTGCCCTCATCATTAGTCTAGTCATGGCTCTGCTATCTATCCCTAGGTTAATGTCAAAAAAGAGTGGAGGGAGGTGGGCTTACTTTGCTGTGGGTCTCTGCATTAGTAGGAACTTGATAAGCCTAAGATAATTACAGGCAGTTAAGAAGGCTAGATCTAGGCAAGAAGAAAAATCTGCGAGGAAGCGGTTGATAGATGAGAGGAGATCCTCTAACCGAAAGACTAGGCATTCCTCGGGGCTCTGGGCATTAACATTATATATCTTAGGAAAGTCAAAATCCCCATGAGTATTTCGATCATAGTCAACTCCATGCCTACGAGGGTAGGGCATGTAGATGGGGTCGTTGCGTTCTTCAGGGAGCGAGCTGCAGAAGGAGGTCCATGCGTCAAAATTGGTATCCCAAATCCTCCTCTGCCACTTCGTTGTGTCTTGGACGGTTTTGGGAACCTTGTTTACCTTGTCTTGCCAGTAGTCTTCAGGCTCTTGCCTCCATCTGGTTATTATGAGGCTTCTTTCCCCTATCCACGTGTTTGCAAGATCATTAGCCAGATCCTTGATCTTGGCTAGAATACCTAGAGGCAAAGCACGGTCCAGAGAGCATGGATAAGCAAATGAAAGTTCAAATGGCCTCGTCTGGAATTCCTGTTGACGCCATATGACCAATTCCTGAGGCCAATCGATAGGATGGGGATCCCCCCGTAGTGACACAGGCTCTTCAGGGAATTGTCTTGGCAGTGTTCGTGCTTTGCGTTGGGCGTCCTCTACTAGTTCTTGTCTTCTTCTTCTGGCTACCACAATGCACTCGGGCATATGGGCATCTTCGGGCTCTTCAGGCGGGAGGCCTAGTATAGGCAGACTGGGCCTTCTTTGTTGCTCTTCTTCAGCATCCTGCTCAAAGTTCGGACCCTCTTTGACATTCTACTTAACAACTGATGGAACCTCTTGTGGTGGTAGTGGTGGCTACTCATGCTCTTCAAACCCAAGTTCCTTAAGCTCAACAGTGGAGAGGCCGGCATGGCGTAGGTAGTGAAATTGCTACTCTTTTGTGATTCCTGTGCCTGTTGGAAGCTCCCGTTCTTGAAGGCCATACTTTAGTGCTGGGGTGGTCATTCTAGCTTCCTTCTTACCTTCTCTACTGAATCATTGCCCTCCGCCTGGTTGACGTGTAGTACTATGCTGAGGAAGGCTTGCCTTTGTGTGTTGGCACATACATCAGCAGCTTCTGCCTTGGACTCCGCAAGCACTCTCTCGCACTCAGCCACCGCCAAGCATTCTGTTAAATCCCTAACTTTTTCAAAATTGTTTCTTTCCTACTCATTGGCTTTCTCGTCCATCTTCTTTCTTCCCTCCTCCAGCTCACTTGCCTAGGTTGTCACAATCTGCTGATCATTCGTTAAGAACCAGAGTTGGCTCCTTTCCCTAGATTTTCGAGCTAGCTGTTCTTCAACAATTTCTTTTGCTTGATTTGCAATGTTGAATCTTTTTTCTGCCTCAGCAAATAGCTCTGACTTTTCTTGCACAAGCTGCTCGTGACTTTGGATCTCTGCGAAGTGCAATCTTCTTTGGGTGAAGGCCATGGCCATGAGGGCCTCTATGTCTCCCTTGGTAATCTCCAATACATCTTGCAGTCGTTGTGCCTCATTCTGCAGCCTTTGTGCTTCTGTTGCGGGAACTCCTGGCCTTTCCTGTTCTAGGAACTCTATTTCCCTCTCCAATCTGTCTTGTTCTTCAAGTTCATACCATAGCCGAAAAGCTATGGCATCTTCTTGTTGCTCGCCCTCCTGAACTTCTTTCTGTCTGTACCTTTCTAATTTTGCAATTCTATGTTGCAAGTCAGCATACTGCTGCACTAGTAACTTCAAGCTTCGCTATTCTGCCACCAGGTTTTGCTCTTCATCTTCCAGCCTTTGTCTTAGGTGGCTCTCATTGTCCTGGGCTTCCTTGGTCTTTGCTTCCAGCTGATCTTGTAGAGTTTTCACTTCCCTTCTTCAGTCGGCTCCTTACTTTGAAACTTCTAGCCTTAAGGCTGCCGAAGTTTCCTTTTCTTTCTCTAACTCCACCAGGGCTATCTTCTTTTTTTCTTTTTCCTTGTCCAATTGTGCTAGAAGCTTCGCTATTCTGCCACCAAATTTTGCTCTTCATCTTCCAGCCTTTGTCTTAGGCGGCTCTCATTGTCTTGGGCTTCCTTGGTCTTTGCTTCCAGCTGATCTTGTAGAGTTTTCACTTCCCTTCTTCGGTCGACTCCTTGCTTTGAAAATTCTAGCCTGCCGAAGTTTCCTTTTCTTTCTCTAACTCCACCAGGGCTATCTTCTTTTCTTCTTTTGCCTTGTCCAATTGTGCTAGAAGCTCAGCCATATAAGCGTCATAGTTGACACCAGATGGCATGAGAGTAGGGGCCGTAGTGGTTGGTGCCTCTAGCTTCTGTCGTTTTGGATCTTGCCTAGACTCGGCATCTGCAACATCATGCCTTTTTGCTCCAGCTTTTGGTACAATTTCAGCCACTTTATTGACAAGTAGCTGCATCATGTTCATCAATTGGGCCATGTCTAGAGAGGGCGTGGGTTGCGGGGTGGTTGTGGTTGTGGTGTCGGTTGGTACTGGCACAAAGGAGGAAGGCAGGGGTTGCAACAGGGACTTGCCCTTGCCTACAACTATTGGGGCCGTTTCCACACTGCCACTTGCTTTAGCTTCATGGTGGGGACTCAAAGGATTGATCTCTCCTCCCCCATGGGTTTCTTCGACAAATCTATGAGTGGCCTCTGCCAACTCAGCAAGTTCTTTCACTCTTAGTCCTTCGGCTTCCTCCTCTGCCCTTCTTTGTCTCTCTTCTTATGCCCTCTTTGATTCTTCTCTAATTTTTTCGAGTTATTCCTCTTCTTTTTTTCTTCATTCCTCCTCCACCCTTCTTGACTCTCTTTGAGCCCTCTTCTTCTTGGCTCGCTCTTCTTTGCTCAGTCTTTCTTTCTTCTCCTTCTGGCTCTTATCACTCTTCTTTTGCTCCCGTGGTTTAGCCGCTTGAGTAGGTGGTACCTCTGGCTCTCCTTTGTCGCTTATTGTCCTTTCACTCGAGCCTTCTTCCTCGGGGTGAGATGAGCTTTGATGCACAGCTTGCACTTCATCTACACCAGCATCCTTGATAGCCTCATGGATGATTGCCGTCAGGACACCGCCATATCTGATTGTGGAGGCATTCAAGGCAGGCTTTTTCCTTGTGGATCGTGTAGTATAAGCAGGAGACTCCCCACCAGTTGGTGTGCTGCAACTGGAGCCAGGAGCGCGGCTGAACTCTTGATAGTTTTCTGCACAAAACCGTTCCAATCCACCTCCTCTGGAACTCCTGCAGCGATGCTCTCTAGTAATGGCACCCCGATTTTGTTCATTAAAGCGTTGTATCTCTGTCCTGAGAAAAGGGCGTGGACCATTTTAACTTGCATCTTTGTTGCGGGGTCTGGAATATCAGCCAAACTGATTCCATCCACTGTGTGCATGTCATCTTTTTTGACTCCCATCATGGTATATACGTCTCTTCTTGGGCGCCTCTCCTTTTTGGACACAAGCCCCAGGGCTTTCTCGACGATGGCTGCATTAAGGGGCATTTGCACCCTTCTTTCCTGGTCACCAGTCCTTACTGTGACCGTGCCACATCTCCTACCTTCATCAAAGCTCCTTAAAAAGTCAGCGCGCATGCTGTAATCTATAGCCTATCCGACCTTTTCCACATACTTTCAGAGGTTGCATTTATCCACCAACTCCTTCACTGTCGGCTCTTCCAGGATGGCATCGTCTAAATTCAGGGTATGTTTGAATGTGAACTCGCTAAATCCACGTGTCTCAACACTGATCCCATACTTTGTCAGCTCCTCTTCAGTGAATGGAAGTTTACGCCCCTTTTCTTGTCCTGCCATGGTAGATGCCTGTCATTACACCATGCCAATATTAGCATTATGAATTGACTCATCACTAACAAAAACCCAAGAAAGAATGCGTGTGACAATTTGCTGTGCTGCTTCAGAGGTATGAAACTTAGAAATAATTCAAAAGCAACATCTATTTCCTCCTTGCATTCTTTGCTATTTAAATTCAGTTGATCATTTTCATCCATCACTACACCTTGCTACATCACTTGGCTCTCACTTTGCTCCCTCCCCCTTCCTTAAGTTTTAAAGGAATCCTTCCTAGGATTAGCAAGGGAAGAAGGAGAACTCACATGGACTTTGTGGGGTGAGTTACTTGGCCAACATCCAAGTATAGAGGTTAGGGTTATATTCAAGCTTGGCATGACAATCAAGTTCACATGGTCGTATGGAAGCTTGGGTGATATAGGTCAAGACGTCATGAAAGATGTCCCCAGAGTTGAGGTGGCTAGCAACGTGCAGTTCCTCTTCCGTAAGGAATCGGTCAATGCAAGGGTGGGCTAATACATGGTCATCTAAGTGTATGTTGCGTGTAATGGCCAAAACCCTAAACGAAAGAGGTGCCACATAAGTAGGGTTGTGTTCAATTGTTTTGATTGCCCTTCTTTGCTCGGCATTGGTCATGATGCGGTAGCCTTTTTTCTCCCATTGGAGTCGCAAGGCATACCACAGTTGTAAGAATGAAGAATCAGAGCTAGCAAGCTGCATGAGCTCCTTGAGTTCTTGTTCAGGTGCAGAGCGAGCAGGCTTGTGGTACGAGGTAATTAGTCTTCTAAGAATGGCTTGCTCCTTTGAGATTTTTCCATTAGCAATTAATTCGGCAGCAATTTTGGGGAATTTGATGGTCATAAATTCGTAGTCTTCCCAAGTGCATGGCAACGCACGAACATCGGAAGCAAGGGGTTCATCGAGAAGTCCTAGGTTAAGCCTCTCATAGCTCCTAGTGAATGTGGTGAAGGTGCTGTCCAACACCTTGATGCATGTTACTACGTCATCTCCCGAGGTCTTAGGAAGATCCTTGGCCACTGAAAGGAAAGATCATCTTTCATACGAAGGCCTAAGATCTGCTGGTGGTAATGATGTAATTGGACTGGACAATGGTGACTCCATTGATGGCGTCACATAAGGGACTTTGCACTCAGAAGCACTTTGAGATGCTGCAGGGGGCTCCAGTGGCATAGGAGGTGTGCTGCATTCTATCTGAGCCGGCATGGGGGTGCTCAACTCCTCTGACTTGGATAATTCTGGGGCATCTAGCTTTGGACGATAAATGTGTTGGGATTCATTAATCACAACCAGTGCTGGTCCAGCTTGCTTTGCAGCCTGGGCTCCATATGTGCAAGCCTCTCTAGCTGGAGTGAGGTTGCTTAGAGTTGAGCCTCTTGAATGTCCGCTCTTAGGAACCCATATCCAGGGGTTGCCCTCATAGTATCCTTGTGCTCACAAGAGATCTTTGGGGATCCATCGCGGCATGGTCGTGCACCTACGTCGATAGCATCTGAGCTGCCTCTTAGGTTGTGACTGATAGTTTTTGCGTTTAGAAGCACGTTTCTATGATTTACAAGGAGGTGGCCCTTGTCATTTTGGCACCCATATGAGTGTGGACTGCTTGGCCTTGTGAATGGCCTTGGTGGGCTTGATTCTAGCAATTTGAGCATGGGGTGAGATATCACAGCCCTTCTCCCTAGGCTTGGTCATAGGTGTGGTCGTAGGGGTCTCTATTGGTGGCTTTGCAATTGTAGAAGGATCAAGATAACCCTTGTTGAAAGTAGTCACTATGCACACATTGCCTATAGCAAGATGGATGTGATCTAGGTTATAGTCCACATTGCAGTTCGTCTGCTTTTTAAAAGTGCGACCTAGTAGTGACTTATTACCGGCCCCTTTAGCGTATGGCAACACATAAAAGAAGACTGGTATACTTTCAGACTCGATAGAGATAGCCACTTTGCATTTTCCTAAGAGTGAGTAAGTGTTGCCCCCAAATGGGCTGAGTTTAGTGTTTGTGGGTTGTAATTTAGGTTGACCAATGCGTGCCCAATGTTCATGTGTCAATATATTATAGTCGGCACCTTCGTTGATCAAGGCATCAAAAGAATACGTCCGTTCTGTAGTGACCGTGATTCGTAGGTAGGCGGGTGCCACTGCTTCTTCATCTTGATCTGTTAGTTCGGTAATAGTAGCCACATAGACATTGACAGGGGCTTCAACCATAGGTGGCTCATGCAACAGATGGGAAGGAGGATAGTACTTTTTCATGTGACTGCCATTGAAAAAGCATATTTCTTCATCTTCGAGCATCTCCAATTCAACATTGCCTGTTCTACTAATTGTACATACTCGGAAAGGTCCTAGTCCTTGAAATTTCATTTTCTATTTGTGACCCTTCACAGAGTATAGTAGAACGAGGTCCCCCCGATCAAAGTTACGCCGTTTGACATGCTTGTCAAACCACATATTTCTTCGTGCCTTCTCACAAATCAGAGCGTGGGTGGCTAAGAGTCGAGTCTCTGTGAGACGCTCTAACTCCACTAAGCGGTTGGTCCAAGCCTCTCTTCCCTCCCAATGCTCCTAGGCTGCTATCCTTAAGCTAGGGACAAATAACTCTAAGGGTAGAATGGCCTCCGTTCCATAAGTCAGCCTAAAGGGCGGCCTAAAGGGCTCTGTTCTACAACCGTCTTATAAGATGTACGATAGGCCCACAAGGCCGCCATTAATTTGTTATCCTAGTCACTTCGTGATGTGGATACCACCTTCGTAAGCACGTTGACTAGGATTTTATTCATGGATTCTACTTGGCCATTTGCTTGAGGGTAGTAGGGCGAGGACCTTCTATGAATGATTAGGAAGGTCGAGAGCAGGTGGGATATCACTTCATTAATGAAGTGCGTGTCCTGATCACTTACTAGTTCAATTGGACAACCAAAACATGAAAGGACCTACTCCCACAAGAACTTTGTAGTGGTCCTAGCATCGTTCTTCCTAGTGGCTCTTGCCTCTACCCACTTCGTCAGGTAATCACTTGCCACAATGATGTAGCATGCATGGGAGTACTGTGCCACATGACTGATAGGTCCAATGAAGTCAATGCCCCATTTTTCGAAGGGCTGTCATGCTATTATGGGGGTCAACTCCATCTTATCCTTGCGCATAGGCACCTTAGTCCTCTGGCACTCATCGCAGTGTTTTACAAATTTAGCAGCATCATAGAATAGGGTGGGCCACCATAGTTGGGATTGTAGCACCTTACGGACTATTGTATCCCCACTAAAGTATCCTCAAGCTATTCCATCATGTGCTTCTCTCAATACATCGTGCATCTCGTGCTCACACACACATCTACGTAGCAAACTGTCTTGTCCTAGCCTATAGAGTTGGCCAGCAAACAATTGGTATGGTTGGATCTTTAAGATAAGTCTCCTTAGCCTGGCTTTCTCAATAGGTCTCTCAGGTAGACCGTTCTCTAGCACTTGAACTACATCATTGGCCCAATCTCTTTCACTAGACATGCCAAAGAGATGAGCGCCCGGTAGGTCGTCAGGTATGCCTTGTCCAGTAGCTTCTCTTGTGGGTATGCGAGACATGTGATCAGCAATGTAGTGGTGCTTTCCCTTATGTACAACCACAGAGAAATCAAATTCCAATAAGAGAAGTAACCATCTAGCTATGCAACCTGTAATGCACGGCTTGTTCACGAGATAAAGCAAGGCTTGATGGTCAACGAAAAAGACGAAGGGGGTGGCCAATAGATAATGCCTAAATTTCTTTACAACAAACACCACGGCTAACCCTTCCCTTTCTATAGTGGAATAGTTCATCTTCGTTTCAGTGAGCTGCCTATTGGCAAAACTCACCGGGTAATCTAGGTTATGCTCACCAGGCTGGCATAGAATAGCTCCAATAGCAAACTTAGAGGCATCTATGTGTACATGAAACGTTATGCTCTAGTTTGGGGCTCGTAAGATTGGTACAGTGGTAAGAGCCTTCTTCAACTCTTCATATGCTCCAGTCTGGGGCTCGTAAGATTGGTGTAGTGGTAAGAGCCTTCTTCAACTCTTCATATGCACGCTGGCATTCCTCAGTCCACTCGAATACAATCAGCAGCTTGTACAATGGTCTAGCAATCAGTGCGTAATTCAGTACAAAGCGTCGATAGTATCTCGTATGGCCTAAGAAACACTGAACGCCCTTGTAGTTAATGGGTGGTGGTAGGTTGATAATGACCCTGACTTTTGAGAAGTAAGTGGCAATGCCGTTCCTTGACACTACGTGCCCTAGGATACATCCGTGCTTCACCTAGAACTGGCACTTTAAGGGGTTCAACGAGAGGTTGTATAACCGACACCATTCAAAGACAGCTCTCAACTTTTCTAAGTGTTCGACCCAACTAGAGTGTATGCATAAGTTGTCTACGAACACCTCTAGCTCGCATCTAAGCATATCCTTGAAGATGGTGCACATTAATTGTTGAAAGGTCGTAGGTGATTCATTAGCCCAAAGGGCATAACAATGTAGGCAAATACACCCCACTCTGTGGCAAAGGCAGTCTTGTGCCTGTCGTCAGGGTGCACTTGCACTGGATTATAGCCAGAGAAGCCATCCAGGAAGCTGTAGGCTTCTTTGCCTACTACTCTCTCCAGCATGTGCTCGGTATACGGTAAGGGGTAGTTGTCCCTCTTTGTAGCAGTATTAACTTTCTTGTAATTCACGCACACTCGAATTTTACCATTCTTTTTCATAACGATCAGTATAGGTGATACCCAATCCGTGTGCTCAATCTCATATATAAATCCCGTCTTCAGGAGCTTATCGATTTCCTCCTTCACTGCATAGGCGTGTTTGGGATTCATAGGGTAAGGTTGTTGCTTTGTTGGCACCGCATCTAGAACCATTGGGATATTATGGGTCACAACCTTAGGATCGACTCCTTTAAGTTCTTCCAAGGACCAGGCAAACACATCGACATACTCTCGTAGGAGAGCAATAAGTATAGCCTCCTCATCCTTGGTCAAGTCGTCAGCAATGAACACAGGTCGAGGCTTCTGGCCTTCCCCTGCCAAGTTGACTTTCTTCACCTTGGCGGGTCTCTCAATTGGCTCACTGGTTTGCCCTTGTCTCTTTGCTCCTAGCAGAATCACCACTCTATCATCCTTCTTAAACTTTGTGAAGTGTTTGGGGAGATCCTGCAGCTTCTTTTGCCTCTCTGCTTCTGAGTCCTTAGTTTGCTTATCCTAGCCTCCTCCTTTAGCCGTCTACGCCTTAGGTGGACTGGCAAGTCCCCTTTGGTGCGTCTGACCTTAGAGGGTTGGGGTATTTCGGGATCACTCTTTGTTCTGACTTCTGACTCCGAGTTAAACTCACATCCCTCGCTTGAGGAAGGAGTTTCGCCAGGGGGTCGTAATTCAGTGGTGTATCCATCTTAAGCACTAGAACTACCAGTGGTTGCGCCACTCCTGCCTGCTCATAATCTATGGCTCCTACGTGCTCCAACCAGGATCTATCGCACTCCATCCGCATGACTCCTCTTTCATTCCAGCCTGCCCTTTCCCTTCTAGGCCTAGAGTCTGCCTTGATCTGTTCGATCGTTCCCCCTTCAGTGTCATATTCTATCGTGTCTAACTCTTCTTCACTCTTGTCTCCAATAGAGCGGCAATCCTCGTACTCCTCATCATCAAAGTCTTGCCCCTCTGACTGCTTGTCATCCCCCAGGCTTTCCTCTCCAATCTCCTTTTTGTCAGTGACTAAAGCCCAATTATATAATAGGTTCAAGTTGTGAATTTTGGTCCATTTCCACTCAAGCTTAGCCAAAAGATCACTTAGGGGTTTTAGATTGGCAGCCATATTGCCCTTCAGTTTATTGGTCAGGCACTCTATGATTTCTTGAATCTCGAGCTTGTTGGTGGGGATATGAAACGAGACCGATTTCCCTGGGTTATGTGAGCTTCCTGCCATCATGCAGAGTGGCACGATGGGCTCCCTTGCTGGCATGCTTGGGGATTTAGCAGCTTGCCTATATAGCTCTTCCTCATCTGAGAACGGTAGGTCAATGGTTGCCAAGACGTGCATCCAATCCCGCTCATCCTCAGGGCAAGGGATGTACTTGATCAATGACCCATAGGGTTTGCTTGCGTGTGCATCACCTTTTAGCATGGTTGAGATAGCATCAAGGTTGGTTGGGGTAGTCTTCCAGGTATCCATCTCAACCCTTACCGCTTTTGTTCTATTCCCCAAGAAGATGAGATTGTTACCCCAATCTTCAATAACTTGAGCGTTCCTCATCCAAGATCGGCCTAGCAGTATGTCCTAGTCCACTCCCTTCATGACAATGAAGTTCACGAAAAACTGCACCCTTGTGACCTTCACTGGCCAGCTCTTTAGGACCCCAAATGGTCTGACCTTCATTTCATTGGCCAATGTGACATTGAACCTAGCCCTTTCCACGGGTGGGTTTTCCCAGGCCTGTAGAATTGCGTGGCTCAAGACACTGACACCGGCGCCTGTGTCTACGATTCCTTTTCATGTTACATCCCCCAAGGCTAAGATAGGTAAGACTGCATGCATCTCAGTGCCTTCCCAAAAAGCATTGACGTGCAGTGACCTTGGAACTTAGTGTAGCGTTAGGCTTGGAATCTGTGTGACTGCATCCTGCTCTTGCAAGTCAGCGGTAGTGTGCTCCTCTTTTCCCTCCACCCAGTGCTTTAATTCTTGCCATAAGGAAGGGTGCTGCTGAAGCAGATCTCCTAGGCTCAAGGTTACTAGCGTGGTTGCTAAAGTGGTGAGGAGGTTGCTGGGTGGTTTCCTTCCTCCTTGGTCAGCATGTAATCTTGCTGACATGCTTCTTCCTGGTCTTGCCTCTGTGGCATCTCATGTGGTGTGGGTGCGTTCCCCGATTGAGGTCGTGACAGTGAAACGGGTGTACTCACACTAGAGAGGTCTTCAATTTGGTCTTCTAGTATGGGCTCTACGTCCTTAAGGTATTCATGGGCATCCTTGACCCACTCCTTAACTTTGGCTTTAGCCTCGAGTTGCCGTTTGGGGTAGGGGTATTCCCCTACCTTGGCACTCCCTAGTTCTACTGTCTTAGGAGCTGAGGTCTCTGCCTTTGCATCAATGACCCTCTTTCTTATCACTAGCGTTGTAGCTTCCTCAGTCTTAAGGGTAATCTTTGGGTCTGTTCTCTTTCTCCTTCTCCTCTGGCTTTTCTTTCCCAATGAGGCTGCATCCAGGTTACTTGGCCCAGGCAATGAGATGCCTACCTATTTTGTCTGTGCTCGCATCATGACATGTAGTGGGATGGGCATATCCTCACTATCAAAGGTCTCCACACCAAACAGCCCCAAGGGTACTGAGGGCACGTTGGCAGAACTAGTTGATGGCTTCCGTCTAGGACAGTCAAGAAATAGGTGTGTGATTCCACACTCGGTGCATCGAAGGTCAGCTTTGTCCTTGTTTGCCTGTTCCCTTTCCGGGCAGCGTGATGAAATATGGCTTGGATGACCGCAAGTCCAGCATGAGATTGGATATTGGCTTGGTCCTCCAAAGCCTCTGCCTCTTCCTCAACCTAGCACCATCACCGGTACTAGTTGATAGTCCATCAGGACTAGATTGACTTCCTCATCATAGGATATGTATGGGTTCACGTAGGTCTCCTCTTCACTAGGTTCTTCCACATATTGAACAAGAGTGTCACTCAGTGGATGGGTTACATAGGGCCCTGGTGGTCTGGGTATGCCTGTTGGGTTCATCTCTAGCCTAGGAATGGCCGGTCTTGTGTCATTTGGTACTGAAAGCGCCAACTGGGCTCCCCTGCCAAAGAGGTTAGGTGGCATGTTGCCTAAGTATAGAGGGTTGTATTGCTGCGCATATGGGAATATCCTTGGCAGCCTGCAATGTAATGCGTCATGACCAAACCTATCGCAGTTCGAGCACGGCCGAGATCTAGGATCTTGGCACTCGGCTGGGAGGTGGTCACCGCCACAATGTATACACTGCATATGCGATCACACAGGTTTCCTCATTTGGTCTTGCAATCATACAAGATCCATTCTCACCTCAACTAGCTCTTGGCCTTGGTCAACACTCTTTCCCTTATCCTATATGCTAGAGTTCTCTCTCTCTCCTGAAACTGTTGACTACTCTGGAGCTCTCTGACTTGTATTGTCCCCACTAGTGTTCCTCATGCTTCGCTCCCTAAGTTGATTGTCCACCCTTATTGCCTCTTCAAAGACTCTAGCTAGCACGTCTCGGTGTAGAGTGGAGTTACTAGCCAAAGCCTTGTAGAGCTCCTTGCTTCGAATTTCATTTATAAATATGGTAGACACAGCCTTCTCGTTAGGTCACTCATTTGCAGGGATCCTCTTGAAGAGGCTACGCACATGAGTGACATAGTCCCTTACGTCTTCCTTTTCCCTCTGATTGACATTCATCAACCGGACGATGAGATTGTCAGAGTACCCTACCTCAGAGAATCTCTTGATAAAGAGGTCCTTAAGACAGGTAAAGTTCGTAAGCTCAACTGCATCTAGACTAGTGTACCAAATTCTCCCCTTATATCTTAAGCACAGACCAAAAGCTTAAGAGCATTGTGCAAGGTCCGTGAGACCATTTGCTTCACAAACTTGTTCAAATTGCTCCACAAAGCTATATGGGCCATTGCTAGGTTCATACTTGTCTAGCTGCTTTGCTACAATAGGGATTCTAGATTTCCCCTTTGCCCCTTGCATGACCCCTAATCCCGAGAGTAATGCGGTGGCTAAGGCTGTTGCGCTCTGCTCAGCGGACGTATTGTCTATGAGCCACTTGGCTACGAGTTCATTCAACGATAAGTCAGCCTCTGCTGCTCATTCTCTCTCTGCATTTGGCCGTGCTTTGGCTGCACTAGCCAAGGCTGGCCTCGTACATGTCTACATCTTGTTGGAGTTTCCTAGCCTTCTGCTCGTGGTTATAGGCAATTATGCTCTCTAGTGCCTTTCTAATCGCCTTTATTTCCTCTTCTAGGCTTGCTACCACTTCCTCTAATGGTCTGCCCTGAACTACCATCCTAGTCAACAAGTTGTACTCATTGACTAACTCCTGCACTAAGACTGGGAATTCTCCCAAGTTGGAGCCCCGAGAGGAACACCAAGGAAAAGGGAATTCTCTTGCAAGAAAATCTATCTTGTAACATCAACAAGCTTGTTTATCATGTTTCATATTGTCACAATGAAGAAAAGAACACCGGGCACAACAAATCTTCATGCAGCATCATGTAGATCTCCCACGGATTTTAATAGAATCAACCATATTCTTCAACATCTTCACAAAATCCATCAATGGAACAAAGAAAGCAAAGAAATACACCATCTTTGAATGGAAACACATCACATAGTATTCATCTTCAATATCTTCATAGTCTTCTCTCTCAATCTCTCATATACAATCACTCTGTTTGAGTAGAATTGGCTATCTCTGACTCTCTCTCTATCTTACTCCATCAATAATACATCATATCCTCACTACAATCTCTCAAAAATTACCCTCAATAATCACTCTTAGGTCGTGGATACCCCTCCCAAGAGGTATGTCTGATATGAAGAGTCACCAGAGCCACTACAGTGTCCTTTCATAGCTCACTACTGTCACTTCACTCTAGTCTTCTCTTGAGTCTTCAACAGCTACTTCTTCCACTTCTTTCAGCTCTTTTGCACTTGTATTCACCTCTTTCCAAGGCTAGAAAACTTTCCCAAAGTCACACATACATTCCACAGAACACTTACAGAAGCATACAGAACAGTCTACAGAATAGTACCAGAACAGCTACAGTACAGAACAGAACAGAAGCAGAACAGTCTACAGAAGACCTACAGAAGGTTACAGAAGATCATCAAAACCACATAACTCACTCTCAAACCATTTCAAACTCTCACAAACCATTCAATAAGCTTTCACAATATCTCATTCTTCATCAATCAATACTCCTTCCCTCCTTACAGAAGACAATCAGAACAAAACAGACCAAAACAGAACAAAACAGAAGGTATACAGAACCATTCAGAACCTATCAGAACATCACAGAACCACCAACAAACATCACGAACTTCCAAAACACAATCAATATCATCCAAAACACTCTCAAACCACTTCCAAATCAATCAATCATCTCATAAAATCAACCATTCAGCTCTCAAAAACAACAAAAATCAGCCAAAAAACAAGTCATTTCAACACTCAACACAAGTCCAGACAGTCCTCTCCTTGTCCGCCTCGTGATCCTGACATTGCTCCCACTTCCAGCTCCACAAGGTCATTGATCAATTTGAGTAGCTCCGGCAGCATCCGATCCTCTATGTTGTCACCTTCTGGATCTTCGTGTCCTCTTAAGGTTCTACTGATGGGGCTCTTAGACACCCAACTATGTTTTGGGATCTTCTCCTAATAGTGGGTTCCTTGATGTTATTATATCTCCTGATGAGTTCCTTGTTATTGAAAGCAGTTGTCAATCTTATTCACAAGTTGTGCTTCTTGCTTTCTAGAGCTCAGTGCGAAAACAGGCTTTTTCTTTTCTTGTAGTGCACCTTTGGTGATAAAATCAAAAGTGAGGTGCGGATGCAGGAAATGCTCAATGCAAACTCCACTCTTCCCCTCACGTTCGTAGCCTGATATGGCTCTAAGCGCAGGTTCTAGCTTATCCAAGGTCTTACTGAAAGTCCATGCTGTGTTCTCTATTTTGCTTCAGGGTTGGTTGGTTGGTTACCAAGATTCAAGTCAAGTTCTAAATTCGGTCCGCTCAATGTCTAGCTGTTTGGGGTGAATCCTCGATTATCCTGTCTGGTCTTTAGCTTCTAAGGGCTAAATTGGGTTTCCAGGGGGGTCAGAGATGTGAACAGGGTGGCCATGACTATTAGGCAGGTTCAAAAACCCTCTATTTTAAGTTTTGGTGAAGTGGTCCGATTCTGGGAATCGGACGGGTTGGTCCGATTTTGAGACTCAGACAAGGTGGTCCGATTGTGGGACTCAGACAAGGTGGTCTGATTTTGAGACTCAGACAGGGTGGTCTGATTTTGAGACTCTGACACGTGGTCCGATTTTGGCATTGGGTCCGACTGCTAGAATCAGATCGGACGGGGTGGTCCGATTCTCGTAGTCGGACGGTCCGACTCCAGAAATCGGGTGGTTTGATTCTGGGAATCGGACCCAGACAACTTGGTCCGACTGCGCAGACAAGAGCCCGTGGGTTGCGCGCAATGACTCAAGCTCAGTGCCTACTCCATGGAATCATCTAGTGCCTTCTAGATAGGTGCAAAACACTACAAGGAAATTCCAAACATACTTGGAATCACTATGGTGCTCGAATCGAACGACACTCCAGAATTTGTGCCCCTATTTCCCTGTTTCCAGTAGCAACAGAACCCTTTCTGTTTTCCTTCTTTTTCCTATCCTAATCTTAACCTAATGCAACAAAAATAAAAAACAGAGATGGAGATGGATGGTCCTACTCTAATATTCAACAACAAATCAAAATACTTACTTGCTCCAAGGATTAAAACCTCCTAAATCTCCTAACTATCTCGAGCACCGGTTCGGGCTACAAACCCTACTTCTATGCTCGATTCGATGCGCGCGGCGCTCGAGGCTCGATTCCATCGGTCCCAACAACGAAACCAAAATGAAGGGGAGCTACGGAGCTCTACCCTGAGACCTACAGACCGCTTATTGATCAAGAATTTCAAGCCTAATAGCCATGGCTACCTCTCACATAGCTGACGCGCAATGCCTACCTTATGGGTGTAGTGAGCTTTCCTTGATGCTCGATCGAGTTCCCTCCTCTCTCTTGCACTCTGGTAGCTCCATGATCCTTGTGGCAAGCTCAAGCAAGCTCAAGCCCTCTCCGTCAAGCTCCATCCTCCATAGCCGCGCGAGAAAAGAGAAGAGAAGAGAAGAAGAGAAGATGAAGAGAGAAGATGGGGAGCTTCTTCTCCACGATCCCTCAGTCTCACACACTCACTCCCTCAATCCCTCACTCAAGCACAAGCAAGAAGGCAAGAAACAAGAGAAGAAGAAGAATAAGCTTTGGCCACACACAAGAATGAGCTTCTCATTCACTTTTCAACTTTATATACAAAACCCTAAATCCCTTTTATTCAGTCATCCCCTTATCCCCTTTTTTACATGGCCGGCCGTGGCCTAGGCCCTCTTTTCCTATTTCCCACCGTTCTAACTTATCCCATTCCCAATACTGCATACAATTTGCACAAGAGTGAGCCTGGCACTCTTTTACAAGGATTCGGGAGCGCTTTCACAATTATAGAGGTCGTCATTCAAAATTTTCAGGGTCTAACTTCCATCCGGGGTGCCTTTTCCTTCCTTTGTCTTATGCCCTTTTGGTTGTCTCCTTTTTTCATTTTCCCACTCCTCCGTGCTGCAGTAAACATGTCTCAAGAAGTGTGTCATTAAATCTAAGCTAGTCAACAAGGGGGTTTGCTAGAAATTTGAGAAATTACAACAAATCTTAGCAAGGTTGCTAATCTACAAGTAGAGTAACTCGCATGCAAGTGTAGAAGACCGAATTTGTACTTACATGTTCTCAAATCAAGGGGTAAATATGCGAGTTTGATGCTAGTCATTACCTTGAGGGTTGAAAATAATATATATTCTCTCTCTCTCTCTCTTCTCTCTCTCTCTCTCTCTCTCTCTCTCTCTCTCTCTCTCTCTCTCTCTCTCTCGTTTATTCTCCCTCATTTGTCAAATGTATGCTAAATCTGGCAATGAAAATGAGAGATTTTAAGCTGATTGTATTATAGTTGTTGGTTTGCTAATCTCAATGTGTAACTAACAAGGATTTAGGATTTGCATGCAAAAGTGAAATTCGTGTATATTTTTCTCAGTGAGTATAATATATCTGCCCTTAGCCTGGCTAGGAGAGAAGATGTTTGATAGTTGCTCAGACACCTATCTTGAAGAGCATCGTTTGAACCCCTTGGAATTGATGAACTTAGCTAGTCAAGTGACTTTTGAGTCTACCTCATAGCAAAACATATGGCCTCGACCCACTAGGTTTGACATGAGGGAGGGTGAGCATGTCACAATGAATTAAGAAGGTCACTGATGTAAATTCAACTAGTGGATAACAAAGTAGGTGAGATTTTGGATATATAGGTGGCCTAATTTGCATGCAATAATAAAAGGGGCAATTTGGGGCTTGACACAATTGGTCATTTGGGATTTACATGCAAGTGTTCAAGGCTTAATTTGTGCATGCATGTGCTTATGGATAGATGAGATTTTGGATATATAGATAGATTGATTTGTATGCAATAATAAAAGGGGCAATTTCGGTATTGCTGTAGTTGGTCATCTGGGACTTGCATGCTAGTGTTCAAGAGTTGAATTTTGCATGCATGTGCTTGTAAAACAAGGGGCAATTCAAGGGTTGATGTCTTTGGAGACTTGCACGCAAGTGCTCTTATAGATCCAATTTGTGCTTGGATGTACATCGGATCAATGGATAAATTAAACTTTGTAGTTGCTAGTTATAGAGGATATCTTATTATTCTAAATATTGTTGGAGAATTGGCTCATTCAATTCTTAGTTGTACAATAGGTGTTTGAAACTAATGTGAAAAGAAATATTGCAAGGTGTGCCAACATTTTTGAGTCAATTGGGTATAGACTCATCTCAATTTCATGGGGCAGTCTAGCCTAGTGTGATAAAATGTTAAATTCAATTTAATAATTTATTTGATGAATTTTATTACTTGTTGTGAATTGATGCAAATTGGTAAATTTTAGGATTTCACCACCCTTTTGTAAAAAGCAAGGTTGATTTCATTGTTCCATCACTAGGATAGATAAACTCCGCTCAAGGTACTTGAGTGCAAGTTAGGATTGTAAAAAATTTGAAAAACATGTTCTTATTTGTCATAAACTTTAGCAAGCATTTCTTCTTAAGTGATGAAGAATCACATTATGATGATGTCTCATAAGAAGACAATGCAAATAATACCTCTATTGATCTTGGAATGGGCTCATAGTCTAGGTAGCATGCTATAAAGCTAGTTTTGTTAATGAAATTGGAAAACTTCAATCCATAGAAATGCTAAAAATTAGTAATAAGAACAAAAGGATTCAAATGCATGGGAATCTTGGAAATGCAAATATTATGCATTTTGGATAGGAAGATATGCATCCAAATGTGGTGATACCTGTGATGAACTTGCATTACATCCTTTGGATAGTCATAGTAGTGATTCTTTGGGAATGCTTGGTACTAATATTTTTAGTAAAATAGCCAGTAATGCATGGAATATACATGAATATATATATTGGATTGGTAGTGCAATGCAAAATCCCATATACAATCACATTGGAATGGTCAGTTTTGCAAATGTGAATGTTTGGCAATGCAATCGATTACTCCTAGTACATTCCGTACACATGAGATTGGGGATCGTCAACTAGATGCAATGTTTATTAATAGAGTACATCAGGAATACATCTCATAGGGTATTAGAGCCTGTGTATATGTGCATATAGAGGTATTTTATACTAGCCAACTAGCCATTTTTTGGTATTATTTTCAGCCTTTTATAGGTTCCTCTCTCCCACTATTAGTTACTTCAGTCATTCACTTAGATACTCATCCTACAACATGAAGCTAGAGAGAGAGAGAGAGAGAGAGAGAGAGAGAGAGAGAGAGAGAGAGAGAGAGAGAGAGAGAGAGAGAACAATGCACATTGCTAGTGACTCACAACCTATGTCTTTGTATCCTTTTCGAGCCTTAGTGTATGGATTCCATTTTTCGAGTATATATTCTTTGATTTCTCGTGTTCTTGCAGAGTTTTCTTATGTTCTTTGTATTCATTACAATCCATATCAATTGTATCTCTTTGCTTCTATTGCTCCATAATTTTCTAATATGGTATCAAAGCTTGTTCCTCTTGGTTCTAGTGCTACTTGCTATGTTTTGAATGCTATTTTAAATGTGTTGCACATAAACAGTTGCAATAACTTGTATTTCGTGTTGCCTACATTCAATTAGGTCCATGTGGCTAAGTAGAGTGTTTCAAGGCAATTTCTAACCATTTGTTGGCCTTTTATAGCTTGTGTTTTGATGCTACCCTTGTGTTTTGTAGAATTTTCCTACATTTTACTTCATTTGTAGAGTTATTTTTGTTTAGACAACATCCATGTGGCTAAGTAGAGTGTTTTGAGGCAATTTCTAGCCATTAGGTGGCATTTAATAGCTTGTTCTTTGATGTTGCCCTTGTGTTTTGAAGATTTTGCCTACATTTTGCTTCATTTGCAAAGTTATTTTTGTTAGATGATCGATATTTCACCCATGTAGTTGATGATTTTGTCATTTTGCAGTCAACTTTTTAAAATAGATATACTCATCTCTCACTTAAGAACATTGAGCACTCTCTACTTGATGAATAAACTAAACATAAAAACAAAGATGCAAAGGAAGCTGTCTCAACACATAAAGATAGTATGTTGTACACCAAAGGAAATTATGGAGCAAGGGCCAAGACTAAGGATTTAACTCTGACAACAAAGATTGGATGACATGTCATTATTGTGGTAAGACTGGCCACATAGCTAGTGAATGTTTCCACTGTAAAAGAGCACAACAAGTGCAGAACGGTAACCGTCATCAAACACAGTTCATGAATGAAGAAGATGCTTCTGCTATCAACAACAACTCTGACAAATTGTTTTGAAGAAATTATCTTTCCCATAGTGCATCTTATGTTTTCCCATAGTGGATTTTGTTTCCCTTAATTGATTTGGTTTTTAAAACAAAACCATTGCCAAAGATGTAAAGTTTCAAGCTTTAACTTGACTAGGCTGCCTATGAGCTAGTCTCTTGAGGCCATGTCATCATGTAGGGGGGGCAAAAGCCAGCAAGTGTAGGAACTCATCATTTGAGGGAGGGTGTTGAAAGATATGACAAATGATGTATGCTCCAAGAAGAGATGTCCTGAATCCCATATGCATAGTGAGGAGAGTAGAACAACCCAACTACTATAAAGCATTGTACTTGACTATCACTTTCAAGATGAGTAATGCAATATCATGATGCTTTGTACTTTTAGTTAGTGTCATTGTCATTATCAGTCTCTTACAAGATTGTGTTTATGAGTCCAAGATTCCATCTTGGAACCTAATTCACTTGTGTAATAGTTGGTCTATTCATTTCTCATGTCACTGTGAATCTAGTCTTCATCTTCCAACCTCCATAGCTGCCATGCTCTAGATCTGTGTTTTCGACATTTTGATGTATCTTTGAAGAAGTTCTTTTGACAATCACCTCCTAGAGGACATTTTTAGAAGTGTGGGAGAAGTTATATCTTATGTATGAGGTTTCATCAAACATGCCAGTTGTGACCCCCTATGGTCAACTCTAAACTATTAGGCTCATGGCGATTGATATGATTGAGTCATTCCTTCTTCGGGTGACACAAATACAGGTTCAACTTTGACACATGTAGTCCGATCTTTGAAAAACACATCTTGTGGGCTCTCAAATTTGATGATGTGGCCAACACCTTATGAGCACAAATATCAATAACACTTAACTTTAAGCATATGAACTCTATGTTGCTCGAGGGTCAGACTTCTTTGCATTTATAAGGGAAGCTACCATCTTGATATGGTAGAAAATAGGAAGCTTTTATAGCTTCAAAGAGGGATGAAAAGTAGAAGAATAAAGCATGAGGTTATCATTCTAGCAAGGAGCATCTTTGAAAGGAGTGCAAGGAACTAGTGGTACAATGGAAGGAGAAGGAGAAGAATAAAGAGAACAGTGGGGAATCTTTTGATGAGTCATCATACTCATACTCTTTAGATTTAAATTTCAATTTTGGCCCTTCGACAAAGGAAAAGGCCAAAGCTACAACAAGATTCAAATATGAGTACTTTCTATGGTCAAGGATTGGTACGATTGATATCAACCTTAGTGTCTTTCAAAGGCACCTTGGTGGCTTGATCATTCACTACTTGATTATCCATGGTCCCATCTTATGCTCATTTTTGCATGTACTATGATAAGGGATTATCATTGTATATTTTATATAGCGATTACCCATAGTTTGAGAGATGGTGTTGGCAAAGTACATCTCATAAGGTGTCAGATTCTATCTATGTGTTTTATGCTAGAGGCATTTAATGCTAGTTGATTGGATCTTTTGTGCCAATTTTATGCTAGTCTATTGATTTTTTTGGTGGCCTATTTATGAGGTGCTCCCCTCTCACTGTTAGGTACTTCAGTAGTTCATTCAGATACTCATCCTACAACATGAGTGCTTTCAACTAGGGTGAGGGAGATTGGTGTACATTGTTGGTGGCTCATTGTCCATACCTTTGTATTGTTCTTGATCCTTGGTATATGGATTCTACTTCTTGAGTCTATTCTCTTTGAGTTCATATGTTCTTGCAATGTTCTCTTCTATTCTTTGTGGTCATTACAATCTATATTAGCATTCTCTCTTTGCTTCCATTACTCCACACTTTTCTAACAATGTTTAATGTTGGTAAAGCTGGAATTGCAACAAATGCACCATTTGTACAACAATCTAAAAGTTTAGAGGATCTTGGTGATCCTAAGGGAAAATGCATAAAACCTAGTGCAAGTTTTGGGGCAAGTCAAGTTAGAGGTAAAGGCACTTATGTATGGATGCAAATGAATGGAGGGTGGTGACATCACAAATCATCCTCAGTGTTGTCCTTTATCTCAATTTGTTTCAATTGGAGCTAACTTTGGATGAAGCTTATTCAAGCTCAATAAAGCATAGAGGGTCAAGAATATTACCTAATGCTGCTCAAAGGGGAGGTTGCACCTCCACTCCCCTAGTGATGGATAACTGGGACATATAGTGGATCTCAGATGTACTGAGTTTACATCTAAGGTATTGCATGTTGATAATATTTTTTCCATTGGATTTGTAACATTCCACCACTGTATACGAACTCCCCCCCCTTTGATGAAGGGAATTTATTATTTTTTTAAATTATTCCCCCCTAGTCTCGCCGTTGAACAGGTGGCGAGGGGAAGGAAGATGACGACGACAGTCGACGTGGACGGGAGGGAGATGAGGTTGACGATGATGTCGAGATGGGAGAAAGGGAATCTGTCAAAGACAATGATGTCGATGATGGAGAGGGAGAGGCCACGGGCCTACTATCCCTCCGTAGCGCCATGCAATTGACAGGTGGTGGGTGGGGGAGACCACCACTACTCCACATCCCCCCCTCTCCCAAAGGGAACAAAGGATTTACCACCTCTTGCCCCTTGGTTGCCGTGAGAGAGAGAGAGAGAGAGAGAGAGAGAAGAAGAAGAAGAAGAGGAGGAGGAGGAGGGAGAGAGAGAGTGAGAGAGAGACTTTCTGAAGGATCCCATTCCCCTTCCCCTCCTTAGAGGGTGACCACACACGATTACCCGTAGCCTCATCTCCCCGAGTTTATCTCCACCCCCTTTTTTGTAATAGAAGAGAGTTTCCCCGACACACTATTCTCTCCAACGAGGGAGAGAGAGATTTATAGCCTAAAGGTATGGCTTCATTCATCAAGTGCTTGAGGATAAGCAAGTTGGGCTTGTCAAAGCTTATACTCATGGTAAACCTACAAACTTTCTCACCAAATTGTTTCCTCTAGAAATTTTGTAGATTGCAAGGATTTGATGGGCATTGGGTGAGGGTAACTCACATGTATTATATCTCACACATTCTCTCATTCTTTTGCCTCCCTTAAAGGCACATTGGCCTCTAAGTGGAGGTTATTGGGGTAAATGTGAATGCGAGTGACCACCCATCTTACTTACTAACTCTAGCTATATATATACACACTCGTTCTTTCTTCTTTAAGGGATATAAGACAATAAGGTGCTACTCACAAGAGAGCTATTGGAGGTGCCATAAATATAGCATCTCTCTCTCTCTCTCTCTCTCTCTCTCTCTCTCTCTCTCTCTCTCTCTCTCTCTCTCTCTCATAGAAGAAACTTTGTCTCATTCTCGTGAGGATCGACCCACTAGATCCTAATTTGACTTTTAGGTCTCCTAACAAAATTTCTAGTGTCAAATAAGGGTAGTTGCTTATATCAATATCCAAACCAAAGTGGACTAGTGTTGCACTTGATTCATTGAGAGTGAGAAATAAAGGGGGGTTGAATGCATTATGAACCGAATGGCAAGCAAGACTGGATGAAGAAACCAAAGCTACACGGTGCCTGTGAAGACACAACGAAGAGATTGTGGGTCTTTATAAATATTTGCAAGCTTAAATGAAAAAAATAACTAAAGCCACAGAAGAACTGGAGGCGCAGAGAGGAAAGAGCACGCATATATGAAAAAGAGGTGAAAATTTTGACACAAGAGGCAGCCTTGGCACAAGAAGAGCAACAAAATTTGAGAGAAGAAATTGAAGTTCAAGAATAGAGGCTAACAGTGCTAGCTCAAAGACAGGGGGAAAGCCTAGAGGACCTGAAGAAGAGAGCAAAAGAATGGGCCAATCAAAACAAAAAAAGAGTTAAAACCTTGGCACACCATCTAGCTCAGGTGGAGAAAGACAAAGCATTGGTTGAAAGCAGAGCAACGGCCATCCACATGAATTTCAAAGCCCAGCAACACACCTTCCTCAATAAGCTACTTGATGTCACCCAGACAGAGGAAAGGGAAGTTGTTGAAATAATCAAGAAAAAGCTTGTGATTGCACACAAGGCCCTGAAGGCAGGCATGCAGATGTCAGTGCAACAAGTGGGAATCCGCCTAAGCTTCGAAGAACAAAGAAAGTATATGTTACAAGCAGGCCTGACCCCACAAGAGGTGGACGCATTAGGGTTTGTCGAAGGGGCACAATAGGAAGCCCAACAAGAGGAAGAGGCTAGACTGAACTTTGAGATGGGACCTCATGAAGAGAAATTTGTCCCACCGCCTCCTTCTCCACCCCCAGAAGACGAGCAACCAACAGACATCTCTGCCAAGAGGAGACATCACTGAAAGAAAAGAGGAAACAGATGGTGGAGGAAGCCAAGAGAAGATTGAATGCTAGACCATTAATAGGTCCAACTACACCCGTTCCACCAAACTCAGATGAACTCCTATCAAGCTTCCATGCAGATCTCATTGCTTGTGAGCAACAAGAGAATGCACAATGCCCTTTGATCTTAATTTCCACTTCCCTACCAACTTGCACCGAGTCCTACCCATTAAGATGGTGGAAAAGGTGATTGCCATTGGAAACATGCTAGGAGACAAATGGCTAGCAAAGAGAGAACAAAACCCCACCCTCTAGGGCATAGAGGATGCGGAATTTTGGCAAGACAAGGTTTTTGAGCTCCCGAGATTAGTGCTGGTCTATGAGTACCAGCCTACATGGAGAAGGCACCTGTGTGACATAAATATGGACACTTGGGTGGCTTTCTGCAACACCCTCCCATTCGAGCGCAACAACCCGATATTCCTGCCACACCCCCGAAGAATGGGGTGATAGGCTACGCACATTGCACCTCCCTTATACACAAATTGGGTCCTCAAGTGAGGGACAACACCCAGGCTCGACCCAACTCCTAGTCCCACTAGCATGAGCACTATGCACCACACAGCAAAGCACCACATCCCCAGGTAGTGCACCTTTTTTTCTTTTCAGCTACAACAAGGCTCCAATCCTCCAACTTCGGAGGCCCCATCATCCATGCAATGTGCTCCCAGCCTCCACCACCTTAACCAGGTGATCCGTTTCTTTCTAAGTCAAATTCCCCTGTCATCATCAACTCATACGTCTACTTTTTCTCATCGAACCTTCATCAGCTTAAAACTACAAGTGTCCTGGAACTTGCACCCGTCTAGGAGGGAGGTCATCTTATGCAACATGTCACCATGCAGGCAAACGAAGGGAGGGGCAAACCGAGGTAGACCCAATCAAAAAGTGAATGAAGAAGCTCATTTGGAACAATGCAAGAGAAGGCAAGCTCACAATGGAAAAGGGGGAGGCCCTATCAAGGATAAAGGATTCCCTCTCAAGGATGGAGATAAGAATTGAATATTCTAGCAAGGCTCTCTTAAGGATGAGGGAGAGCCTCCGTGGGCTCTCACAAGAAAAGCGTGATGCACAATGTAATTCATTTTATCAACATGCCAAACTAGTAAATGGACAAGGCAACTTAACGGGAATAGGGCAAAGCCATGTTAAGATCGCAACGTAGCAACCACAGAGGGAACCAAGACGAATCTATCTAATACCATCGTCAATTTCAAAGACAAATCTGTCCACCTGCCATTCTCTAAAGGGGGATTCATCCAACACCATATTTAATTTTAAAGGACAGATCCATTCAAGGCTAGTGTCAAAGAGGGACCCACCCCAACTACATCTTCAATTTCAAGGGTCGGTCCCTATCCAACACCATCCCCCGCAAGGGCTTGTATACAAACTTAAAAAAGCCATCTAGCTACACACATCCCACCTTTCAACTACTACACATTAGTGCCATGGGACTACCACTAAACTAGGAGGGGGGGTAATGTTAACCTTAACACAAGAAGAAAGTAGAAAAAGTGAAAAAGTGCAAGTTGCATCACCTAAAAGAGATAGCCTAGGAAGGAATCGACGCAACAGAAGAGGCAAGATGAAAAATGGCTAAAAGCGCAAGGGTAGCCTCTAAAAACAATACAAAGGTAAAATTGCATTCATTAACGCAAGGCACCCCTAAAACCGTTGTAAAAGAGCGCCATGCTTCCTCCTATGCAAATTGTAAAAGATAGGTGGGCATAGGTAAGAAAGAAGGCAAATAGAAGATGCATAGAAGGAAATGGAAAAAGGACCTTGTCACAATAGCCGATCATGTAAAAAAGAGAGTAAGGGGATGACCGCCCAAAAGGGATTTAAGGTTTTGTATATAAAGTTGAAAAGTGAATGAAGAGCTCGTTCTTTGGTGTGTGGCAAAGTGGACTCTTCTTCTTCTCTCCTTCTCTTTACTTGCTTGCTTGTGACTGCTTGAGGGAGGGAGTGTGAGTGAGTGAGGGAGTGTGTGAGTGAGGGTGAGGGAACTTGGAAGTGAAGCCATCCACCATCTCCTCTCTTCTTCTTCTCTTCTCTTGTGTCTTGCGCGTGGCTATGGAGGATGGAGCTTGGAGGAAGAGGCTTGAGGATGCTTGAGCTTGCATCAAATTGTGGAGCTATCCGTGAAGCAACTCAATCGAGCATCAAGATAAACTCACTACACTCATAGAGAGGGATAGCGCGTTAGCTATGTGAGAGGTAGCCATTAGTGCTCACTTGAAACACTTGAAGGAATAAGCAGTCCATGGGTCTTGTCGGTTGAGCAAGAGCTCCCTTTACAGCTACTATTGACTTATATGAGTATGATGCAATATAACACGGATACCAAGCCTAACGCTACACTCAGTGCCCAATTCCTTGCATGTTAATGCTTTCTGGGAAGGCACCAAAACGCATGCAGTGTTGCCAGTCCTAGCTTTGGGCAACACCACAATAAAGGGAATCATAGAAATGGGGGCAGGAGTCAGTGTGCTTAGCCACGCAATGCTCTAGGCTTGGGTTAACCCACCTATCAAGAATTCTAGATTTCATGTTACACTGGCTAACGGAATGAAAGTAAAGCCATTCAAAGTACTAAATAATTGGCCATTGAAGATCATAGGAGTCTACTTTTCTAAAGACTTCATAGTCATGAGAGGAGTGGACTATGACATCCTATTAGGCCAACCCTAGATGCGCAATGTACAAGTCATAGAAGACTGGGGCAACGGTCTAATATTCTTAGGCAATTGAATGGAAGCGGTAAGGGTAGAGATGGATACTTGGAAGACTATGCCAGTCGACTTAGATACCATCTCAACCATGCTGAAGGGTGATGCACTAGTTAGAAAATAGTACAAGCCGCTCACCAAGTACATCCCTTGTCTTAAGGATGAGCGAGATTGGATGCATGTGCTAACCATAATCGATCTGCCATTCTTGAAGATAATGAGAAGTATGAGCAAACTACTAAGGCAATTGGTAAGCCTAGTGACACGCCCTCAATACCAATCTGCATGATGATGGCTAGGAGCTCTCATAGACAACCCAAACTTGTCATATTCCATGTACTGAACAACAAGCAAGAAACCCTTGAGATGAGCATCTAATGAACAAGCTAGGCAGAAACCCAGCAGCCAATCTCAAACTGCTCAACGATCCCTTGGACGAACCCAAGTGGCGGTGGACCAAGGTTCACAATTTGAACTTAATTTACAATTGGGCCTTATTCACCGATGGAAAGGAAACACTACATCTCAAGACTTAGGAGACAACAAGCAGTCGGATGAGGATAGTTCTAACAACGAATACGAGGACTGCTACTCCTTCAGTGATGAGAGTGAAGGAGAGATCGATACAATAGAATACGACACTGAGGGACATATAATTGAGCAAATACGGGCAAACTCCAAACCGCAAAAGAAGAACATGTTTAGAATCTAGAGAGGAGTCATGCGCATGGATGGTGATCGCACGTGGTTGGAGCATATAGGAGCAATTGACTATGAGCAAGCAGGCCTGGTCCAATCGAGTGCCGCACCATTATTCAGGATAGATTCACCCTCTAAGCTATGACCACCAAGAGAGACCCCCTCTTCTAGCAAAGGTAGAGAGTTTGATTCAGAGTTGGAAGTAAGCTCAGACAATGATCCTGAAATACCTCGACCGCTTAAGACTAGACACACCAAAGGAGACTTACCACTCCACCTAAGGCATCGAAGGTGGAACAAAGAATGAAAGAAATAGCCTAAGGAACAGCAAGATGAGAGCAAAGAAAGCCACATGACCTATCAAAATGATTCACGAAGTTTAAGAAAGGTGATAGGGTAGTGATCTTGCTAGGAGTCAAACGATAAGGGCAAGCAAGTGAACCAATAGAAGGGCCAGTCAAATTCAAGGAGATTGATCTAGCTAAGGAAGGGGAGACGCCTCGACCTATCTTTATAGTTGATGACTTGACCAAAGAGAGGAGGAAGGCAGTCTCATTTTTCTCTTACGGGAGTATATAGGTGTCTTTGCTTAGTCCCTCGATGAGCTAAAAGGGGTAGATTCGAGTGTAGTGACTCACAATATACCCATGATGCCTGATGCAACGCAGGTCAAGCAGCGACCTTATCCTATGAATCCCAAGCACGTGCACCCTATCAAAGAAGAAACTAATAAATTGGTGAGAGCAGGATTCATTTACGAGATTGAGCACACATACTGGATCTCACCCATAGTGAAGTACTGAAGAAAAACAGAAATATCAAGGTGTGCGTCAACTACAAGAAAGTCAACGCTGCTACCAAGAGAGACAATTACCCATTGTCATACACTGAGCATATGCTCGAGTGAGTAGCTGGTAAAGAGGCCTATAGTTTTTTGGATGGCTTCTCAAGGTGCAATCAGGTGCAAGTACATCTTGATGATAGGCACAAGACTGCATTCGCCATTGAGTGGAGGGTATTTGCCTACATAATCATGCCCTTTGGGTTGACAAATGCACCAGCCACATTCCAAAAACTCATGTGTGCCATATTCAAAGACATCCTTAGAAAAGAGTTGAAAGTATTCATTGATTATCTGTGTGTTCACTCTAATTGGAAGGAACACCTAAACAAAACTCCGAGCGGTCTTTGAAAGATGTTCATTGTATCATCTCTCGTTGAATCCCTTGAAGTGCCAGTTCTCGGTAAAACATGGATGCATCCTAGGGCACATGGTGTCAAAGAACGACACTACCATGTGGACTTTTCAAAAGTCAGGGTTATTGTCGATTTACCACCACCATCTAATTACAAGGGAGTTTAGTGTTTCCTAGGCCATACAGGGTATTACCGAAGATTTGTACTGAAATATGCATTGATTGCTAGGCCTCTATACAAGTTATCGATAATATTTGAATGGACTGAGGAATGCCAGCACAAGCATATGAGGAATTGAAAAAGACTCTAACCACAACACTAATCCTATGAGCCCCTGGACCATAACCTTCCACATTCACATTGACACTTCGAAGTTTGCTGTGGGAGCTGTGTTGTGCCAACCTGGTGAACACAATCTAGACTATCTAGTGATCTTTGCTAGTAGACAACTCACGGATACGGATATGAACTACTCAATGAGAGAGAGAGAGGGTTTAGCCATGGTGTTTGATGTAAAGAAACTTTGGCATTATCTTTTGGTTATGCCTTTTACCTTCTTTGTTGACCATCAAGCCATCTCGTTAACAAACCTTGCACTATAGGATGCACTGCTCGATGGTTACTTCTACTTTTAGAATTCGACTTCTTCGTGGTTGTACGCAAAGGGAAGCAGCATTATACGGCTGACCATATGTCTTGCATACCCACTAGAGAAGTTGTTGCATGGCAGGGCATCACAAACGAATTGCTAGATGCACATTTGTTTAACATGTCTAGCTAACGAGATTTGTTTAGAGCTGACTTGACACCATATAGGGTAGATGGCATAGTCCAAGTGCTTGAAAACGGATTGCCTGAAAGAGCCATCGAAAAAGCCCGACTTAGGTGACTCATCCTTAAAATACATCCCTATCAGCTGGTAGAAGGCCAACTCTATAGGCAAGGGCAAGATGGGTTGCTACGAAGACGTGTGCGAGCATGAAATGCATGACATGTACTTGCAGAGGCACATGCAAGAATTGCAAGAGGACATTTCAACGGAGACACGATGGCCCGCAAGGTGCTGCAATCTCAATTGTGGTGGCCTACTCTTTTTCGAGATGCAACACGATTTGTCAAGCACTATCACAAGTGCCAAATGGACCAAGGTACCTATTCGCAAGGACCAAATGGAGTTAAGTCCAATTATTGCAAGACAACCATTGGAGAAGTGGGGGATTGACTTCATTGGGCCTATTAGTACTCGCAGGTCAAGTACATCATTGATGTGGCTCTTTCACAATATATTGGCAAATTAGATCCTAAAAAGGTACATACACACAAATACAATGTCTATCATATAATAGAGAAAAAGGCTATATTGATTTGAATAAATGATATACAAGATGTTTCTAGTTGCATATTATAACTTTTCACAATGAGTATTATCCAAACAATTCAAGGCTCTTCCTTTTTGCACTCAAGGTGCTGACCAAGTTTTGTGGAGGCTATGCCCTTCTAGTGAATCAGAGAAAATAATTCTCATCAAAAAGTTATTTGAATTACACGTGTTTGGCCTTGTGTATGGATGCCAAGCTTTAGCGAACCCCTTATTATATGATATTCATGCCATCACAACAAGGATCTAGGAGATGTTAAATTTGCATCCTTATAGAAAAAGACAATTTTTGTGGATGAAACTTTGCCTCTTGTCTCTTTTGTGTCAATATTTATAATGCAAGAGCTGTGTCTAGGTTTTACATGTCCTCTCTACTTCTTCTGGTCACATTTTTTGCTAAACTAATATATAAAATCACAGGAAAACTTCTAGTAGATCATTGCCTTTTGTGCACCACCACCATGTATTGTATGTCTAGAATATTTGGTCCCCTTGCTTGGTAATGAAAATTATTTGTTCCTTAGGTGGACCAAATCAACAAACTCCTATATTTCCCCATAAACCAAGGGTTGTAGCTGTAAATAATATGTTGTGCATAAGAAAAGAGATGGGGTTAATTAAGAGCTAAACAATTTGTTCAAAGGCATACAAACCAAATTGAAAGTTCTTTACCGTATAGAATGTGAGATTAGCATTTTTCATGGAGGTTTTAAATTTTTCAAAAGCACTTATCTCACAAAATGGGTGGAAGCACGAGCCACGAGAAAAACGATGTTAGGACCACAACTAAGTTCCTATGGGAGCAAGTGATCTCACGATTCAACTGCCCCATTGAACTGGTTAGTGATCAAGGCACGCACTTCATCAAAATGAAGTGATTGCTCACCTCCTATCCACCTTCCTGATCATCCGTGGAAAATCCTCACCTTACTACCCTTAGGTGAATGGCCAGCCTGAGTCTACTAATAAAATATTAGTGAATGTCCTTACCAAAGTAGTCACTACCTCGCGTAGTGACTGGGATAACAAACTAATGGCAACCTTATGGGCCTACCAAACAACCTATAAAACGGCTATAGGAAAAACTCCTTTCAGGTTGACCTACGAAATTGAAGCAATTCTACCAATAGAGTTCTTCATTCCTAGCTTGAGAATATCTCTTCAAGAGAGATGGGATGGAAAGGAAGCATGGACGGAGTGCCTAATTGAGCTAGAACGCTAATTGGAGGCTCGACTTCTAGCCACCCATGCACTGATATACGAGAAGGCATGACGCAAGAGTTGGTTTGACAAGCATGTGAAGCAACGAGATTTCAAACAAGGTGACTTAGTACTATTGTACTCAGTCAAAGGCCATAAGCAGAAAATGAAGTTTCAAGGGTTGAGAGCTTTCAGAGTTCGCACCATCAACCAAACCAGTAATGTAGAACTTGAAACCCTAGAGGGTGAGGGCATAAGATTTTTCAATGGCAGTTGCATAAAGAAGTACTACTCGCCCACACATCCGCTACTAAGCCTCCAATGCTAGAGTCCCCGGTCAATGTACGAGTGGCCACTATCACGAAAATGGAAGATGAAGATGAGGAAGTCGTGGCTCCAAGTTACCTACGCATGATTGTCACTGCCAACAAGCAAACACATACATTTGATGCATTGATCGATGAGGGTGCTAATTTTAATAACTTGGCTCATGATTATTGGATTCAAAGTGGTAGACCACAATTGCAGCCCACCAACGCCAAACTTAGTCCATTTGGGGGTCAATCATATGCACTTCTGGGAAAGTGCAAGGTTGCACTCTCTATCGAGTCTAAAAGCATACCAATGATCTTTTATGTGTTGTTGAATGTGAAGGATGCAAGTACAGAATTGTTGTTAGGATGTACGTTTAAAAAGTAAATGCTTTGTAATGTCGACTACCAGTCACATCGCATTCATCTAGCCATCGTCAACTTATGTATAATCACAGCTTTTAGCAAGGGCAGTGCGGCTCCATCAAAGTCTGCAAAGCCACCGGTAGAGCATCTTCATTTGAGCTTGAGCTCGGCTTTGGAATGCATTTGATGCTCCGTCTTGAATGTACATATGGCATGTATGTTACCTATGTCTAACCAGTCTTGACATGCTTAACCTATGCCACTATTATATGCTAGTTACATTGTTTGGAGTTGATTGCTACTAGTCCCTTGTCTTGGCTTGCATCTAGTTTCCTGGAACTTACTTGGGATATTTCTTGGCTTGCCAGAGTTGTATTTGGGACAGAGTTGATGTCTATGGATGCTCTAATTGTAGGCTACAGAGCCTATATGCTCATGATGTCTTATTGATGTTTGGTCTTGGATCTTTCGTCATTGGTGCTCTCATATGCATTTCTTGAGCTTCTTGGCTTGATCCATACAACTTTTGTGCCAGTGGAAGCATCATTGGATGTTTGACAGACATTGAGTAGGTGGTTTATGCTATTGAGCTTTGAGTCTTCTGAGACTGGGATCTTCTTCACTTGGATGTTGCATGGTTGATATGCCGTGGTCCGCATACATGTACTTGGGCTGATTTGGGCTTCGCACTCCCTAAGCATATACCTCTTTGTGTCAGGTCTTGCCAATGTTGTGTACACTTTCGCCTATTACACAGGGGGTGTGTCGGCTTACTAACGGATTTGTTTGACATGCTTGGGAGTTTTCTCGATGCTCGTATGACTATCATATGCTGATTTATGTCCGCTTGATGTTAGTTATGCTTTGACAGTCAGTGGTTGACTTGGTGCATTGATTTTTCCTATAGTTTGCTCTCATTGTACCTAGTTGTAATTTATTACAGCAAGCAGTTATATATGGATTGATGTGAAATTTTCATGTTGAATCATCTTGATTTTTCCTATTAAACTATTAGAGGCTTTGACTATTAGAGGCAGAGATGGTAATGGCAAGCATGACCATGGAAATGGATGTGGCAAAGACTTGCAGAAGTCTAGGTCTAAGTCGCGTGGTAAATGGCACAACAAGTCTTGTGGGAGAAATGCTAATGTGACATGTCATCATTGTGGCAAGAAGGGTCATATACACCCACAGTGTCATGAGTTGTGCAATGAGAAGTGCAAAGAGAAGGGGAAAGACAAAGTATAGGAAAAGTCCTCTAATCGCAACATTACCCCTGTGAAATCCAATGTGAAAATCAAGGAGATAAATGTCATGTGAACTGATGACTCCGATGGGGAGTACATACTTGCAGCTAGTTCTTGTGATGCTATGTGGTTGACCGATGTTCACTCTATGTATGTGCAGTGTTGGATTTTGGATTCTGGTGCTTCATTTCATGTTACACCATGCCGTGAGTGGTTTCACTCCTACCGCACTGTCTCTGGTTCAATTCGCTTAGGTGATGACATGTCACTTGCTATTGTTGGCATTGGGGATGTACGGTTACAGTTCTCTACTGGCAGTACTTTTCTATTACAGGGTCTATGTCATGTACGTGCACTTACATGCAGTCTTATGTCTGCAGGGCAACTTGATGATACTGGGTTTCATATTTCATTTCGGGATTCTGCCTGGAAGATCACCCGTGGCAAACTTGTGCTTGCTAGAGGTGCCAAAGCTGGCAACCTCTATCCTCTTGTGGTTGATGGGTCCTCTGTTGACTATGTTTTTTCAATGGTTTCCATCCCACATGTATCTCTTTGGCATGCCCGTTTGGGCCATATATCCTTGAAGGGAATGAAAATGCTTTCTGGTTTGCAATACTTACCGCCCCTTGACTACGCATGTTTTGATTCATATGAGCATTGTCTTTATGGCAGACAAACTAGGAATACACATAAGAAATCTGGTTAGGACACACATGAGTGACCCCCTGGCATTGTTAGATTCGGATGTCTGTGGGCCCATGCCCTGTCAGTCTATGGGTGGTGCAAAGTATTTTGTGACGTTCATTGACAATTTTTTGCGTAAAGTCTAGGCTTAACCCATTAAGCTTAAGTTAGAAGTCTTAGCTGTGTTTCAAAGATGGCTTGCATTGGTCGAGAACCAAATTGGGCATAGGTTGAAATGCCTTAGGACTGACAATGGGGGAGAATATGTGTCACATGCTTTTGAGCAACTATGTGACAATAGGGGTATTAAGCATCAGTTGACCGCCCCTTATAACCCACCCCAGAATGGTTTGGCTGAACGGATGAATAGAACCATCCAAGAGCGTGTACACAGTATGCTTAGCCATGCAGGCTTACCATAGAGCTTTTGGGCTGAGGCAGTCAGTGCAGTTGTGCATATCATAAATAGATTAACTTCTAGTGGTTTGGATTTCCAGGTTGCAAAGGACATATGAACTAGGAAACCTCCGTCTTATGCACATCTATGTGTCTTTGGATGTGAGGCATTCTGCCAAAGACAAGTGTACTAAGTTGGATCCTAAGAGATTCAAATGCATTTTCCTTGGCTATGGGGATGTAGGCGGCGAGATGGGTTACTGCCTGTGGGATCCACAAGCGTGAAAAGTCATCCACAGCCATAATATAGTCTTTTATGAAGACAAGATGCATAGGCAGCCTAAGAAGGTGGTAGAGATACGTAGAGTTATATTCCAGGAGGAGCCACATGCTCCTGCACAGCCAGTTGGACAGCATGCAGCACCAATTGGTACACATGCCGAGGGTGTTGGACCGGCCGTAGAGCCTGCCGTGAGATTGTCTACTAGAGATAGACATCCACCTGATAGATTTTATCCCTCGATGCATTATGTCTTGGTTACATATGCAAAAGAACCTCTCACCTATGATAAGGCTATGCACAGGGGTGACAATCACTCCTGGGAGAGGGCTATGCAATCTGAGATAGACTCCCTACAGAAGAATGACTTGGGATTTGGTTGCACTGCCTCAGGGAAAGAAGAATTTGCCATGAAAATGGGTGTACAAGTTGAAAAGTACCCCTGGAAACCCCAAGCCGACTTATAAGGCAAGACGTGTCACTAAGGGTTTTAAACAAGATCATGGAGTTGACTTTGATGAAGTCTTTTCTCCTGTGGTCAAGATGACCACCCTACACTTGGTTTTGGCCTTAGTTGTGCAGCTTGACTTGGACTTGTACCAAATGGATGTCAAGACTGCATTCTTGCATGGGGATTTGCTTGATGAGATATACATGGAACAGCCTAAGGGCTTTGCAGAACCTGGCAGGGAGCACCTAGTGTGCAAGTTGAAGAAAAGTCTTCATGTGTTGAAGCAGGTACCTAGGGAGTGGTATCATAAGCTTGATGCCTTTATACAGTCACAAGGCTATAGCATGAGTGTTATGGATCTATGTCTTTACACGAAAAAAGCCCGTGATGGCTCATTGCTTATTTTGGTCCTTTATGTGGATGATATGCTTATAGCAGGGAAAGCTCATGATGAGTTGGATGCTCTTAAATCTCAGTTGAAGAAGAGCTTTGAGATGAAGGATTTGGGACATGCCTCTCACATTCTTGGTATACGCATTAAGCACGACAAGCATCAGGGACTACTCTACCTCTCACAGAGGGAGTACATTCATAAAGTCCTTGAGTGTTTCCGCATAAAGCCTATTGGATGTCCATTACCTTCTTATGTGAAGGTTTCACAAGTCAATTGTTCGCAGACAGATGAGCAAGGTCCGAGATGGTCAAGATCCCTTATGCATCAGTCATGGGCAATTTGATATATGCCATGATAGCCACTCGTCCAGATATTTCCTTTGCAGTTGTTGTTGTGGCACGCTATATGGCTACACCTAGCAAAAAGCATTGGGATGTCATAAAGGGTATCATGAGATAACTAAAGGGCACAACAAATATGTGTATTTGCTATGGCAGCTAGGATATAGGAGTTGTGGACTACACAGACTCCGATTATGCAGGACATGCAGATAGTAGGAAGTCCACTTTTGGCAATGTCTTTATCTATGCTAGAGCTACTATTTCTTGGATGTCCACAGTTCAAAAGTGTACGGCTCTCTCTACCACTGACGTCGAGTATGTTGCAGCCACTGAGGCTTGCAAGGAGGCCATATGGTTAGGTTGTTTGGTTCATGACCTTGGGATTTGATACTATACCTACGCTGCATTTGGATTCTATGAGTGCTATTCAGCCAGCCAAGAATCTAGTCTTCCATGTGAAGATGAAACACATTGAGATGAGGTATCACTTCATACGTGGGGTCGTGGAGGACAAATCTGTTGACCTTGTCAAGATCTCCACTAACGAAAATCCTACAGATCTTCTCACGAAAAGCCTCACTATTGACTGCTTTGCCTTCCTTAGGAGATTGATGGGTGTTGGATGAGATGACGTTTTTCCTCATCCTGTTGTACATGTATACATTGTATTGTCTTTTCTTTTTTTCTTTTCACTCCTCACTAGGGCAGATTCGCCTTTAAGTGGGAGGTTGTTGGGGGTAAAGGTGCCTCCACCTAGCCGCCCATGTATTACTACACTGACAATACCCACCACTTCACACTGCAAGTGGCGGGCGCCCATCATCGTCACTTTATTCTTTATTCTTTTAGTGATAGTTTGAATAAAGGAAGGCCCAGTCACACATTGTGACTATTGGAGTTCCCATTTGTATTTCTCTCTCTCTTCTTGCTCTTGCTCTCTGCCATAGCTCAGTTTCAAGCAAGCTTCGATCCTTCTCATCTTTCAAGACTAACTCCTGTGACTAATTTTTAACTGCAGTTTTCACTCCCTAGTCACTGCAACTAAATCTAATGCATGAAAATGATTTCTGATAGGATCTAAACTAATGCTCTGATACCAATGTAAAGAAGAGATCTTCTAACTTAATCAAATTTGCCTAATCTAATGGAATCAACAAGGAAATGACATGGAAAAGAAATTGAAATGTATTAACCTAAGGAAACATGAAAGAAATGCTTAAACAAGCTGGTGCCATGGAAACTCACGTTCATGTAGGTGAAAGACATGAACTAATGTGACTACCAAGAAAACTTACATGACTTCCAAATTCATAATGACAAAAAGCCCCTAACTTTGGCTTGGGCTGCCTATTTATAGCAAACCCTAAGTCCTAGACCTCTAATCTTATTACAAAGACTTTTAGCATGTCATTGGCCTTATTTACTTTATTACAAGTAGCTATGTGCCATAAAGATATACATGAGTTGAAGGTAAAGCTCAAAGCCAAGGAGGGCGAAGAAGGAAAGTAGAAGGCAAGGCTAGCTAAGGAGAAACAAGACCAAGTGAGGATGCAGCAACTCATTGAGGAGCTAGCATGGTTGTATGGAGAGTTGTAAGAACTTCCAAGATGCCATAGAAACGCTAGATGCAACATGAGAGGAAAGGGCACACATGTATCAAGTGGAGATAGAGAATTTGAAAAAATAGATAGCCTTGGGACAGGAGGAGCAAAAAGAGGTTGGAGAGATTGAAGATCAAGAGCAAAGACTCATAATCCTGGCTCAAAGGCGAGGGGAGAGTCTAGAAGAAATGAAAAGAAAAGTAGAGGATTGGACTAATCACAATGAAAGAAGAGTCAAGGACATGGCGCACCGTCTAACCTGTGTGGAAGGAGATAAAGTGTGAGATCAAGGCAGAGGCCGCTCAAGTGAGCCTAGAGGTCCAACAATATGCCTTCCTGAACACAATTGTGGATATCAATCAAACAAAAGAAGGGGAGGCCGTTGAACCATTGAAGAAGAAGTTGGGTATTGCTCCCATAGCCCTGAGAGCAAGATTGCATATGTCGGTGCAACCAATGGGTGTCAGCCTTAGCCTCGAAGAACAAAGGAGTTATCTACTAAGGGAAGGCTTGACCCCACACGAAGTGGATGCCCTAGGGTTTGCGGAGGAAGCACAACAGGAGGACAGACAAGAGGAAGAGGCATGAACAAGTTTTGAGATGGGACCTCAAGAGGAAGAACTTGTCCCACTACCCCCATTCCCTCAACCAAAAGAGCAGTGCAAGTGGACACCTCTGTAGAAAGGAAGAGAAAACAGATGGTAGAGCAAGCACGTAGGAGCCTGAATGCTCAACCAGCACTAATGCCAAAACAACACCTATCCCACCAAGCCAAGATGACTTCCTAGCAAGCTTTAATGCTGAACTCATAATCTGGGAGCAACAAAAGACTGCTCGTAAGCCCTTCAACTTTAATTTCTGATTTCCCACCAGCTTGTGCAACATACTGCCAGTTAAGGTGGTGGAAGAGGTAATTAATGTCGGAAGCAGGCTAGGAGACAAATGGATATCAGAGAGGGCATAGAACCCTACCTTACGGGGGACAGAGGACACAGATTTTTGGCAGAACAAAGTTTTTGAAGTACCTAGAGCAATCAATATGAATGCGAACCAACATGGAGAATGCGCATCTTGGATGTAAACATGGACGCATGGATGGCATTTTGCAACACCCTACCCTTCAAAAGGAATGACCCAACTTTCATGCCATATCCAAGAAGGATAGGAGTGGATTTTAATCCAAGCACCCACGGTAGATACGACTTTCCATGGATCTATAATGTGAATGCTACTAAACCTGAAGAAGCCCTAGTCTTCAGGGTGTAGGAGGAGACCTATACGACTCAATAGTATGCTTCATCGATGAATTCTCTTCTTGCCCTAATCCCGCTTTCATTACCACGTGTAACTATCTTAGGTTTCTTAGGATACCACTAAGGCAGGATCCATGACCACAAGAGCACCACCTCTCCCAGTACTCTTTTTGGATCCGAATGGCATAGACAGCCACGCTATGGCTAGATTAATGATGCGAGCTGCTTTACTCCCCTCGCTTTGCTTAGCTCTCCTAGAAGATATGAATGATAGCCGCACCTGTTGCAATCATCCATTTCTTTCCACCACCACTCTCCAAGTATGTCTGAACCTCAAGGGTACATGCAAAGCCAAAAATTCCTTGAGAAATCTCTTAAGCCCCCAGAACCACCCTCTCACAACTTGGATGAGGAAGACTAGCTTCTCCTCATATTTATATAGTTCAAAAACAAAAAGCAAAGAAAAAAGGAAAAAGAAAAGAAAGAAGAAAATAAGAGGAAAAGATAAGGAAAACACAAGAATTGCAATCAAATCACCTCATTACACGTAGGTCATAGTCACTACACCTAGGGATCCTCAAGTTAGGGCATCATGTGGCTTCAGTCAACCGGCTCCATCCCTAACCCCCTAGCCCATTCTGAATCCCCACATCACGCTTATTAGGGCATATCAAGGACAGGACATACCTAGGGAGGTCACACTCGCCTATGATTAGACATGTCTCCTTAAGCTGCACCCACCGCACCTTCCTTATACACGAACGGGGTCCTCAAGTGCGGGACAACACCGAGGCTTGCGTGTGGCCAACAGACCCACCTCCCAGTTTCACTAGTACAAGCACCACATGGTAAGGTAGATACTCCCCCTAGGTAGCGCACTTATTTTCTTTTCAAGTACAGACAAAGGTTGCAAACCACCAACTTCGAAGGCCGTGTCATCCACTCCAACCATTCTCAGTCTCCACCACCTCAACATTTTGATTAGCTTCTCTCCACCACCGACTAATCCCCAAGAGACCCCATCATCATCAACTCACCAACACCCTTTAGATCACCGAGCCCTCATTAACACAGACACACAAGTGCCATGGGATTGGCACTCATCTAGGAGGGGGTAATGTTAGCCCCAATTCAAGATAGAGAAAAAGAAGTCCAAAGAAGACCAAGGAAACTCAAAATGTGGACACAAAGGAAGAAGAAAAACAGCCAAAAAAGCACAAGGGCGGCCTCAAAAGCTAAGCCAAAGGCAAAAAGCGTATTTTTAAATGCAAGGCGCCCCTAAAACTTTTGTAAAAGGACGCTAGGCTCCCTCCTATGCAAATTGTATAAGGTAGACGGGCGTAGGTAAAGAGAAAGGGCAACTAGAAGGGAATGGGAAAAGATGACCTTGCCACAATGGCCGGTCATGTGAAAAAGGGGATGGGTGCCCAAAGGGATATGGATTTTGTATATAAACTCAAAAAGTGAATGAGAAGCTCATTCTTTGGTATGTGGCTAAAGTAGACTCTTCTTCTTCCATTCTTCTCTCCTTCTTACTTGCTTGTGTGTGCTTGAGAGGGGGAGTGTGAGAGTGTGAGGGAGTGAGTGTGTGAGAATGAGGGATCTTGGAGAAGAAGCTCTCTATCATCTCCTCTCTTCTTCTTCTCTTCGCTTCTCTTCTCTTGTCTCGCAAGCAGCTATGGAGGATGGATCTTGGAGGTGGATGCTTGAGGATCCTTGAGCTCGCATCACGAATCATGGAGCTACCGGCTTGCTTGAAGGAGGAGGCTACTCATTTGGGCATCAAGGTAAGCTCACTACATCCTGATAGGATTGAAGGCGCATCAATTAGGTGAGAGATAGCCATTTGCGCTCACTTGAAACGCTTGAAACAATAAGTGGTCCATGGATCTTGGCGGTTGAGCATGAGCTCCCTCTACAGTGTGTTCCTCCACTTCAACACCATCCTATGTCTATACACATATCATGCACTTATCCATGTACACTCAATTTTTAAAAATTCACATGCCACACCTAAAGGTGCCACCAAGAGGCTTTAAAAGGAGGAAGTGCTTGTAATTCTAATTTGATGCAAATCATTTTTATAGCCATGTCCCTCTAGCTAACTTACTAATATTGTTGAAGTGGAAGGAGTAGTGCACATTAGACAACTTCCTTAAGGGTGTGAAATCCTATACTTGCAAAAGTTTACTTGTATGAATCAAATCAAATAAAATATTTACCTTGCAAACATGACAACAAATTTTTACATGTGCACAATTAAATAGCTACCAAACAATCTTGGGGAGTTCATTACATGCAAATCCTCTTTATCATGTGCATTCAATGCCTATTTAAAAACACCCTTATTCGTGAATTTTTTAGAAATAAAAGGCATCCCTTTTCTATTCAATCTATAGATGATCCCTTTATATGGTACCCTTGTGTATGTAAAAAATGTGCAAAAATGATGTTTTTAAATTCCTTTCTTTTGAACCCGTGTATATGCTTACATATTTGTGAGCGAGTCCCCCCAAGCAAACCACACTTTGACACAAACTCAATTTCTTTCGAGAGGGATCATCTCCAAATCTTAAGTGTAAAATTTAAGTCACAAAACTCTAAGGTGCAACCTCAAAGTTAGTAGGGATAGTGCCGTTTCACTCTCCCCACTAACCCTAGGTGGGATCAAGCCCTCAAGGTGATGTTAGTCAATTTCAAAAGACACAAAACACAACTTGTAAAAGTAGTAATTTTGAAAAATACTAGCTAAAGACCAAAATGCTAAAAATAGGTAATGAAGGCCAAGGTGGGAGCCAAAAAATATCATAGTAATTTTCAGGTCTATTTCAAGATTTGGTGTTGGGTTAATTGTGGTGGTAGCTTTAAACAATCTTACATTACTTGAAGAATATTCAATGAAAAATTAGAGAGCCAAACTCGTTGCCATGCAATTTCGAATGATCTAGAGATAAAATATGTTGTCCCCCATATAGCTTGTAAGCAAGTCTATAAATGTTGAGATGGTTACATACTCTAAATCCAAATCGTAAAGCCAAGCCATAGAGGCCTATGGGCATTGAAATAAAGATCAACAATTTCTAGGGTTCTAGACATTTATAAGTACTTTTTTGAATGACATCTTGGTTCTTTCCGAGAATAAAAAAGAGTATCACCAATATCTACTTATGGTCTTCAAGGACTTGAGAAGGCACAAATCAAAATTTAATGCTAAACAAAATGAATTGGCAACTGACTAAGTTTCATTATTTGGGGCTTATTGCTTGGAAAAACACTATAATGATTGCCTGACCTCAAACTATGGTTGTTCTCACGAGGTGAGAAGTTCCCCTAATCTATATTCATATCACGAACACTTTGTTGGGACGTTTGCATTTACTATAGCTCTTTTACAAACCTTGACAAAAAAGAAAATGCCTCTCTTTTAAGATACAAGCAATAAGAACTTTCTAAAAGCAATTTTTTGAAAGAAACAAGACCCTATGTTGAAATCAAGCAAAAAGAGGATGGATTATGATGATGGCAACATGCATGACCCAACTATCACTAAGCTTAATGTTTTAGCATGAGTGGATTGAAACCATTAAGAATGTGTCTAACATGGAAAATTAGATGACCAATTTGCCACATACAACCCTCACTTGATCATTAGGGACAACAAGGAGAGAGGACAATATTAAAAATTATATATACAAATGCATATTAATTTGTGGAAATATGCTCTCTAACTCAAAGGGAAGCCTAATCTAGTCCTATGCGTGAAGCATTAGAATGTGCATCAAGTTTTTGTAGTCCCTCACAAAGTACATATAAAATCCCATTATGGTTTTCAAATATTATTTTGTATCCTAGCCACAAAGAATCCAAGCATACTTGTGATTCATCACTTGATATTGTATCAAGTAGGCCTTGGTAGATGTCCTAACAAGGAAATTTATGCCAACTTGCTTGCAAGTGTAATACTTGTAGCCTCGTATTATTATCATATGGCTTGTAAGGCGACTACAAAGATGCAATACACCTATGGTAAGTATTAACTATGCAAGTCTTTAGTTCTCGAAGTCTGTATATACTTTTCTAACAACAAAAAGAGAAGTAACCATAAGAGTAGCATTGTGCTCGTTTACTATGCACACAACAGGAAATATTATGTAGTAGAATACCTATCTCAAGCTTGACATTTTCAAGCTTGAATGCGAGAAACAAGTACATACATAATAAAATTACCCTTTCAAAATATGCAAGAAACGAGGACCTATAAAATCAAAATACCCTTCCAATATCTACTACAAATATGGACAATCTCTAATGAAAAGGAGTCTTGCCAATAGCACAATGTTCATTTTAGTCCAAATAACTAACATGTGTATGCCAAAATTAACTACGTTTTTATAGAGCTTGAAATCTACTTGTTTTTTTTATAGAACTTGAAATCTACTTGTTTTTTTATGGAACTTGAAATCTATTGACTTATGTCATCCATCTTTTGAGCATCACCAACTTCATGGGATGCAAGATTCTGTGAATGCACTACCAAATTCTATCATCATCATATGCACTGACATTGGAATGAAAATATTTATATTATATACATTTGAGCTTGTGGCTAAGGTAATGACCAGAGCACAAAGAGCTTGCCAAGGCTAGTATGAAATTGTGCCCCACATTCGGACAGCACCACCCAAAAAACTTCAAGAAAAACAAAAATTTCCAATGATTCACGCATTCACATGCAAGGAGTAGAAGGGAATGAACGATTAGCATCAACTAGTGCAACCACATTGGAGAGAGAATTTATGAAAGGAGGTCAAAGAGAAAGGGGCTAGAAAGAACAAAGTTTGTGTTTGAAAAGGAAGAGACCAGAATGATTTCGATGTTAACAACAAAATTGGCTCGAGGCAGCTTACAAGCATATCAACACATGTCCACCATCAAGATGCACCCCTATAAACATTGCAAACTTTGGTGGGCAACACCAAACTTTGACACTAATGTCTACTACCTTGGTGCTTTAGGCACTCCATCCAGGCCTACCATTCTTCAGGAGATCCTTTGTCCAAGGAGTTACAAAGAGCAATACTTACAGAGTTGAGTGAGCAACCAGTTACTGATGAGGATGCAGTGACTGCAAACACTTACAAGTCAAACTTTGCCATGGCACCCATGTTTGTTTTATTTGACATTATGAGTATACATTAACTCCAATTGCAAAACTCGGTAACTTTCACACCAAGGGATGCACTCACACAATTTTCACAACTTCCAAACCATTAGCAGCTCTTAACATCACAGACAGAAGCATCCAGTGGATCCATTGAGTTTGTTTCATCAAAGCATCTACCACCCATTTCTGCACTGCCATACCACTTGCAGCTAGTGAGTAAGGATGTCCATCCAGTTACATCTGGAAAGTTTGGCATGGTTTGAAGCAGGCTTTCTGCCTCACTTAACCGCCCAGTACAACTAAGAAGTTCAATCATGCAGTTGTAGTGTTCTATGCTTGCTGTTAAGCCATATCGTTCTTGCATTACTTGGAAAATATGCTGTGCTTCTTCTGGTAAGCCAGCAATATTGCAAGCAGTGAGAATACTAGTAAATACTGCATCAGTTGGCTGCAGGCCTTGGCACTTCATGACCATCAGGTAATGCTCAGCCTGCTTGTACTTGCCATATCGGGCCAATCCTGCAATCATGGAGTTCCATGATGTTGCATCTTTACTGGGCAAATTGTTGAAGGCTTTGTGAGCCTCCTCCAGGCTTCCTAGTTTGGCATACATATCTAGGAGCGTGTTCCCAAGTTCTAAATCTAAATCAACACCAGAGCTTATCAAACGTGAGTGTATCTGATGACCTTGTACCAACGTTCCAATGCTGCTACATCCTTTCAAAATGCATGTAAATAGCATTGTGTCTGGTTCTATGCCCTCATGTTTCATAGCGTCAAAAAGCTCCAATGCAAGAAAACTGTTCCCTTGCTCTATATAACCAGAAATTATCGCACCCCATGCTACAACATTGCGATTTGGCATTTTATTGAACATTTTATGTGCCTCTTCTAAGCTTCCACATTTAGCATACATGTCCACAATTGTGCTTCCTAAACTGAGGTCTGCTGACTCCCGTTCCTCTCTGATGGTGATTTCATGAATGATTCTACCCTGCACTAAAGCTTTTGTACAGCCACATGCCTTAAAAATGGACAAGTAAATGACATTATTTGGCTTTAAACCACTCTGTTGCATTTTCTCAAATAGCTCAAGAGCAGCATAACTTTGATTGTGATGGATAAACCCAGCAATCATGGCACCCCAAGCCACTACATCACAGACTGGCAAAGTAATAAACGCCATCCATGCTTCTTTGAGCCTTCCACATTTAGCATACATGTCAACAAGAGCATTCCCAAGAGTAACATCTGAATCCAACCCAAAACTTACAATTTGTTCATGAATCCACCTTCCCAACTCTATTGCATTTACATTGTTAGATGCCTTCAGCAAGGTCAAAAAAGTGACTCTGGAAGGTTTTCGGCCTTTTTCCTGCATCCTCTGATACAATTCCAGAGCCTTCTGAGTTCTATCAAAGTTGATATTGATTGCAATAAGCGCATTCCAAGTGTAAATGCTAGGCTTTGCAACATGAAAGAAAAGTTTTTCTGCTTCTTCTAGGCTGTCACACAAAGCAAACAAGCGGGCAAGGTCATCCTTGAAGACTGGATCATCATCAAAGCTACTGCTGACCATGAGAAAATAAACCCTCCAGCATGCTTCCAGGTTCCTACCTTTGAGAGCCTCTTGAAGAAGAGAGTTGATGAAGTCCTTTCCAATAGTGAACCGCCCCACCACCGACATGTATGTAGCACTATTTTGCACCTTACCAAACCTTCCCTGTCAAAATAACGGACATATAACTAATATCAATACCACACTCGAAGCACTACCATCCTTGATTACAGAAGCTTGACATTGCACTAGACATCAAAGACATTAATGAAGACTTTTGTTGCCAAGGCAGTATGGCAATCATTTAAAAAAGGTAAAAAACGTCTTGACAACAGCACAGTAAACAGAGATATTGGCAATGGCAATTTGGATGATATTTCCCTAATTCAAACAGCAAGAGGACAGTAGAGTAAGCAAAATCAATTGTCTGCTGTACATGCTGTAACTGCATGCATATATGCAAATGCATACGAGGTTTTGATCTACATAAACAAATAGAGGAGCACAAGCATAAATCACAATTCGTGTTTGCCCTTGTCAAACTGAGATCATCCTGTAAAATTTGAAATCTCTTACCTCCAATCTCCACAACCGAGCTACAAGCTGGAGTTCTGATACGTGAATCGGCTCTTTGATGACACTTTACAGACTGAACCGCCTGCTGTGAAGGAGCAAGAAGATAATGCCGCCAAGCCATGCTGCTACATGAAACCAGGTCAGAGGTCCTCAACTTCAAAATGTATGAAGCTTCTTCCTGCTGAGCACCTCATAAAGGAGTAGAGGCAGCCATGCCAAGAATAGCAATACTCCACTATTGCCTCTCTTTTGTAAACGCTAGTATCTTGTTCTACCTTCCGCTCGAGAGGCTGTGCAAGACATTTTCAAGAGCCTGAGGAGAAAGGGCTGCATGGGGTTCACAAGATCCTTGAATGAATAGGAGTGTTTGAGATCTAGGTCTATGCCAAGGGCTAGCCCTAGCGTTACCTTCGCAAATAAGCAATTGGCCAACGGCCTAAGTACTCCATTCTCTCGATAACGAAAATCTCCACTTAGACAAGTTAGGTTGATGATAATCCATCATGTCTTGCAGCTGGCTATTCATTTGAAAACTTGATCTTTGCTATTTGAGCCTTCCTCCTCGGATAATGACCTGATTCAGCACTATTTACAACAATAAATAAAATCACAAAACTGAAATGTACACTTTACCATATAATCTTGGACATTGGACACCCTATTGGCCCCAAAAGTAGCGCCCCTTTCGGTATTTATTTAGCTTAATTGAAGAAGAAGTTGATGTACAATCGGATTCTCCCACTCCCTTTCGGTATTCCAACTCCCCTTGCTATCCAAAATGACTAGCAAGTCTTAAATCTGATTTGCCCCTTAGTTTGAGTAATCAATTGGCCTTGACCCACTTTGATGGAGACAGAAAATGCCCCAAATTCAATAATTTGCTAGTCCCTCCACTTGAATAGGATAAAAACAGCTTCAGCCCTGTTGAATCCAAGTTTTGGAGCTTCCAATTTCTCGCACGCTTCTCAAGGTTACTGCTAAACCCTAATTTATGCTGCAATTTAGGGTTTGCAGCAGAGAAATCTGAAATTTCTCAGCCTCTAGTAATCTCAATGCTGTAATCTTCGAAGCAAGGGTATAGAAAGGCTAGGAGATGAGAGAGAATGATGAGGAGAGAGAAATTTCAGACTTTCTTCACAAAGAACTAAAGAAAATCTATCATTTACTACTACTGCCTTGTCTCAACAGCTTGTAGATGCAAAGAACTAAAGAAAATCAGTCATTTACTATTGCTGCTTGTCTCAACAGCCTGTAAATGCTGTCACTTGCTGTTGATTGGTCTTATCCTGCCCCTGGCTACCTCAAAAGGTCCTCCAATGGCTGTAAATCAAACCAGCAACATCTCCTCCCTCTCTCTTGTAGATTGAATACACTAAAAATGCCTCTTTCCAACCTCTAAAGACGTTTTTCAGTCTTGCATGAACATTTTTTACAAGTGGTAGCCTTTTCAAATGGTTTTTCCAACACTATCCATAATTAAATATTAATTTTCAGTCTTTAAATACTGAAAATTAGTCTAATAATTATTTCAATGCCCTGAAAAATAATCTGGCTGGCCAATAATTAAATTGGCTAGGCAACTTCTATTCCCAAGTGTCTCTGCACCATCTTTGAACATTAGATTGGCGTTAGGTACCATTAAATGTCACTTCTCTAGCGTCACCAACTTACACTTCTGGCCAAATGAATGACCTAGGCCAACAACTGGCACCAGATACCACCAAGTACTTGTGCGGCATAACTTATAGCAACATTTGCCTTTGACATCCAGTGATTTCCTGGAGTCCCAAGCTCCTAAATTTACTCTAACCCCAGTTACACCTCACATGTGCAACATTTACTTAACCATGTGATTAAAAATTAATCCACATGTTACGTGAGGTTTCAAAAATACATGTCCTCATGACATACTTTCTGACCCAGACAAAGTTCTTAAAGAAGCATATGAGATGGGAAAATTTTCTCTCTGTTTCATTTTCAAATTATATATATGGATGGTAAAAACAATGTTGTGATTCATACACTATCACATAAGCCACAAATGTCAGCCATCGGCATGGTTTATCACACTGAGTTGGATGCCATGAAAGAGCAGTATGCTGCTGATTCAGACTTTGCTAATAATTTATGATCAGCTTTGCAATGGCCAGAGACATGATCACTACATACTAAGAGATGGATTTCTAACTATGCATGGACAATTGTGTGTCACAAAGCAGTTGAGGCCTAGAATCATCATTGAAAGTCATGCTCCTCCATATGTAGAATAGAGAGGTATTGATGCCATAATCAAGGTGTTAGAGAGTGACATCTCCCGAACAGGCAAGATGCCATGTGGCAGGCAGCCGGACTGCACCAGTCGGCCAGCAATCAGCTGCATTAATTACAGCCAACCTGCATTATTTGGAACATTTTTTCCAGCCTATTTATAGGCTTTGTTTTCAGCAGCCTTTGTCAGTTGTTTTCACAGATTTCAAGCTGCAGACCATGGAGACTGCCCTCGGGACTAACGGAGAATGAGATCTTCGAGGTTAGGCAAATGTAGATATTCTTTCTGCACCCATGTATAATTCTGCATCCTTATACAGCATTCTTCACTGTAGATTTTATGTGATTCGCTGTCTTTCTCTCTCTCTCTCTCTCTCTCTCTCTCTCTCTCTCTCTCTCTCTCTCTCTCTCTATTTGTCATGCACTTCCGCATTGCTTCACTCTGACATGGTATCAGAGCATTGAAGGACTTGGACCCATTTGAAGAGGATATTTCAGCATAACAAGGCTGCATTTTTCAGCATTCAAGTGCGAGTAGGTGGAATGTGCATCAAAACAAGACTAAGACAAGCGTGGGCGTGTAAGAAAGGAGAAGATTTGCTGAAGTTGCTACTAGTTTTTGCAGTTAGAGAAGGAAGAAGGCTGCATTTTGGGCCTTCAAGTGCAGATTTTACCTTTTCATCGCCTCTAGCAGGTGAAGAAGGAGCACATTAACATGCTATCCAAATGTACTTGCATACTACTCATGTTCATTTGCATGTTGCTGATGTCCATATTCACAAGCAAACCATAGCCCTAGCAAGCTATATTTTCACAGTCAACAGGGGCTGCTCTTTGTGTTTTGTGCAGGCACTGTAGGTGAAGATATCTTCTAAGGTCGAGATAGAGTATTGCATAATCATGGACCGGAAGGTGCCTGTCTTACCGGCTCTTCCATCATATCAAAGGCTCGATGGCAAGAACTACCGCATCTGGTGGGTCATGATGCCTACCATCCTAGAGTCCTATGATTTGGCGAAGCTTGTTACGAAGACTATTCATCGTCCTTCTTTACGAGACAAGTCCAAACTCTCTTCCAGTGAAAAGGTGGAGTTGGCATATGGTCTTGGACCAAGAGGAGCAACTAAACGATACTAATGCTTCAAAATCTAAGACCTTGGTTGGTCAATCCTCTCAGAAGAAGAGGAAGGACCAAAAGAAGAAGGAAGACAAATCTAAAAGGACAAAGACAGAGTCTAATTGTCACATTTGTGGCAAAACAAGTCACTGGAAGTAGGATTGCCTCAACAAGGAGAAGAAGGAGAAATCTTCAAAGAATTTTGGAGTGGTAACTGCTTCATCATCAACTACTTTCCTCCACTTGGAGGTGGTTGACAATTCAACCTTGACGGTTTTTGGTGCTATGTTGACGGCCCTATATACTCGGGGGTGGATTATTGGGCTGACGGAGACTGAGATCTTCGAGGTGGAGACATACGCAGATATTCTCTTAGCATCCATGTATAATTTTGCATCCTTACACAGCATTCTTCAATGCAAATTTTTGTGTTTCACTGTCTCTTTCTCTCTCCCTATTCACTCTTTGTCTTGGTCATTCGCTTCCGCATTGCTTCACTCTAACATAAGGCAGTGAAGCATTTCTTTTATTGGCCAGCTTTGGGGCATGATGTAGAGCAGTATACCAGGACATGCATCATATGTCAAAAGGTAATGCGTAATAGGCAACAAATACCCGGCTTGTTGCAGCCTTTGCTTATTCCAAAAAGGCCAGTCTAAGGGAGAAAATTCCAGTGTTAGATCTTTTGAGGTACTATGTATCAGACCACAAGACATAAAATGGGAGCAATATTTACCATTGATTGAGTTTGCTTACAATAACATTGTGCATAGTTCCACTGCTAGTAAAGCTCCTTTTGAGACATTTAAGGGTGGCAAGAAGATACCACCTATCTTGCATTCTAAGAATAAGATCTTTGAGGCTAATCACTATAAGGAAAGCTTGGATGCACCCTATGCAAATATAAAGTATGCACTTAGAGATCATAGGAAAAGCAAAAGATGGCAATTGATGGCCATAGACGTGCTTTGCAGTTTGTAAAGGGCGATTATGTATTGCTACGTTTTGAAAAGGCAAGGTTAAAAAAGATGAAAAAACGAGAGAGATTGTATCTGAAGTTAAGTATGAGATACTATGGGTCCTTCTAGGTATTGGAAAAGATTAGCGATGTGGCATTGGCTGAAATTACCTCCACATTGGTGGATACACAATGCCTTTCATGTCAGTTTGTTGAGGCCTTTTCGTGTGGTAATGTGCCAAAGAATATGTCTGCTGAAATTCATTTCGCGGTTAAGGAGCTAGATGAGATCTCGATATCTAAGCAGATCTTGCCACATAAGGAAAGAAAGGTTAGAAGTAAATTTTTCAGGATATATTTGGTGAAATTTCAAAACTATTCACTAATGGATGCAAAGTGGATGGAAGAGGATAACTTGGCAGAACATCTCCACTTGTTGCAACTTTACCTAGATGCCTTTTAGTTAGAGCACTTGGGATCGAGCTCAATCAGATTCAGCAAAGCAGCTCTTGTATGTAGTGGATCTTAGATGTATTTAGTATGCATCCAAGGAACTATGATGACTCTATGTCTACCATGAGGTCACTACTCAATGTATGAGATGTATGCAAATGAGTATGAGTTTCCCCAGGGCACTGAAACTATACTTTTGAATCAGTTTATGATCATTTTAGCATAGAGTTTTTGCCTCAAGTTTGAGATAAAATTTTGATGAGTTTCATCTCAGTTCTTGATAAGTTTTGAGGACAATTTATGGTAACTTTTGGGATCAATTTTACATCAGTTTCTTATCAGATTTTGCAACTAGTTTGTGATCAATTTGGGATCATATTTGCAGCAATTTGTGATCATTTCTCAAATCACCAAGTGATCAGTTTATGCTCAGTTTTCAATGGCTTGCAGTTGGTTCCTTGGACAGCAGCATGTTAGTAAATGCCATTGATAGTTTCAACCATGGTTTATGCTAAGAATATGCTTTACTACGGTTGTGAAGTCAGAACAGTAGAGAAATATGAGTTATGGATACATCCAATGGGTGTGTAGCAACAATTCTAAACTGTTTTTCATTATGTCATGTTAATGTTGGCTAGAAATTTTTAGCAGGTTTGGGGCATATGGCATGGTTAGGCAACAATGACCAATGTTGTGACTATGATGCCTTATGGAAATTCCACTGCAGTATGTTTTTCCTTTCGCACAATGCAATGCAATCAAGGATGATTACAGGGATTTCAAGGAGGTCTATTGCGGAGATGTGAAATTTTGAAATGCTTTAATCTTGCTGTAACATCTATTTACTAATCAAATGTGCAAGGTTGTTAAGCACATGTATTGCACATGGCAATTATTTCATGGTGGCAAGCCAAGGACCCAAAGTCATTAATCAGTCCTTAATCAAAAATGTAGTATGATTAAGGAGAATCTTGTTACTCGGTTGGAAAGCTTATCTTAGTTATTTGGGGCTTCTTCTCTCTCATTTTTGGAGAAACCCAAGTTTGGAGACAACCACTCCTCTTTCTTGCACAGAAAATTGTAAATTTTAGTCATTAAATGAGCTTACCGCATAGATGGAGTATTGATAGAAGCTAATTTTTCTCCTCTTGGCATAAGGATTTCATTGAGTAGCCTCATAACTGCATATACAATAAAGTATGTTGTTGTTTTTGAGCTAAATATCAGAAAAACAAGTTATGACAGCACTATGGACTAAGATCCTTTCTTTTTCTTCGAGATCCCAAGCCTAGTGCACTTTTTGGGCAATTTTGTCACAAAGAAAGAGGCATTCTCACAATTTCATAGCGAGAAACCCCCCTTGTTTGTGAGAAGAACAGCGTGGGACTGCATGGGGACTGTGAAAGAGAGTTTTCTCAACAAATGCTCCACGAAATTGGGTCAAATGCTTGTCATTTTTAGGGTTTGACACGCTGAAGTGTTCATTCACAGATTTGAACACTCTATAGCTAGTTGGCCACAGCAATGAAGGTGTCAATGCCATTATGCACCCGTGGATCAATTATATCGCGAGAAATCGTTGAAATACAGCCATTTGTAGCCAATTTTGAGCATATTTCAGTAATCTAAAGAAATAGCGAAAGGGGCACTAAGCTTTGGGGCCAACAAGTGTCAACGTGTGGTGCAGGCACACTCTAGCTCTAGTTGGGTATGGAGTTTTCTTGTTGAATTTACTATTAAGATTAAGTGTTTGCTAAAATGTGGTTTACTGCCCTTTGGGCTTCCAAAGGCTGGTTTCATGGTTCCATTGTCAAGACATCACCAACTTTCTTAAGGAGGTAAACTTGTGGTCATCTCAAGAAGAAAACACATGTATTTGGTTTGTTGTGATTGATTATAGCAAGGTTTATACTTGCTGAAAATAGTATACAACAAGGGGCAAATGGTAAAAGATATCACACAACAATGGTAGTAGAGTGAGGAACGGGAATCGCCTCTTAAAAGGCGTTCAACACATGGTTTTGAGTCTCCAAATGCTGAAAATACTCTAGGACAACGAGCAACAAATGTGATCGGTGAGCATGCAGCTCAATCACATGTAATTCCACAAGTCCAAGGTACTCATGAAGCAAATGTTATGTTTATGACACAATTAGTAAATTATGTTATGAACTTGCAATAGTTAATTCAACAACCTCAATTTACCAAATTTATGTAGTCAATTCCTGATGTTAAGGGAAAGAAGTTGCTTCACATTCTAAACAGCTTCACATTCTGAATAGCCCAGTGAGGTTCATGGGCAAACTTTTCAGCCAAAGCTATTGCATACACCGGCACCTATAATGCCGAATGTGCACAGAACTCTAGTTTAGCAGCATTATCATCCATTAGGGAATAATGTGCAGCATATTCCTCATGGACAGCAAACAATTCCTCCACTATCTACGCATCAAGGTTATTTTGGGGCTGGATTGGTGTTTCAAGCTATGGATGCCACTACACCCGCCAATGTTGGCATGCAAAATGCAACTGGTTTTCAGCCACCTATGTTGGGTGTTCATGGGAACTATAATGGGGCAATGCAGCCCCAAATGCACACTCGCATGTATGGTAACATTGGCATGCAGCCAGGTATGCAAACCGGAATGTTTGGTCAATTGGGAGGCACTATTAGGCATATGTCAAATGCAATTACAGCAGTGGCATCACCGGGACCACCATTTTTGCAACCACCCATGTATGGTAACTTGACACCTTTGGGTAAAGCTAAAGACTACAAAGGTGGGGCAGCAGTCAAATTTGAAACCTTTAATGGTATGCGAGATAGACTGAAGGCTTTGACGTTCATTTAACAATTTGATGCAGCCTACTTTGGGGGCAATTTTACCAAGCCTCCAAATGTGCACAAAGTAGTCACTTTTAAATTTTAAAAGGAAATGCAATTCAATGGTGCACAACCCTTTTGATGCAAAGCAAGGCACCAACAACTTGGGTGCAGTTCAAACAGGTTTTCTCTTCTCAATGGCTCACAAACACTTTCGAAGTGGATGCGACAACAACTTGCTTTCGACATGGATGTGACAACAACTTGGCACATATTGGATGCAATTCATTTTGCTGATTTGGAAGAGTGCACATAAATTTTGGGCAGCTTAGCTCTTTTTGTGAGATCACGATGGCTAAGCCAATAGAGACCTATTGTTGTGGTCTACCCAAGAAATCTATGACTATTGCACCAAGACAAAAGTGACCAGCATTGCACAATTGACTGAAAATGCAAATACAGCTTATACATTGATGCAAGGAGATGTCACAAGATTTAAGGGCAGCAAAGATGCTTTAAAGAACAATGCTGAAAATAAGGGCAGCAAGACTGCATTTTTGAGCGCCAAGTTTAAATCCTCAAAAAAGGGTCAACATGCTGAAAATAGTCAAAGTCATTCTTTCAAAAAGCCAAACAAGGCAAAAGGTCATTTGCTAGCACTAAGAAAGCTGTTGAAAGAAAGGCATTGTATGATGCAAACAAATGCTATGTTTGAGAACAACAAGGGCATATAGCACGTGAATGCCTAGAACGTAAGTCTAAAAACCATGCAGATGACAATTAAGGATCAAAAAGGCAAGAAGCATAAACCTTCTGTTGGATTGGTACCCGATCTTGTTGGTGAGCAACCAAACACAAATGCTTTAAAGGTATGTTGTGCATGGGGCAAAGTGAGGGATCAGCATGCTTTAGTTTTCCTTGATGCAGGAGCTCATGCCAACTTCATTTCCCCAAATTTGGCAGCCAAGTTGGGCATTAGAGATTATGAGATAGGTCCCATGGGTGAGACTAGTTTGGCTGCCTTGGACATGCAGAGCCAATCATCCCTATCATTGGAAAACTCCGAATTCATTTGCAATCATATGTGAATAGTGAGGATTTTCACTTTATGCCATTGGAGAGCTGCAATGTCTTATTGGATATTTCATGGTGTCAAAGAGTGCATGCAATGATTGATGTATATAATAGGAAAATCGCTCTCATTCATAAAGGAAGGTAACATATTCTTGACGTAAATATGAAGGGAGAGCCTATTCCTCATGTCTACTTCAGTTAATTTCTTCAATAATGAAAAAACATATTTCTAGGTACTTAGTTTTTGCAAAAGATGTTAGTAAAGATGATGCTAAGTCTAAAGTTTCAATGCTGAATAATGAGCGGACGAAATTATTAAAAGAATTCTAAGATTATTTTTCTGACTCCCTACCTAGAGAATTACCACCTAAAAGGCCAAAGGATCATTCTATTGACCTTGTGCCTGGTATTACACCTCCAAACAGGCCACCCTATAGAGGGAGTGCTGCCCAACAGTAGGAGAGAATGAATTAGGTTAATGAGCTATTGGAAAAAGGGTTGATTCAGCCCAGTTCATCACTCTTTTGCTAACATGTACTCCTAGTGCAAAAAAAGGATGTTTCATGGTGATTGTGTATTGATTACCATCCTTTGAACAGAAACAACATTAAAAATAGATTCCCTATACTGAGGATTGATGATATCCTTGATCGGTCAGAGAGAACTGTAATCTTCAGCAAAATAGACATTAAAAGTGGATATCATCATATATGTATAAGGCCAAAAGATGTGCACAAGATAACTTTTAGGACCACTTTTGGATTATATGAGTTCGTGGTCATGCCATTTGGACTTACTAATGCACCTGAAACCAGCCTTACTCCTCGGATGGGGTGGTAAATAACCTAATTAAGCACTATTTACAACAATTAACAAATTAACAAATTCACAAAACTGAAATGCACACTTTAACATATCACCTTGGACATTGGACACCCCGTTGGTCCCAAAACTGGCGCCCCTTTTGGTATTTATTTGACTTAGAAGTTAATGTACAATGGGATTCTCCCAATGCCTTTCGGTATTCCAACTCCCCTTGCTGTCCAAAATGACTAGCAAGTCTTGAATCCAATTTGCCCCTTGATTCAGACAATCAATTCGCCTTCACTGCTTTGATGGAGATGGAAAATACCCAAATTCATTGATTTGCTGGTCTCTCCACTTGAATTTAATTGAAAACAACTTCAGTCCTATTGAATCCAAGTCTTGGAGCTTCCAATTTCTGACACACTTCCCGAGGCTACTAGTAAACCCTAATTTCTGCTGCAAATGAGGGTTTACAATAAAGAAATTTGAAATTTCTCAGTCTCTGGTGATTTCAATATTGCAATCTTTGGAGCAAGGCTGTAGAAAGGCTAGGAGATGAGAGAGAATGCTGAGGAGAGAGAAATTTCAAACTTTCTTCGTGAAGTACTGAAGAAAATCTGCCATTTACTGCTGTTGCCCTGTCTCAACAACTTGTAGATGCAAAGAACTAAGGAAAATCAATCATTTACTGATACTGCCCTGTCTCAACAACCTGTAAATGTTGTCACCTGCTGTTGATTGGTCTTCTCCTGCCCCCAGCTGCCTCAAAAGATCCTCCAATGGCTGTAAATCAGACCAACAACATCTCCTCTCCCTCTCTTGCAGGCTAAATACACTAAAATGCCTCTCTCCAGGCTCTAAAGACGTTTTTCAGTCTTACATGGGCATTTTTGACAAGTGACAATATTCCCAAATGGTTTTTCCAGCATTATCGATAATTAAATATTAATTCAGTCTTTAAATACTAAAAATTAGTCTAATAATTATTTCGATGCCCTGAAAAATAATCTGACTGGCCAATAATTAATTTGGCTAGGCAACTTCTATTCCCGAGTGTCTCTGCACCATCTTTGACCATCAGATTGACATTAGATATCATTAAACACCACTTCTCTAGTGTCACCAACTTACACTTCTGACCAAATGAATGATCTAGGCCAACAACTTGCACCAGATACCACCAAGTACTTGTGCGCCATAACTTATAGCAACATTTGCCTTTGACATCCCGTGATTTCCTCGAGTCCCGAGCTCCTAAATTTACTCTAACCCCAATTACATCTCACATGTGCAACATTTACTTAACCATGTGATTAAAAATTAATCCACATGTTAAGTGAGCTTACCGGAGGAGAGGGTAGGGGATGGGAAGAAACTTCAGGAAAAGATGGTGCACAAGCAGAAATGGATGTAGCAATAGATGACTGCCTTGGAGAACCCTACATAAGAGAAGGGGAATGGACCCTATAAAGCCCGCTCTCCTACAACCCTGTCGCATAACAGCCCCTATAGAAGAATCCTCAATACAAATGGCCTACTCGCTGTAGACAGCTCGAGTATCAAGCCTGGTAAAGCCATAAACTAAGAGAAGTGGAAAGTCTAAGCCCAGAACATAAAAGGCCTGTAAAAGGGAGCTCAATGCACGATCAAAAAATAAATGCAAAGTGCCAACACCACAAATAGGCACCGAAACAATGTCACCAACAGTGACGGAACCCTCAAAAGGGCATAGATCCTACAATAAATCACCTCGTGGAGTCATATGACTAGAAGCTCCACTATCAACCAGCCAAGGCCTCTCAAAAGACATGGCACCCAACCATCGAAGAAGGCTCCTCAACAATATGAAGAAACATTGACTCATGGGTAACTATTGGGGTAGAGGTAGAAGGCTCGGATGTGTTAGCTCCATCCTTCACTCCCAGAGGAAGGTGAGGGTACTTCTTCGACATTTCTCCTTTGGATATGTCCCCTTCCCACAATATGGGCATTTAGGCTGCTATGAGTTAGAGTAAGAACCTTAAAAACTCTCCTATCTTTTAGCCTTTAACTTCCCTATCTTCTTCTTCTCCCCTCCCAAACCTGCAACAAAAGCTTTGGAGATGGATCCATTGGCTACCTCTTCGGCACGCTTTCGTCATGCTTCAAAACAAGCGGGGCATGCTCCTCCCATAGAAGCTTCTCAAGGGTCTTTGATGCAAGAAGGCTGGTGTAAGAGACATAAAACCGGAGAGATGGCAGCTAAGTCAAAAGAATTGTAGCTAGATCCTCTGAAGAGATCATCCTACCAAGGGACGCAAGCTCATCCCCCTCATGTCCTTCAACCTGTTGATATGATTCTTCATGGAAGGAGAATCATCAACAGTGAGTATCCGTAATTTCTTCTCAAGAGTAATTCGTGGGCAAATGTCTTCTAATGGTACAAAGAAGTAAGCTTTGTCCACACTTCCGCTGCTTTACGTAACCTGTGCACGTGTACTAGGACAAAATCCTATAAGCTCATAAAGAGGAAAGATCGGGCTCTAGAGTTGAGCCGATACCGTAAGGCCACATGATCCATCAATGATCCAACGATGGGATCCTCCATTGGACGGGGAATAGGGGGGGTAACAAACTCCCAAAAATCGAAGGTATCAAGGATTCACTCCACCTTACATGACCAAAGCGAGTAGTTGGAACCATCAAGCCGGTCTTCTTTGGGCAAAGAAGAGAGTACATGCACATGTATAGAGGGTGCCATGAAAGGTATACGAAGGCCAGTAGAACGGGCCTTCATATGAAACATGGAGAGAATGGGGAGGAGAGAAATCCCATACAAACGGGCTAGATAACCTCCGGTCATCGTGTGAACTAGCACGAAAATCTCTCCGTCTCTCAGAGGAAGGAACAAGGACCTCATTCTCTAAGTCAACAAAGAACTGGTGATAAGACATTTTCGATATCCTACAAGACACCCACAAAAAATCTACGTTTTGGTAGTAGACAGCCCCGAAACAGAAGGAAACAACTACAACATCACAAGGAAGTTGATGTAGAGGGTCCGCCTGGGACAGATAGACTGTCATCTGCAAACGGACTATGTGCGTTTGCTGAGGAGAGTTGTCACTTGACCAAGGAACATTGCGTTTGCAGCAAAAGACTGTCACCTGACCAAGGAACATTGTGTTTGCACCAAAAGACTGTCATTTGACTGAGGAAGCCTATCCCCTCCAACAAGAGAGGAAGTGGGCAGCAAAACAGGTACTTGGCACAAGAAAAGCAGACGGCTCCAAGCACAAAGCTGTGTTTTCAGCAAAATGCTGATGTGGCAAGGCCGCCTAGCAATCTGGGGTGGTCTCCTTCGTGAGAAATCAGCTCTCTCTCTCTCTCTCTCTCTCTCTCTCTCTCTCTCTCTCTCTCTCTCTCTCTCTCACAGATACCACGCTCTGATACCATGTGAGTGCACAACGGAGGAAGGAACTCGAACATAGAGGAAGAGAGAGAGAGAGAGAGAGAGAGACAATCTGCAAGAGAAGAAAAAAAGAAACCTGCACTAAACAAGGAACAAATGCTGAATACAAAGGACTAGTCAGTCCCTACATGCAGCCCATAGCGTCAGTGGGGGCACCAGATCAGCCTGATGATGAGGGCAGCACCGAAAACGCAAAAAGATGATGAAGTCGGAGAGTGCACCTGCCAAGGAAGGAGGAAAGATGATAATCTAACTGATTGCCGAGTGAGAGATGGCTATAAATAGCCAAATATCCCAAAAACTGGCCAACCTGAAATCTAGGGCCAAAAATATGGCCCAACATCATTTACTGCTGATCTAATCAGCATTTAATGCTAGTAAAAATGCCAGAAATGCTCAGAAAAATCCGAAAAATATTGGACAATGTTCAAGAGGTTAGGTTGGCTGAAGAATGCAAAAACTACCCAAGAAATACACATAAAATCCAAACTGAAGGAGAAAATGCACTGGCTATACAAGCACATTTTTAGCGGTCCATCGAGAGACGAGTCTAAGCGACGCCGCCCGGCACTCCCATGGAATGTCACGGGATTCGTCGCCTAGGGTTTCTCGAGTCCGCCTCACAACGGAATGTTTGCGGCCAAACCCACTAGGATCGACCTGAAACTTGAGTCCCTAGTGGTCAAGGTCTCTTGACAGCATTCTAGCGTCGGGTTTTGGGCATTCTACTTTACGCAAAAATACCCAATCGAAACAGACCAATGCCGCACTTGGTTCAAAGAGAATGGAAAACAAGAGGGATGCGGCGCTCCACCTCTCTACCCATAGGGCATAGTCCCATTCCAGTCCCCTAAAACAGCATGAATCGGGGTTCTAACCTAACGATTTCTAAGCGTCGGTCATCAGTAAAACCTTGTGAGAAGCCTCCCACTTCCCTGGGACCACCCTGCCATAGGACAAACCCGTCGAAGGTTCCGCCCTCCCGCTTCCCTCACTTGGCGTACTTTAGTTGTCTAATTAGTCCTCTCACTCTTCAGTGTGACATGTAAAAACAGCTTCCTTAATTAAACCTTTTTTAGGGGACAGGTTTCGTTCACGTAATCTTACGGCATTGACATGAAAACAAATTTGAGCAATTTCCTTGGAAATACTTAATATTAACAAATTATCAGAATTACAAGTCTTGTTCAAAAGAAACAATATTCGCTATCCGTAAGGATGCACTTTAATTCCACCAAGTTTCAGACCTGCACTGGTAACAAGGGTCCCCCGAAAATCTATTCCGAGTCACGTTGATCGTTTGAGTAGGGCCCAGAGACAGGAAATTTACAGCCAGAGCCCCCCTTGGCATCCAAGTGTCCTCCTACGTTCAAACCAATCCGCGGAGAGACCTCTTGTGGCAGGTTCGGTCCATGTTCCCGTCACAGCTATTTAGAATCCCCTTGGCTAGGGTTGGCAGCCAACTGGGGGTGGTTTGGCACGCCTCCAAAAGTTCCACCTAATTCACTATACTTATTTATGAGTTTGGGGTTACACAATCTTTAAATTTAGAAATAGTGTTCCTAAATTTACAAGCACAAACAAAGGTACAGGTGAGAGCTCGAGACATCTGCTAAGGTGGGGTCCCTCTCTTGACCCAAGCGTTGTCCTTCATGCCTTAGCGGTAATTTCCAATATCCTCCGAAGGGTAGGGAATCCCTTCGTTCCGTCCCCCTATGAAGTAACCCCAGATTGGCTTAGTTTCTTCGAAACCCTAAATAAGTTGAGTTGAACCCTATCCTTGCGTGTATAGGGTTCATTTATATTGAATGGCTCTTGAACAAATTTTTGTATTCCATAAGTGCAGTTGATAGTTATCTTCAAGATGAATCACTAGTAGCGCAACTAGACTGATCATGATGCCACGCAATTTAGAGGCGTAGCTTTCCTAAACAATACAATGCTGCAAAGCAGGCTTTTGCTTTTGGAAATTCATTTCGATGCACTTATGCCAAACAAAAGTAGAGACATGTGATGTGTGTATGTGTGTGTATGTGTGTGTTCCTGGGGTGGAGGACGTGAAGTTATTAGTCCTAAGGAAAAAAAAACGAACACTCCCTCTGAAAGTTTATAGGAGTCGAATACTTGTTTTAGACTTGCAATAGTCTAGATATACTTAAACGCTATCGTAGCAATTCAGGAATTTCATGTACTTGGTTCAAATCCTCACTCCTACCTTTCCAATTTCACAAGTTTGTGATGCAAAGAAAAAAAGTATAATTTCTGCTTAATTGACGAATATGCATAAGTGTTTCAACAACCCTTTTTTTTTAAAGCATGCTAACATTAGCGCATAATCTGAAGTAATACGTGCATAATCAATAAGGTCCCAGCTTCTTCTTTTGTGTGCATGAATACACGATTTTCAATATGATAAAATGATGTAAACTAAACAGTGGTTAGTTATGATAGACTTTTGCCGAATAGTTTTCCATTCCCAATGAAGCCCACCTATGTCCTTAAGACTCCCTATCAGGGTAGGGTGAATAGAACGCACCTAATTACCAAGTGATGCCGCTCCTTGCCCCATGGCTCCATCGGTTGAGGCGGGATTCGTGTTTGGTTGGACCTTACTTCGTTTGGGAGGCATCGTATGATTTGGCTTTTGCTTCGTGGCTACGCACCCAGATTGCGGAAGAGACACCTCCTCGCGGAAGGGATTAGTCTGCGAGGCTTTTCCTCCAAGGGGAGCAAGCTCCGATTTCTTCAACAAGGGAAGAGAAAACAATTCCCTTCTCTCTCTTTTTCTCTTCTCTTACCCTCCTTTTTCTTCTCTTCTTCTTCTCCTCTCTCTCTCCCTTTCTTCCTATTCTTCTCTTCTTCTCTACTCCATCTCCTTCTTATTCCCCTCTTCTTCTCTACTCACTCTCTCCCTCTGCTTCTTATTCCTCTCTTCTTCCCTATTTGAGTAGCAGCAAGTCGTGCCCCCCCACCTAGCCTTCCCATCCCCTGGTGGTTTTTTTTATAGGTAATTTGAAAGGGGGGGGGGGGGGGGGGGGGGGGGGGGGCTGGGTGTGTGTGTTGTAATGGAGGCTCTTCCTCCTCTTCTCGTGGCACATGGTAGCCCCCCCCCCTTGCCATCTCTAGGACGTGCGGCAGCCCCCTTCCCTTCCAAGCACGCAGCAGTCCCCCCCTCCTGCCACCTCCTTCGCCACACGGCAACAGCCCCCCTATTTCCACCTCCATCAATACGACAATCCCTCCTCCCCTCACGCCGTCCGCCAGTTGCCGGTGTAACCAAGGGGGGTTAATTCTTTTTCTTTCCAAAAAGAAAAAAATCATTTAGGGGGGGAGGGGAGTCCTATAGCGGGACTATTACATTCTTCCCCCCTTAAAGGAATCGAGATATCCTCATCTCGAAAGGAATTGGGGGTATTGTTGGTTGAGAGTACTCTCATCAATCCATGAGGCATCTTCTTCTCCACTCAATGAGGTACTCCTTGAGGATTCTACTCCTCAAACTCTTTTCTCAAATGTCTAGGATTCTAGATGGCCAGAGCTCAAGGACTCCTTGGCTTGGCATTATAACTTATTGATCGTCGAGTATATGGCTAGGATTTGGTAAATATTTCTTTAGCAGGCTAAGATAAAATACATTGTGAACCTTTACGATCTCAAGAGGGGGGGGGGGGGGGGGGGGGGGGGGGGTGGTTGTAATGGAGGCTCTTCCTCCTCTTCTCGTGGCACATGGTAGCCCCCCCCCCCCTTGCCATCTCTAGGACGTGCGGCAACCCCCTTCCCTTCCAAGCACGCAGCAGTCTCCCCCTCCTGCCACCTCCTTCGCCACGCGGCAACAACCCCCCTATTTCCACCTCCATCGATACGACAGCCCCTCCTCCCCTCACGCCGTCCGTCAGTTGCCGGTGTAACTAAGGGGGGTTAATTCTTTTTCTTTCCAAAAAGAAAAAAATCATTTAGGGGGGGAGGGGAGTCCTATAGCGGGACTATTACATTCTTCCCCCCTTAAGGGGATCGAGATATCCTCATCTCGAAAGAAATTGGGGATATTGTTGGTTGAGAGTACTCTCATCAATCCATGAGGCATCTTCTTCTGGAAAGTCCTTCCACTCAATGAGGTACTCCTTGAGGATTCTACTCCTCAAACTCTTTTCTCAAATGTCTAGGATTCTAGATTGTCAGAGCTCAAGGACTCCTTGGCTTGGCATTACAACTTATTGATCATCGAGTATATGGCTAGGATTTGGTACATATTTCTTTAGCAGGCTAAGATAAAATACATTGTGAATCTTTACGATCTCAGGGAGTTGAAATTTGTAGGCATTGGGCCCAAGGCATTTGAGGATCCTATAGGGTCCGCAATACCTTGGACTCAATTTTTTAGATTCCCCTAATAACAGGGAACTCCTCTTGGACCGTACACGAATAAAAACCATATATTCCTCATTGAAGAGTCACTCTTGTCTATTTAGATCTGCATAGGCTTTCTACCTATCCTTGGCGGCTCTAATGTCTTGTCTGATGGTCTTAACTTGCTCATCCATTTCCTCAAACATTTCTTTAGAAGCTTCTACTCTTAAGGTAGGATCTGAGAAGTTCAATGGGGTGCGGCAATCATGCCCATATAATGCTTGAAAAGGCATCATTTGGATACTTTGCTTGTAGGAAGCATTATAGGCGAACTCTACTAATGGTAGATATTGAATCCATTTCTTGGGTTCGCGATAGCAATAAGCTCTAAGGATGTCTTCAATGATTTGATTAACCCTCTCTATTTGGCCGTCAGTTTGAGGATGATAGGCTGTGTTGAAACAGAGTTGAGTCCCAATGGCATATCTACTATAACCATAATTTGTCTTGACTGGAATAAGGTGTGCAACCTTGGTGAGCATATCTACTATAACCATAATTGAGTTGTAGCCCCCTTGCAGTGAGGATAACCCAACAACAAAATCCATACTGATAAATTCCCACTTCATTTGGGGGATGTCGAGAGATGCTCCGCCTTGATGCGCTGGCAAGACAAACATTTCGTGATATATTTAAGCATGTCTCCCTTAATCCTTCCCCAATAGTAGATTTTTCTGACCGTATTGAGGGTTTTGACATAACCGGAATAGCCTGAAAAGGGGGAGTCATGTGCTTCCCAAAGTATTCTCTGTTTGAGTTTCCTCCTGGAGGGTATGCATAATCTTGTCCTAAAATAGACAAGTCCCTCATTGACGGAGAATTCTTGATATTTGACCTTAAGTTTCGGGTTTTGGTCCTTCCCCAAAATTTCCTCTATCATCACCAGATATTTCGGATCATGGCTAGCTTCCTCCTTGGCTAGTTCAAGGATAGGATTGCTAGGCATTGACACCATAGTTGCCAAAGATTTGGCCATTGAGGATTCCTCCATGATAAGAGAGTTGAGAAATGCCTTGCAACTTAGAGCGTCCGCAACCACATTCTCCTTGCCGGGTCGATACCTGATCTCAAAAGCATACTCCTGTAGAACTTCAATCCAATGACGTTGCCTCATGTTGAGGTCGGTCTGAATGAAGATCCATTTAAGGCCCTTATGGTCTGTAATCAAAGAAAACTTGTTACCAAGCAAGTAATGTCGCCAAAGTTTGAGGGCGTGAATCACTACTAGCAGTTCCAGGTCATGGGTGGCATAATTCCTCTCATGAGATTTTAGCTTTCGTGAGGAATAAGCTATGGGATGACCTTCTTGCATTAGTATACATCCCAGTGCAAGTATGCTAGCATCCGTGACAACTTCGAATTCCTTGCTTAAATCAGGGAGCTTTAGAATTGGTGCTGTCACCAAGCTATGCTTGAGTTGATCAAAACTTGCTTGTTCAGAGGGCGTCCACATTACGGCAACTTGTTTTTTCAGCAAATTAGTGAGGGATGCTGCGATTAAAGAATAGTCCTTAATGAAGATCATGTACCAACCTGTTAATCCAAGAAAGCTACGCACTTCTTTAATAGTAGTTGGTGGAGACCACTCTTGGATATCCTTAACCTTGGTAGAGTCTACAAAGATCCCTTCATTAGACACAATAAATCCGAGATATTCAATCTGCCTTTTTAAGAAGGCACGCTTTTTCTTCTTAGCATAGAGCTTGTGAGTACTCCTGGTCTCAAGGACGATGCGAACTTGGAACTCATGATCTGCCTCCTTGGAATAAACCAAGGTGTCATCAAAGAAGACGAGTATGAAATCATCGAGGTGTGGTCTAAAAATGTCCTGCATTAGCCTGTTAAAGGTGGCGCAGGCATTAGTCAAACCAAAAGACATTACTGTGAATTCGAAATGACCATATCTGGTATGAATGTCGTCTTTGGAATATCCTCATCCTTGACGCGAATTCGATAATATCCTGACCTTAAATCAATTTTGGAGAAGATTTTTGCTCCCTACAGTCGATCAAGTAACTCATCTATCCTTGAAATGGAGTATTTATTTTTTATGGTTACTTGGTTCAGGCCTCTATAATCAATGCAGAGACGAAGTGTACCATCCTTTCTCTTTTGGAACAAGACTGGAGCTCCCCAAGGAGAACTACTAGGGCATATGTACCCTTGGTCCAGTAGTTGTTTGAGTTGTTCCTTTAACTCAATGGCCTCAAAAATAGACATCTTGTAGGGCCTTTTCACAACTGGAGCAGCTCGTGGGAGTAGTTTAATCTCATGATCCACTTCCCTAGGCGGTGGTAATTCAGTCAGTTCCTCTGGGAACACATCTACATATTCTTTTAGCCATGATGGTTCTTCATTAGTGTCTTCCGCCGGATCGGGTTTGTTTAGCTTGATCAAGTAGACAGGTAATCCCTTCCTTATTCCTTGAACTATTCGTGTTACCTTAGCCAGCTGGATCTTTGGTTTACCTGCTTCACCTTGTGTTGTAACTAGCTCACCCTCAGGATTCCGAAAGGAGACTTGGCCTTTTCCACAATGAATGTGAGTATCATTGGGGATTAGCCAATCCATCCCGAGTAGACATTCATGGACACCTAGATTCATTACTCTGAACCTAGCAGTTGTGGACTCGTTTCCGAGAAGGAATTCCACCTTAGCAGTTTGTCTAGTGCAAGTGACTTCTCGCCCATTTGCTAGTTCGACAAGCAAAGTGGGTGCAACTATAGTGGCTATCCCTAACCTTCTTGCACATGTCAGTGAGATGAAAGAATGAGTGCTCCCAGCCAATCAGGGTTTTGAAATCCTTACCCTGGTAGTCCGATGGTGTTTGAATCACTGAGAATTGGCGGTTTGGCCCCTTCTTATGGATGGCGACATAAACAGTTGCCCTCTCGATCTTAGCTTCCATGCACGGATCTTCTTCTTCATTTAATCCTTTAATGGTAATATTGGAAGTTTTTGCCCTTCCAAATGTTGCACGACCACGGCCATGGGTAGCCCTGGCTTGGCCTCCGAATTTCCCCTGACGGCGGTCCCCGTCAAGTTTGGGACATTCCCTTTTGGAAATGCCCGATTCATTGCAATGAAAACAACACAAGCTTTGTTCACTTCTTTGAGTGGGAACAAAGTCATTGATTGCATTTGCTCTTAGCTTCTTCCATTGACCTTGACCCTGTCCTTGCGCCCTTTTAATTTGAGCTCTGGACATCCCTGGATTTTGGTCTTTGTAAGCCCAAGGTCTGGACTTTGGCTGGACTTCTTGGGCAATAGGTCCTGCTCTTATCAATGCATCTTGCAAGTCCGAGGGACGCATTGATTCCAACCGAGTGTTTATTGGCGGATTCAGTCCATCACAAAACTTCGAGACCTGTTGGGGGATGCTCATTGTTGGGGCGTATTTTAGCAAAGAAACAAATTTCAAGTAGTATGCTTCCAAAGACAGGCCCAACTGCCTCAACTTAAAAAACTCATTCATTTTTTGAGTTCTATACGCAGGTGGCACATACCTCCCCTGCACTGCTTCCTTTAGTTTTTCCCAAGTTATTGTGCTTTCACTGACTACTTGGTCTTTACACCATTGCTTCCACCACAGCCTAGCCTCGCCAGTGAGCTTGAGCTTAGCAATCATGGCTCGATTCACATGTGTTGTTCCAGCTGCACTAAAATAGACTTCCATAGATTCAATCCATATTTCAGCATCAGCTTCAACAGTCTTCCCCTTTCCATCAAATTTTGGTGGCTTAATTTATTTGAGAAGAAACTTCTTCTCTTGTACTTCCGCTAAGCTCAGTGTGGTAACAGAGTTCTGGATCTGTGCTTAGGGGTGTATCTAATTACCATTTAAACTTTCCCGTGTTAGGTTTGCATTTACACACCCCTATATAACTTAAATCAAAGCGCACATATTTTTCGATTGCAACCATTCAGATGAACATAAAATTCTTATTTAACCATAGGGAAACGTAAGCCTCAAGTACAATTATTTGGGAGTGGATAGGGTTTGGCTAAGACAATTTTTTTCCTTTTTAGAAGTTACATTAGCGCCAGGTTAATAATTCTCTATTGAATTCAGCTACAGGGACAGAATAGTAGTATGGATTTGGGGAATAGATTCTTAGGAAACGATAAGTCATGGGAAGTTCAGAAAATCCCTGTTTCTGATAGCCATGACGTCCATGTCGCCCCATTATTTTAATTCTGTCTGCTAATAAAATTTTAACCACCTTATCATAGATGTAGCGGTTTTGATCTACTCGCCGGCGTCCGATGTGTAGGGTCGAGTTCACACGAGCCTCATGGAAGATGAATAAATTGATAATCTTTAAGTCTTCCAACCACTTTAATCTCTTCAGATTGTTTGGAAGATAGGTGAGTTAGTTGGCGTCTATGTAGCAGTAACCTACGCTCCAAGTCCAACGCCTTTCCACATACAACGGTGAGGGGTTGTACAGCTGGTCCAAGATTCCCATCATGTCAAATCGTCTGCGATAGCTTGAAGATTTCATAGCTGTCATGAACATGATCTCAAATACGAGGAACCTATTCCATGTCTCATAAGTCTGGAAGTGGCATCAATCCACAAGTGAGTATAAAAGAAAAACATTTACTAATGAACATATCACCTCACTCTTCCCCATTTTTCTCCCTAATTGTTTTTGTGGTAGGTCAGCTCTGATGCCAACTATAATGTGCCCACCTATTGGCTGTCCAAGCACGTTTTTAGCTATCCATCGAGAGGCGAGTCTAAGCGACGGCACCCGGCACTCCCATGGAATGTCACGGGGTTTGTCGCCTAGGGTTTCTCGAGTCCACCTCGCAACGGAATGTTTGTGGCTAAACCCACTAGGATCGACCGGAAACTTGAGTCCCTAGTGGTCAAGGTCTCCTGACAGCATTCTAGCGTCAGGTTTTGGACATTCTACTTTATGCAGAGATACCCAGCTGAAGTAGACCCATGCCGCACTTGGTTCAAAGAGAATGGGAAACGAGAGGGATGCGGCACTCCACCTCTCTACCCATAGGGCATAGTCCCATTCCGATCCCCTAAAACGGCATGAATCGGGGTTCTAACCTAACAATTTCTAAGCGTCGGTCATCAGTAAAACCTTGTGAGAAGCCTCCCGTTCCCTGGGACCACCCTGCCGTAGGACAGACCCGTCGAAGGTTCCCCCCTCCCGCTTCCCTCACTTGGCGTACTTTAGTTATCTAATTAGTCCTCTCACTCTTAAGTGTGACATGTAAAAACAGCTTCCTTAATTAAACCTTTTTTAGGGGACAGGGTTCGTTCACGTAATCTTATGGCATTCACACAAAAAAAAATTTGAGCAATTTCCCTGAAAGTACTTAATATTAACAAATTATCAGAATTACAAGTCTTGTCCAAAAGGGACAATATTCGCAATCCATAAGGATGCACTTAAATTCCACCAAGTTTCCGCCCTGCACTAGTAACAAGGGCCCCTCGAAAATCTATTCCAAGTCACACTGATCGTTTGAGTAGGGCCCGGAGGCAGGGAATTTACAGCCAGATCCCCCCCTGGCATTCAAGCGTCCTCCTACGTTCAAACCAATCCGCGGAGAGACCTCTCGTGGTGGGTTCGGTCCATGTTCCCGTCACGGCTATTTAGAACCCCCTTGGCTAGGGTTGGCAACCAACTGGGGGTGGTTTGGCACGCCTCCAAAAGTTCCACCTAATTCACTATACTTATTTATGAGTTTGGGGTTACACAATCTTTAAATTTAGAAATAGTGTTCCTAAATTTACAAGCACAAACAAAGATGCAGGTGAGAGCTCGAGACATCTGCTAAGGTGGGGTCCCTCTCTTGACCCAAGCGTTGTCCTTCATGCCTTAGCGATAATTTCCAATATCCTCCGAAGGGTAGGGAATCTCTTCGTTCCATCCCCCTATGAAGTAACCCCAGATTGGCTTAGTTTCTTCGAAACCCTAAATAAGTTGAGTTGAACCCTATCCTTGCGTGTATAGGGTTCATTTATATTGAACGGCTCTTAAACAAATTTTTGTATTTCATAAGTGTGGTTGATAGTTATCTTCAAGATGAATCACTAGTAGCGCAACTAGACTAATCATGATGCCACGCAATTTAGAGGCGTAGCTTTCCTAGACAATACAATGCTGCAAAGCAGGCTTTTGCTTTTGGAAATTCATTTCGATGCACTTATGCCAAATACAAATAGAGACTTGTATATATATATACTATGTATGTATGTATGTGCGTGCGTGCGTGCGTGCGTGTGTGTGTGTGTGTGTAGACACACACATATGTATATACATATATATGTATATATATGTATACATATATATGTATGTATACATATACATATATACATATGTACATATACATATATACATATGTACATATACATATATACATATGTACATATACATATATACATCTCTCTCTATCTCTCTTTCTCTCCTCTTACCCTCCTTTTTCTTCTCTTCTTCTTCTCCTCTCTCTCCCCCTTTCTTCTTATTCTTCTCTTCTTCTCTACTCCCTCTATATGTATATATGCATATACATATATACATCTCTCTCTATCTCTCTTTCTCTCCTCTTACCCTCCTTTTTCTTCTCTTCTTCTTCTCCTCTCTCTCCCCCTTTCTTCTTATTCTTCTCTTCTTCTCTACTCCCTCTCTCCCTCTCCTTCTTATTCCCCTCTTCTTCTCTACTCACTCTCTCCCTCTGCTTCTTATTCCTCTCTTCTTCCCTATTTGAGCAACACCAAGTTGTGCCCCCCACCTAGCCTTCCCATCCCCTGGTGGTTTTTTTTATAGGTAATTTGGGGGGGGGGGGGGGGGGGGGGGGGGCGGGCGCGGGGGGGGGGGGGGGGGGGAGGGGCGGGAGGGGGAGGGGGAGGGGTGGGAGGGGTGGGAGGTGGGTGTTTTTTTGTAATGGAGGCTCTCCCTCCTCTTCTCGTGGCACATGATAGCCCTCCCCTTGCCATCTCCAAGATGCGCAGCAGTCCCCTTCCCTTCCAGGCACGCAGCAATCCCCCCCTCCTACCACCTCCTTCGCCACGCGGCAGCAGTCCCCCCTCCTTCCACCTCCGTCGACACGACAGCCCCCCCTCCCCTCACGCCATCCGCCAGTTTGCGGCGTAACCATGGGGGTTAATTCTTTTTTTTTTCAAAAAAAAAGAACATTTAGGGGGGGAGGGGAGTCCTATAGCGGGACTATTACAGAAATGCAATAAACTAAGTGCTCTAGAATGAGCTACCTCCTCCATCGAAATAAGTGATAGACAAGTCAGCTCCTAAAGTCCTCATCTGACTCAGACTAAGGCTCACATGCAAGAGATGACGAGGCATAATAAACATGACTAGGCTTTCTTATGATATTGATCGAACAACCCTACGATACACACAAGTTGACATTCAAACTTGCAGAAAATGGATAGCTAGGATTGTGAGATAACTTGCTGGATAAAATTGAAATATTTATTTGACAACTTGTTCATGAACAAAGCGATTTGATCAATTAACTTGGGTAAGCCAATTGTAACAAATTCACATGCAATCGCCAATACTCAACCAACATGACAATCAAATCATCCCTCTCAATGACTTTGAACTCTTGGAGCCCATGGTTAAGATTGATACGTTAGGTAAGGTTATGAGTTGCATAGTGGTCGACTAGATGTGCCCAACACTCAAATACGAAACATCTGGCTTTTGACCAAAATAGGCCTCAAAAGGTGTCATACCAACCACGCCCGATGTAGGGGACTGATTAAGGACATGGACAGCAGTGGCCACTGCTTCAGCCCATAGACACTGAGGTGGTTGCCAATGCTCCATCATAGTCCACGCCATCTTGATCATACTACGATCCTTCTATTCCAATATGCCATTCTCCTAAAATGTGTTTGCATTGGCAAACTCCTAGTAAATGCCACGATCTGCACAAAACCTAGCTAGCTTGTTGAAGACAAATTCCCTTACACTTCAAACTTCAACTTCAAGAAGTACGCCCACGTCGTCCTACTAAAATCATCAAAAACTAGCATAAAGTATAAACTTCCCTTAAGGAACTCCTTCATCAGTCCACATAAGTCATCGAAACAAGCTCCAAGGGCTCCTTTGCCCTATGCGAGGCCTTGCTAGGAATCGCATCTCTATGCTGCTTGCCATAAATGCAAGATACACATGGTGGGTGGCTGGCTCACCCTAACCGTTGGCAATCCATGCACAAGCTGACCCCAAGCTGCCTTCCTAAGGTACTCGTAGTTAAGGTGGCTGAATTGAGCATGCCATAGCTCGGTCTGAGTCTGTGAAGAAAGAAGAAGAGAAGCAAAGACTGATGAATTCCGCATCTTATAGACTCCATTCTCCTCGTGACCCCACAAAAAACCTATCAAGAATCTCCATCAAGAACTCAAAAAGAGTCCTTGTAAAACTCAACAATGAGGCCAGGAGCACAAAGCTTGCTCATTAGAAGATGATAATTTGGACCCAGCACATAGAGAATTTCTTATATGTGAGGATCACCTTGCCCATCCAAAATCAATTGCATATCACCTTTGCCTTTGATAGAAACTGAAGAGTTATCACCAATGAGCATTTGCCCATCCATCAAACACATACAAGTAATACCATTTGTAGGAGTTGTTTGGCGAGAAGCGCTACTGTCCACAATCCACTCACGAGGCTAGGAAGCCATCATCGTTGCATTACAGGCCCTCGGAGGAGCATCCTCAATCACCTCCAAAAAGGCAGATGATGAAGAAACAGTTACCACCGCTCCTAAGTCCTTTGTAGTTTTCTTCTTCTTGGTCTCCTTGTCCTTGTTGGGGCAATTCTTCTTCCAATGGCCTATATTGCCACAAATGTGACAAGTAGACTCGGCATTAGCTTGCTTGGTCTTCTCATCCTCCTTTTTGTTGTTGTTCTTCTTCCCCTTCTATTGGGAAGATTGCCTTGTCAACGTCGCCAACTTTGAAGCATTCTAACCTTTTGAGTTGTTCCTCCTCATCCAAGACTATGGGAACCAACTCCTCCCACTCAAGGATATCTATCTACCCTGAAGCAATCAAGATAGAGTAAAATATACTAAACTGAGGCGGTAACTATGACAGAAGAGTTATCACCATGTTCTCTGAGGTAATCACCTTCCTTGCGAAATTTTGCGAAACCAAAAAAAAAAAATTTAAAGCTTTCCATTATTAAAAACAACATGGGGGCTATTTTTCTTTTACAATTAGCACTTTTTCCACCCTCTTTGAGTGCCCAATACCTCCTATATCTTTTCATACTTTGTTTCATTTTGCAAAACAAGGTTGTGAAACGAAAAAGTTTTTTATAGAGTTTCTTTTATTAAAAGAACATGCATGCTATTTTTCTATTACAACCCACATTTTTTCTATATCCTTGCACACCTTGTCAACTCCTCCTCCTCCTTATGTGTCTCCTCCTTATCCATCTCTTCCTACACCTCATCCTCCTTCATCTCCACCTCATCTCTTCCTCCTCTTCATCCTCCACCTCTTCCGTACACTCCTCCCCCTTGCCCTCTACCTTGGGCCTCTTGAAACCAGCCTTCCTTCTCAAATAGGGTGGTAATACCTACCTAAGCACTTCACTACAACAATCAATAAATAAGCATAAACTAAAATGCACAATTTATCTTGACAATCTTGGAGAATGGACACCTTGTTGGCCCCAAACCAATGCCCCTTTCGGTATTTCCTTAACTTTAATTGCTAATGGATTGAGCACAAGCTAGGATTCCACAATTGCCTTTGCTGATCCAAAAGCCCCTTGTTGTACAAACAATCAACAAACAATTTGAGCCAATTGATGGAACCCCAACACGCCAAATGCTGCCCCAAATTCACAATGGATGAGCCGGCATCTGAAATCCCTGACAATTCCTTGAATTTCAGGTGCTAATTTCAATGTGTATGATGCCCTTGCCTGATGGCACAGGTCCCAAGGTGGCTGCTAAACCCTAATGACTACTGTAAATTAGAGTTTGTAGCAGAAATTCCTTTGTTGTCCACCAAATTTGGCTGAGATCTTCCAAGAATGGCTGATAACAAGTTGTGGAGTATATCTTCACCAGACAATCTCTCTCCCATTGGAAAAACTAAGTGCCAAAGATTGGAAGGGGCTGAGGCATAAATAGCCCATAAAAAAGAAGAAAAAATAGCAGCGACCAGCCAAAAAACCAGCTATCTATGCAAAAACGGCAGCAAAAGTGCTGCAAACTGCCACGTGGCACTACCCAAGCCAATCCATACTGCCCACCCTACCCAGCGTGAACTGTGCTGCCCAAATTGTTGGAAAATACATCAAATGACTGCTAAAAAATGTCCAACCTACACATGAAAATGCATAACTGTATCCAAGAGTACTAACTATACAACAATACACTACCTTACCCCGTCCATGGGATGACTGAAATCTAACAGGTGGCATAGGATAGAAGTGTGGATGAATATGTGCTACATGGGGTATCGAAGTACCTAGCATGGTGACTCTAGGCATTTGTCCCAAAAGACGTGCCTGACTAGTTTGTGGCCCTAATGCTAAACAGGTGTAGAATGGCCTACTAGGTAGTGACATGTTGGCAAATTGTATGGCCACCTAGAGATGGGAGTAGGGTGGGGCTTGAGACGTGAGGGTGAAATATTCTTGCCATAGTACCCCAAAACGGCATTTCAAAGCTGCCAAAATGAAACGGTTGTTTCGGCCTGAAACGGAAACGGGGAAACACCGTTTCAGCATCCTGCGGGAAAACAGGTAACGGGTTACCCAAGGAAAAAAAGCGCTTCATTTCCCATTTTTGCCCGGTCTTCGACACGTTTGTCTCCTACACTCCAACTCTCTATCTCCTGCAACTCACTCCTCCTCCTCCTCCTTTTTCTTCTTGCACCCTTCTAAGTTCTAAGTTCTTCTCCTTCCAAGTTCCTTCTTTCCTTCTTCTTTTTCCATCCTTCTTCTTCTTTATTCTTCTTCCAAGTTCAATCCTCCTCCTCCTTCTTCTTCTTTAATCTTCTTCTAAGTTCTTATTACTTATCCTCTTTCCAAATTCCAATTTCCCATTACCTAATCATAGCACTAGATCCATTTAGGAGGCACATCACTCCAGTCAACGATACAAGGACTTAGGTGGATCAAAGAAGTGGCGGTGCAACTATTGTAAATTGGAGAAATCAGGGAGCGTAGCGTGCGTGAAAGACCACTTGGCATGCATTCCCAACAAAGACATCGAGCCTTGAGCAAATGTGCCGACAGAAGTAACAGTAAGTCTCCATTTTTGGCACCGAAAGCGTATGGGTATTGAGCTAGAACGCCACATCGCGCTAATGAAATACAAGTAGGGGGGCAAGGAGAGGCTAGTGGACCTAGTGGCGCTAGCCAAATTGGAGGTGCCAATGGCCCATCAAAAAGAAGTGCATCCATATCCATATAGGGTCCAAGTGCAAAAAGGACCCTGTTGCCATCTTCTAGTAGTGGTGGGCAAAAGGGCTCCTTGCATGGTGTAAGTGTCCATGCAAGACTTCAAAGGCAGGAAATTGTGGAGGCAACTAGGAAACTCACACGGTTATTTATTCAATGTGCTATCCCTTTCAATGTGGCCACTACATATCAATGGAAGAAGACAGTCAAGGCAATGAGCCATATAGGGTGTGAGTGGAAAGACCCATCCACAGATGCATTACGCACACGGGAGCTTTGAAAGGAAAAAGCATCCATAGAGGCTCAATTGGAGCCCTTGAAGAAGACATGGGTGAAATATGGATGCACAATATTATGCAATGGATGGTCGGATATGTACAGAAGGAATGTTTACAATGTTGTGGTGTCTTCATGCAAAGGCACCATGTTCATTAAGGCCATCAATACCTCTGCCTCAAGTCTTACTATCACAGGAGCTTACATTTGGCAGTACATGCAATAGGTCATCATGGATATAGAAGTCCAAAATGTGGTGCAAGTGGTGACAAATAATGGAAGCAATTGTTTGTCTATGGGACATATGCTTGAGAAATTTCCTAGCATAGTATGGACTCCATGTGCATCCCATTGCCTTGACTTTCTTATTGAAGATGTTGGAAAAATAACTTGGGTGGATGACATTTTCAAGATGGCAACAAGCATCATAAGATTTGTGAAGAAAAGGCTATCCGTCATAAGCATGTTTCAAGCCAATAGCACACTTGAGCTATTGAAGCCCTCTGCCACTAGATTTACTTATATCTTTATTATATTAGAGAGGTTGATACGTTCAAATTTGATACAGACCATTGCATGCCAAGAATGGCTCACATGGAGTGAGAGAGAGTCTCCAAAGGCTCTTACTTTTAGGCAAAATATTTTAAATGAGATTGGTTGGTCGAGGCAAAGGCATTGGTGAAAAGTCTCACTCCTATTAACACTATATTGCACATCACTAATATGGAGAGGAATACTTTGGGTCTTCTCATGAGTATATGGATAAAATTTGTAAGACCTTGCTTTGCAACAAGTTTTTGCCCCAAGACAAGTAAGTTATGTTGGGTTTCACTCAAGCCTACGTTCACAGAGGAATATCGGTGATCAGTAGGACACTAGGGCACTTTTTACTCTCGGTACGAGAGATTTTTTCCCCCAGACTTATTCTCTTTTTTCGTATGTGCCTATGTTACACATTTACGGGTACTTATCATGTTCGAGTACGAACACCCCTTACAACCCTAAGGTTTAAGGGTTATACTTTGTACTTTCAATTAACACTCTTTTAGTCTATTGCATTGGGTGTCGTACTCCACTCTCCACACTGTCTACTACACTCTCATCTAAGCTTCAATCCTCTCAGCCTCTCACATTTGGTATCACAGCTGAGTTCAGCAGCTCTACTCTGGTCTCAGCCTTCAGAAGTACCCGCAAGCTACCTTTCCAGAGGCCTACAGCTTGACTTGCTCCACTCTCAGCCTGTGGTGCTCTTCTTGGAACCTCCCCACCAGCACCAGCCAACGCAAGCAACACTCCCCACTGTGCCCTTGCACAGCCCGTCCTGCACCCGCCTGCTTGCATGGACTGTCCTGCGCCCACTCACCTATCTACCAATGCCCTTGTGGCGCTGCGCTACTCCAGCGCCAATGCCCGTGCCCTCAACGCCACTTGGTGTGTGACGACCCGCCCTGGTCTGCACTGCCCCTTCTGCAGAGACGCCCGCTGAGCGCTGCCCTTGATCTGCACAGTGCTGAAGCAGCTCGCCACGCCTGCAGACCAACCCTGCCTGCCACCAATACGGCTGTGACAGCTCCTAATTGTCAAATTCAGAGTACAAGCACATTTTTTTATCAATTTTTTATCTCAAATCTTATTTGCAGGAAAGGATTGTGCCTAGGCAGCATATCTCTGTATTGGCAAGTGTCTGGGACACATTTCAAGCAGAGATTTTGAGAAATTTTAGGGCTTTTGTTGTAAATTCAGAGATTGGCAACTGTACTACAGTCTCACTCTAAAATAGACTGTTTTTGACAATTTTGGGGCAAGAAATTTTGGGGCTTGTGCTTATACTGTGTTTCTGAGCATTGAATGCACCTTGCATTGCGTGCATTACCAGACAGGTTTGACAGAGTGTACCTCAGTTTGCTAATTGCAGCAATCTATTTGCTGTAATTTCTGGAAATTGATTTCTAGGTTGGTCCTCTAGCTTGGACATTGCTCTTTTGCTTCTTTTGGCATTGATTATCATGGCAAATCAAGGAGGGGATGTATTTACCTATGTATTTGACAAATTGGATGGTAACAACTACTCACTTTGGTCCTTCATGATGAAGAATGTGTTGATTGCGAAAAATCTTTGGGACTATGTAAGCGGCAAAGAAGTTAGGCCCAGAGTTGTGGCTCCTGCTACTCCTCCTCCAGGAGGACATGGACAACGGGCACCTCAGCCTGTTCAACCTGCTCCACTTCAGTCATTTCTCCAAAGATCAGCAGTTCAAAAAGCATGGGATATACGGGATGCACAAGCTTTGTCATTGATTGCATTGGCAGTTCAGCAGTCAATCATTCCTCGCATTCGATCTGCAGCTTCTTCACCAAAAGCTTGGCTAACTTTGAAGCAGATGTTTGCTAGTAAGAATGAGACCCGCATCTCTTTCTTAAAGAAAGAGCTTGAGACACTAAAGATGGATAAAGGTGATTCTATGCAGGATCACTTGAACAAAATTCAGGACTTACGTGAGGAGCTTATGAATGTCGATGAGTACTACTCAGATGCACAGCTGATATCTATTACATTGAACTCATTACCTCCTTCCTACTTGGCCTTTCATACGGCTCTAAACCTCACCATGAGGATTGCCCCACAGCCGATTACTTTTCTTCAACTAGTTATTTTGCTTCTAGAGGAGGAGCAAACAAGAAGAAACAATGATGTGAATGTCCTAGCCTCCGAGTAGGCTTTTATGGCATGATAAAAGGGCAACGGCAGCCAAGTAAAGAATGCTCCGCAAAGCTCTGGGACTTCAGGTACTTCACAAGGTAATAAAAAACAAGGGGACACACAAGCCAAGAAAGGCAAATGCCATTATTGCAAGAAGCCAGGCCACTACATCACTAGGTGTAAAAAGCACATCACCAAGGAGAAAAAAAAGGAGTTAGGGCTGTCTGTTTCTGATACTCCTTCCACTACTACTGAGTCAATGTCCTTTGTTGCAGACAGGGACTATTGCTTTTATACATGCAGTTATGACTCTTCCTGGGCTGATAGAGCATTTAGCTCTACTGAGGATGTAGGCACTTGGTTTTTTTATAGTGGTGCATCCACGCACATCACATCTCGCAGAGATTTATTTGCTTCTATTGGTGCAGCTCCAGCTGGCAAGTGTACAGTATGCCAACAATGCATCATACCCTATTAGAGGTATTGGGGAGATTGTGCTCATACCCATTGATTGCTCTATTCTCCCCCTACACGATGCTTTGTTTGTGCCAGGTATAAAGAAGATATTTGCTCTCTATTTCCTCTTTAGCACGATGTGGATTGCAGGTCATCTTTGATGATGACAGATGCATAGTAAGAGATAAAGAACACAACTTTGGTCTTGACTGGCACTCTATGTCATGGGTTATATGAGTTGGATGCTCTTTCAGTTGATCAGTCAGCATACTTAGCGTCCACTCTTACTCCTACTATGTTACAAGCGGAGTTATAGCATGCTCACATGGGGCATGTGAACTATGGTAGCTTGATGCTCTTACAGCAGCGTACACAGATGCTAGATGGATTACCTATTTTGGAGAGACCTCCTAAGCACTTATGCGAAGGATGTATTTTGGGAAAAATGCATCGATTTTTATTTCCCCGTGATATTGCTTTTAGAGCCACAGCCAGGTTATAGTTAGTGCACTCATATGTATTTAATGACTTTACACACTTCTGCTGGGTCTATTCTTTAGTTAAAAAGTTAGAAGTGTATGATGCATTTTTGGCTTTTATAGCACTTGTTGAGAACCAATATGGCTGTAAAATAAAGACTCTATGTTCCGACCGAGGGGGGGAATATATGTCCTCTATGCTGAATTCTTTTTTAAGCGAAGGGGCATTGTTCATCAGTTCACTACTGCTTATACTCCACAGTAGAATGGGGTTGCAGAGAGAAAGAATCGGTCAATCATGGAGATGGCCACATGTATGCTGAAGCAAAGAGCTTGCCACACAGTTTTTGGATGGAAGCACTTAGCCAAGGGTTTATAAGTAGTTCATCTGAGTCTACCCTTTACGTATGTAAAGAGGGGGGATCCATGATGATCATTTGTCTATATATTGATGACCTTTTGCTTACAAGGACACATGCTGATCAAATTTCAGTATTTAAACAAAATTTGCAACAAACTTTTGAGATTTCAATCTTGGGATCTTTGCATTATTACTTGGGCATTCAGTTCATACATGATGCTAGAGGTATTGGTTTATTACAGTCAAGATACATTGGTAAACTTCTTGAGAGGTTTGGCTTACACGATTGCAAGCCAGTCTGTACATCAATGGAACCTGAACTAAAGCTTCATTACATGATGACAGTGATTTGTTTGATATACACACATATGCTCCAGCAATTGGATGCCTTATTTACCTATGCAACACTAGGCCGGACATACAGTTTGCAGTTTCAGCCCTGAGCAGATATATGCATCAGCCACGCATGTCACATTGGCAAGCTGTTAAGCGTATCTTTCATTACTTGCAGGGTACTAGATCTCTTGGATTGCTTTATGCCAAGGGGAAACCATTGCATTTACATGCTTACAGTGATTCTGATTGGGCTAGTGATTATGATTCACGTCACTCCACTAGTGGCAATTGTTTCTTTCTTGGCTCATCTTGCATATCTTGGATTAGCAAGAAACAATCCATTGTTGCCACATCTTCATGCAAAACTGAATACAAGGCAGCTTTCACTACCATAGTTGAATGTGTATGGATTAGACGCTTGCTAGCTGATCTGGATGTATCTGTTACGGAGCCTACTCCTTTATTCACTGACAGTTAGAGTGCCATTGCAGTGACACGGAACCCAATGTTTCATGCACATACAAAACACATTGAGATACATTATCACTTTGTCAGAGAGAGGCTACATGCAGGTGATATCAGCTTTGTCTATTGTCCTACCACCAGTAATGTAGCAAACATCTTCACCAAAACTCTTCCTCATGACAAATTTGAAGCATTTCGCAATGCTTTAAATTTGATCTCCTTTGGTGGCGGATGATCCTTGTACTTTTGATCACTCTTCACTCCAAGGGGGTTTGTTGGGTTTCACTCATGCCTATGCTCACAGAGGAGTGTCGATGATCAGTAGGACACTAGGACACTTTTTACTCTCGGTACGAGAGGTTTTTTCCCCCAGACTTATTCTCTTTTTTCGTATGTGCCTATGTTACACATTTGCGGGCACTTATCATGTTAGGATGTAAACACCCCTTACAGTCCTAAGGTTGAAGGGTTGTACTTCGTACTTTCAATTAACACTCTTTCAGTCTATTGCATTGGGTATCGTGCTTCACTCTTCACACTGTCTACTACACTCTCATCTAAGCTTCGATCCTCTCAACCTCTCACAAGTTATTGTTTAACTTTTACACATGTAATTATGTAGTATTAACTCTCACAAGTTATTGTTTAACTTTTACACATGTAATTATGTAGTATTAACAACTCATTGATGGTTGATTATTATTCTAACTTCTAAGTTTTTAACTTATTTTACCTATGATCCATCATTCTTTGCTCTCAAGCGTTGATGAGATTTGTGCACTGTGAAATGCACAATGGGATTAGTTCCATAAACCAATCCATGTTGTCACATATATCTTGTATCCCCTTTGGTGCAACAAGTAGTAGTACACTAGCCAAGAGTTAGAAAAGGACTTCATGGACTACATGAGGCATCTCATAGGGGATAATATAGATATGATGAGGAGTGTAGAGGATGATTTATTGGCATTTCACAATCATTCTTTTCATTTTGATTGACCCACAGCTAAGCTTCGAGAGATACAGCTTCAACCTCGAGAAATACGAAAATTGTGCTTCTACTTTGGTATGTGACTGGTGACTTTTATATTGAATCTTGATAATCTAATGCATTATGTAACCTAGGTAACATGTTCTATAGTCTATTGCCCATGTAAATGTTGATTTTGCAGCTTATTTATTATCAATTGCCAATTACTTAACCTCAATCTCTTAAATTTGAATAAAAACGCATTGTCATTCGTGTCCTCTCATAATTGTAGTTCAGGGCCTGCTGAGAGGAACTGCAAGCACATGGATCCTCTTCCACACCAAAAAAAGGAACAAGCTCACAACCCAGCTGGAGTGTTTAGTGTTTTGCCATTGCAATCTCCAGCTTCTTGAGAGGACCGCTTTGTCCCCTAAGCCTTCCCACGTAAATTGATAATGATTAGTATTATGTATAATTAACTTTTTAACCTTGACACTTGACATTGCTTGGAAGTTGAATTGTAAAGTATGATATGTATGAGCATTAAACATAATGAAACTTCTTTCATATCTTTGTCTCGTTTACCTTTACAGGTGAATGTTGACAAGATTGATATAGAGAATGTGCATGACATCCCAAAGATACCACAAGAGAAGCAGGATATCTACTCCATGCTCTATGAGGAGCTATCCATACCGATGCATGAGACTCGTACACAAAAGAGGGCTAGAGCCACTAGAACGAGAGCCACACGTAATCGTGCATCACAGGGAAAGTCAGAGCTAGAGTCTGAGGCTAAGGTTGAGGCTACTTCATCAACTTCTCGATCAGGGTCCTTAGAGTCGAACGAGGAGATGGTGCATGGATCCTTGGAATCCAAATGAGTCATGACTCGAGATACACCGGAGTCAGTTTAGCATTCCAAAGTGCAATTGCTAGTTGTTCATTGATGTTGATACTTATTACTCAATAGTTACTAGAGTCTAGAGACTAGTACACATTGCTCAGTGCTCACTTGACTTTGGAGTTTTCACAAATTATTCACATGACACAATTACATGTATCATTGTATCTTGATTTTGCTTATTATGCATCTTATTCCACTCTTCTTGATGTCACTCTTCACTGTTTTTGATGTTAGTCTTCACTGCTTTTCATATCATAGATGATTCATGAGTCATTAATTATAATTCATTTTTTTGCCTTAGGTTTTAAAAACTCAATCTTAATTGTGTTAAGCCGTCTTAAGTTTCAACCATTGAGTCTTGACTCTTGAATCTTCACTTGTGAGTCGTGACATATACAATGAATCATGATTTCAAGCATATGACATGAAGACTCAAAGTTTTGTATGAAATTTGGATACATGTTGTTGTAGGCATTGATATATTTACATACCCACATAATATCATATTTATTTTAGTGTACAATCCGAAATGTCGCTTCCCCGTTTCCAAAATTTGGCCAAAACTCTGAAACTCCGATTTTTCCCATTTCCATTTCCCCCGTTTTTTGAACTCCCCCATACTATGATCCTTGTGCATAGGTCCCCATGGAGGCTTGATTTGGGAGATAAACCCCCACCAACCAATCCACATCCACCACCTAACTATGCAAAAGTAGAGAATCTAAAGCGAAAGGGTGTGTCTATGTTGGAAGATCCCCACAATGTGGTGTGCCATTGGACAAGTGAAATGGTAAATGGGAATCTGAAAAATGACATAAATGTAGATGTAGATGTGGATGTGGATGTGGATGCAACAAAAGAGAAGGGTGGAATGGGTGGAATTGAAAATTATGGCATTGAAATTGATAAGTAGATGATGATGAAAATGATGGTACAAGAGTTACCTGATTTTTCTAACACCAAAGTGGAAGGAGGGGAAGTATATGAAGGTTCATACTCCATGTCTGTATCTCTAATAGGATGGCGAGTCCATGTGGAGGTTCCATTCTTCCTACAATAATGTTAGACATGTACATTGAATCTAAGGGTAAATAATCAAAGTTACTTTCTAGTTGTTGTTGGACCCCATGCAGGAGGATCAAGTTGTATTCGGCCTGTAAAAATCTCATATGGTCTGTAAGCACCATAGCAGTCAAATGTTTCTCCTTCTTTGCCAAGATCTCACAAAGCAAGCTGAGAAGCCCACTCACTCTCAATTCTCGGTAAAGGTTGTTTAGAAGACTAAAGCTGTGAGGATGAGTTTGAGGCCATCTTCCCTTCAAAATTCTCCATCTCGGATGTGGAGCTTTCAAATCAAGGCCTAGGTTTCTTCAAAGAATACCTAGCTCTAATAACGTGAAAAGAAATACTCGAGCACCAAAGATGAACACAAGTGTATAACAAAACACTAAAGAATGAATAATGAATGGATATGATGCTCAATACAGTAAATATACTATGCAAGGATGGTTACAAAACCTCAAAATCTGGTCTCTCTACAGGACCAGGGCATAGAGATGAGCTAGAGTGTGATTAGGCTGAAGGGGCAGTGGCAGCTTAGAAATAGCGGGCAGCAGGCTGAGGATGATCAGAATGATGAAGGCAACAGAGGCAACAGCTGGGACTAGAAAATGCAGCCTTCTGGCTGGCCCTGGAAGATTGGTGACTGCTGTAAACTGCACAAACAGGCTGAGAAGGAGCTGTATGCAGCAAACGCAATTATCTAGAGGCCCAAAGGATGATGGAAACTGCTGATAATTTGCAGAGATGGCTGTAGAGGAGTTGCCAGCAACAAACGCAGCAATCTGAGCTGAGAAAGCTGATTGCCAGGAGCTGGACACTAGCTGACAGCACCCCGAACTATGAGATGGGCTGCGTGGAATAACAAGCTCGTATTTATACATGTGGATCCTCCTAAATTAGGGTTTGGCTTATAGGACAGAGACATTCTCTAGGAAAGTTTGGTAATAAACATGTTTTGGGGCGCTTTTAAAGAGCTAATACATTTTTAGCTCACTAGAGTAGTGGCTCATGGGATATGGGATCTGCAAGGACCACCTATCCCCTTCTAGTATGGCCTTAACTCCTCCTTACACCTCTCTCAAACTGAGAGGAACCTGGTCATGCAACAAGATCTCTATCAATTGCACATATAGCATGCATGGATCTCACCCCAACCGCCCCTTCCCCCAAAGATGTCATACTACATAGACCACTTTATGAGAACTACTACAGATGGTTCATTGAGAGACCCTGATACCTAGACATATACATGTTTAGCCTGCACCATAGAGCCAAGAGGATTCGCAAACTATGCAGGGAGGAGGTAGCAAGTGAGATGCACTACATATGCAAATGCAAGGCCTACAGTACAATGTTGCAAGATACCCCACACCATTCAAGGAAGATACCTCCCTCAAACCAGTCGTTGAGTCCCCTTGAGGTCCAGATCTCCATACATCATTACTCCCATGCATCATGCTGAGAGGGTACAAAGAGTCACAACTCACTGAATTCTTTAAAACAGTAACAGCACACACTGCAGTGACGTAGAGAGGGGTGGCAATCTAGAGAGTTAAGGAGATTAGAGCTGCACACTGACCAAAGGTGCAGGACTATCAGGCACAGAGGCTTTGCCAAAGAGAGATGATAGAGATCTGCCACAGCAACATGACCAACACCTGACAGAGCTGAGGGACAACTCACTATCTCATCCGGGATGTATGGCATACTATACCCACTAATTCTAACCGGATAGAGCTAGACAAGATGGTGATACATGATGGTATCATTCTATCATTACTCAATCACATAGCTAGTCAGTCATATAGTGCTTCATTCACCCATCCCTTTTCTCTTTGTATCCCTAAATGGGCATTGTATTGTGCGTCACTTTACTATTTGCTTTGCATTGTATATCACCAATTATCACTTGGCACGTCACCCTTTGATATCTAGTGACTACTACCATTGTACACGGTTTTGTCTCAACTCTCATATCCTGTTTTCAGCCTCAGTAGACACTAAGCGCTCTCTCTCTCTCTCTCTCTCTCTGCATACACACGGACTAAAACATGATTGAAAATTGTGCATCAGGATGGAGATACCTTGCATCACGACTGTTCCTGTGAATTTCGTGACGAGAAGAAAGAACAGGGGGAAGATGAGGAAGCCGCTACATTGGAATGGGCCAAATTTTTCCAAGAACACCTGGTCGATCTGTCTGATGGTGAAGAAGACGGAATTGTTGATGCGCAAGTTGAGGATAGTGCTGAGGACAGTGATTCAGAAGATGGCATACTCGAGGACGATGAGGTAGTAACAAGTGAAAAAGAAGCACCGAAAAGACTGGCAGGAAAAATATCAGTCTACGAAAATTTGAAATTCTCTTGGCCACCATATCTGTTTCAATCCAGCCACGAGTTTTGATGCGATTTACTGGGTCCGATCACGTACTTTCATGCAAAAGCAGCTGCAGTGGAGGAAATGCATGCTCAATCAATCTCAACGGCTTCTTCAAGGTCACTGCATCTGCTTGCCTCTTCACGCATCCGTGGTCGTCATCTTCCTGTGGCATTTCTGTCAAACATTTCTGCTGGACCTCGCATCTGCTTCGCCTCTTCACGCATCCGCGATCATCTTCCTGAGGCGTGATCATCTTCCTGCGGCATTTCTGTCAAATATTTCTGCATCTGCTTGCCTCTTCAGGCATCCATGATCATGTTCCTGTGTCATTTCTGCCAAAATTTTCCGCCCGACAGAAATTCCTAAAAGACTGTTAGAATTTAGCAAATGGAGAGCGGTGAGCTACGTTGCATATATATAGTGGTCCATTTCAAGAACCACACCAAAAAGCTAAGATCTATCATCCCCGCACGTAAGAGTTCATTCCATGTTTTATGTAAAGTAGAGAGGCAAGAATAAGATAGTTAGTCCTTAGAAACTCGTTGAGCTCAAAGCTTTGCCCCATATTCCACATGGCATTGGAAAGACACTCAATTGAGACAAGGAAGATTTTGTAACAACTTAATTTTTCAGATAAAATCAAGTGGAAAATAGTAGATTTGACTTGCCTGCGACCTTGCTTGTATGCTACACCCGCCCTATCCTCGATCCGTATATATAAATATGTATAAGATATGCATATCATCAACATTGCCAAGGATGAGCACCATGTGCATTGCTGAAATTGATTCAGTAGGAATGAAGTTTGTGGGTAGTAATAAAGGCTACATGTGGGTAGAAAGAGAGGCTACATGAGAGAGTGGAGAGTCCTACATGATTGTGAAGGAGCGAACTCAATCAAACATGTGTAAATGGGAGCTCTTTATCTCCTACTCTATTTAGTGTAAGGGCACTCAACAAAACCAATCTCTTTCTCATGGGAGCTATCTATCTCTAGTTCTCCAGTTCTATTTAGTTCAAGGGAACACCTATTATAGACACCCCCACCCTCTTCATTTGCTTGTGTATGTAATGGATGACTCTAAAATTTGTGTCAAAAGTAAGAGGCACATATTTTTTACTCCACTTAAGAAGACACCATGGAAATTTCACGTATACCAATCGAAACCATGGATTTTGAATAATCTCTATTTGTTAAATGGTGGGAATTATTAATTATTAATTATTAATAGAGCCAATGATGGGTGTGATTTGGGTTCATGCTAATCTTACCTAACTCTTATATTTTACGTGCCAAAAGTAAAGCAAAAGGCACACTTACAAGGAGGAGGGCCAATTTGGTGACTTATACTTTTAACTTTAAAAACCTAGCAATGGCAGTTATTTTGTGTGTGCTAACTCTCATTTTGTGTGTTCAAGTTGTGTATATTTTAGCTTGAATAAATTGGCTCTCAAACTAATTTAGAACCACATATGCAAACAAGTTCATGGCATATATATATAGTGCACCTTTGCTTGTGCTAGCTTTGCAGGTCCCTTATTTGTATACATCACATGTAGGGATCTTAAATTGACATATAAAAGGTGCATTCAATAGACCGATGAAAAAATGGGGAGAGAGAGAGAGAGAGAGAGAGAGAGAGAGAGAGAGATCTAAAGGATTCTATTGTGGTTAGAGAGAGAGAGGATGTGAGGGGAGAGAGGTGTGCCATTAAAGGTTGCCAAAGAGTTGTGTCGAGAGATAGAGGTAGGGGGTGCTATTAAAAGCTTTGTGGCAAGAGAGAGAGAGAGAGAGAGAGAGAGAGAGAGAGAGAGCACTATCTTAAGATAGAGAGTGAATTATTAATACGTAACGTATGTATGTAAATTATTAATATGTAATATTGAAATCTTTAATTTTAATATTACAACATTAGTTATTAATATCTAACTTAAGTTTACATTTTACACACACACACACACACACACACACACACACACACACACACACACACACACACACACACACACACATACACATACACATAGACAACACCAACATGAAGTGTCAGAATAACACTGGAGCAAAGAGCCAAGAGAATCTAGGCATGGAGTACCTATTTAGTGTATTAAATGTAGATAAATTAAAATATATTATTATATAGTGTCATTACATGAGTGGTAGTAAAGTCAATGCATATTAAGTTAAATTAGCTTTAACACTTGTACACACACACACACACACACACACACACACACACTCTCTCTCTCTCTCTCTCTCTCTCTCTCTCTCTCTCTCTCTCTCTCTCTCTCTCTCTCTCTCTCTCTCTCTCTCTCTCTCTCTCTCTCTCTCTCTCTCTCTCTCTCTCTCTCTCTCTCTCTCTCTCTCTCTCTCTCTCTCTCTCTCTCTCTCTCTCTCTCTCTCTCTCTCTCTCTCTGTGTGACATATTAGCAAGAATACTAAAACATATAGACAATTTCTAGATAATAATGATCATATATAGAGCAAAATGTATCCAAGTGATGCAAAGGATCTCCAATGTCTAGCCACCCAATTGGCTATCCTTCCACTCCCCATGCTCGAGAGCTTCATGTGCCCTCATTTCCTTGTCAACTCGGCTAGCAAGCAGGGCAGCCGAACCCCCTATCCTGGACGAGCAAGAGACGCATCTCTCTCTCTCTCTCTCTCTCTCTCTCTCTCTCTCTCTCTCTCTCTCTCTCTCTCTCTCTCTCTCTCTCTCTCTCTCTCTCTCTCTCTCTCTCTCTCTCTCTCTCTCTCTCTCTCTCTGGCGTGATGAACTCTCTAACACGAGGAACTTTGGACACAAAACTAGATAGCAAATGCACAAATTTTTCTAGATAGTATCTAGGAAATTTTTAGTTGAAACTTGGTACTTTTTGGTTTTACTAGATAAAAGTGAGGCTATAACTAGTGAAATCCATGCCTATCTGGTAAAGTGAGAAGATTTTCTATATAACATCTAATATAGCCATATTTAGTAGATTAAAAAATAAAGCTATAACTAGCAAAATAATTGTACATAGAAAATGAGAACAAATTTGTGTATAACATCTAACATAGGCATACTATCCATGTAGAACAATTTCAAAAAGACATTATGGATATATGCTCATAATGGATATGCATGTATATGTCCAAAATGTACATGTAAGCTAAGATACACTTCATGCCTCCTTTATGAGCATTTAGATTAATTTCAATTCCCATAGATATTGCACAAATTCCAATTCAATTCAATGGCTCTAAAGCTTAAAATGTCCCTATCTATTGACACCATACAAACTATTTGGATTAGATGACTATAACAACCAAGCTTGCATCTCCCTTTCTCACATAAAGCAAGTGATTAATATAAAAAAACACACAAAAAAATGTTGATAATATACTCTCTAATCATGTCAGACATTCTCTAAGTCCTTGCTTCAACCCATAGAGCGCCTTCTTTAACTAACACACATACATGGGATGCTCCAAAACCTCATAACTTGTTGGCTCCTCCATATGTACTTCTTTATGAAAATTGCCATGCAAGAGGGCATTATGCATGTCTGTCTACTACGAATTCCAATATTTAGTTGTGCTGCTAAAGTAGTCATACATCCGGTAGTTGCCATCCTAGCAATTGGGCTAAATGTCTCTAAATAGTCTATGCCATATGTTTAAGGACCATCGAGATGTCTAACTAAATTTATCATAATTCTTTACCCAACAATCAAATTTCCATCTGCTCTTATAAAAGCTCAAAATCAGTTTCATCTTGTATTTTTCAACCCTTGTGGAGTCTCAAAACCTGCCATATTTTGAGAATCTTAGATAAGACTTTTAGAATTCAAGAAATTTTCTTGTGTTATTTGGATTTGATATACCAATAAATAATTATAGTTTTCTTTAAATTGAGAAGCATAGCCTCTATCACCATCCTAATTGATATACCAATAAATAATTATAGTTTTCTTTAAATTGAGAAGCATAGCCTCTATCACCATCCTAATTATGGTAGCTTTAGAATAGAGTAGAGAAAATTTCTCCTTGCTAGCTTCTAGTGATCTGTTTTACCTCAATCACTTGTGTTTGTGGCCAAGGGCATTACCTTAAGTCACTCATGTTTGGCCAGGGACATAATAGCTTGTTATGTCTATGATAGACAATGTCTATGATGTGTATCTTTATATATAATGTCCAAGGAGTTGTGGAACTAACTGTTGAGACATAGGCATATGAACCCTATGTATGCAAGGGTGGACAAGGGTAGCTAAGTGTGAATGAACTGGAGGGCATGGGAAACCCTAACATTAGCCATCTAGAGGCTATTTAAACAACCTAGAGGTCACTCTCAATGTAGAGGAGAGTGTACTAGTTGTACTTGTGAACAACTCATTAAGCAAGATTTTCTTATTGTACTCAAGCTCTTCCTCTCTCCCTCTTGTGCACACTCTCTTGCTCTCACTCTTATATTTCAACATGATATTAGAGCCACCTCTAATCCCTTCAAGTCCCCCAAACCTCAGCTCAACCTAAGTGCACAAGAAAAGCTTCATTTTCCCATCTTAGTCTTTCAACCTCCATAGCTAGCTAACACCTACAATCTTTTGCAAAAATTTTCTTCGTAAATTCTATTGATCAATGATTTAACATTTAACATCATTTGACCTAGCTCGATACCGATATACAATAGAAACCAATTCGAATTCTCTTTTGCACAATATGCAATATTATAAAAGATATATACACTTACTAAGTTTATCTCTATGGGAAACTTCAACACAACTAGCCTCCAAAGAAAAATGTTAAATGTACTAAAAGTCTACTATCTACCTTGGTTAGCAAGCTTCTCCCTTGAAGCAAGAGAGAGCATGTGCTTCCACCATCATAAGGCTGTGCAATTAGTAAGAAGGCAATGCAAAGCATAAACAAGATTAATGAAGAAAAATAAAAACTAACTAAATAATAATGGAGATCACATAAGAATAGCTACCAAGAACACTTGCAAGGAGCTAGAGCCAAGAGTGAAGCACCAACCAAGAGTGAGTGAATATCAAGTGCACACAATATGTGGGGTGCCAAAAGGGGTACAACTAGGATGAGTCTTGAGAGGACAAGTCCTGAGAGAAACCCTACAAGAAGAGAGACCCTAATAAAAACCTATAAAGCAATATACAAACTTTTAACACCTCCTCTTAATGCTTAATAAATGTTATGAGTAAACATATGTTAAAATGATTAAAAGACTTCAACAAAATGCTAGATTCGTGGTTGTCCCAGTCCTATGCATAGACTAGATGTGCATGAGGGATAGCTTTCATATGTTTGGTTTAGCTTGAATCCAAGACTTGGGGAGTAGCTTAATTCTTCTTTTAATATAGCAATGCTAGACTTCTCACCTCTTCTTACATAAGCATTAGCAAAGGCACAAAAGTCTTTACCAATTGACATCTTAGATGGTCTCATACACCTCAAGTGAGAGATACCATTCAAATCGAACATTTATATATTTTTTATTTTTCTCACCACATAGTGGAGTTTCTCCTTTGAAATGGTTTTGGCTAGTAGTAGTAGGGACACCTTAATCAAAAAAGTAGATTGCACTAGTTCCAAGATTTGATAAACTAGAAATTAATATTCTGGCTCATCAATAGGTGACTTACCATCTCTATTGGATAGGTGGTGTAAGTACTTTGCAAAGACTTTGTCCCAGCTATGGTACAACCCACCACCCTCCTTGAATGGCATAGGTCTTGTCTAATCTTGTAGAAGCTAGCCAAGACCAATCTTAATGCTTGTTATGCCAAGTGATGCATAGCTTGATGAAGTTTAATTGGGAATCTATAGGAGCTAACATTTTCGTAGCACATTATTTGCCAAATATTTATTATTGCTTCTTGTTTGAATCAAAAGACCTTCTCCTCTCTACTTCCCCTAGGTGTTGCTTTTAGTAGCATGCCCAAAACAAATGCAAGACCTTCTTTGAAGTGTTAGAAAATGATTGGTTGCATAGAAACGGAACACTAAGGTAGAAAAATATGCAAAAACTGAGGACTTGAAAGCCCGAATTGACTAAGGATTCAATGACAACTAGGAAGAACTCTTATACCTATACATGTTCAAGTCAAGAAAAATGAATAGTTAGAGACATGCAAGATCTCTCCCTCTAAGGAACCATTTCATCTTATCAAAAAGAAAAAGGACAGGGAAATCCTCCCCTTTAATGACAATGGGGAGAAGGCTATTAGTGAGAAAGAGAATTTGACATTAGTCCATAACTAGTACTCTAACATATTCGGTATCCCTGATTCTTTTCTAGTGACAAGACTAGGGCCCGAGCTTAGATAGTGCTAGCTAAAACTAAAGTAGTTCCACATTCCATTTACAATATATTGGATCAAGATTTCTCTAAACAAGAACATTGTGGCACCATCACAGAGCTTAAAAAGGGTAAAACACTTGGGCTTGATGGCCTCCCCAATGAATTTTATCAAGTATTCCAAGATTTCATTTTAGACCCCTTATTAGTTGTCTAGAAGGAGTCTTTCCACTTTGGGGGCCTTGCCTCACTATCTAAATGCCAAGGTCATCAATTTAATCTATAAAAGAGATGATAAATCCCAATTGACCAATAGAGTTCTATCACCTACTTAACCTCGGCGTACAAAATTCTCACCAAGACCCTTGCTAAAACAATCTCAAGCCACCAAGATAAATGGATTAGAGCAGATAAAAAAAGGCTTTATTACGGCTTAATACATTCGAGAATCCATCATAGCCTTATGGAAAGGAATGGATTATCGTGAGGAGACTAAACAAGGTTTTGGTTTTCTTCAAAATAGACTTTAACAAAGAGTATAATCGATTGTTGGAATTGAATTTTATATTTCAATACCTAGATGACATGGGGTTTGGGAAGCCTTTGATCAAGTATGTCATGACTCTATAGAGTACATATATCTTGCCCAAAGAACAAGGAGGAGTGTATCTTCCAAATCTAATAAAATTAGCCAATAAACTCTTCAGTAAAATTCCATCAATAATGAATAAAACATCCCCATTGGCCAAGACAATATGGAAAGCTTGCTTTAAACATAAATCTTATATCAACCTTAGTCACACCCCCAACTTCACCTCAACAAAGACAGCTCCCAACTCTATTTGGTTTAGTGTTGATTGTGGAAATGTGTCTTGTCATATCTTCTTTACAATTGCCTAGTTATATAAAAAGAGCATTCAAGTGTGGGAAGAGATATGGGATTTTAACAGAGACAATGGCTAGAACCAAGAATGATTAAAAGGACATTTTTAAGCCTCCATGACCAATTAGCTCTAACTGATATAGAATTTTCAACATAGACAGTGGCTAGAACCACAAAGGACTAAATGTCTTTTTAAACCCTCCAACACTAAGCTCTAGCTCATATATGCCAATGGGGTTGTGGTGTAGTGGTTTGGGTGTGGGTTGAGTTATGGGTGTGTGTGAATTCAAACCCTGTGCACCACATTCCAAAGGCACAATAAATAATATCTATTCCGTACAAGCTGTAGATTCTTGATACGTTTTACATGCTCGATCTGCTATAACTCCTACATACACAAGGTACGATTTGTGCGTGGATCATATGGTGCAACCCTACCATGAGCTTGACTGTCGCAAGCCTGATAACTTGCTTTTGCAGTTGGCCTCCGTTCTCTCCATTTTGAATCTTTCAAGTTCCTTGGACCCTACCATGAGCTTTACTGTCGCAAGCCTGATAAGTTGTTTTTGCAGTCTGCCTCCGTTCTCTCCATTTTGAATCTTGCAAGTTCCTTGGAGGTATGCCCCTCTTTGTATTCTTTGCTCTACATTCTCGATCCTATTCCCCTCTTTCTTATTGTTGAAGTTGAGTTTGTTGTGGAAATAGGAATCGAATTTGCTAAAGCAGTCCGATTTGATCCAGCAGTAAGGCTACTTGTAAGATTTTCTATGTGTGTTCCTGCCCCCTTTATTTTAATGCATTTGGGCATTTCATAACATCATCATTATCATCATCATCATCTCGATTGTGACCAGTTAACAAAAGCACTTCCATACTATATGATTCCTAATTAGTGAGAGCACCAAAGGTTCATCATTCAGATTGCACTTGGCAAAGCACAAACTTTCAAAGGGAGATGCCTTGCATCAGAGTTGGAACTCTGTAGGTGAAGTTGCCACAGCTGCCCAGCTCACTGGCTCAGATTCTATCAAATTGATAGCTCTAATTGTAAATGCAGCAAGCAATGCTCACATGCACAATAAGAATTGCCAGCATCTCAAACTGATAGGTAACTTGTTGGAGTAATTGAAGCTCTCAAATCTCAAGGCTTGTGGCCCAAGACTAGGGAACCATTAGAGGAACTTGAAGAGGCAATGAAGAGGGATTATATCCTTGTGGATAGTTGCAAAAATAAGAGCTATATGTACTTGCTAGATTTGGGCTGGATCACTGTATTCCATTTCAAGGAACATCAAGTAGAGATTGAGAGATTGCTCGGGTTGATCCCTCTCATTAGTTTGGTGGATAAGAACTCAGTTAGTACTACCAGAATCGATGCATTGATATGGAGAAGGATGCACTGATATGGAGAGGTACGTCATGTTTGAATTCCTTTTTAAGGATATATAGACACTTCTTGGTTATATCCCGATACCTGTCCATGATGTCCAAATATGTAACAGTGGCACATCTCGAAGGTCCATTGCAGCCAATCTTTAGCAAGGAGAGCCATCCACTGCATGACAATTCCATTATCCACTCTCTTTGTGGGTTGGGAGCAACTTCAGGGAGATGCTTGACATCAACATAGCTTGGGCAGTTGTTCCTTCATACCGGGTTTGCCTAGCTCCTTGGCTTCTCTTTCCCAATCCCCCCAATTTGCCTTGGGAGGCCTTCTATTCATGATGTGTGATGTCAGCTTTCAGCTCCAGCTATGCTGTTGAGCCCTTGGTAGTTCTTTAATGGTTTTGAATAATATAATTAGGCACACTTTATTTTGCAAGAAAAGGCTGGAGTGGTGAGTCAAGAGGCATTAAGTGGTGGGCAGGAAAGTCAAAGGCAGAGCTCGAGGAAGGAATAGTAGGGTAGGGAGCTGATGTATCATGTATAGAAAGTTATACACTAGAAAGGAGAGGAGTGGGTCAGGTTGAGGATAAGTAAGGATGGGCACGGCAAGCTGGGAGGGGCTGCCTTATGATTTTGTAAAACAATATTGATAGGTTTTTTTTGTGATTCTGTAGTATTAGGTGGCATTAAGGTGTAACCAACTAAAAGCTTTGTATGTATGAGTGTATAAACAATGAATTTGGTTTCTTTATAATGCTATCTGTATACTAACTCCAAAAATTTCAACCATCATGTGAAGGATCGCAAGCTGTAACTTTACATGGTGCTAATTCTAAATTTTCAAATAGGTTATGATGGTTGAGGGAGCATGAACATATCATTTGAAATTATTGATCCCTACATTGCTCAGGTACCAATTTTCACCAACAAAAATCTTAATTTTTGATGCACAATCACAATCAAAACTGTGTCTAGGACAACAATTAACAACACAGTGCATGCCTTTCTCCTTTGAAGCACCCCCTATCATAGGCCATGTGAAAAATCATGAGGATAGACATGTTTGGGAGTACAATCATCATTGCAAACATCACTAGTAGCAATGGGTAAGTTAAGGGCTGCAGGCTCACAGTGACATGTGGAAGAAGTAGGAGATGTATTCAACAGAGATCACACTGAATTCCATGATGCAGAGAATCAGTAGAAGCAAACTCAAAAATGATCCCGTTTGTATCGACTTCTTGGAGCTTAATAAATTAATAAGAATCATTGGGCATATTGGATTTGAAGGAGTGACTTCTTGAGTTCTCTTGAGACCATCTATGGATTGGTACTTTAGTTCACCTTGGATATTCAATAGCTAAGACCAATCTAACTTCTTGTGGAATATGGCTTGCTTGTAGGACATTTTTCATCGACATCATCATTTCTAATAGGAGTATCAATGTTTAGCTAGCATTTGAGCAAATCAAGGCTTCTTTCTTGTGAATCTTTGTCTATATTTTAGATGAAGCCTATGAGCACTTGAAACCTCACTGCTGAGAGGCTTGTTCTATCTAGCAGCTTTTGCCTATGGAGTCAGAGTGGTCATGGTAGCAGCTCTTCCAGACATGGGCAATGCCAACAAGGTGCTTGGAGGAGGGGAAGCATATCAAACCTTGGACTGCCACCACAAGGTATGTATCCTTATGAAGGTAATCCATAGAAGGTACAACTCTTGCTACTTTAGTGCTCTTACATTAGATGCACCTCTTGCTACTTTGGTTGTAGCAAGCCCAATAAAAGGTTAACTTGGTTGAAGTTTGAGCTTGATGGATCTGTATGTTTCATCCACCTATTTAGACAACTTGCTAAAACATTGAAAATGAAGAATGTAATTTGAGGGTTTTGATATCTTATTTGCATGTAGTGGTAAGCCAAATCAATTTGACTTGGTATGATACTTCAATCTATTGGATTCCTATCTTGTGGGCAAACTCAACACTAGCATATGTGTTTGGTAAATCTTACTGTTTGAGAGTCTAGATAGCATTGCATATTCCCACAAGAGTATGCATTGATTTGGATGGGCATTACATTTATCCCCATTAGTAAGTATGATACAATATGGTTCCATGAGCAAATAATTTAAATATCATTTCATTATGTCTTGTTGTGGATAGGACTACATGGTTCAAAGCATACAACCAGTAGAGAGTAGATCTATGTTGTGGAGCTATGGGAGATTGCAGTGCTTTTAGGATCAAAGGGAAGGTAGTTTGCTAAAAATGGTGGGTCTTCTCTTGTTGCTCTGAGCTTTTTTTGCAATGCACAGGTTTGAGCCTTTTGATATCCTTGCTGATTGTAAGCACGAAATGCATCTAGGGACAACATTGTTGGTGAAGCAACAAGGATTTACATTTCAAAAAAAAGGAAGGGAGGCTTAGGAAGAGCCAACAAGACTTAATTTTTTTAATGGTGGAGCAGATTCGAAGAGGATGACAACTCTAGACCTACCTTAGGTGATGTAGAACATGGTGAAGCAGAGAGAATGTAGTGTTCAAGATAAAACTTTTTTAGTGGATTCAATCACAATTCTATTGGCAACAATACAACATTGTGAACAAATCATGATTAGTTTACTTAACATGATATATTAGTGAGGTAATGGCTTGTATTAATGGTTCCAACTAGTTTTCTTGTATAGGAAAATTTTACTCTATCTATGGTTTCAACTAGTTTTCTTATCTAGGAATATTTTACTACATCATCAACTAGGAATTTTAAAAATTTTCTATATAGAAATATTTTACTAGATCACTAACTTGTAAAGCGTTCCACTTTTATTAGTTGAGACTTTTTCTAGATACTTTGATAAGTTTCTAGAAAATCTCTCTTTTTTTACTATATGGAAAAGTGCTTAAAGTTCCTTGTGTAATGCCGGCGTGACGTTGGTGTGACGAACTCTCTGACGCTGGCGTGACGAATGTCTTTGGCATGACGAAGCTCTCTGACGCTGGCGTCCGGCCTATCACTGCCCCATCACCCCCCATCACTGCCCCATCTGGCCTGCCCCATCTCTCGCCATCCCTTGTTTCTACTGGCATGCCCCGTCTCTCTCTCCCTCTCTCTCGTCACTGCCGGCCAGCCTCGTCATGTCAGCCCAGCCTTGTCACGTCAAACGTGCGCCCAACCCCGTCACGTCAAACGTGCACCCATCCCCGTCACTGTCGACCAGCCCTGTCACGTTAGACGTACTTTCGTGGCCCCCATCACTATCCCGTCGACATCATTGCCTCATCAATCACTGCGCATGCCACCTATTACTACCTTCACTGCCCTGTCACGATCTCCCTACCCACCACCTCTACAGCCCCAATTCCCTACTGCCATCCCCTAGTCCCAGAGTCCCTCCCTGTTGCAGACAATAAACCTGTCATGAAATGGCTATTCCTTATATACACTAAAATGGTTATCCTCTATTCTGAACTCTAAATCGAACTCCCCCACAGACCCAACACAATAAGACAGAGTTCACCCCCAAAATGGAGAAGGTCCAAATAGAGCAGATTATTACCAATGCCATCAACAAAGTCAAGAAGGAGTATGACAACGGACGAGCATAGTGAACAAGCAACTGAACGATAAGATTAAAAAGCTGGAATTGAAGATAGAACCCCAAGATGGGGAGATTCAATCACTTAGGTAGCTACTGACTGACATTCAACTCAACCCCAAGCTAGAGGAAGGAGAAATTCAACCTAGCATGACCGAGGAGCTCACCCTCATCAAAGAGGAAGTACAACAACTCCAAAAAAAGGAGGAGATGATGAAGGAGGGTGTTTCTTGGGCAGAGATGCTCAAGAAAACCCAACAGCAAATAGAGGAGGCCGAGCAATGGATTCAAAATTGCAAAGAAGGGAAAACACCTAGCACGCGCACCTACAACAACCATAATCAATGACACATTGGAGGAGGAACAAAAAAGGAAAATGAGAGCACTCCATGTTCGGGTGACAGGGCTGAAGATGCATGAAAAAGTGGATTAGGACACCAAGGTGCTATACACATTAATGAATATTAAGAAAGACACGCATGTCTTCGCTTGGAGACATGCTTTTCTTGCCCACTCTCCGCTTGGAGAGTGGGCAAGAAAAGCATAGAAGGGGAGAGCTCAAAAGAGCATGCTCATTCTCCACTTCCCCACCATGGAGGCTAGGAGAGACTTCCTAGCTCAATGCCATACATTGAAGGGGACTGGTGTGTTTTTGGGTGACAATCTCACACCAACCCAACTAGCCCACATGAGAGAGTGCATGCCAAAAATTAAGGTAGCTAGGGGGGAGGGCAAACTCGCCTTCTACAGAGGAGGAAGAGTGGTAATCATCGAGAGGTTCCATAAATGACGATGTGAGACCTATGGGACCAGCCTTGCAATGGCAGTTTGGAACTGTAATGGAGCCCTTCGATTGGATGTGGGAGCTTTTGAGGAGACATTCAGAGGGAGAGATATAGTTTTCTACTCTGAGACACATCAGGGACCACATACTACACTTCCACAGGTGGTGACAAGCCATAGATGGAGTCAGCTTGTAGGAAGGAGACATGCACAGACCACAGTAATTGCAGGTTGGGACGAGTGGCAGTGTTATTCAAGGAGGAGCTACAGTAGATGATCCAGGTAGTCTGCAAAGATGAGCATGCTAGATACATGTGGGTGAGAGTGCATGGTGAGGAACACACTTTGTATGTTGCCATATGCTATTTCTCCGCTATGACATCCCGATACGCCCCACCCAAGGTGCAATCACCATATGTGGCTTTGGATGAGGATATTTGGGAGTTCTCGAAGGAGGGAGAGGTTATCTTACTAGGAGACTTTAATGCCAGGACAACCTCCCATCAGGTGTCTTTCTTTGATGCATCTGAAGAGATGCTATAGGAGTAGGATGTGTTAGAGCTATAGCTGGAGAGGACATCTCAAGATATGGGGGAAGTCACCGAATATGGGAGATACCTTGTGGAGATGGGCACAGCACACAGGTTGACCATTCTCAATGGCATGGCTAGATACCCCCTATCCGGCACCTTCAATGTTATCCTCACCAACACGGTGCTAGCACAATAGACTATGTTATTGCCCCACCGATGCTGATATCTCACATCTAGGACCTCTCTGTATCCCCATGCCTTCTTGGAGTTGCAATGGATCATGCCTACCTATCATTCACCATTGACATCCAATTCATTGACACGCAGACCCATCATGCAGCTCATCAACACCCAAGATACCTCTTTTCTAGAGAGATAGAGGATATCTATGAGGTGGAGATCCTCAGATTGTTACATGATGCATACCCCGACATTCCATTATAGGAGCTGACTTAGCAGTTCAGTGAGGCCCTACACATTGCTGCAGGTGTAGCCTTCCCACACTCACGACCCACATAGAGAGCCTCCACCGGGGTGACTACTCGGAACAGCTAGTATGATGATGAGTGCCGTGAGACTAGAGCACAGCTACAAAGAGAGATAGCACTAGGGTCCACTATCCACAGACATGCACATATACTCTTTAGACGCCTCACACGGTGGAAGAAGAGAACATTCTTGGCTGAGCTGGAGCAAGACCTATATCATTTATTCTTGAGCCAGGACTCTATAGAGGCTTGAAGGCTTTTCAGAGAGCATTCCCCAACCTCACCTATTATGTCCACCGCTGGATGGGAAGAGTACGCAGCTAGTCTTTACACTATGGAGGGTCAACCACCTCTTCCTGACCCATTTGAGCCTTGTCAAGAGACCACCACTTTCTTTATAGAAAGTAGGGTCCGAGCGGCAATTGACAGACTTAGGAGAGGAAAGGCACAAGATCATGATGGACTAGTAGCTGAGCACTTGATCCATGCTAGAGATCTAGTGGCAGGATTCCTAGCTTACATGTTTAACATAGCCATGTGCGAAGGCCTACCAGAAAGCTGGAGCATGAACACTATTGTGCCTGTCCTCAAGTCAGGGGACCCTACTCTACCCAGTAACTATCATGGTTGGGCATACCTTGGCTAAGCTATATGCTTCCATCCTTGAGCATGAGTTAAGTAGGTGGGCAGAGATGTGGGGTCTTAGAGCACAGGGATAGGTTGGCTTTAGGAGAGGCTTCTCCACATTGGATCACATCCTCACACTTCACTGATGAGGGAAGGGCTCATGGTCGCTCGACGGACCTCAATACTGCTTTGTGGACTTCTGCAAAACCTTTGACACAGTACCGAGAGACATGCTGATACATAGATTACATGACACGGAAAAGAGCTCAGTTGGGGCATTTTGGCACTGTATGAGAGAGTTGTGGGCAGAGTCCGGGCACTTGAGGGCCTCTCAGCACCTATTTACTCCACCATTGGTGTGAAGTAGGGATGCCCCCTCTCTTCGATATTATTTGGCATGTACATTGATGGGATTGCTGATTATATTTCATAGGAAGGAGATAGAGGAGCTCCATAAGCTGGCACTTGGATACCTCTCCTATTGTATATAGATGACATCGTATTGATAGCTGACTCTCCAGAGGGTCTACAGAGACACTTGGATGCATTACACTCCTATACTTTGGATAGTGGGCTTTCAGTGAACCTTGGTAAAACCAAGGTGATGGTATTTCATACTACACCACAGTGGGTCAAGAGATCAGTACCTAAATTCACATATGGATCTGAGGAGTTGGAGTATGTAGATTCTTATACATACCTAGGAGTCTTATTCACAGGGACCACCTTTTCTATACGAGAGGCAACAGACACTAGACTGACTGCGGATACATAGCACTAGGTGGTTTGGAGAGGATCTATTCACATGTGCAATTCCAAGAACCCCGCACCAAGCTATGGCTCTTCGATACACTGGTCACATCCACACTACTTTATGGAGTACAAATATGGGGGCCTAATCTTGACCACAATAGCAAATCAGGTTGCACTAATGACGAATGGAGGTCGATGGAGAAACCCCTAGTGTCCATCCAGGATGATCAAATGTAAGGTCTCAATGCCACATGAGATCATCAGAGCCGAGCTAGCAACTACACCGATTGTGGTAGAGGCCTCACCTGATTGGTTGCATATATACATAGCCTATGGGACTTACCCAGACATAGATATGCACGGTTGGCCCTTGAGTCCTCTAGGCAACTTGCCAAAGAGGGTGATACTTCATGCTAGTATGCACAGATGTTAGCCTAGTTTGAGCTGCATGGATTTAGCATGGACAAGTTACCCCCCTTCTAGTACTCCCTTGATGCACCATCTCTTGATCTAAGCAGGTTAGAGATTCGCAAGATCATTAGGATGGATCTTACCCAATTGGATATTAGGCGGACATGGTTGATGCCAAAGCAAGAGCTAGGGACAAAGATGGCTTTCTACTGCAAGCATTTCCTTCATACCACAGATGATGGATTTATTGTTCCCCCGATATACATGGACATCCACCTTTCCCTTGGGATCAGATGTACTATTGGCCAGTTGTGCACCTCCTCACATCAACTAGAAATTGAGACTGGCATATATATATCCATCCCACTAGAGGAGCACGTATGCCAGATATGCCAATTAGAGCCAGAGATAGAGGAGCATTATATCTACTATTGCCCATCGTATTATGAGGTCCGTGGTTGTTTCCACTGTCTCTTTAGAGACGGATTTGGACCACTATCAAGAGTCATGGATTTTACCGATCAGTGATGCCTTGGCCTCTTTCTTCTTGAGATACGATGGCTTTGTGACATGCGCCTCACGAGTACAACTGCTCTAGGACATCGAGGCCCTTCACAAAGGTAGCTCACAGACTTCTTTGCAAAGGAGACTCAGAAGACTTCAATATAGTTACAGCCACAGTCCACACGAGAGCCTCTCGCACCGCCACAGCCCACACACAGACAAGGAGTATTGAGTGATCGAGCTGTTCAACTTAGCTGATCCAGATGTCCTAGGCCTTGACACAGACATTGACAACACCTTCATAGGCAGATACAAGGGATTATTGCTCAGGCTAGAGCTAGGCTCTCCATACCCACATTAGATTGTACCATTTTGGAGCTCGTTGTTACTAGATAGAGCTCTATGTTTTACACATATCCATAGTTAATTTCCTTTCTTATTCTGCTTGTGCTACATATTTTGCCCAGACAGTTGAACCATCATACACAAGATTGTAAGTCATGGTCGCATAGGCCATTTTGGCCTTTTGTAGACGTTAATATATCATTTCATTTCATCTCTATCTATCTATCTATCTATCTATCTATCCATCCATCCATCCATCCATCCATCCATCCATCCATCCTCCACACCCATAGAGAGAGAGAGATCTCTTGCTCACATTTTCTCTCTTACATTTCTCTCATTTTTCTCTCCCAAGTCTTATCACTCTCTCTCATATCATCTCATCTCTTCTCTCTCTCTCTCTCTCTCTCTCTCTCTCTCTCTCTCTCTCTCTCTCTCTCTCTCCCCACCACCTATACTCCACCACACTACTTCTTCTAGCCGCCTCGTTGACCCACATATCAAAACTTGACTCGATTTACCTAGGCATCAATGCCAGAGTCTACATTTGAAAGCTGCATAATAGAGAGAGAAAGTGAGTGAGGAGAGAGAGAGAGAGAGTCTACATTTGAAAGCTGCATAATAGAGAGAGAAAGTGAGTGAGTGAGATTGTTAGAATGTTAGATTGTTAGAGAAAGCGTGTTTTGTCTAGCTAGCATGTATCATCTCTAGTAGTGCACAAAGAGAGAGAGAGAGAGAGAGAGAGAGAGAGAGAGAGAGAGAGTCTACATTTGAAAGATGCATAATAGAGAGAGAAAGTGAGTGAGTGAGATTGTTATTCGAATGTTTCATTTATCATTTCATTTCATTTCTCTCTCTCTCTCTCTCTCTCTCTCTCTCTCTCTCTCTCTCTATCTATCTATCTATCTATCTATCTATCTATTGATCAATCTATCGATCGATCCATCTATCTATCCATCTATCTATCTATCCTCCACACCCATAGAGAGAGAGAGAGAGATCTCTTGCTCACATTTTCTCTCTTACATTTCTCTCATTTTTCTCTCCCAAGTCTTATCACTCTCTCTCATATCATCTCATCTCTTCTCTCTCTCTCTCTCTCTCTCTCTCTCTCCACCACCTATACTCCACCACACTACTTCTTCTAGCCGCCTCATTGACCCACATATCAAAACTTGACTCGATTTACCTAGGCATCAATGCCTCCACCATCACACGCCTACTTGCATGCTCCTCTTTCTACACATCTACCATGCCTTTTACTTGATCTTAGACGTCGCCTTTTGCCATGCCTTTTGCTTGACCATGCATGTCACCCACATCACATGTATTCATAGCACAGAGAGAGAAAGCGTGTTTTGTCTAGCTAGCATGTATCATCTCTAGTAGCACAGAGAGAGAGAGAGAGAGTCTACATTTGAAAGCTGCATAATAGAGTGAGAAAGTGAGTGAGTGAGATTGTTAGAATGTTTCATTTAACTACCATGGATTATCTCTACCAACATGAGAGAGAGAGAGAGAGAGAGAGAGAGAGAGAGAGAGAGAGAGAGAGAGAGAGAGAGAGAGAGAGAGAGAGAGAGAGAGAACACTCTATGTAAGTGACATACGAAGAGAGGGAGAGAGGTCCATATGGAAAAAGGAGCGGGGGAGAAAAGGTCTATCTATGATAGGAGTAGTAAAAGTGAAGATTTTGAATTCCAAATTTGGTTTGGGTTTGGCTACTTATTTAAGAGGTTCTCTAGAGGTTTGGATCCTCCCACAAACCTATAGCCAAAATAAGATATAATAGATATCAATTCATATGAGAGTGAGAGAGAATGTGTATGTCCAATTAAGAGAGAGAGTGTGTATGTCCAATTAAGAGAGAGAGTGTGTGTATGTATATACATGTGTTCAAGAGAGAGAGAGAGAGAGAGAGAGAGAGAGAGAGAGAGAGAGAATAGAAAATAAATATAATCCCCACTCACCCTTCAAGAAAAAGCACTCTTTATTTAATGAATATCAAACTTCTTCTCCTTGTGCCACATAGGCTTAGAAGCTTGCTGGTCGGTTTGGGATCCCCAAGGCAAACCTCTAAATAATATATAGAATAGATATGCTAGGCACTCCACTCCTAGATTCTCCATGCGCTTTGCATCAGTGTTCTCTCGATGCTTTGCATCAGAGTTCAAAAGCATATTTCATGTAACCATACATTTGACAATCCATAAGCTACATTGAGAATTTATTATTATTATCATTACTATTATCCCTCATAATTAATATTTAATAACACATATACACAATTACACATGTATAATATGTTAATGGAAATATAATTAAACATCTTCTATTAATAGTAAATTGACTTTTTAGCAATTAAGGATTAATAATTAATTAATTACATTACTATATCATTTTCTCTCCTTTCTTTTTTTGTGTCCTATCTCTTCTCTCTCTCTCTCTCTCTCTCTCTCTCTCTCTCTCTCTCTCTCTCTCTCATATGTGTGTGTGTGTGTGCGCGCGCGCTCGCGTGCGTGTGTGTATGTAAGTTGGTATTTTATACGTGTGTATCCATTCTCTCTCATATGCTTGCTCTCTATCTCTCTCTCTCATATATGTTTATGTGTGTATGAGTATGTATGCATATATGTATACATGTATGTATGTGCATGTGTATGTGTGTGAATGACATATACACACACACACATTATTTTTCTTTTTGCATCTTCTTGTTTTTTGTATGCTATGTGCATATGTGAATGACATGCATATGTACATGGGTATGTCTGTGAATGACATACATATACACACACATTTTTTTTCTTTTTGCCTCTTCTTTTTTTTTTCTATGCTATGTATATGCACGTACACACATCTATGTGTATATGTGAATGACATGCATATGTACATGGGTATGTCTGTGAATGACATACATACACACACACATTTTTTTTCTTTTTGCCTCTTCTTGTTTTTTCTATGCTATGTATATGCATGTACACATATATGTGTGTATATGTGTACATATGTATCTGTGTTTCATTTACGTGATCTCATAATTTTTATTGATGTAGATGTGAATGATGCACTTTTTTTATGAGATAGTAGCGGCTGAAAAATCCAAGATTATGCCAAAAGGCTAGTTCAAACATTACATTATAGTAAGTTGGATACATCATAGACTAGCCATACTCATTGAGGCTCTAAAAGTGCCTTTCATGCATCAAATTATTATGCATTGGGCTATTTCTGGTCTATGTGATGAGGACGAGCCTATGTCTTTTGAAAAGTTATGAAATTGAGAAAATTGAATGATTGCTCTTATGCAATTTGAGTATGATGCTATTGCCAAAAATGGTACTTGGTTCTTGCTTGGTTTTAGTATGATTTGCCTCCTAGTAGCAAGAAGGCCATTGGTACAAAATGGGTTTACAAGTTAAAGTGTAAGCTAGATAGTAGCATTGATTGCTACAAAGCTGGATTTGTGGCAAAGCGTTTATACTCAACAAAAAGGATATTGATTTTGATGAGACATTTGCTCCCATTTGCCACATGACCTTTGCTTCCACTTGAAATATACATCAGTTGAATGCCAAGTTTACATTTTTGAATGGTCATTTACATGGAAAAGTGTAAAAGTGTGCAAATTGGAAAAGTCATTAGATCATTAAAGCCAGCACTCACGCTTGATATGAGAAGATACATGCATACTTGATTGCATGTGGCTTTCAAAATAGCCCAATTGAAAGCATCTTATATGCTAGACATGAGGGTGATGTGTCTCTAATGATTGTGGTTTACATTGATGATATGCTACTCAAAGTAGTCGTAATGAGATATCTATAAGTAATTTTAATATTGGATTGAATTCAACTTTTGATATGTTAGGATTGGGCTATTGCTTCATTATTTGGGTATTCGAAAGTGCGATCCAGATATCATGTTGTGTTAGCAAAGCATGTTGAGATATTATTGGAAAGATTCAATCTCAAAGATTGTAAGCCTATTACTCCTCCTATGGAGACATGTTTAAAATTGAGCCTTAGTGGTTTTTGCTTCATGCTTAGTAGCTCATGCATATTGTGCTTAAGCAAGAAGTAGCCCATGGTGGCCACTTCTAGTTATGAAGCTAAATACAACACAACTTTCATAGCTATAGTTGAGTGTGTTTGGCTTAGACACCTCTTGGCTAAGTTCAATGGTGGAAAATCATCCTACCACTACCATCTTCATCAACAGTTGGAAACATTATCATTTGCATGGAATTTAGTGTTTTGTGCATGCATTAAGCACATTAAGGTGTGCCGTCATTTTGTTAGGGAGAGACTCTTTGCAAGAGAGGTCAACTTAGCCTATGTGCCAACATATTACGACTTTAGAGCTCATTTCACTTTGCTTTAAGAAGTTTGAAGCTTTCTTCAAATCTTTGGGCTTACTCCCCTTTGTGAATTGATATAGTCCATTGAGCATGGAATTTTCCTATACACAAGTGCTAGCTTTTATTTACTATATCACTTGAAGAGGGATCTATTGTCATATTTCAATAGTTTTGTATGTGAATATATTTAGGACCCTTGGGGTAATTTTTTCCTATTTAGAAGTTATTTTTTCCCATAGCATTGTATGCATGACTATTCACTTTTAAGGTCTACTAAGTCTTGTAAATCTTCCCTATTGATATCTCTCAATACACTTTGAGTCGTGCTTTCTCAAGCTTCTCCTTCTCCAAGCTATGGATTGGTGAGCACTTTTTTCCTCTTTAGGAGGTTTTTTTTCTACTGGCCTTATATGTCTACCTATTCAATTTAGGGCATTCAAAGTCTTGCAATTGTCTCTATTGCTATCTCTCAATATCCTTTGAGTTGTGCTCTCTCAAACCTATTCTTCTCCAAGATACATCTTTGCATTCCTACAACCCTAAATCCAATAGTCAAAATCAAATTCAAGTTGGAATGGCTAGAGCATCTAGGGTGCTCATGAATGAATGAGATATCAATCCTTGGAGCTAATTTCCAATTCCAAAGTGTTGATGGTAGATAAGAGAACATATAGCTTTTAACTTTCTCTGACAGAGGGATTTGACTTGGATACAGAAAAGAGTGACAATTTGACATTGAGATCTTGCAGCTTACCAAGTCCCAAAAGGCAAAAAAGAAGCTCCTAGTCAATCTTAGGAGGAAGCATCTAAAAAATATCCAAGTCGATTACAAATCTGAGGCCAAGAGTTCAAAGAAACCCTAGGATTTTCTAATGTGTTTCATGAAGTTTAAAAACAGAGATCATGTTATTGTCATGCTTAACACAAAGAGAAAAGGGTAGTCCAATGAATCCACCATTGACAAAGGTGAATCTTGCTAAGGAAATATTTGAAATAGGTCTACATCACTAAGAGCCTCAGTGTTAAAGACAAAGAATGCTTGTTAACTACAAAATGGAATAGCCAACTAGCCATCAAGTAATTGACAAACAATAAAGATTAAGAAAGGCGAAAAGACAAAAGCACAAATCTAGCAAAGGTGTAAGGCATCATAAATATTTTAGAATATTTTATAACTTAATCCATTTGATTGTGTGTGTGCAATATTTTTCAATAAATACTATGGCCATGTAATTAATTGTAATATTATTTTGAGAGTTAGGTACAGTGCTTGTGTAAGTTGTAATATTGTATGCCAAAAAGAAAGACCTCCAACTCGATAAGAGCATGGATAATAGCTTTCATTCATTTTTATGGTTGATGGTGCAATCTAAATTTGTTTACAATAAGTGAAAAGACTAACCAAGAACCAAAAAAAAGGAGGGATGGGGGCACCCATTTCGAGTGGAAGTCCAAACCGACGGAAATAGTGAGGATATATAGTGGAAAAAAAGACATAGCATAAAGCAGTCAGTTTTAGCTTTGCAAACGAGTGTAAAGAAATAAAAAAAGAGGAAGAGAGCACAAATGAGAGAGAGAGAGAGAGAGAGAGAGAGAGAGAGAGAGAGAGAGAGAGAGAGAGAGAGAGAGAGAGAGAGAGAGAGAGAGAGAGAGAGAGAGAGAGAGAGAGAGAGAGAGAGAGAGAGAGAGAGAGAGAGAGAGAGAGAGAGAGAGAGAGAGATGGAGGAAGAGAGAAATAGAGAGGGAGACAGGGAGATATATATATATATATATATATATATATATATATATATATATATATATATATATATATATATATATATATATATATATATATATATATATATGGCAAAAATATGAAGCAAAGAGCGTGAAAAGGATAAAAAAAGAGCAAAGGCGACCCCTAAAGCTAAGTTAAGGCAAAAAGTACAATTTTAAATGGAAGGCACCTCAAAAAACTCAAAAAACTCTTGTAAAAGAGTGCCAGGCTCGCTCCTGCATCATTTGTAAATAGCCAAGATGCAAGAGATGTTAAGACGACCAACGTGCGCACACGTCCAATGTGTATATTGTGGCGAAAACCACTTGCCAGTCGAGTCAAGACCCTAGGTCACGACCTTGTGCTAATTATGGTAGGTTTGGTCACGACATTGCGCATTGTAGATTGCCTAGAAGACTTCCTTACTCACAACCATATGGTCAACCTTACCTAGCAAATAGGCTACAACAATTCTTCGAAAGGGGAGCCCCATTGGCTCTTTCCACACCAAACGACATTAAGTCGACTGTTCCTAGAATGGACATAAATCCTACTGGAATACTTAGACCACATGGTCCCTATGTGACCTATCCACCAAGCGATGCTCCAATCCACTACGTGGAAGAGCCAAACGAGGAAGAGACTTATGTATACCCTTACGTCTCGCACGACGATGAGGGCAATGCAATCCTTATGGACTATTGACCAGTACCGGTGATGGTGCTAGGTAGGGGACAAGGTAGAGGCCTAGGAGGGCAGACCCAAGAACCAATCATATGTTGGACTTGCAGTCACCCAGGACACGTCTCATCACGCTGTCCTGAAAGGGAGCAACAAAATAGAGACAAGGTTGACCTAAGGTGCCATGAGTGCGGAATCACTCATCTCTTTGTTGACTGTTCAAAGCAAAAACCATCCTCGAGTTTGGCTAGCATGTCATCCGTCCCATTGGGGCTATTCACTATTGAGAATCTTGATTGGGGAGGCTACACCTATCCCATTACATGTCATGACCCATGCACAAATGAAGCAGGATGGCATATCACTGCCAGGTCCTAGCAATCTTGACACAACCTCGATAGGAAAGAAGAGCCGTAGAGCAAAGGAAAAAGAGACGCGAAGCTAAAGTCACGCTCAAAACTGAGAGTGCCACAACACTACATGTTGGAAAGAAAGTCACTAATGTTGAGGCAGAGACATCAGCCCCAAAGACAACTGAAAAGGGAAGTGCTGAGGTCGGGAAGTACCCCAACCCGAAGCGCCAACTAGAGGCCATCGAGAAGGTGAAGGAGTGGGTAAAGGAGGCCCAAGAACACCTGAAAGATACTGAGCTCATCTTAGAGAACAAGATCGAGGATCTCTCTAGCATAAGCACACCAATCTCACCCTCTCGACCAAAATCAAGAGATGCGATTGTGCCACAAGTAGTACCGCTTAGGCAAAGCCTTAAGGCTATGGGCTAGCAATTCAGTCATGGCCATTGACCAGAAAAATCCAGAATAGGAGAAAGATGAGTAGCCAATGACCTCCTCACCACTCTAGTGACCACCCCTGTGGCGCTAAGCCTGGGAGATCTACTTAGGTAGCATCCAACCCTATGGCAAGACTTGAAGTAGTGGGTTAAAGGATCATGAGAGCAAACTGCTGCATACCTACAAGAACATGATGTAGAGATGCAGATATTGAGTTTGGCGTTGCACTCCATACCTAACTCCTTGCACATTAATGCTTTTTGGGAAGGCATCGAGATGCATGTGGTCTTACGAGTCTCAGCCCTAAGCGACACAACAAGGAAAGGGATTGTAGACACAGGGGCGGGAGTTAGTGTATTGAGCCATGCACTGCTCCCCCAAACTTGGGGCAACCCACCTGTCGAGACTACTCGGTTCAATGTCACATTAGCTAACGGAATGAAAGTGAAGCCATTCGGGGTGCTAAAAAACTGGCTAGTGAAAATCGTATGAGTCCAATTTTTAGTTGACTTTATAGTAATGAAGGGAGTGGACTACTACAATATCCTATTGGGACAACCATGAATGTGCATTGCTAGAGTGATCAAAGATTGGGGGAATGGTCTCATCTTCCTAGGCAATAGAATAGAAGTCGTAAGGGTAGAAATGGACTCCTTGAAGACTATACCAGTTGACCTCGACGCCATATCCGCAATGCTTAAGGGTGATGCTCATATCAAGAAATCCTACGGGCCCCTGACTAAGTATATCCCATGTCCTAAAGATGAGCAAGATTGGATGCATGGCCTTGCTACCATATCGACTTGCCATTCTTGGACAATGAGGAGCACAAACATGCCATTAAAATGATCAACAAGTCCAAGGGTATACCCTCGGTACCGGTCTGCATAATGGCAATAAATCTTTGTAGAAGACCCAACCTTGTCACTTTCCAAGTGCCAAACAACAAGAGGGAACTCTAGAGTATTTGACCGGCAAGCTAGCTAGCAATCTAGTAGCAAATTTCAAGCCACTCCAAGATCTCTTAGATGAACCAAGGTGGCAATGGACCAGGGTGCATGACCTAAACCTCATGTACAATTGGGCCCTATTTCCCGATCAAAGACACAAGAAATACTAAGACCTAGGAGACGACGAGCAGTTAGACAAAGATGCTTTTGATGACCAAGGTGGCAATGGACCAGGGTGCATGACCTCAACCTCATGTACAATTGGGCCCTAGTCCCCGATCAAAGACACGAGAAATACCAAGACCTAGGAGACGACGAGCAGTTAGACAAAGATGCTTTTGATGACGAATATGAAGACTGCCGCTCCTTCAGTGAGGGTGAGATAAATACCACAGAATACGACACTGAAGGATGAGAGATAGAACAAATACGAGTAGACTCCAAGCCACAGAGAAAGAACACCTTCAGGATAGAGTGAGGGGTCATGCGCATGGATTGTGACCACTCTTGGTTGGAATATATAGGAGCCATAGACTTTGAACAAGCAAGCCTAACCCAACCAAGTACCACCCCAGTGCTTAGAACAGAATCACCCTTTGAGCTGCGACCACCAAGAGAGACTACCTCTTCTAGAAAAGATGGAGAGTTTGATTCTGAGTTGGAAGTGAGTTCAGAGAGTGACCCAGAAACACCTAGGCCTTCCAAGACTAGACATACCACCAAGGGGGACCTACCCGTCCACCTGAGGCACAGACGGTTAAAGGAAGAAATGGCAAAATAGCCTAAGGATGCATGAGTAGACGAGCAACAAAAACCACAGGACCTCCCTAAGAGATTTACGAAGTTCAAGAAGGGTGATAGGGTAGTGATCCTGCTGGGTGCCAAATGTCAAGGGCAAGCAAGTGAACCCATCAAGGGACTTGCCAAAGTCAAGGAGGTGAACCTAGCCTAGGAAGGGGAGACACCTCGACTTGTCGTTATTGCCGATGACTTGATGGAAAAAGAGAAGACAAGTCTCGTTGCTCTCTTGCAAGAGTATATAGACGTATTTGCTTGGTCCTTAGAAGAGCTTAAGGGGGTAGATCCAAGTGTAGTGACTCATAACATATCCATGATGCTAGATGCAATGCAGGTTAAGCAATGACTATACCCTATGAATCCAAAACACACTCATGCGGTCAAGGAAGAGATTGAGAAGGTGATGAGAGCAGGATTCATCTATGAAATTGAGCACACAAACTGGGTGTTACCCATAGTCATTGCAATGAAGAAAAATGGAAAGATTAGAGTGTGTGGGTCAATTACAAGAAGGTGAACGTTGCCACTAAGAGGGACAACTACCCATTGTTATACACCGAGCACATGCTCAAGAGAGTGGCAGGCAAAGAGGCCTATAGTTTTCTAGATGGCTTCTCTAGATACAATTAGGTACAAGTGCATCCTGACGACAAGCATAAGACTATATTCACCATTGAGTGGGGTGTCTTTGCCTACACAGTCATGCCCTTCGGGTTGACTAACGCTCTAGCCACCTTTCAATGCCTTATGTGCACTATATTTAAAGACATGCTCAAAAAAGAGTTAGAAGTCTTCATGGACGACTTGTGTGTTCACTCGACCTGGAGAGAACACTTAGACAAACTCTGAGCAGTCTTTGAACGGTGCCACCTATATTGTCTTTCTCTGAATCCCTTAAAGTGTTAGTTTTGGGTAAAACACAAATGCATCCTAGGGCACGTGGTGTTAAAGAACAACATTGCCATAGACTTTTCGAAAGTCAAGGTCATTGTTAATCTTCCATCCCCAACCAACTATAAGGGAGTTCAATGCTTCTTAGGTCATACCGGGTATTATCGGCGGTTTGTGCTGAATTATGCATTGATTGCTAGACCTCTGTACAACCTATTGATTATATTTAAATGGATTGAATAATGTCAACGTGCGTATAAAGAATTGAAAAAGGCATTGACCATAGCACGGATTCTACGAGCCCCAGATTGGACCATTACCTTTCACGTGCATATTGATGCTTCGAAATTCGCTGTGGGGGCAGTGTTGTGCCAACTCGACGAACACAATCTTGACTATCTAGTGAGCTTTGCTAGTAAACAACTCATTGAGACCGAGATGAACTACTCAACGATAGAAAGAGAAGGTTTGGCCATGGTATTTGCCATGAAGAAATTTTGGCATTAGTTATTAGCCATGCCTTTCACTTTCTTTGTGGACCATCAAGCCTTACTATATTTAGTAAACAAACCTTGTGCTATAGGATGCATAGCTCGATGGCTCCTACTTTTAGAATTTGACTTCTCCTAGTTGGACGAAAAGGAAAGTAGCACTACATGGCCGACCACATGTCACGCATCTCCACGGAAGAGGCTGCTGGACAAGGCATCACTAATGAGTTGCCAGAAGGGCACTTGTTTAGCCTATCCAACAAGAGAGATTTATTTCGAGTCGACTTGATGCCATATTGGGCAAACGACATAGTCCAAGTGCTTGAGCATAGGCTACCTGAATGACTGATAGAGAAAGCCCGACTGAGGCAACTTATCCTCAAGATCCAACCCTATTAGTTCATAACAGGCCAGCTATATAGGCTAGGGCAAGACGAATTGTTGCGTAGATGCATATGTGAACATGAGATGCATGATGGGCTCTCAGAGGTACATAGCGGAATTGCTGGAGGACACTTTAGCGGAGATACGATAGCCCACAAGGTACTGTAGTCTCAACTGTGGTGGCCCATGGTTTTTCGCGATGTGGCATGATTCGTTAAGCATTGTGACAAGTGTCAATGGGGACAAAGGTCCTGATTCACAAGGATCAGATGGAGCTAACCCCAATAATTGCACGACAACCCTTCGAAAAATGGAGAATTGACTTCATATGACCCATTAGTCCTGCGGCACAATACTCACAAGCCAAGTACATCATTGTAGCCACTGACTATCTAACAAAATGGGCAGAAGCAAGAGCTACAAGAAAGAATAAGTCTAGAACGACTACCAAGTTCCTATGGGAGCAGGTAATCTCACGATTCTGTTGCCCCATCGAACTGGTTAGCAACCATGGCACACACTTCATTAATGAAGTGATTGTGCATCTTCTATCCACCTTTCTAATTATCCATCAGAAATCCTCGCCATACTACCCTCAAGCAAACGACCAGGCGGAATCCACAAATAAAATTCTAGTAAACGTCCTAACCAAGGTAGTTGCTTCACAAAGTGATTGGGATAACAAGTTGATGGCAGCCTTGTGGGCTTACCGCACAGCCTATAAAACAGTTGTAGGCTAGACACCTTTTAGGTTGACCTATGGAACTGAAGCAATTCTACCGCACTTTATGAACGATGGAAAGGGAAGGAGGCATAGATAGAATGTCTAGTTGAACTCGAATGCCTCTTAGAAACTCAACTTCTAGCTACCCATGTGCTCATATGCGAGAAAGCACAACGCAAAAGCTGGTTTGACAAGCATGTCAAGAAACGTGACTTTGAACAAGGAGACCTAGTGCTCTTTTACTCCGTTAAGGAGCATAAACAAAAAATGAAGTTTAAAGGTCTAGGGCCTTTCAAGGTTTGTGCCATTAGCCGAACTGGTAATGTCAAACTTGAGACTCTAGACGGCGAGGGCATAGGCTTCTTCAATGGCACTCGCATTAAGAAGTACTACCCTCCCATGCATCCTCTGCATGAACCACCAATGTTAAAACCCCCCTATCAAGGTACGAGCAGCTACAATCACGAAGATCGATGATGAAAACGAGAAAGCCATAAAACTTGCTTACCTCCGCATCACGGTCACTACCAAATAGACATGCACTTTCAATGCCTTGATCGATAAGGGAGTCAACTTCAATGTCTTAATCAATGATCATTGGACCCACATTGGAAAACCACAATTACAGCCCAATACTGTCAAACTAAGCCCATATGGAGGCCAATCATATGCACTCCTAGGGAAGTGCAAGGCCGCAGCTTCTATCGAGTCTGAGAGCATACCAATGATCTTTTATGTGTTGCCAAACACTAAAGTTTTAGGTACAGAGTTGTTGCTAGGTTGAACCTTTAAAAAGCAAGCTCACTACAATGTCGATTATGAGTCGCAGCATATCCACCTAGCCATTGGCAATATTTGCATAGTAGCAGCCTTCAACAAGGGCTGCACGACTCCTACGAGATCTACAAAGCCATCGGTAGAAACACCTGCAGCCAAGTCTAAGGAGGGGGGTTGTGACTTGTTACAACCTGCCAAGCCTCTATGCTAGCAACCCGCTAAGGCCAAAGCCAATGCCCATGAACCCCAGTTCAAATGGGTACCTAAACATCAAATCTTGCCACCGGGGAGCAATCAGCCACGCCTTCACAAGGCTAAGAATGCAACCTCAAAACCTAGGAGGCCAAGACAAAGCTATAGATAGCCACGTACGGTCAAGCCACAATGGGTTCTTAAGACTCTATTACAAGCGCAAGGCTATTATGAGGGTAATGCTTGGATATGGATCCCTAAGGCTAAAATAGCAAATGGCACTGATCAAATGCCACCCTCACGCGTAACCGTACCCAGTCATACAATGTGTTGAGGCCTAAAGCCACATAAGCATCGAGAAACTAAGACCATAGACTCACAATTGATTATGCCCATGAAGACCAACCAAGTCTATCGGCCCAAATCTCGCCTGCTACTCCCAAACTAGTACAACGTAACTCTATCAAGACTCAGGAAGCCGCATTCGCAAGTAGCAATGCCACATTAGCAGTCAAGTCATTGTGCAAGGGACCCAACTGCAATCTCAAGAACAACCAAAACTGCAACCATCTGCCGCCAAACTCTCTAGTTCTATCAAACCCCAATCACATGCATGCCTTAGACCCTCCTATGAGTGGAAATCATTCTTGACATTGGTCTCGCAGATCTAGTCAAAGACACAGGGGATGAGGTGATTGCTTGCCTTAGATGCTTAGATGACACATTCATGTCGCTGGCTCTAAGCTATGACCGCTTGGACTTGGACCTATTGCAAGAGCCCTTAGCAACCAAAGTTTGTAGGATGCCTTGTTCATGGGACACATTCGAATTCGCATTCGTCAAAGCACCCCGCTTAGTTGTAGAGTTGCTCAGCACTGAGATATCCAGAGAGCAAGCCATCAAACAACATCTCATTATGTCATACGATAAGCGAGCAACTTCACTATCACTGACCAAGAAATCAAGGAGTTGAAACAGCTTGTTGAAACTGAATCCCTGTTCTTACGGAATTGGTATGCTCTTTGATTGCAATGGGAACTCGAAGGATGCCAAATAATGACCAACACTGAGTGGCGATGCGCAATCAAGACATCAAAGTATGACCCAAATTATGTTGCTCCAACCTCGTATAGGGTGTTAACAACTATTTGTGGTCGACCCATGGAAGAGCACATCAAAGGACACCCTTACCTTGATCACCTCCTGACCGAGGAAGAGTTACATATTGCTAGTCGTATCGATTTTGATGACTTCTAATGGATGTCCTTACTTACATCACACACATAGGCATAGCCGACCCTTCGATCTGGAATGCAAAGCTCGATTGGAGTAAACACTCAACCCGTACGCTCATGCGAAGGTAAACACTCGACCCGTACGCTAAATGCCCTTGGCCCGCTAACCTTCAATCCTTGGAAGGATTCTTCTCAAATCCGAAAGGGGAGGGGGTAAGGTGATGTAAGGTGAGTCAAATCAGAACCAATCAAAATTAAGCAAATGCATAAACACATAAGGAAAAACACACTACCGTGAAAACCTCAGTCTACACTTAAATGCGGAAAGGAAGGAAACATGTTAACTTGTGATTGAGGAAAAATGTCACAAAAATTTTGAAATAAAGGGTGAAAAGTCTGAAAGGAAACTTTATTTTGGAGCTTAAATGTTTTCATTCAACAAACATGAAGTCTTTCTTTTCAGCAAATAATTGTTTTGAAAGCACTAATGGGAATCATGGTCCATGACATGAACGAAAGATGTCGCAACAAGATCGTGCTCACCGACTCCCTTTCACAGAGGAGGAGAGGACGTAGTACGGCATTGGCTTAGAAAATTGTGCTTATAATCAGCTGAAATTCCACAGCGCAGTATCCATAACCTCGAGGAGGTGGTAGCCAAGGAGGAGGCTGCGAGGAGAGTGGTGGAACAATGTAACCTCTCGAAGTACCTAGAGAAGTTTGCGTAGGAGATTGACCACATAAAGTGTGTGGAATTTCTGAGAATATACAACCCCGATCAAGAATGTAGAACGGTGGCTGTGGGAAGAGGGGAGAATGCTAAACAGGTGCAGGTGCCATTGAACCACACCTTGGTGGAGAAGGCACTGGGGTTGGAACCTAAGGTGGAGAAGAAACATAAGAGAGATTTGTATTCTATGCTAAAGATGAAGAGGGAGGATTTTTTGACAAATGACGGTATTAGCATATAGGATATCCCCAATGTTGAGGCTCGCATGCAGGTGAAATTGGTGCACTCACTCTTCTCCAGCCAGCGCTATAACTCCCTCATGCATTGAATGAGTGTGCCTATGCTAGAGAATGTGGCAACCCACACCTTGGATGAGGTAGACTGGAATGGTTACATGTGCAAGACTATAAACCAAGTAGCCAAAGCACTAGCCCTGGGTAGTAGACCACCGGCAGGCGAAGAATCCCCAACCTCTAAAAGTACAGAGAGAAAGAAACCTTCCTTGAAAGCCTCTTTCATCAGATATGGAAGTGTGCTGACAGCCATAATCTAGGAGGCTGTAGAAGAAGCTCAGCAAGGAGAAGAAGGAGAGGATAAGACTCTAATAGGTCACCGATCCACCAAGAGAAAGAGCCATCGAGTGACATGACAAAAACTAAGACAAAGAATGAGGATCAGGAGGCTCAATCCAGAAGGAAAAAAGCAAAGAAGCCCACTAAAAAGACAGCTCAAAAGAAGAAACAAGATGAGGGCAAGAAGAAGAAAAAAGAAGATCTAGAGAGAGCCAAAAGGGAATCCCTAAGAGAGGTTGAAGAGAGGAAGAAGAAGAAAAAGCAAGAGGCAGAGGAGTTAAAAGAGGAAGTCAGAGGAGCCAAGAAGGAGTTGAAAAAAGAGGCTGAAGAGAGGAAGAAGAAAGAGAAGGAAGAAGCGGAAAAGTTGGTAGAAGAATCAAGGAAAATAGAGGAAGAGAGAGAGAGAGAAGAGTTGTAGAAAAGGAGGTGGAGTTGAGGAGAAAGGAGAAGGAAGACATGGCCAAAGCAACTCATCCATAGAATAGCCAAGTCGACTTGATGACCTAGGGGCTTCAAGTCCGCCTAGGGATGAGGGACTTGGCTCAAGCACTCATGTACCCGAAGTCATACCACTTGCTGTCATTGAAGGCAAGGGAAAGGCTCCCATCCATCCCATCCTGCCCCTCTTGGTGCCCACCAGCGAAGCAACCACTCTCCCTCCAAGCATCCCGGTCAACGCCAATGTAAACAATTTTATGGCTTGGATGCAATACTTCATTAATAAGGAACTGGCCCGGCAAGAGTGTGGAGACTATGGCCACTGGTGGGCAGAAAAGATCGGCCACAAATGTCGAGTCTAGGCAGGATCCAAAACTGCAAAATGTGGAAGCTTCAACCACTCCAATCCCTACTACTATGATGCAACCAACAAACTATGATGAATATGCTGCTAAACTGCTCTCTCAACTAGAGAAGGTAAAAGAGGAAAGAAAGATTGTGGTGGTCGAGTTGAAAGTGGAAAAGGAGTCGATGGCAACCTTCCAGCTTGAAAAGACGAGGCAAATAGCTATGCAACAAAAGGAGATCTTTGATCTAAAACAAGAACTAAATGCTAGAGATGACAAGGAGAAAAGCTGGCAGCAATGGCTTGAAGATGAAAATCAAGAGCTAGTGAAAATGCAGAGAGAATATAAACTTTTAATCATGCAACATGAGGATTTGGCAGCAAATATAGAGTGGATCGAACGAGGCATGGAAGAGTTTGCTGCAAGGAAAGAAGAAAGGAAGCAAGAAGAGGAGCAACACCATAGAGAGATGGAAACCATGACTGAAAAGTTGAGCCTTGAAAGAAAAGATCAGGAGAGAATGAGCAGGGAATTGGAAGACCAAGAGTAGAGACTCATGGCCTTGGTACAAAGACAAGGAGAAAGTATGGAGGAGATGAAAAAGAGAGCTGAAGAGTGGGCAGGCCAAACTGAACGAAGAGTGAAAACCTTGGCGCGTCACTTGGTTCTCGTGGAAAAAGAGAAAGTCCTAGCAAAAAGTAGAGCAAAGGCAACCCAAGTGGGCTTCAATACTCAACGACGAGATTTCTTGAATACTCTAATGGATGCCACTCACATGGAGGAAGGGGAGTCCCTTGAGGTGGTAAAGAAGAAGCTAAGCATAGTACGCAGAGCTCTGCAAGCAGGGCTATACATGCCACCAGAACCTGTTGCAATTGGGTTGAGCATTGATGAACAATGCAAGTACCTGTTGTTGGTCGGCCTAGCCCCTAAAGGAGATTGATGCATTGGGTTTTGTAGAGGAGGTATAACAAGAAGATCACCAAAGGGGTGAAGTTGAACTACAATTTGACATGGGCAGATTTGAAGAAGAAGTGATCCCACAACCCCCTTCACCCCACTCTGAAGAATAATAGCAGTCAATAGACACATCTGCAGAAAGAAAAATTGCCCTAAGGGAAAAGAGAAAGAAAATAGTCGAAGAATCTAGATAGAGATTGAGGGCCAAACCTATGGCACAGCCATCCACACCTCTTCCACCATGCCCAGGTGACCTATCAGCCAGCTTCCATGCAGAACTCGTAGTTTGGGAGGAAAAAGAGAAACAACCTTTTCACTTTAGCTTCCTCCTCGCCAATCGCCTACATAGAGTCCTTCCCCTTAAAGTAGTGGAAGAGGTGATTAGCATTGGAAGTCGGACAGGCCAACAATGGCTGGAAGAAAGAGAGAAGAATCCCACCCTCTCGGGCACCGAGGATGCAAAGTAAATAAGGTTTTTGAAGTGCCTCGGTTTGTGCCCAAATATGAGCGCCAGCCACTCTGGCAGAGACACATTTGCGACAGCAATGTGTTCTCCTGGATGGCTTTTTGTAATACCCTCCCCTCTAAGAGAAACAACCCCACCTTCATGGCGTATCCTCGTAGGGTAGGAGTAGATTTTGATACAAACATCCATGGTCACTACGATTTCCCCATCATATATAACCCCCATACTACTACCTTAGCACAAGCCCTCACTTTCACCTCGGACAACCTAGATGCTACCATGACCCACTTCATTGCTGACTTCTTCTCCTGTCCCGATCCCGCCTTCATTAAAAATCTTACTTAAGCTGGATCCCACCTCAGCAGAACGTGGTCTTCCCCCACTCTTTTTTTATCCTAACGCCATAGATAGCTGTGCAATGACCTGCCAAATTATGCGAGCCAGCCTTCTACCTTCCTTTTGCCTAGCTATTCTCGAGGATATGAGTGATAGCCAATTCACCCACTATAACCACCCATTCCTCTCCATCACCTCTCTCTATGTCCGCTTGAACCTTAAGGGTTACATATAGAGTTGAAATTTTTTGAGTCACTCCATTAAATCCCCTTCCCCACCACCTTTTGATGATGATAACTAACAATTAGCTATTGCCCAAATGATGTAACTCAACAAGCAAAAAAAAAAAGTAAAGAAAAGAAAAGAGAAGGCCAAACACAAAGACAACAAACAAATAACAATGAAAGGAGCACATGACACATCCAAACACAATTCGTGGCACATAGCTCACAATCACTGCACCTAGGGGTCCCCAAGTTAGGCACATCCGGTGGCCTCGGTCGGCCGGCTCTGTTCCTAACCCCCTACCTCTTTTTGACTCCCCACTTCATGCTTAGGGCACCTCAAGGGTAGGACATACCTAGGGAGGTAATACTCGCCTATGGTTAGACCTGTCACCCTAAGCTAAGCACACCGCACCTCCCTTCGCATGAACGGGTTCCTCAAGTGTGGAACATCACCTAGGGTTGCTTGTGGTTAGACCCAGCTCCCTGTTCCATCACCACGAGCACAGAGCATTGCACGATGAGGTAGACACTCTCCTTAGGTAGAGTGCCTTCTCCTTTCAGGTACAACAAGATGCTACAAACCACCAACTTTAGAGGCCCCCATCATCCACTTGACATACCTTGGGTTCTCCATCCAAATCACTACCAAAGCTTCCCAATCAACGGAGTTCATATGTGGCCCTATCATCACCCCACCAGCCACTTGTCCAGAGCCCATTGTCTAGAGCCCACCCTTCCACAACAAAGAGCTCGAAGTGCCATGGGACTGGCACCCGTCTTGGAGGGGGTAATGTTAACCTCAATTTGAGATGGTGAAAATATAAACCTCAATTCAAGATGGTGAAAATATGGAGCAAAGAGCGAAAAAAGGATAGAAAAAGAGCAAAGGTGCAAAGGTGGCTCCTAAAGCTAAGCCGAGGCAAAAAGTACAATTTTAAATGGAAGGTGCCTCAAAAAACTCTAATAACTCTTGTATAAGAGTCCGAGACTCCCTCGTATGCCATTTGTAAAAGAATAGATGGGTGTAGGCTTAAGGCATGAGGCAAGAAGAGGGAAATAGGAAAAATGACATTGTCACAACAGCCGGTCATGTAAAAAGGGATGGGTGCCCATGGGATTTTAGGGCTTGTATATAAAGTTCAAAAAGTGAATGGAAGCTCATTCTTTGGTGTGTGGCTAATAAGAGTCCTCTCTTCTTCTTTGACCTTGCTTGTGTGTGTGCTCTTGAGAGAGGGAGTGAGTGTATGGGAGTGAGGGATCAAGAGGGTAAAGCTCTTCACCATCTCCTCTTCTCTTCTTCTCTTCTTCTCTTCTCGCACGCGCATGGCTATGGTGGGGATGGAGGAGGCTTGACAATGCTTGAGCTAGCATCTAGGATCACGGAGATACCGGTGTGTGCGAGGGAGGAGACAACTCATTTCGGCATCAAGGTAAGCTCACTACACTCGTAGGTTTAGAGGCTTGTCAGCTAGGTGAGAGATAGCCATTAGAGCTCGCTTGAAACACTTGAAATAATAAGCAGTCTGTGGGTCTTGGCGGTTGAGCTGAGCTCTCTCCACACACACACACACATAGAGGAGTTAACTACTCTTGCATAAGCTTTTGAGGGTGCGGAGTGTGAAAATAGGGAGTTATCGACCAACGGGATCAATGGAATCAACCAACAGATCAAGGGGATCAATGATAGGCTGAAATTGGACTTAGATTGGAGATTTTGGTTTTCTTAAAGTCTAGAAAATAAAAATACCAAAAATAAAAACACATGCTAGCTTATGAATAGAAACATCCACTTGCTTATCATTACATTCTAGTATTTTTGTCAAAAATTTATTGGATTTGTTAATTTTTACTTGGTTTAGGATGGGTAACTTGATCATTTAAATAATCTATTCCTCATACTATAGCAAAAATGACCAAGAATTATGATAACGATGCTAGAGATTAAGAGGTATATCTCAATCATTATATCCCATATTCTTGCACTTAGTGCAAGCTTGCAATTTGCCAAAAACATCTTTTGTTTATAGACCATATGTGATACTACGGCAAGTTTCAAGTAGAAATCATCAATCAAGTGGTCTTGGACTTCAAGTTAGCGATGAGTAAAGTGCACAATAATTGTGCTTTATAAAATAAACTTTAATTGAAATCATTTTTAATCTTTTTTGTCTATGAAAAATATCCATAGGGAGATATTGATACATTCCAAGTAATAGATGTTTTGTGCCCAATAAGAAGGGTTTGTAGGTGTTCAATAGAAAGAGCACCTAAGTTGATAAATCCTCTGGAAGGCACTTTGTCTAGTCTGCTCTCCATTGGAGAAGATATTGGAGACATGCTAGACCTTCCTCATATATTGATGCCCCTAAGATAGAATTAAGGCATTACTAGCTATGGATGTTAAGTCATCTAATCCATTAAGAGAGGAGGTATACATATCATTATATGATGGGTGCTAGATAGCTTATTTAAAGATGCTTCTTGCACTCATGAGTATACATGCAAAGTATTGATGGAGTAATGCAAGTGTAACTGAGTTATCTAGGTACATAGTATGCCCTTTTATTACTATATAAAAAGGTTGTCTAAATTTTTAAATATTTTTGGGATTTTTAAGATTATTAAAATGTCACATATTGCTATTAAAAAAGATGATGCTTGAGTCTTGTGATGATTCATGATGTGTTGTGAAAGCTAGGCATGGATTACAATAGCATACATGTATGTGTCAATGATTGTGTGATCTTTCAAGGAGAATATGAGTCCATGAAAATATATCCAAAGTGTGGTGCTTACAGTATATAGACAAGACTTACAAGATCAAATGGTACCTCAAAAGGTTCTTAGACACTTCTTGCTCATACTGTGTTTGTCACATGTTTTGCATATTAAATATGGTGAGCTTGACAATGTGGTATGTGCAAAATACATCCATAAATGGTATCCAACGTATACCAACAGACTCACAAGCATGTTGTCACATTGACTCCACCTTTCTTGACTTTGCATAAGAGGCAATGAGAAAGTAACTTGGGAGGTGGTTTGCTAAAATAAGGGCCATTATTATGTGGACCATGCATGATAACTCGAGTCTTGGGGAGTGCTTAGGTAAATGAGTCTCCACTCTCATTGCTCTCTCTAACATTGCATTTTTATGTTCATGTTGACTAGATACAGATATTGTGGCCAGCCTAGTCACCTTAGGTTGCCATGCATGTCCATTGTGCATGGACTCTCAAAGGTTGTGGATGATAAAGAAGATAGTTTATCAAGGGCATGCAACATTCTTGCTAGAGAGCCATAGTTTGAGAGAAGGATTCCTTGGATGACCTCCTGCAAGGATGAATGTCCAAAGTTGGTATGTGTGAAAGATTGTTCATGAAGAGTTGTTTCTAAATGAAATGTGATGGTTCTCAGTTTTCTATGAGGTTGCATATTGGACTCGTTTATAGATCAATCATCTTTTGGATTGCATGCACATTTTCAAGAAAGTTGATAGGTTGTTGTGGGACTATGTTATGGGAAAGAGAGACACTTCGAGGGGGGAAAGAGAGACACTTCGAGGGACAAGGATGGACTTAAAAGAGATAAGTAAGATGGAGACGTATTATTAACAAACAAGCTTTGATGGTCATGTGTAACTATCTCGTGCTCCTTGGGTCCTGTCCACTAAAGAGGACTGCACAATGAAGCAAATCATTAGGTCTATCTGTACACCAATGAATATGATGCATTCTCTTAGGTTTACATTTTCTAAAGATGACCAACTAACAGACCTTAAATCCCATGATTGGCATCAGAATGCTATGCTTTTATTGGCCATGATTGTCAGTGACTTGATTAAGTACTCCTTGTATTTTATATTTTGCATCAATTTGCAATGCTGCATAATGCACTATATTTGTGGTAGTTCATACTACCAATCGTGATCATGGGTTATCTCACTCCTAACATATGTTTGGTGATTTATAAGTTGTGGAAATTAGTGCAATGGATCTCACAAAAGGAGATAAGGACATCCTCAATTGAATTTGTAAGTCAAGGAGTAATGAAGATAGTCTATTTCTTTAATAAATATTTACCCATAAGTATTCTCACAATACAGACCCACCTCCTAGTACATCTTGTGGATGAAGCGGAGATTGTAGGACTAGTGGATATTTTTTTTGCATTGCTTCATCAAAACCTTGAAAGGATTTACACAATAGCTGGCTTATCTAGAGGGTGGCATGGTTGAAGGTTGGTTAGAATTAGAGGCGTTAGTACATATTTTTGAGTGGTTGTCGATGGTGAAATATAGAAAATAGGGTGCTACAGACATTGAAGGATGATGATAGACTAATTGGAGAAGTGCTAGTTGGAAATGGGAAAACCAAGCGGACGGATGGAGCCATGGAGGAGAAGGTGAATTGTATAAGAATATTTCAAGAAAGGCATGTAAGAATTCTTTGAGAGAAAAAGACTTTTTTTGTGATAACCTCTACATAGATTAAACGGAGTGAGTTGGACTGGAAGCCTGTAAGTGGAATAAGGAGCTATGGTGGAAGTTGAGAGAGAGAGAGAGAGAGAGAGAGAGAGAGAGAGAGAGAGAGAGAGAGAGAGAGAGAGAGAGAGAGAGAGAGAGAGAGAGAGAGAGAGAGAGAGAGAGAGAGAGAGAGAGAGAGAGAGAGAGAGAGAGAGAGAGAGAGAGAGAGAGAGAAGATGTGGGAACTCCAAGTCACAATGTGTGACTCGCCTTACCTTATTCAATTGTTAATGAAAGAATAAAGAATGAGGTGATAATAATGGGCACTTGCCACTTGCATTATATATGTTTGCAGGTACTATCAATGTAACTAATACATGGGCCGCTAGGCATATGCACCTTTATCCCCAACAACCTCAGGCTTAATCCTTTAAAATTTAAAGATGACAAAAAAAATGAAAATAGAAAATTGGCCAAGTATTTGGATTTTGGCTTGCTAGTGTGTGCTAATGTTGGCCTAGTACTTCCTTTCTTGATTATCCTTGTTTATCCCAATGCTCTACTACATAAGTAGTTTTCAGGGTTCCTTTCAATGCACACAAGTCTTTTTCATAATTTCAATTGCAATGTAGGCTTGCTACTTGCCTTTGCTAGTTATCTTATGAAGCTTGTGTTCCTATGATAGCTTGTCTAGGCAAGTGATAGTATAATATTGCTATAGTCAAAGTGCACGAGGAACCTCAAACAATTGCAAGGGAGATTAGGAGGCCTTGAAGGATGGTGATATTTCAAGGAGTTTTCATTGTACCCTACATATTACATGTTCGAGGACTTCACCTTCAAGACTAAAGGCTCTCCATAGGCTTCCTCTAAGTCCCAAGATCCTTCTCTTGCAACAAAGGTTTTCAAAGTCTACCTAGTGTCTATAGTTGAATGCTTCACTTCCCAAGGTGCAAAAACCAAGAGTTGTAGCCTAGCCGTGTTTGATTGGATGGTGTGCGACTAGAGTAGCCTATTAGCTTAGGACTAGTTGTGTGGTTGGGTTTTTTAGTGAAGAAAATTTCTCATGACCTTGGTAAACGAAGTTCTTTCACCCCTCTCCCGATATGGTTTCTATTCCTTGGTTAACAAAGTTCACAACTATCTAGCAATGGTGTTATAACTATATTCTCAATCTGATTGTTATAGTCCTTCCAATCTTAAGGATGATTCCAGGTGGACTAGATGACACAATTGAGACATGGATGCATGGTGGTTTTTGGTGAGATTCCTTAAGCCATGTGATCATAATGGTTGGTGTGGTGGGTTACCTTCACTCTTTGTTGTTACACTCCCTACTAATTGTCACTCCCCCACCCAAGGTGAGATTGGGTGAGGTGCAACTATATGAGGCTCCTTGCACAAGGTGTTGAGATACAACCTTTGCTCAAAAGTCAGCAATAGGCTATGGATGTCCAAAGTACCCAAAAGAGTAAATGAAATGAAAATTGAAGTACATGGTCTTTATGGGAGTGATGGCATGTATAGACTTGATAGTCAAGTGGGTGGCCAAGGGTCCATTAGCAAATCCAAGGGGTCAAGCCCTCTCCAACAACACAATAAATCAATTTTGCAACTTGTCAATACCACTTACTCCCTTCAAGGTGACACCATTCAACCATATCAAGAACAAAAAGCAAGCAAGAAGCAAGAAGAGAGCTCACAAGATTGCACATTACAAGAATGAGCTTACCCATTCACTTTCTAGCTTTTATATGTGGGGTCTTGAGTTTGGGCTTCCACTCAAGTTGGGAGCCTATCTCTCCTATTTGACTCTTGGCTGATCTTTCCTAGTTCGTGCATATACATTTATATTACATCAACCATCATGAAAATGAATGAAAGCTAATGCCTACAACCTTGCCAATTTGCGGGTCATTCTTCTTGGCAAAAAATATTACAACTTGCACAAGTGCTATGCCTAGCTCTTAAAATAAAATTACAATTGATTGTACGACTATGGAAATTGACCTTAAATGATTGTATGCCTTGCGGCTTTCACTTGATTTGTACTTCTCTTTGCTTTTGCTACCTTCATTTGCCTTTTGATTTACTCTACCATTCTACTATCTTTTCATTTTATGCTTAACAATCACCACCATATGATTAATCTTCTGAAGCATAATTACTTTGGGGAATCTTCCTTGAGTGTATATGTGCATGCTTCTTTCAACACTCATATGCATAATGTCTTGCAATACCGTAGTGGTTGCAAGACCTAGGTTTCCTTCCTTGTGCCTAGCCTCTACCACAGCCTCTATTGCTCCCCATACCTCTTGTATAACAACCTCTATTTGGATAGTTTTGGGACTAATTTTGTGGTTGATTTTGCAAAGCCAAACTATTATAACTTCTTCTGCAAACCGATCTCTAAGTTGTTGGAGCTACAAGGATAATGGAGATTGAATGAGTGTGTACATATATAGTTAGGGTCAGTTGAGTGGTTGGCCACATTGGTCTTTACCCAAACAACCTCCCACTTAAAGGACAATGTTCCTTTAAGGAGGACAAAAGAATGAGAGAATGTATGAGGTAAATACATGTGATGTACCTTCACCCAATGCCCATCAACTCCTTGCAATGTGCAAACTTTTTGGAGGGTAGACTCTTAATGAGAAAGTCTATAGTGTTATCATCTGTATGAACTTTAATAAGCCCAACTTGCTTAACCTCATTTGAATGGGCATGCAAAATGTGGAGATAACCTTCTACCTTTCCCAAGAAACAAGTCTTGATAGTTGCCACAACCTTGGCCTCTTGCATTAGCCCCATGGTCTCTACCACAACCACCTATAATCAATACCCGCCCTTCTCTCTTACTACTAGAGGTACCACTTGCACCTCCAATGACACCTTCCTTTATCAATCTAGTTTCTTTGTTGATTACTAGGGGAATGAGATCATTAAAGGTTGCTATATTCTCTCTCACTAAGATTCTAGTAGTGAATGATTGGTACTCCTTTCTTAGACCATAGAAGCATACTACAACCACACCATCATCCTTAACAATGACTTCAATGCTACCAAGTTGGTTCATAATTCTTTGAATCTTCAACACATAACCTTGACTATTGCTTGTTTTCCTCTCAACATCATGCAATTCTTCTTCGAGTTGCAACTTTCAATGCTTGGTGCTCATTTCAAACTACTCAGCTACTACATCCCATACATGATTATATAGTTGCATCATCATCTATTGGGCTAGGCTCCATGCCATCTACTACATCCTACAAGTTTTTATCACCACAATGAGGTAATTCCTAATGTGAAACTTTCATGTGCGATAATTATTCTTGCCAAGCCTCTCACTTATGATCACAATTACATTCATGCTGTTTGAAGACATGATTTGTAATTGAATTTCAACAGAGTAACCCCAGTAATCTTAGTAAAATCACTATATGCATACATCTTTGACAAAAAGTGCATCCACTACACAAAAGCATCCACTTTTGAATGGTAGATTACAACTACTCCTGCTAAGCATCACAAGTGTCCATAGTATGCTTTCCCAAATAGTATTCTTGTGGGTTGCAAGTCTAGCATGGACAATAAAACTAAGGATGTACAATAGGACCCAAATGCACAATTTCAATGAGCAAACAATGCATATTGCAACTAGCACAAGTTGCATAATATATCTATACATAATGTCCATGCATGTCATCATAAAAGACTTTTGCAAATAAACCAACCTTAGACATTTAAATCTACAAATATTCCTACTATACCTAATTTTCTACATCAGTGATCTTGTTGCTCTTGCTTTGCTAAACCTTGGGCACACACACTACCTATCTTAGCATGCTATCATTTCAAAATAGTCTTTGTAGTATGCAATTTTCTCAATTCTACACTAAGATTCACTTCTAGAGTGCTATAGAGCTTGAAATTGAGGATTTTAAATCAATTTTTCTTTCCTTCTTTTGATATTTCTACCAAAAGTTATGGTAGAAATACTTAGCCTTGTCTAATAGTCCAACATGACCATGACTTTGTTTATTTGCCTAAATCTTTATCATAACTCCTTTCTAATGCTGTGATGGCCTTAAACTTGATCCAAGAAACCCAAAAATGAATTCCAAAAGCTTATTCTACCTCTCTTGAGCTTCAATGGTGAGAATATGGGCACATGGCTTGTCTTCACTCCAGGTGAGCTATATATAATGTTTTATCCTTCTTTATGAAAGCAAGTGCCTCTTCATGCCCTCTAAGGATTCTTCTTGGCCTTGGCTTGCTAGTTGCTCTCTAATGGTTGTATTCTTTATTTTCACAATTGCTCAATCAATCTAAGCATGAGATTTTCTACAAGTGAAAAAAGTAGCAAAACCACTCACCCCCCCCCTTCTTGATGGGCTACTTTAATACCACATTAAGAATGTAACAAGTATCATGAACTCATATATTTTATAAAATAAATTTACATAAGATAGCATAGTCCCATGTGTCCTACTTATTCACCATATACATTAGTCCGTCTATCATGTATGAGTTGGCGGATACATCCTAGCATCATGTATGCCATATATGTCAATAGTAATAAAGGGATATTAAAGCACTTTATTATCCTTTGAGTCCATGGCAGCACAATTGTCAAACTTGTCACTTTGCATCTCTGATCTCTAGCTAATTGGCTCCCTCTTAAAAGTAGAAATTGCTCTACCCTTCTTAGCATTTAAAAAGGTGCTCGAATGCCACCTTAAAAACTTGTTATTTCTTGCTAAGAACTTTAAGAGGTGCCAATATATTGATATCTTATGAATCAACTTCTCTAAGTTAATTAACAAGGAAAACTAATAAAATGGGGATGACAAGGTTTCTTTTACATTTCTAGATGGATGTATGCAAGAGCACGATGTAAGATGTAGCGACATTAGCAATTTATGATATGATATCTCATTTCAAAGCATGGGGATTGGTGCAAGGATAGGTGTTTCTAAAATCATGCATATGCAGTAACAAACATTGTAAGTATTTGATTGAGCCAAAAAAATTAAGCATTTGTTTTACAAACTTTGGCTACTGTCATTGCATGGGAAAGCCATTTTTAATAGAAATTTGGAATGAACTTTTACACTGCTTGTTGTACATGTCAAACATGATGCTACTTGCAATAGAATCATCTAGTGTCATAAATTAGGAATATGTCACTATCACATGATCCAAACATCTTAGATTAAAAAAATGTGAGATTTTAAACTTGGATTTGATGTATTGCACCCAAAAATTAAAATTTGGCTAAGATGAAAAATAAATGTATTTCTTGATTTTTGCACAATATTACAAAGCATTGAAAAAGGTAGATGCAATTATGATGTACTACGTTGGATTGAACTAAAACAATTCTGATATTCAAAGGTTTCTAATACACCCAGTGAATAAAGTCAATAAATGTAATGTTTAGTACAAATTTAAGTTTCAAGTGATATTGATAGGTCTTTTGGATTCTCTTTTTCTCACTTTTTCAATTCTCTTTCTCTTTCTTTGGCTAACAATTCATTCCTCCTCAACCCCTCTTTGATAGAGGCTATGAAGTATGCCTCTATTACTAATCCTCCTCTGCCCTCCTTTATCCTCCTCACCATCTATCGAGCCTCACACCCTCATCTCCATCTCCCACTCAAATGCCCCTATCCCTACCTATGCAACCGTGTGGTTTTTGGGCTTCTCCTCCCCTTGTCCTCCATTAATATCTCCTCCAAATGCCCCAACATCTTGATCTCCTTCACATTCATATAGTAGCACTACGACATCTAGGAGGTCCATCTCCTCTATGCCACACTCCTTGTAGCCACCAATGTGCCATCACTAGTCCTTCGTTAGCTCCATTCACCACCCCTACAACCATCTTCCTTAAGGCCTTCAAGAGCAATATGCAATAGCACCAAGGATGATTGAAACCTATAAGTTTTCATTGGATTTTTGTCATGTAAAGCCCAATTTACATGAATCAACATTGACAAATTTAGTAAATCTTGCTTTGTGATTTTTTGCTAGCTCACACTAGTGTTTGGGGAAAATTCTAGAGCTCGCTCAGTTTCAAAAATCCTTCTCTATTTTTTGCGAGAATGAAAAATGCCTTCCCAAAATACAAAATTTTAGTTATAAATTTCCAAAAATACAAAGAAAAAAGTGATTCACGATTCCAAATTCCTTCTTATGATGACAAGAGAAGGATCTACATATGGTTAGACAATATATACTTATAGAACCCTGGCTCCCCCAACAACTTGAGTATTGGTTAGTCTCAACTTATTGTAATAGATCTTTAGATTAGCATATTAGAAAGGGTGTTGTAATCAACATTGTGAACATAGGTTGGAATTGAATTGGACGATCTCTAAAAGTGTTAGTATAGAAAACAAAGACATAGTCGTAAGTTTTTCAATATAAACACAATAAGAAATAGATTTATTGCCATTTGACATTATACTTGCATAAGCTATTCTTAGAATGTTGAACCCATCTTGTTCATGCCCAAATGGTGACACTTAGTGCTAACATTGCATAGGTGGAATTCCACATAGTTGTCCTCTTATCCCCTATGGAAACATGGTGTGTAGAGGGATACTTTAAACTTGGGACTAAAACACACAACCAACTAATTGGTCAATAGATATAAAAAGAATGTATTAATTTTTAATAGCACACCTTACTTAAAAAGTCCCAGTGTTTAACTAGAGAAACACACACGACTAATCAATTGGTCAATAGATATTAAAAGAATGTATGTGTTTAATAATACACCTTATATAAGAATAACCTTGGTAAAAATTCATAGTGTCTGACTAGAGATAAGTAATAAAATAAGATTCAAATCAGCCAACTTAACAAATCATTCAACAACATTTACACTTGCATTAACAACTATCATATATTTGTAGATCAATTGATTATGGTTCTATAGATTATATTTTAGTTCAAAATTTAGGTTTTTAAGAACATGTAGCTAAGTTAGTCAACAATTCAAAATGGGTTTTAATAAAACACTAAGCATCAATACAATAGACTTCCATGGTTGCAACCTTAGACACAAAGTTTGTTATGCAAGTTCATTATCTTACCAATATTACTCTTGTGGCTTTTCAATATACCAAACATCCCAAGAGCTCATGAAACATTTTGCATATATTGTTACTAGGTTAATCATTATCAGATATTATAAATCATAAATATTAAAAAATAAACATGAGAACCATGATTAAACATTAATGCACCACAAAGCTTAAAACTTTGCAAGCTTGTATATGCCCTATATATGTAAGTCCTCTTGTAGGAGAGAGATATCCCTTACAAGTGTGTGCATTCATTGCTACCACGCATGCCACATGTCTCACAAATTGCTGTTAGTGTCTTGAGAAAGTCTCACACTCCAAGGCATCTATGCCACATAAAGATAACATATATCCCATTAAGAGTGTTCTCACTTATGAAAGGAACTCACAATACAAACATACATGGGAAGTGACTCTTTGGAGTTGCTCTAAACTCGACATTTTTTTCAAGCACCTCTCTAGAAAAGTTTATCGCACATTGGCAACAAAGTCCTCAACTTGAGAGGTATTCATAACTTAATTTAACATATTTTTCTAGAATTGTCTATTGATGTACATTCTTTCATTATATGATTTAACAATGTTAGGCTACCAAACCCTTCTTTTTTAAACAATTCAAGCCCTCGACTATCATTATGATTTTGGAGGCTCAAAATGACCCTAATTGTATCCTAATTTTCTTAATGGCCCTTATGTTGAGACAAAGAAGCACAGCTTTTCATAAAAGGAAGGTACTATTAGACATTTGTAACAACTTATCTTATTTCCATGAACATATTTGAGACTCCTTCACATTGATTTCTCCCAAGAATCAAGGCCTCAAATGGAAAGGAGGCATGAGTGTTAAGATTTTCTTGCACATGACATGTGTCATCTATTGCTTGAAGGCTTCATGTATTCTAAAGTGTTGAATGAAGATCAAGTACCAAACTAAGATTTGTACAAAATAGCATAAATCATGATGCATCCAAAAAGTTAGGCAACAACATTACAACAAACAAATACTTAGTAAAAGGTCATTATCATAAATATAATGTATTGTGGAAGGAGGATTGTTGACAAATACTAGAAATGTGGGGGATGTGCCATTTCACCAATTTACCTTCTCATTGTAGTCTATCCACAAAGATTTGTTGATGGTTCCATGATTCAAGTGATGTGCCTCAAGTAAGCTCCCTCTTTATACTCTCAATTGTTGCACAAGCTTTGGGTAGGAGGAGGAAGAGAAGAAGAAGAAGAAGAAGAAGAAGACTCTTTGGCTATTGCTAGAAATTCCAAGTGTTAGACTCTCTACACTTTGTAGGTTTTTGGTAAAAACCAACCACGTTGTTGTTGCCAAAAGTGAATGGAAGTTTTTTCCATTTGTAGTTTTTGCTTGTCTTCCCTTTTTCAAGCTTTCTTGCTTGTGAGCATTATATTCATGGTAAGCAAATTAAGACATCTCATAGACTTCAATGGTGCTCAAAAAAGGAAATCATTAGATTTTGTTCATTAATGATGTGTCTGGACCAATGCCTACATTGTCATTAGGAGGAGTGCCATACTTTTTCATGTTCATTGATGATGTGAGACATAAAATATGGATCTATTCTATATTTGAATAAAAAGTGTTGTGCTATAGGTCTGGTGCATGTTGAAAATCAATCCAATAAGGAGCTCAAATGCTTTCAAAGAGTTTTTCTAATACACATGGCATCAAAAGGGAGTTGGCCCTTATTATCTTATGCAAAACAGTGTTGTTGAGTGTATGAATTGAACTATCCAAAGAAGGTTGTTAGGATGTTTTCGAATGTTGGTTTACCACAAGAATTTCATGTTAAAGTTGTAAAAACAATAATATTTCTTATTAATTGATCACCAAATAAGTCACTAGATGAGAAAGTGACAAAAGAAGCATGGTTTGGAAAACCTCCATTTCATAAGCATATTAGAATCTTTGGCTATGAGGCATATATGCACATACCCAAAGTGAAGCATCAAAATCTTGATCATAGGTGAAGAAAATGTACATTTCTAAGATACAACAATGCCAATAGGATGGTATATAGAGCATCTAGTTATTAGAGGTTCTTTTAGGTATGGCATGAAGAAGCTCTTTCTTTATCTCATTTGCTGACTAGGCCATATCGTAGCTTGGGATTTTGCTAATACAGATTTGTCATGATAGTTTGTGCCATATTTTTGCTACATTTATGGGTTTACTACAATAGTATTATCTATATTTTGTCTTCATAAAGTTTTCATAAATGATGTTTGGTAGCTTCTTAAGGGTCTATGGTATTCTCTTTGAGTTTTTAAAATTATTTTCTAAAGCACCAGAGGTATTCTGTGCAATGCCTGCATCAATATGTTGTATTTTCTCATAGAACAAAGCATGCTTGTTATCTGTGTTATGCATAGGGGATGTAACACTTTGGCAACCCTACCATTACTACAATGAATCTTTGGTTTAAAACTCAATAAAGAAACAACTTTGTTTCATGGAAGAAATCCAAATTTCTTATAAATCCTTGAAGCAAGATGATGCAATTATGCTGTTGTTTGTGTCTGGTTTAAAACTCCATAAAAAGCAACCTTGTTTTAGGGCAGAAATCTAAATTTCTTATAAAGCTTGAAGTAGTACTATAACATCAATGTCTTCTATGGTTGCAATTCTTTGCTTTCCAAAGCCCCAAGCAATGATAGATCAAAAGAATAAATTTAACTACTTGCAATATGTATGCTTTTGAAGCCTTTAGAGTTCAAATATAGCAGCAAATTTAAAGTGGGCCCTCATGTAGCAAGAAGTAAAAGGAGTGGTGGCTCATGTATGCAAAAAAGAAGTTATAGGAATAGAGGTGGAAGATTGATGGTCGCATCTTGCAACCATGAAGTGATGCTAAGACCAACTGATACAAGGCCTCACCACCCATGGGAGGCACAGTTTAAGCTTGGTGGTGGATCAATTCAACCCACATGAGGGTCACCAGAAAGTGATATGATTGATTTCCACTTCTTGAAGGTGCCTCAATCTTGATGGTTACACATTGTGGGTTTACACCACATGAGGGTTATCACCAAGCCTACCTAAATTGTTGTGGGGACATCCCCTTTGCAAAACTACACACGTTCCTTTAAAGAGCCTCTAGATGTATGAAGTTTCTATTCAATATGGTTTTTTTGAGGGGGACAACTCATGGCACAAAGTTAGAAATAGCTCACACTTAGTGCATTATCAGATGGAACTTTGAGCAAAGAACTAGTGTCCATCGTTGGATGGGCTCATTGATATACCATATCAAGGGAGCAAGGGTGAAGCAAGAGCCAAACAAGAGTAGATACACTAGAGAGCAAGAGAGTAGGCGTGATCGAAGGAGATTGAGAGAGCACAAGAGTAGGAGAGAGTGTTTTGAAGATTTGTACTCTAACCCTTTTTAAGTGATCCTTTTATGGTGCAAGAGGTGTAAGATCAATGGTCCCTCCATGGGGTTAATGAGTCACGTCTACGAAATGTTCTCACTCAACATATACTCTTTTTAGTTACATTGCTAGCCCCAAGGTCCCATTTGTACTTCTTTAGAATCAATGAAAGGGCATCTAAGTACTTTAAGAAGGATTCTCATCTTGCAATACATTTTATTACATTGCTAGCTCCAAGGGCCACACCATCCAAGAAATCTCTTCAAACCATGAGAACTAAGCACATGTTCCACAAATCCTTGGCAATGACGTGTACTATGTCCCAAGTAGGGCCCATCGAAACAAGCAAATAAATTTTGCCTCTTAATGCAAAAGCACTCAATATTGAATCCCCACACATTTTTGTCAATTATGTAAAAGATCTTCTATTAATATGGAGTCCAAAAATATTGTCATTTTTTTATTCTCAACTTTTCATGTGCTCCTCTATTCTACCTCTCACCCAACTGACCCTCTATTGAGTTCTTTTGTCCTCCATTGAGCTTGCCCCTTGCGCCCCAAAGAAGCAATTCTATGACCATGGCACCCATCCCATCATGACCTATTTGTCGATACTGCCACACTTTGTTTCTAAAAAATCCCCAACCTTTGCACATTGAGAGTTTTCCCTTGATGATGATCCGCTCACTACAAGTTCACTTTTGTGGGGGACTTTTAGGTTCACCACCAAAAAGAGGTTCGCGGGAACCCATGGCCATGGAGCAATAGCCTCTATCACTTGCCAATGACCCATCATGACCTATGTGGTCTTTGAGGATTAGCACCAAGTGGTTGATGGCAACCCATTGCCATGATGGAGACCCTCATGCCACCTATGTGATAATTGTGTGTTGTGTTATGGTAGCCTTTTGGCTTGAGTTGTGATTGATTTTCATGGCTAGCTAGATGGCCTAATGTAAATGCTTTCATGTAAATAAGAAAGATGTTTGGTACAACCTCTATCACTTAGTTGTAATCCTTCTCCAATTTTCTTATCTTTGAGGGTCATTTCCAAGAGGTTTGTGGTAACCCATTACCATGGGATAGCCTCTATCACTTGGTAGTCTTGTTCAATGATATTGTTTTTTAGGGTCATCGGCATGTGTTTTGTGTGACAACCCATTGCTATGGGGAAGCCTCTATCACTTAGTGATGACATTTTTCCAGTGTTCTTCTCTTCATGGGTTGCCACCAAGTAGTTCGCAGTATCCCATTACCATGGGGTAGTTGATATCACTTGTGGTGACCTCCATCTAGTGTTCTAGTCTGAGGGTCACCACCAAGTGGTTTGTAATTCATAAGTGTAATGCAATAGCCTCTATTTCTTGGTAGTGACTCTCTTTGATTTATGTCACAGGGTTCATGGTAAGTGGTTCCTCTCTTGGAAGGTATAGAAGATACCAAGCTCATTATATAGTGTTTAGAGAGCTATGCAGGATACAATTTCACATGTAGCTTGCAATACCACACCTACCCTTCCAAATATTAGTTTGAGAAATCTATGAGTACTAGGTTATAAACATGCGATGCTCTATCTCAGTAATCCTCACAATTCAAGAGATTTTTGAAGACACATATTTTCTTACAACCCATGCCCATAAGGCGATAGTCATTTCCAAATATTTCCATAGATTGCACTATTTTGCACCTACATTTATCTTAACTCAAGGGCCAAGTTTAGTTAACTCTTAGTAGCCTTGACACATCACATTTAAAAAAATATACTTGTCTTGCAATAAACAAAAGTCAAGTTTGGGAATGGTACATTCATTGGGGTGCCACTATTGGTTTAGGTATGGCTTTTGTATCTAAGGCATCATCCATAAATGAGGTTGTGGAGCTAATAACTGCATGGTCTTCTTCATGTGATAAACTAAATTTATTCACAATTAAATTTGCTCTAGTTGACAATATTTTCAAGGCTTTTCCAACTCTTTAAGATGTAATTCTTGCTACCAATCAAGGAGCAAAACTTGAAGTTGATTTGAGACAGAATATATAACATGTATTGACATGTTGAGCAAGAGTTAGATTGACTTAAATGTAGCTGGATAGAAAATCAAACCGTTAGTTAATATTTGTAGTCAATTTTCATCTCTTACAAATAAAGACAATAAGAAAGAAAGGAGTATCTACTACCAAAACCTTGAGCTCTAGGATGGAGAAGGCTAGGTGCTACAAGTGCTCTTATTAATTTTTTGATTTGCTTAGTAGGATGAGATGCTATAGCTCCTCTCTACTCCAATAATGATGAAGTTAACATTAGTAATTTAGATGTTGGCTTTAACATTTGCATTCAATTGTGGGGGATTTAGCATGTATGGTTGAAAGTTGCAAAAACTTTGGTAAGAAGAGCTTGAAGTACAGTGAGAAGAAATTTCATGCAAGAGAAAGGTTTGAAACAACAAAAATCCAATATATGTAAGAAACCCAACACTAGATTATGAGTATGTCATAGCCCCATCATATAGACCGATATCTAAGGTTATGGTTTGGTGTAAACCCAAGTATATTTAGCCCATGTGCATTAGAATCTTCATGCATCAATTTAGACATCAAACAATATATCTATGGCTCAAAAATAGGTGTATGTATTCATATGAACAATTCAAAACCTATGTAGCCCACATAGACATGAAAATCCCTCCTCTTGGTTCCTAAAACACTCTTCTTTCAACTCAAAATATCAATATCGCATCCTATTATAGTAGTAGAGGAAGATACATCAAAATAGTCCACAAAAACCCCTACTTTGGGACAATCAAAAGCCTTCTTCAAACATAAATCGAAGATAGATAACAAAGAAAACTCTATGGATAGAAGTGTTGGCCTAATATTCTACACATACAACAATATCTTGCTTCAAGTATGCACTATCTCCTTGTTTCTTTAACAATGTAGCAAGCATATAAGAGATATTTATTTACTCTTTATTGTAAATTTTATCCATGCTAAAGATCATGTGGAAAAAGTACAGGTTTGTTGCCCCAATATCACGACTACTTCCTCCCCAAAAAGCTCTCTCCACTCTAGTATAAAGTGGCCCTTAACTCCCTAAAGTAGGGCACACTATAATCTTTGAGTATATCTTAAGATTAGCACTTTACTAGGAATTTTTATCTTTTAGGCATGTAGAACACTTGTTTAAAATCCTAGTCACGTCTTTGTCTTGGGCTTATCTCCTTATGCAGTTGGATAGATAAAGCTCCATAGACATACAGTTTAGATCCTTGTGTAGATGGTCTTTCCCATGGTTCTCCTTCACTAAACTTGTCATCACACATCATCCATCACCTCTAAACCTACACATCCTCTAGCATGCGCCACATTACTTAATCTTCAATAGGTTTAGGATTATCTTCTTCATCTTTATTGTCACCTTCTTCTTCTTCTTCTTCTTCTTCTTCTTCTTCTTCTTCTTCTTCTTCTTCTTCTTCTTCTTCTTCTTCTTCTTCTTCTTCTTCTTCTTCCTCTTCCTCTTCCTCTTCCTCTTCCTCTTCCTCTTCCTCTTCCTCTTCCTCTTCCTCTTCCTCTTCCTCTTCCTCTTCCTCTTCCTCTTCCTCTTCCTCTTCCTCTTCCTCTTCTTCTTCTTCCTCCTCCTCCTCCTCCTCCTCCTCCTCCTCCTCCTCCTCCTCCTCCTCCTCCTCCTCCTCCTCCTCCTCCTCCTCCTCCTCCTCCTCCTCCTCCTCCTCCTCCTCCTCCTCCTCCTCCTCCTCCTCCTCCTCCTCCTCCTCCTCCTCCTCCTCCTCTTCTTCTTCTTCTTCTATACTATCATGATTAGTCTCAATCTCAAGCTTGTCCTCTTGATAGGTGGTAAAATCCCTTCTCATGAATAGCTTAATTCTTTTTCAAGCAATTGGTATCTTCAATTTAGTCCCATCAATCTCCCAAAGAGAATATGTACCATTGTCATATACATGTTTCATGATGTAAGGACCAAACCATCTCTTTGGGACCTTTTTGATTGTGCTATCCTAATTATCGAGACTATTATCATATAAAAGCACCCAATATCCTACTTCTATAGCTCTTATTTGAAGTCAATGCCTCTTATCAAACCTATATTTGTTCTTTAGCCTGGCTTCCTTTATTCTTTTCACTAAGCTCTATATCCTCATGACTTCTTTTCAACTATTGAATGCATGGAACTAGTAGCTTAGTCCTTTTTCATTCATTCTTCCCAAGGTAGTATATTCCATGTAGCAACCACTTCCTCTATTGGCATGATAGGCTTCTAGCCATACATCAACTATGTTGGTTTATAACTTGTAGCAATAGTATGAGTAGAGAAATCACCAAAAAGCATATGGAAGTGATCTTGTGGTCACTCCCATATCTTCTCTCTGCATGCTTTTGCTAAAGCCTTGACAATCGATGGTGGGTGGTGTCCTCTTTCACTCTTTCCATTCCCTTCAAGATTAAATGCCGATGTAAGTGCAAGATTGATCCCCATCCTATAGAATAAATATCTAGTCTCATTAACATCCAACTCTCATCTCTCAGTTGTGAACTTGCCTACATAACCATATTGACATATCACGTCTTCCACAAGAACATGCATACACGACTAGTAGCTTTTGCCCTCAAAGATCGACCTTCAACTTCATTTGTGAGGTCCTCCCATGTAAGTACAATATGCCTCATCTGCCATAAACTCATATGCATGATTACTAAGTCTAGGACATACTTATAATGCATAGAGAGTGGATAAGTAGGATATAAGCCATCATGATGTCTTACAAAAGAATACATTTAGCAACTAGTGCAAGTCTCCACAAGTGAAGACATCCCTATACATGGCTTTCCACAAATATCCCTCATTTATCTTTTCAAATGTAGCCCAAACTCCTTGGTGACTAGCTCATAAGCTCTCATAAAGCTCCCTCATAATCTGTAGTTGAGTATCTTTGTCATATAGTACTTGTAGTGGGATATCTCTTTTATGCTTTGGGTGGTTCCACAAAAAATTGTTCTTTAAAAGATAGCCATATGCTTTTCTTCTAATCCTCTTGAACTCTGAATGTGTTCATCATTCCCTCCTTATCAAAGTGCTTAAATATTTCCCAATCTATAACCATTCACCTTCATATAACTCCTTTGAAAAAGTTTTACTAAGAGACAAAACATACATGATCAAGTGTTGTCCCTACACATTTACCCTCTTCATCATGTGCCATAATCTCTTTTTCATGTTCATTCCTTGCTCTTGAAAGCATTGGATTATCCTTTCTTGCTCTATGTCAAAATTCAAGATTCGTGGACATAATGTAGGCAATCCACCATAGCATAGCAAAGACAATGGTAGTACAATAGATCTAACATTTTTGTTTGTAGTTTATACTTTGTATCAACCCTTTCTTTAGCCCTTTCGTTTGAAGATATACATTGTTGCTCCACAAACTCCTAAATAACATGATACATATCCAAAGAACACACTTTAACCATGCTATTTTCTCATTTTAGCCTATAATTCACCGTGATTGAAAGTTTAGCCATGGTATCACCATAGGATAGCCCATCATACATTCTTTGACTTCCAATAATCCATGTCTTTTCATATCTTCTTGTGCCCTGTGAACATACTATTTTGTAGCCCTATGCATGCTTTCAAACCTTTGAAAAGATACTACACTTGTTGAAAATCCAACAAAACATGTAGAAAAAGCAATTGAATCTAAAAAATGAGATGAGGGGAAAATTTATGGGCGAGCTTTTTTTGCAATATCTTTATTTTAGGTTAGCTTTTTTTACATTGTTTAAATCAATTGGATCATGGTTTAATAAACATCATCACATCATCAACACAAGCAAGTGTCCCAAAAGATATCACACACAACCAAGCAAGTTTCCCTCCAATGTGTTCCATACACTTTTCACCTTAGTGGAGTCCTTCATATTATCCACAATGCTTAGTTGACAACAGTTATAAAATGCTTTGTCAATGATGTTGACACTTCCTATTCCACCACCACTATCTAGTGTGGACTTCCCCTATCCTTACTACCTTTGCATCCACCAATATTCACCTTACATGTTCTAGTTGCTCCCACATTGTCGAATGAAATCTTATGAGGGAACCCTTTTTTTTCTAGTGTCTAATCTCCATACAAAGACTTGGATTGTGAGAGCTCTCAACAAGAGCAAACCAATGCTAAAAGGTAGCCAATACATTCAAATTCTAGTTTATGGGATATGCCTGAACTTTATGCGAGCAATCATCTATGAAAGTCACAAAGTACTTCATGCCACCTAATGATTGATAGGGCATGGGGCCACATACATCAGAATGAACAAGAGATAGAGGCTCATCGATGTGTGTATAATACTAGACTTCTTATGAGAACTGTGTGTCTGCCTACAACAAAGACAATGATCACATGAATCGAAACATTTGTAGTCAAGGGGCAAAAGATAATTTGCTACACTCTTTGTGTTAGTCATTAACAAAGAGAAAACTAAGGTTTTATTTTAGGATTGGGAGGATGACCTTGGGCCTTTATTATGTTACTACTTCAAGGTTAATTTTATAGGCCAAGTTCTGAGGAGATACCTTGGAGTTTTGGCCAAATGCTTCAACACATTCACGGAAAATTTTGATGAATAGATTGCAAAAGCAAGGGACATGGCTTTAGAACTTATACGTAGAATAATTATCATCAAAAATATATTGACAATTATGATTACTTTCAATTCCCTTGTCTAAATTTGCATGGTCTAAGTTGGAGTTTGCCTTTAGAAATTATTGCTAGTCCTTCAAGGGAGCCAAAAGTTGGGTGGATAGTTCATGAGATCAAGTTACCAAGCCCAAGGATAAAGCAGGGGTGGGTCTTGAAGATTTAAAGGTGAAATTAGCTGCACTATTATTTCAAATGCTCAAGTGGCTTGGGTATCTTATTAAGATAGTAGATCTCAAAAGCTAAAAATTTGGGTGGTTTTGGAAGGATTTAGATGTATGTGACATTGTACTTTTAAGGATCTGAAAGTGAAAATAAAAAGTTCAGTTGTGGCTCAAAATTTTGTAGATGCTTGGAAGACAAGGGATGTATAGGACCCAAGAAAATAGGATTTTCATTAGATTGGTCACCTACATGAATAGTCTCAACTAATTGTGGATCTTAAGGGGGCTCACTCATAAATATGTAAATATATCATGTGGGTCAAGAAAATGGATTGAAAAATTATTGTTTCTATATATTTTTTGAATACAAAAGGGTCCCATTTAGAGGATTATTCATAGATTGAATTTTAAAAAGGGTGTGTTTTATTTAGGAAAAATTCAAAAATAAGGGTATTTCTAAATAGGCCTTGTGAACACATGTGATATAGAGGGCTTACACATAGTAAACCTCTTGAGATGTGAATGAAAAGGAGTGGTTATAGGTTGTTTCTTCCAAGAAACAATATAGTTGGTCTATGGCATTCTTAACTAACTTGGGAGAACCATTTAGTTGGTGGGCTCCCTTGAATAGGAAGACTGTTAAGAGTCTCAAAGAAAAGGAAGGATTTTTGGATGTATGATGGTACTTAGATAAATAAGATTGCTAAGAGTTGGCAAAAATAAGACCCAAGAGGTTTGCAACACACATAGAAGAAATGGTTGAAAAATGCACAGACAGCAACACCTTCCTTCAAACTTAACTCAATGATGTGGAGGATGTCACAAGTGGATGCAACAATGGAAGCGTAAACATGTGTCATAATAAACTAGCAAACACAAGGACAAAAGAGAACATGGCAAAGAAGAGAACTTAGAAGAATGCTCCAAAAATGGAATCCATATTGCAAACACGAGAATGACGTGTATGACAATGAGTCACTACTTGTAGGCACTGGCATCGGTTCCCTCTCTCCAATGGAACCTATGATGATTATATGACTGAATGAGGAGGGAGACTAGTATAAATAAAACAAAAATATGCCATAAATATTTAATGTTGGTCAACCAATATAAAATGCCCAAATAAGCATCATAAATGCCATAATAAAATATCTAAAATGCCTAGCCATGACCAGCATAATTCAACACTCACACATGAGTTGTTTAGACTACTAACACCCTCTCTCAAATCATGGGTGATTTGATACAATACACTAATACGATGATAATGTCTAATCATAGTCCATACAACAAAGAATCACCATACTAGAACCACCGATACCCAAGAAATGAGTGATCAAGCCACCACCAAGCTGCCTCAGAGAGAACTTGATGTCGATGTCGATCATATCAATTGTGGAAAAATAGAGAGGAGTCATAAACAAATCTTTATGTCTGTCAACAATGTCTTGCAATAGCATTACCATCCTGTCAAAAATACCTCTAAGCATATGTAACCATGGATTGGTCAAACCGCCAAAGTGTCCCTTCATATGAGCTTGGACTAGAAGCCAATCCCACTCTCCATCAAATAACGACCCATTATGAACATGAATGTCAATCCTATCTCTAGGATTTGAATCTATAGACTTCAATTGATGCGTCAGGAATGTCCCTCTCTGGAACCTATGCCCTTGTCTATATGTATACATGAGGCAAACTTTCCCCACCTCACCACCCTCTCAAACTCCCTCGTTGGCACTAGAGAGTCATGAGGGATGACTGCATCACCTATACTAGAAAGTAGAAGAAGGAGGGTTGCCAAGCCCTTTCCTTGATTTGAAGAACATGATCCTTTATGTGCCTTGGCCTTGGCCTTGGCCCCGCTAGAGGATCCAAGTTGGAGTCTGAGAAAGAGGATGATCAATGGAGAAGTTTGTATCCTACTTCTTCTTCTTCTTCCTTGAAGCCACTAACTCTTTTCAATCCTTGTGCAAAGGTCCCTTCTTACCACAGTGATAAGACTAGGCCTTTGACTTCTTCCTGCCACCCCTCTCTAAAGCTATTAAGGCCTCATCAGAGCCACCAAATTGCAATGGATATAATTGTAAAGACGTCTCATGCTCAAGCAAGATCGAGGAAATTTGTAGAAAACTAATGGGTGTCAATGACATATGGGGCCCTTTGCCACTCCATTAAACTCCAAAGGGAGCTTGTAGAGCATAGTCCCCACAAGATGATCCTTTGGAGGAGTGGATTGCATGCATTGAAACTGGTCCTATACTTTTGTGACATGAAGTAAGAAAGACTCAATGGTATCCTTTGGCTCAAACTTCATGTACTAGAGCTGTCCATAAAGAGTGACAGCATGCATAGGCAAAGGAGGCTCATAAAACATTTTGAGAAGTGGATGCAGTAATGGAAGTATAAACATATGCTATAATAAACTATTGAATGCAAGGACATAAGAGAAAAAACATTGCAAAGAAGAGAACTCAAAAGAATGCTCGAGAAATGGAATCTATATACCAAACATGAGAATGACGTGTACAACAATGAGTCACCGGCTCATAGGCACTACCACCAACTCCACCTCTCCAACAAAACCTATGGCGATGATAAGATTGATTGAGGAGGGATCCCAATATAAATAGAAAAAAAAATGTCGTAGATGGTAGCAAATCAACTAACATTTAATGCTAGTTGACCAACATAAAATATCAAAATAAGCATCATAATGCCACAATGAAAGACCTGAAATGCCTAGCCATGCCCCACATAACTCAACTCACACATGAGATGTCTAGAGTGCTAAAAAAGGATCGTCACAAAAAAATTGTGAACTAATTCTATTTTGTTTTGTAAAGAAAGAATTGTTTGTGACCTAACTAATTGAATGTTTAGTCATGTGATTAATAAGAGTATAATTATCCTTAGGATCCTAGTGAAAAAATCATGCTTATTTAGAATTGTCAGAAATTTGCTTTTGAAGTTGATGGTAGCAACTCAATGATGTTGTACACATTGATTTTATAATGTAATCAACTTCTGCATTATAAAGACTTATAAGTTGTAGGCACATCTCAAGCTAAGTCAAATTGTATGTTCTACATTTTGTTGTGTGGTTCGTCATATTCAAAAGTTTAATGCATATATATTAATTTTGTCTCTGTAATGTAATGATTTTTACTATTGATTTTATACAATGATAGTGATTAAGTGCCTCTCCTAGAAAATATCAATTATCCATTCTAAAATTGGGTGTCAAATGCATGAGATATTCACTCTCCATAAAGTTGATGCAGATGGATAGTTTATGTTATGATAGTGAGTATATTTTTACTAAAGGGTCAAGAAAAGTATATTTTGTTCATTATATTCTTGGGAATGACCACAACCAAGTGCTAAACTTGTCTCTTTTAGAAAGTTAGAATTATTTAGATATTCAATATATGCCATGAAGCCAACTATAGGCTCCAAAGATCTTCATTTAAATGTGTTCATTTGCTTTGATGTGTTTGCTCACATGTCTAAGAAATGCCCATGCCCATGCCTATGCAAAACCACCAATCCATTCATGGATGAATTGTTTTCTAGGTGCTCTAAGCATGAGAAAAAAAAACTACTACAATTAGCCAATTATTTGTAGCGTGACAAGCAAAGATGTTACTTTTAAGTATGTGGTACAATAAAATGAATATATATTATAAGATAATATATTCTCAGGCTTTAGAAACTTTTAGCAACTCATGGAAAGAAAGTGGATAAGTATGTATGAAGACATTCTTGACACAAAGACTATAAATTTGTGAATCAAATATTGTAATGTATCCCCTTTGGGATTGAGTGATGAGAATGATGGGTTAAAACATATATTTAAATATTATATTGACTTCAATTATTGATTATTCTCCACCTTTGCAAATCATTTGCAAATTGGAAAAGGGAGAACTAGAGATGAAGGAGGGAAGATCAATCAAGAAAGAGAGAGTGTCTTGAGCTCTCCCCTCCCAATCTCTATATATAGAGGGGAAAGGGAGTTGTAGGTTGACTACCCCCTCAACCAACCACCACCCTCACCCCAACTAACCCCCCCTTAATACCTACCCCACATGACCCTCACCTCCACCCTATCGAATAACCATCACCCTTTCTACTTTCCACCATCACTCGATCTCTTTCTACCTCCCTCCATCTTTAGACTATTGCCTCAACTTCTTCCAACTTGTACCCTATATAGTATCTTTCCTAGTGTCCTACCTAGCTAAGCCATTGATGTGCATGTGTGTGTATACATGCATATGTGCATGTGGTCCGCATGTTGTTCCTCTCATGTTTCCTCTAACCTACCTTAAACATTAGAGAGAGAGAGAGAGAGAGAGAGAGAGAGAGAGAGAGAGAGAGAGAGAGAGAGAGAGAGAGAGAGAGAGAGAGAGAGAGAGAGAGAGAGAGAGAGAGTGTGTGTGTGTGTGTGTGTGTGTGTGTGAAATAATTCCCCAACTTTTCTCCCCGATCTCTTTCCTTTTTAATTTATCAAACCCACTTAATAATTTCCCCACTCTTAATAATCTTCCCTCCCTCTCCCATTTTACATCAATACCACCTCCTCTTTTACTCTCCCCTTCCCCCTCTTTAAATTATCCCTTGCTCCCAACCCTATTTTTAAGTTACCCCAGTGATCCTCTTATCCTTCAGACCTTAATGCTTTCCCCTTGCCCCCCCCCACCCCAACCTTTAATCTACTCCTTCCACCAAAAACCAATCCTCAACTAGCTTTTATCTTGCATTCTCTTGCTTGAGATCTCAATGCCAATTAGCTTAATAGTATAATATCCAATACAATCTAGAATATGTTAAACCATCCTATACAAGTTTTCTCATAGTGTCCATGTCTATAAGTAAGGCCTTTTTAGTCTCCCTTATGTTATGCCATATAGCACATGTTAGTCATATTCAAAATTTCCTCTATACATGCAACTTTGCATCAAGTACAGCTAATCACCATGGCTAACAACAAGTAGTATTTTGTTGAGGACATGTTGGATGGAACCAATGATCCACATGGTCTTATATAATGGGTAATACATTAGTTGTAAAAGGATCGTAGAAAATTGTATATGAAATTGATGTAAATGTTGTAGTGGCTATGGGAAGTTGTATTGCATTTAAAAAAAGTATTGTTGAGGATGGTGCAAGTTCTAATTCCTTTGTAGCTAATACTAGATCACCATTACCTATTGCTAAGTGGATTTTCTAGGATGGCATAGATATATAGGTTCATGCCTTGATTTTATTATGGTAAAATGTGCCACGACCATAAACATTGCTTAGGTGAGACCAATAAAGATGCTTTGGATACACTTGCATGTTTTTCTCAAGGAAGAACAAATGCTCATACTGCTTACCTTCATAAATAATTAGGCAGTGCACACATGGATGAAGGTGACTTTATGGAAAATTTTAAACAACACTCAAAGTTCTTAAGAAGCAATTACTTGGTACAAATGATATTTTTCCAATGTAGATAATTCTCAATGACCTTCTTGATTCTTTTTAGAGTTTTATATCTAGTCTTCATTTGATGATGAAAGGAAATCCCAATGCTTTGTATTTATAAGGAGTTGATTTTTGTTTTACCACAAGAACACCAATTGTGAAAAAGTAGGTCCATTAATGTGCTACAAATCAAGCTTTTATGGCTAGTTAAAAAGGTAAAGAAAAATCTAATTTTTCTATTAGTAAGTAGTGTTGTATTTAGGGTTGGAGGAATACACACATAAGTTGAGAGGAAGAAGCTTGAGAGCACCCAACACAAAATTTTATCAAGTGGTGTCAAGAGAGAAGATTACAAGTGACTAAGTATATCCTAAAGTGAAATATGCATATATATATATATATATATATATATATATATATATATATATATATATATATATATATATAAGGCTAGGGGGAAAAAACCTTCTAAAGATAGTAAAAGTGACTAGCAATCCTAATTGCATTCACACATATCACTATCAAAAATTGGTAGGTGGGAGTGATGGCGTGGAACAAGAGTTACCACTCATGTATAGGAAACTACAAAGCCTAGTAGACTATGATCACTCCATGAAGGGGAGTAAGCCCAAAGCTTTGTGAAAAGTTTCTAACTTCTTATGAGGCACAAGAGTTACCACTCATGTATAGGAAACTGCCAAGCCTAGTAGACTATGATCACTCCATGAAGAGGAGTAAGCCCAAAGCTTTGTGAAAAGATTCTAACTTCTTATGAGGCAAACCCTTTGTGAAAATTTACAAGGTTTTCCTATGTTGGAACATAGGCCGAGATAATCTCTCCTACATAGAGACTCTACGTAATATAATAATAATGCATTTAAGGTTAATCAAAATTTGGCTTATTGCATCATTAATTGGATATTTGATAAAGTAGCATGATGGAGGCATTAGTTTGTGCCAAACCAAAGTATATTGAGATGTTGCTGTAGAGATTTTGCCTTGAGGACTATAAGCTCCTATTGGGACAACTTTGAACTTGAGCTTTCATGATTCTAGAGACTATTTTGATGTCTTTTTCTATCAACAAGCTATTGAATGCTTGATTTATGTAGGCATCACAAGGCTTAACATTCAATTTACAATCTCAAATGAGCAAGTTAATGCATAGATTGAGTACCAAGATTTTGAAGGCAATGAAGCATGTATTTAACTATTTGTGTGATATTTGGCACCTTGGGATGCTGTATCCCAAGGGGGGATCATTCTTGCTAGAATTACATGTTGTTTTAAATATTGACTAGGCTAGTTGTTATGACACTTGTATATGCACAAGTGATTTTTTCTTTATGCTTTGCAACTCATGCATACCACGTTTGAGCAAGAAGCAACTAATTAAAGTGACTTCTAGTCGTAAAGCAAAGTATAGGTAGCTTTAACAACTCCAATTAGAGTGTGTTTTTCTTAGATACTTTTTGGCTTATTTGGGTGTTAAACACCCATTTTCCACCACCATCTTATAGCACACATTACTAATTGTATAGACACAATGTTTCATCCTCATAATAAGCACATTAAGGTACATTATCATTATGTTGGGGAGAGACTCTCTACTGGAGAGTCTTGGTCTATGTGCTAACACATGACAATGTTGTAGATCTTTTCACAATAGATTTTCCTTGTGATGAGAAGTACAAATATTTTTTTTAGGCTTTGGGCTTAATTCCCTTTTTGGATTGGTTATAGCCCACCAAGCACTATATTTTTCTAAACATGAGTGCCAACTCTTATTGAGATGTCAATGTGAGAGAGGCATTTTGTTACCATATTTCGGTAGTGACAAGTGAGCACACTTAGAATTGTTGGGGTGCTTTTTCCTCTCACCAAAAGATATTCTTTTCCAACCTTATATATATATATATATATATATATATATATATATATATGGCCATTGTATTGGTTAAATTTGGTGTTGGAAATCTTCTACATTGATATTTCTCATTACATTTTGTGTTGCATGTTTTCAAGCTTCTTCTTCTCCAAGTTATGCATGCACATTTTTGCAACCCTAAATCCAACATCTAAAAAATTGTTGATGTATTACTCATCTTGTGTAATGGGCCACATAGTCATATGAAATGATAGAAGTCTAATGGCCCTAAGCTTGTATACCTTAGACAATATGGAGCTATGGCCTATTATTGGAAACTGTGGTGGAATCCTTTAATATAGGGTTTATGGAAAACTTGGGAACATGAAATGTGATTCTTTAAGTGTGAAGGAGGCACAGAGAGAGAGAGAGAGAGAGAGAGAGAGAGAGAGAGAGAGAGAGAGAGAGAGAGAGAGAGAGAGAGAGAGAGAGAGAGAGAGAGAGAGAGAGAGAGATCAAAAAGAGAAAACATAGTGTTTCTGGAGTAATGCACAAGCTTCTTCTTTCCTTATTCTCCTTCATCTAATGAACAAAGAATGCCACATCTATGTGTATACCCACTAATGGGTAGGTCCTAGTATACTTGGGTAGATAGACACAAGGTCTTTTAAAATCGAGTAACCTCCCACTTAAGGCCAATGTGCTTGTAAGGGAGGACAAAGATATCAGGAAAACTGCATCCAATACCCATACCTTTGCTTTGTGCTTGCATGCAAAATTAGATTCTAACTAGATTGCACTCTAACTACCATTGTGCTAATGGGAACTTGTCCCATAAGACCTATTTCTCCCACTTGATGATTAAGCAATATAGCTTTCTTACATGCTTTTGCAATGGTAACATACTTAGGTTCTATGCTAGATAGCATTGTACACTGTTGTTAATGAAAGACCCAAGGGACCACATCTCCAACTATAGTGAACAATATCTTATAGTAGACCTTTTGGTGTTTACACTTGCCATAAAACTTTTTATCCAAGTAACCAATGACTACTACATGGATCCACCCAAATCAAATTCATGATTCTTTTGTACCATGCAAGTAGTGAAATATCCCCTTCATTGCCTCCTAATACTTATTGCTAGGATCAGCCATATATGTTTCAACCATTTCTCATAGAATACATGAAGCTGCCCATTGTCGAGCAATTATCTGATTGAGTAGCTATCACAAAACCACCGATTGTGGGTGTATATGGAACCTTGGATCCTCAACCGTTTCCTTAATTTTGAATAATTCTATTTTGCAGCATAGTCCTCACATCTTCCCCATCTCCATATTGAAATGCCTAAGCACCTTGTTGACAAGTCTTGGTGAGATTTAAAAAAGAATTTAATGTTCTCTATCTCAAAATAGCTTGATGCCATGAAAATGATTGTGTCCCAAATATTTCATGTCAATAGTTTCATGTAACTTCTACCTCCATAGCATGTATGTGCTCCCCAATGATCAACATGTCATCCACATAAAAGATTAGGATAATAAGACTTCAATCAAGTAGCTTCCTCATGTGTAGACAATGATTCATTTAACTCTGTTTGTATCCTTGAGACCTCATCAATGCATTAAACTTATGAAACACTCCCTTAGGGCTTCCTCCAAACCATAGAGATGTTCCTAGAGTTTGCATACCATGCATTCACTTCTAGACACAATAAAACCCTTTTATTCTTGCATATAAATGTCCTTAAGAAGAACTACATTCAAGAATGCGATTTTGACACCCATTTGAGCAAGATCCAAGTCCTCTCTAACAATCAAAGCAAGAACCATGCAAAAAGCATACGTCTTCAACATTGGTGAAAAGATCTCATCAAAATAAATTCCCTTCTCTTGTTTGAACCCTTTTAATACTAACCTTGAATTGTACTTGGGCAATCCATCTTCTAGAGTGAGGTTCATCTTGTAAACCCATTTACATGGAAGAGATTTCTTCCCTTTCCATGATAGAACCAACTCCTAAATGATTGATAAAAGATCCATTTCTACTTTATAGCCTTCTCCTACTTAAGCTTATATCATGTTGTGTAACTTCTTGATAGAAGGAAGGCTTATCAATATTAGTGAGCACAACATAATCCATTGAAGGAACGTATCAATCTAGAGGATGGGAGACTCTTGTAGACCATCTCAAGACTAACTTTAGATTTTCAACCATTACCCTTTATGGCTGCTCTTTTTTCAACATTTTAGGGTTCGTTACCAACATCTTGCCCATTTCTAGCATCTTTAGGTAGTCAACATACATGTCCATCATCCTTAAATATAACATTATGTACTTTAATGGTTTTCATGAGTCTATTGTGGATCTTATCTTCACTAAAGTTTATCCTCATAAAGGCACTAAATAAACTAAGGTTAACACAAGAAATATAAATATGATGCTTTGACACAATAAATATAAATATGATGCTTAATACCATACCTAATAGAAAGAGTCGTAATAATCGAAAGGCTCAACCTAGCCAATATGGAAAATTTTGAGGCGTCAGTGACACAAGAGGATATGGGTGGCACAATCCCATTTGCTTGAAATTGATGAAAATCAATGAGTATTTAGTTTGTGCTCTTCTTATTCTCAGTCAACCATAACTCTTGGTTTTGCAACTCTATACTAGTTAACAACCATGAGTTCCTTATGTGAGTAGGGAGTTCATGGACATTGGTTCCTATAGCTCCAAGGGTACAAAAAAGGTGTGGCTCTTTCACAATATATTGGCAAATTAGATCCTAAAGAGGTACATACGCACAAATACAATGTCTATGATATATTAGAGAAAAAGGTTGTATTGATTTGAATAAATGATATACAAGATGTTTCTGGTTGCATATTATAATTTTTCACAATGAGTATTGTCCAAACAATGCAAGGCTCTTCCTTTTTGCACTCAAGGTGCTGACCAAGTTTTGTGGAGGCTATGCCCTTCTAGTGAATCAAAGAAAATAATTCTCATCAAAAAGTGATTTGCGTTACGTGCGTTTGGCCTAGTTGCATACGGATGCCAAGCTTTAACGAACCCCTTATTATATGATATTCATGCCATTACATCAAGGATCTAGGAGCTGTGAAATTTGCATCCTTATAGAAAAAGACAATTTTTGTGCATGAAACTTTGAGCCTCATCTCCTTGTCGAGGCCTAGCCATTGTAAAAAAATTTCATTCACACATAAGTTACTATATGCCTCTTGTCTCTTTTGTTTCAATATTTGTAATGCAAGAGATGTGTCCAAGTTTTGCATGTCCTCTCTACTTCTTTTGGTCACATTTTATGCTAAACTAATCTATAAAACCATAGGAAAACTTCTAGTAGGTTATTGCCTTTTGTGCACCACCACCATGTCTTGTATGTCTAGAATATTTGGTCCTTGCTTGGTATGAAACTTCTTTGTTCCTTAGGTGTACCAAAATCGACAAACTCCTATATTGCCCCATAAACCAAGGGTTGTACCTGTAAATAATACGTTGTGCATAAGAAAAGAGATGGGGTTAATTAAGAGCTAAACAATTTGTTCAAAGGCATGCAAACCAATTTAAAGTTCCTTATTACCATATAGTATGTGAGATTAGCATACTTGATGGAGGTTTTAAATTTTTCGAAAGCACCTTCTTGAAGGTTGGAGATCCTCCTTGGACCAAGGTATTTTATCAAAATATAAGAATACTACATCCAATGCCTCCCAAACTTCAATCTTCACATTCCTTACTCTTCCATCATTCCTTGGTCTTTGGCTACATTGTATAGTGCTTTCCCATTGGTTGTAATGAATGCAAGAAGAATCTTTTGTGGAGTTCATTTTCTCAAGCTTTTTGTGGAGTCCCAAAAACCTTTTGGTCTTAACTCCACCTATTGATGGTTTCTTGGTAATAGTATTTCTAATTTTAGATATTTGGGGATCTACCTTGATCATAGTGAGTATTGCCTCCATGGAAACCAATGCCTGACAAACCTTCTCAATAGACCTAATAGCATCATCCCTAGCCTTTTGGAGTTGCAACTTCCATGTAAATCAATGTGAAGATGCATAATTTTCTCAACTATTCTACACAAAGCATACAACATGCACATGCAAATGTAAAGGGATAGCTAGAACGACTTGAAAGTTCAGAACTTTGGTATGTCTATTAAGAGCCTTATATTAATTAGTAGCATTTCACTCCTTGGCCAAGGCCATGGAATAAATGCAAGGACTCTTAATTGTAGCACATTTTGATATATTATACATGCACTTTAGCATCTTTAAATATGCAGCCATGTGTCACTCCACTTTATATTATCCAAACCCTTCAACTCTTAGTTCCTTCTCTATTTGTTGAGCACTTATCACCTCGGGTATAGAAGTTCCTTGAAACACCTAGTGCGATATATCAAAATCTTTCGTGTCAACCTTGTTGAAATGCATGGATCTAGAACATGGCTATGGCAAATGGAACACAAAGACAATGTTCATGATGACATAGATTAGAGAGACCAACTGTTACTCAAGTGAATTAGGTTCCAAGATGGAAGCTTGGAATCATAAACACAATCTTGAGTATGACACTGACTATGATTGAAAGGACAAAGTACAATAGTATTCCATCATTGAATGATGAAGGCTCACGATGGTTCCCTTTTTCTCCACTGTGCTTATGGGATTCAAGCATATTGTATTTCAGGCATCCTCTCTAGTAAACTGTTTGAGTCTTGCCCTATTGCTCCATACAAAGAGGTTGTCACATGGGTCTGATTGTGTAACTATCAACACCCCTCCTCAATCACAACCATAAAGAAAGCACTAAGTGTATAAAGATTGCTATCGCTAAAAAGGCATGGGTACCAAAGACATGCCTAACATCCAGGGGCTATTACAAGGCCTCACTAAGTGTGTAGGGACTGTTATACATAGGCTATATGAGGAGTTTTACAAGGCGTATGTCAAGAGCATTAATGGCAAGTACATACAATAAAAAGTTCTAGTGAAAAAGTGGAGACAAACACTGACATGCCCTTGTGGTTTTCTTCATCAGATATGTCATGGTAGGCATAGCATATCTTCTTTTATTTGTCTGTTTCTTTGATGTAGTCCACTTTGCTTTCTTTGATGCTCTTTTTGTCTTCATGATCTTCTTTTTCTTGGTAATCTTTTTATGGCCTTTTTGGTCTTCTTCTTCATTGGCTTTACTTACATTAATCTTCATGTCCATGTCCCCCTCAAGCAAAGGTATCATCATCATGATGACCAAGGCAGCCGGAATTTCTTCAAAATCTTAAAATGAAATCATTGATTGCACTTTAGAACAAGTAAATCTATCCATCCCTACAAGTGGAACAACCAGTTCTTCCATGTAGTGTAAATGAGTAAGAAGTGTTATATTATTTTTCTTCTTCAAGTTGAGAAGCTTCCACATTAAGACCTTCTTGTTTGTCATTGGCATGACCAAGAATCAGCTTCAAATCTGAGATTTAATCAATAGGAGAGTTCGTCTTTGAATGTGTCAAAATTAGACACAATAAGATTAGTGTTAACCAACACTAGGTAGTATTAAGAGATATTATGTAGTTGAAGCACTTGATGTTGATCTTGAGTTTGATTTCTTGCTTCCCTTGCTGATTTGAATGGGGAACTGAGTAGATCCGAGTGAATCAAAATCACAGAGGGTTGGTTGAGCCCAAAGGAGTGAGAAATTGAAGAGGTTTATTAGCTTGAGCTCAAAAGCTATGGATGCTCTCTGTTCAGGGTTCATGGGCGACTAGTTTTTCATTGATTCCAACACGTATACATGATCATCTAGCAAGTTGCATCTTATGTCTTTCATTATTTTGATGCATATTTTTCTCTTTTAACATGGTATCAAATGTTTAGGTTTGTCAATGGAGATATGACATGGATGTATCCTGCTTGGCTATGGCTATTATACACCTACACTTTTTGCATCTTGACCAGCCTTCCTATGATTGAAATTATATGCATGTAAACTTGTAACAAGTGAGATACATATAAACTAGGGGTTAGACACCCGATCACACTGACCGGGGTATATAAGGTGTAAGAGCCCTAGATTAGGGAGCCAGTTATTATCAAGAACATACTCTTCACCTTCATCTTCAGCTTCCATGGCTTCCTCTTCCTGTCTCCTCTCTTTTCTGTCTTTCTCTCTCCTCTTCAAGACTTCTTTCCTCTTCTTCTTGCTCTCTTTCTCTCTCTTTAAATCCTCTCCTCTCAGCTTCATTTATTACAAGTGGTATCAAAGCTTCAGGCTTTGGTCCTTTTCTTCTTTCCCCTTTCTTCCTTTTCAAATCCCAAAAACCTTAGTTACTCAGCTTATGGGTACATGTATAGTAGGAAGGACTACAATTAACCTCAGCTTTTTGGAGCAAGCAAGAGCCATGGCTGGAGACTCAAAACATATCTAGAGGTAAACTGATTAAAATAGCATGTTGTCACTTATTTTCATGAAAATTTTAGGGGTTCCAAGTCAAGTTTAGAGTTCCAAGAGTTGGAAGAAGGCAAAAATCCAGTTACTTTTTGCCTCAGCCCTCCTTCTCTCTCCCTCTTACAAGGTGCCATGGCTACGAACTCACATAACCTCTCTAAGCTTGCTCGAGACACCTCCAAGACATTAGCCAATACTAGAGCATGATCCCCCTCATCTCCAACTCCATTTTGAGCACCCTGGTGGTCAGGGAAACCCTACCACAAGCAACAAGCAACAGCCTGCAATTTGCGGCACAAATTGTGTTGCTTCCCCTGGCCTCCTCCTGCCTCCCACTCTTGCTCCTGGCCTCTCCCCTAGCATTCTTGGCCTCCTAGGGCAAGGGCTGAACCCTCTTTCAGTAAGATTCCCCCCCCCCTCCCCCCCCCCAAAATTGAGCCACGTTTGCATTCCCTACTATACACTGCCTGAGGGTAGCCATTACTACTCAATTCAAGCTTTTGATCCAGCCCACAACCTCGGGAGCTCAATCCTCAGGGCCCCCCTCACCCTTTTGGCCTCTTTCTTACCCCGATTGAAGTTATGGAGATCAGCATGCAGAGATTTCTTGAGGGTAGCCATGAAAACTTCACTTGAAGCTTTCCTTCCTTGAAGTTCAAGCTCAGGGGAACAAGCACGTGATCCATCATTGTCATTGGAAGCATTCGAATGCTGAAATCTTCATCCATGGGAGTGCTCCAACCAATCAGGCTTGCTTGATGGAGAAAACGGGCATCATGACAAGCTATACTTCAACCATCTTCTCCAAGCACTAAAGAGGTATGACCATCTGATCTTAATCTCTCATGTTTATTCACTTATTGAGCTTAATCCCTTTGTTGGAGAGATTAAAGATTGCATATGCTTAGTAGTTCAATCCCTCTTGTATGCATGCATCATAAAATTCATTGTATTGGCTAACTCATCCTAAAATTCATTGTATTGGCTAAGATTAACCCCCATCTTGTCTTGTGACCTTGGATAAGTCTCAAAGTGAGTAATAGCCATTGTAATTGGGTAAGTAGCAGCCAATGAATCACTGGACTGCCAAGGTAACCCCTATCCCAACCCTTGTTCATTTCTTGCATCTCATGAAAAGGCCCAATTTCTCCTTTCCAATGCATCTCATGCTAATTGCTTAATAAAAATTTCTACCATGTATACTCCGATTAAGGAAAAAGGCCGATGCCAAGCAAGGTGGTAAGACGAAAGAGAGGTGACCCTCCCTTACCACTTAAGACCCCGAAGGAGTGCACAACCTAGCCCAGGGGGAACTTTGCCCACCTTCCAGTGATCTAGAGCCCGATACTTGTATCCAAGTGCAGGTACTTCCCCATGATCACCACCATGTCCCTTGATGCAATGATCCCCTTTGGACACTTCCTCAATGCTAATGGCACCCATATGTGACACTTGAAGTGCATGCAATTAGAAGATATGTATGACAATAAAATCACTTAAGCATCGATGATAGGATAGATGGATATGCCATGATGCTTGGGATAATGCTCAATATGCTCAGAATGCTATTCATGTTGTTGATTAGGCCCCTTAACATGTGATCCATCCATATAAGGTTGTCGCAATAAGAGACATGCAATGTTTTTTGTCACAGTCCTGCAGGACAGCCACAAAGATCATATAACAAAAAATTCTATATTGAATCTAGGAGTGAACCCTATAGTGCACCTCAAAGAGGGATTTGTCCCTCTAATTTGAATAAAAAATCTCCCCAATTGGAGCTATGGTTTGGAAGTTATGCCCATTTTTGTGCACTAGGGTCATTGTGGTTGCATTTGGCTCTAATGTTGAGAATAAGAGTCCATTGCAACACCTTCCCCTGGCTCCAGTAGTAGCCAACACTTCATTTCCCTAGATGTTGTGAAGGAACGGAAGGAAAAAGACCTATGCTTTAAATGTGGGGATAAGTACATTGTTGACCATGCCTCCAAGTGCCCATACAAGACAACTAAGGTTAAGGTTCATAGCATGTATGTCATGGAAGATTGGCACAATGATGAGGATGACCTACCCACCGACCAGGCTGAGCTTGCTGAGTATGTTGATCATAAGCAGTTCTATGACCCTAAGGATGGGTTTCCTTTTGACCCAGATGGTGATCCATCATGGATACTTGATCTAGCATCCCACCCACCTACCACTTCCCTTTGCTTTATCTCCTTGGATGCTTGGATAGGTTCCCGAACCCCCAACACCCTATGCATTCAAGGAAGTATCCATGGAAAGCATGTCTTCATCCTTGTGGACAGTGGTAGCACTCACAATTTTGTCAATAAATCAGCCATTGATTTGTTGAAATGCACCCCTATGGAATTGCACCATCCCTTGAAGGTCCAAATAGCAAATGGAGAGGAAGAAATCAGCACACCGGCAGTCCCCTTATGCTTGGCTGAAAATTATGTGGCACTAATTGATCTAACTACCCTAGATATGGGCCCCATTGGTGTTGTCTTGGGTTGTGATTGGCTGAAACAATTGGGGAAATTTGCCATGGACTTCTCTTAGCTCTACATGGAGTTTACGATGCATGGACAGCCCATCCGCCTAGAAGGAGTTGATTTTCATCTCATTACAGCAAAGAAACTCAAATGGAGATTTAAGAAATGCTCACAAATCTTTGTCTTGCAATTGAATAAGGACAATTCTGGTCAGCTCTCTATAGTATCTAATGATTCAGCCTTGCAGGCCTTACTTGAGGAGTACAATGACCTATTTCAGATGCCTACAGCCCTTCCCCCTAAGAGGCAAGTGGACCACCCACTTGATTTAGAGCCCCATTCCAAGCCAGTAAAACAAGCCCCCTTACAGATGCTCCAAGTGTGAGCGTGAAGAGGTTGCAAAGCAAGTTAAGGAGTTGTTGGTGGAGATGGTTTTCATTGAACCGAGTTTTTCCCCCTATGCATCCCCTATCCTATTAGTCAATAAGAATGATGGCTCCTTTCACATGTGCATCGACTACAGAGACTTGAATAAAATCATGGTGAAGAATCGCTAAGCCATCCCATGGATTGATGACTTGCTGGATGAGTTGAAAGGGGCATGCTTTTTCACTAAGATTGACTTGTGCTCTAGCTACCATCAGATTTGTATAAGGAAGGAAGATGAGGTCAAAACAGCCTTCAAGACTAATCATGAGCTTTACCACTTTCTAGTGATGCCCTTTGGGTTAACTAACGCCCCAGCCACATTTCAAAGCCTCATGAACAAAATCCTTCCAGCCCTTTCTATTCAAGTTTGTGCTTGTTTTCCTTGATGACATCCTCATTTACAACAAGTCATCACAGGAGCACTTGGCATATGTTAGAAGGGTATTTGACATATTGAGAGAGCATCGACTTTTTGCTAAGGAGAGCAAATGCACCTTCATCTAGACATCTATGGAGTACTTGGACACATTGTGAGCAAAAATGGCATACAAGCTGACTCGAAGAAGGTGCAATGTGCTAGAGACTGGCCCACTCCTTCCATCACTACTTCATTGCGTGGCTTTTGAAAGGGAGTGACAGATCGAAGGTTGGACTCGAGAGCTATGGCAGGAGAGCAAAAGCAAGAAAGGAAGAGACTAGAAATGGGAACTCCAACAGTCACAATGTGTGACTGGGCCTTCCTTTATTCAAACTATCACTAAAAGAATAAAGAATAAAGAATACACGGGCGGCTAGGCAGAGGCGCTTTTACCCCCAACAACCTCCCATTTAAAGGCGAATCTATCCCAGTGAGGAGTGAAAAGAAAAAGAAAAAAGACAGTACAACATGTACACATGTACAATAGGATGAGGAAAGACGTCATCTCATCCCATGCCCATCAACCTCCTGAGAAAGGCAAAGCGCTCTGTAGAGAGGCTTTTCGTGAGTAGATCTGCCGGATTCTGGTCAGTTGAGATCTTGACAAGATCAACAGACTTGTCCTCAACGACCCCACGTATGAAGTGATACCTCACTTCAATGTGTTTCATCTTCGCATGGAAGACCGGCTAACTGAATAGCACTCATAGAATCCGAATGTAGTGTAGGGATAGCATCAATACCAAGGTCAGCAACTAAACGACCCAACCAAATGGTCGCCTTGCAAGCCTCAGTGGCCGCAACATACTCGGCCTCTGTAGTAGAAAGGACCATGCATTTCTGCACCCTGGACATCCAAGAAACAGCACCTCAAACATAGGTGAATACATAGCCGAAAGTGGACTTCCTACTATCTGCATGTCCTGCATAATCAGAGTCAGTGTACCCCACGACTCCTGTATCCTGGCTGCCAGAGCATATGCACATATCTACAATGCCCTTCAGGTACCTCATGATACCCTTCACGGCATCCCAATGCTTCTTGCCAGGTGTAGCCATATAGCGTGCCACAACACCAACTGCAAAGGCAATATCTGGATGAGTGGCTATCATGGCATACATATTACTGCCCACTACAGATGCATAGGGAATCTTGGCCATCTCGGCCCTCTGCTCATCTGTCTGCAGACAATCAGCCTGTGATACCTTCACATAAGAAGGCAATGGACAGCCAATAGGCTTTACGTCCTACATGCGAAAGCGCTCAAGGGCTTTATGAATGTGCTCCCTCTGTGACAAGTGTGTGGGATGACAATCTTGCCATGGGACCAAATAAGGCCATGCTTGAGCTGATATTAGGAGTTTTCAGCTATGACCCCATGCTATAATTTCTAGAAGATGTGGCTAAAGTGATCATCTAACAAGTAAGCCTCTTGAAGCTCTTCAACCCAATCACTGTGCAGTTCTGAAATAGAGGATACTCTGCATGCCCATATTCAAGAGAGTGAATCAGCCACAACATTATCCTTGCCTTGAGTGTGAGAAATGTCAAAGTCATAGTTTTGTAAGGTTGCCACTCATTGCCTTTGCTTAGGAGTCAAAGTGGACTGAGCCAAGGAGTATTGGAGGACTCGGTGGTCACTTTTTACTTGGAAGCGGTTGCCATACAAATAGTGGTGCCATTTCTTGATGGCACGGAGGATGGCCAACATCTCCTGGTCATATACATTCATTTGCATCTCCTTCTCATCCAGCTTGCAGCTTTCAAATGCAATCACACCATGCTCTTGCAACAATATTGCACCAATACCCTTACCACTTGCATCACAATGAATGGTAAATAACTTAGAGAAGTCAGTGCAAATAAGGATGGGGGCGGAAGTAAGCACGTCCTTTAATTGCTTGAAGTTATGGTCAGTAGTGGCATCCCAAAAGAATGACTCCTTTTTTAATTGATCAGTCAAAGGTGTTGCAATGGTGGCATAGTGCTTAATGAAGCGTCTATAGAATGGAAAGACCAAGGAAGCTGTTGGGGGTAAAGGTGCCTCTGCCTAGCCGCCCATGTATTACTACACTAACAGTCACCGCCATTGCACATTGTAGGTGGCGGGCGCTCGTCACCGTCACTTTATTCTTTATTCTTTTAGTGACAATTTGAATAAAGGAAGGCTCGGTCACACATTGTGACTATTGGAGTTCCCATTTCTAGTCTCTCCCTTTCTTGCTTTTGCTCTCCCGCCATAGCTCTCGAGTCCAACCTTCGATCCGTCGCTCCCTTTCAACTGGTATCAGAGCTTTGCTTTTTGACTCTTGAGCTTGGTTCGTGGCATTCTCAGCATCCCATCGACTCCCTACTTGCATTGGGTCTCCTTCTTGGTAGTCATATTCGACTCCTTCGAGCTCTCGTCACTCCCTGACTTCCCGAGCACCTTCCCGGCATTGTTGGACACCTTCAGGGCATTACATCAGAGGTATTTGATCATTTTCTTTAGGGTTTACTTCGGTTCTTAGGTCTCACACGCTATAAGCAAGATTGGGGCAGCCACCATTGAAGCTCCCTTACTTCATATCTCACTTGCCTTTGAACAAGACTTGTTGGAGCTTGTTTGAGGCCTTCCTTGGCTTTAACCGGACCCCTCCGAAGCTTGGCTACCATTTTTTGCAGCCCTAGTACCAGTATTTACAATTGGCGGAATCACACAGCCCTCCCATATGTTTCTTCAGCATTGACAGTCACAACAGCATCTCTCCCCCTCCATTGGCACTCGGAAAGGCTCCATTTCGGGCATATGAACATGCTTTGATACTTGGTTTTGATGGTTGATGTGTTGGCATAGCTTTGAACTGATTTAACATTATTTTGGGACTATCAAAATAGTCCACAGGTAGTTTATGACAGCGTTACACTGACATTTGATGCTACAGCTTGTTTGGCATTGTCATGTGATGCCCGGTTGGTCCCGTTTGATGCCCGGATGTTAGGGGAATGTATGCCTATTGTTTGGAAACCATTTGGAGCTGATTTTGGTGCTGAAATTCTCAGTTTTGAACAGTAAATTACTGCTGTACATAGTTGGGCTGAAGTCATTTTACTCATGTATACTTATGCATATGCTTTTCGGGCTATGTTTCGGGCATATATGGTGATGTATTGACGCTTGGGGCTCGACATAGAGCTTGGTTTTGATTCGAGATCGTTGGTTGAGCTTGAGCTTGCTTTGCAAATCATTTGGATGCTCCGTCTTGGGTGTACTTATGGCATGTATGTTGCTTATGTCTGATCGGTCTTGACATGCTTAGCCTATGCTATTACTACATGCTAGTCACATTGTTTGGAGCCTATTGCTACTGGAGCTCGGTCTTGGCTTGACCTTGGATTCCCGGAGCTTACTTGAGCTATTTATTGGCTTGCCAGAGTTGTATCTTGGGATGTATTTGATGTCTTACATGCTTACGGATGCTATGTACGGATGCTCTACCGCCTACATGTTTGGGATGTACTATTGATGTATTGTCTTGGACTTATGTCATTGGCACTGTGTCTTGCCTTGGCTTGAGATCTTGAGCTTGTACATACGACTTCAGTGCCAGTGGGAGCATTCTTGAATGCTTATTAGACATTGAGCAGGCGATACTTTTATGCATTGAGCCGTTACATGCTATTGAGCAATTACATACACTTGAGACTTTGGGACTTCTTACCTTTTGGGATGATACATCATATGTCTTGGTTCACTATATGCTTATGAGCCGAGTCTCCGACTTGGATCCGTATCTTTGTGAACTGACACCTACTTGTGTCAAGTTTTGGTAGTGGCAGGAACACTTTGCCCCGTTGCCTGGGGGGTGTGCCTACTCACTAGCAGATGTTTGTATGACATACTGGGGTGTTGGATTCATGCTTATTGACCGTCACATGCTTATGCTATGCCCACATGATGCAGGCTTTGGTCTTGGTAGTATTTGATTGCCTTGGGATTCGATTTTGGCACTGTTAGCTCTTTTTTTATTGAAATCTGAAATTTATTACAACAAGCATGTATGTATGGGACTGACATGGATTTTCCATGCTAAAACACTTTGAAATGATGTACTTTCACTAGTACTTGGTGGGCAGCAGCTTTGGTTCCACTTTCCTCGCCATTTTCCCTCGATTTTGATGATTTTTTTGTCATTTTCTGCAATAAACAGCAAGCAGTTTTGAACTGTCTACAGTCTTCTAGTCTGCATTATGGCAAGTTCGTCCACTGATCATGCTATTTTCAACATCACTAAGCTTGATGGTACAAATTACTCTTATTGGAAGAGCCAGATTTGGCAGGTGTTGGTGCAAAAATCACACATCAAACTGTAACGTGTCCGCTAGAATCATTCCGGACACATCTTAGCAGTCCATCGGGAAGGATGTCTAGAAAGCTCCGCCCTGCACTCCCATGGAATGTTACAGGACTTGCGATCTAGGTCTTCCCGCGTCTGCCACGTAGCGGAAGTATCCTGGCCGTTCCCACTTAGGATCGACCTGAATTTGGGTTTTTCTGTTTGGTCATTAGCTAGCAACAACTAGCGTCAGACCCGAGCGAACTACTTTACGCAGAAGCGCCCGGTCCGAAGCGGATTTACGCTGCACTTGGTTCAAGGAGAATGGGAAACGAGAGGGATGCAAGGCTCGACCTCTCTGCCATAAGGCATAGTCCCATTCCGTTACCCTAAAACAGCGTAAATCGAGTAGGATGTAACACTAGGTCATCGTCCTCGTTATTCGCTTTGATGCTGAAGATCAACCTGCTGTTCGTCGAAGACTTTGAGAAAAGTTCCCGGCTAACCGGGACCACCCATCCGTAGGACGGACCCATGATCCATCCTCCGCACTTTCCTCGGTTTGTTTTAGTTATGTAATTACCTACCACATTAGTTTGACATATAACAAACAGCTTCTTTGATTAACCCTGTTAAGCACTGGTTCCTTCACGTAAACTTATCACAGAACATAAAGAAAACAATGCCAAACAACTTCTTTGTTATCATTTTATCCTTTTATCTTTGAAATACAAGGAGTTCCCCGCCCGTAGGCGTATTCATAATCCGCCCGAAGGCTATCCAGTAATCCACCAGGGATCACTAACCCAAGTTTCCGCCCGTAGACTAGTATGCAGGCCTCGAGATCCAATCCCGAGTCACGTTAGTCTCTTGTGCAGGGCCCGGAAGGCGAGGGATTTACAGCCAGAGCCCCCCCTGGCACCCAAGCGTCCTCCTGCTCCAAGCAGAACTCAACGGAGAGACCTCTCACGGCGGGTTCGGTCCACGTTCCCGGCGCGGTTAACAACCCCCTTGGTTAGGGTTAGGCAGGCAGTCGGGGGTAACTGAAGCTGCCTCTCCCTTCAGGCTTCAACCTGAAGTATTTAGATATGTTTTCCTCCTTTAGTTCATTGAGCAAACAATGCAAACAGTGCTTTCTAAACTGTTACAAGCACAATCAAATTCCAATGGTCGTTTGGTTGGCAAACTGTTAAGGAGTGACTTCCTTTCCTCCGAATGCAACCCGCATTCGATCCGGAATCAATTGCAACTTGGCAAGATTCCTATCATTCTTGGGTTAGGGTCATACCCTACCCATACTTTAGGTTTGTTGTGGTAGGTTCCAGCGACCATGTCGCTTTAGTTTATTGTCTGGTCATTTGCAAATACCTAACTTTCCTTTTCCTTGGCAATTATTCCCCATGAAAAGTGAGTAACAGGATGATTACTCATCCTCTTGTACGTTAAATTCCTTCGATAACTTGCCAACCTCATTTCGAGAGATGACAACTCTATTGTGGACAAATCTCAAGTCTATACAATGTTGCAGCTTTTTGCACATGTATTGCATCTAATTCCACGGGATCATTCTACCCATTTGCTTAGCGTTTTCCGGTCACGGGATTTACCTCCAGTCGAGTAGCAGGGTTTTAGGGTATCCTCCAACCCATTCCTAATTATGTTGGCCCATGGTCTTATAAATAGGCAACTCCGTCGGGGTTCCATCATTTTGAACGAATGATCCTTAGGTTAAAAAGCTATTTCTAATAATGTTCAAATAGCCAATTCATGTCCCAATTGCATTTAACTTGACTAGTTGAATTCGAACATGCATGAGTGCTTCCTGATCTGTGAAGTTATCGTGATTAATTCAATACTTTTGTGTGGAATCCAAACAGATCAAACCTGGACTTGTGAATTCCGGGAAATGTCCACGTATGCTCGGGGTGAACCTTCCGCATCGCACCTTGTGATCTTTCTAGAGGCCATCGCGAATTCGATCTCCATTTAGCCTTTGTGGACTTCAACTTTTTGCCTTAGCTTGCAATCTTATGACCTTGGCATGTCTCCCTTGTATGCGCAATTCTCTTTGATATATGGCTTCCTTGACCGACGTTCCGACTTGCGGAAGTTGCCTTGGGAAGGCCTTAGGGTTCTTATGAGGTCCCTTTGACAATGGAGATTTGAGAGCTTTAATCCACCTTGAAATTCCGGGTTAGGAAGGATTTTGCGGGCCTTGCGGAAAAAGGGAAACCCTGAATCCCAAGCTTAGGGCCTTATGGGTGATTAGTGGCAAGGCCTTTTATGCTTAATTTCTTCAAAATCCCGGCCCAGGAATGACTGGTGAAAAGGGGTTTTGTAGCCCCTCTTCTTTAAGTCTCGAGATGGACTTATTGGTGATTGGTGAGAAGACTCGTCGCCTCCTTCTCTTCAAGTCCCGAGGGGTGTGGATAGACTTATGGGCAATGTAGAGGAAAAGACTTTTGTCACCTCCTTTTCTTCAAATTCCGGGATGGGCTTATGGTGATTTGGTAGGAAGGGGTGTTATGGAAGCCCCTTGGAAGCTTCCAAATAAGAAGCTTCCAGCTTCTGATCATGGACAGCAGCGTGGTATTACCACGTGGGCTGAAACGACGTCAACAGCCAGATGGGAGAGGGTGGACGTTAGCTTGGGGTGGTGGCGGCGTGGAAGCCTATGGCGGTGCCATGGCGGACTGGCGGCTCCCCCTCTGCACGGCGTCCTCTTCCACGGCGCCCTTCCTCACACGGCGACTTCCCCCTCAGCTCGTCCAGCCGTCCTCCTCCCTTCCACACGGTCGTCTGGCCCCTTCGGCCCCCTCCGTCCAGCACCTTCGCGTCCGGCACCCTCACGGCCCTTCATCACCGTGGCCTCCCACCCTTCTGTCCTCCCCCCATTGTCCTTCTTCCCCCCCTTCCTCCACGTCCGGTCTCATGGCGACCCTTCCCTCACACGGCCGGCCTCTGCCTCTCAACAGCCTTCTCCCGCCATGTCCTTCTGTCCACGGCCGTCTGTTTCCTTTTTCTTCCCCCCCCCCCCCCCCAAGAGGGGGTTCTTATAGTCCAAGGGGGAGAGGGGTTCTCCCCACATGTCCCTATGCATGGCCTCTCCCTCTCGTCCTCATGCTCCCCTAGCCCATCCCTTTCCCCCAGCCACACATCGGCTGGGGAGAATAAAAAAATTTGCAATAATTTCACCTTTATCCCCTTATCCTCCTCCCAAGAGGGAGTTTTCCCGCGGCTATGCCGGTTTGAATCCCCGACCCTATTTTCGCAAGGTGGAGTGTCTCCATTTCCCGCGTATGGCTGCTGGCACTGGTGATAATCTTTGCACGAGTTTACGATGAGAGCGGGAAGTTAATATTTACGGTAGGCAGTACGCGGAAATATTACATTCTCTTCCCCTTAGAAGAATCGAGATGTCCTCATCTCGAGATAAACTGGGGATATTGAAGATTGAGAGAGCTTTCATCCATCGAGGTAGCATCCTCCTTAGGATGATCTTTCCACTGGACGAGGCATTCTCTCAAAGTTCTGGATCTCAGTTGTCTCACCCTAGCATCTAAAATCTTGTCCGGCCTTAGTTCAAGGATTCCTTGACTAGGCATTACAATTTGTTGGTCATCAAGTACATGACTAGGGCTAGGTACATACTTCATTCTTCAATAGACTGTTATGGAATACTTTATGAACCTTAGGTTTTCAGGGAGTTGCAGTCTATAAACATTAGGTCTTAAGCACTTGAGGATCTTGTATGGTCCACAATACCTTGGACTTAGCTTCCTGCAATCTCCTAAGGATAGAGAATTCTTCCTTGGGCATACGTGAATGAAGACCATGTCTCCTTCCTCAAATATTCTATCTTGATACTTCAAATCCGTGTATGCCTTCTGTCTATCCTTCGCAGCTTTGATGTCCCGAGAAAGTGAAATCATGAGCTTCGCACAATATCTTCTATGTAAATAACTGGCTTGCTCGTATACATACTCTCGTCCTATAGTAGACAAGTCCACTACTGACAGAGAATTCACGATACTTAGCCTCTAGCTTTTGTTCCTGGTCCTTGATAGAGACTTCCCTTAGCATCCTTTGATAGGCTAGATCATGGCATCCTTCCTCTCTAGCTAGCTCAAGTATTAGGTCGTTTGTCATGGACACCTCGGTAGCTAGAGATCTAGCTATTGATAGATTTTGCAAGATTAGTGAATTAAGGAATGCCTTGCGATTGAGTGCATCAACAACTACATTCTCCTTTCCATGTCGGTACTTGATCTTAAAATCATATTCCTCCAATACTTCAATCCATCGACGTTGCCTCATGTTGAGCTCGTTCTGGGTAAAAATCCATTTGAGGCTCTTATGATCGGTTACTAGAGTGAACTTATTTCCCAACAGATAGTGTCTCCAAAGCTTTAGAGCATGGATGACAGCTAATAACTCCAGATCATGCGTGGCATAATTCTTTTCGTGACTCTTCAATTTCCTTGAGGAATATGCTACTGGATGATTTTCCTACATGAGCACATATCTTTAAGGCAAGCATGCTAGTATCAGTTACTACCCCTACTCCTTACTGTGGTCTAGAAGTTTTAGGATCAGTGCTGATACCAAACTTTGCTTCAACCTATCGAAGCTAGTTTGTTCGGTAGTTGACCATGCAATGTTTGCTTCTTCAGTAAGTCTTTCAAAGGTGCTGCAATCAAAGCATAGTTTTTGATAAAGATCCTATACCATCCTGTCAAGCCAAGAAAACTACGTATCTCTTTGACAGATACTGGTATTGGCCATTCAAGCACATCTCTGACTTTGGCCGGATCCACTGATATTCCTTTTGATGATACTATGAATCCTAGATATTCAATCTGCCGTTTGAAGAATGCACACTTCTTCATTTTTGCATACAGCTTATGGAACCTCATTGTCTCCAAAACAATCCGTAGTTGAGGTTCACGATCTTCTTCCTGTTTAGAATAGACTAAGGTGTCGTCGAAGAAGACAAGCACGAAGTCATCAAGATATGGCCTAAAAATATCCTGCATTAATCTAGTGAAAGTGGCAGGTGCATCTGTAAGCCCGAATGACATAACCAAGAATTCAAAGTGCCCATATCTTGTATTGAAGGCCGTTTTTGGAAAAATCCTCATCCTTGATCCTGATTTGATAGTAGCCTGACCTGAGATCAATTTTTGAAGAAGATCTTTGCACCTTGAAGGCGGTCAAGAAGCTCATCTATTCTAGGAATAGTATACTTGTTCTTGACTGTTGATTGATTCAACCCACGGTAATCATATACATAGTCGAAGTGTCCCATCTTTCTTTTTCTGAAATAGGACTGGAGCTCCCCATGGTGAATTGCTAGGCCGGATGTAGCCTTGGTTTAACAGCTGCTTGAGTTGTTCCTTCAACTCAATTGCTTCCGATATAGACATTCTATAGGTTCTCTTCACAATTGGCACAGCTCCTATTACTGGCTTGATCTCATGATCTACTTCTCTTTGAAGTGGGAGTTCTGTTAACTCTTCAGAACTACGTCCCCGTATTCCTTTAGCCAAGTGACCAAATCACTTTTATCAATATTCATAGTCAAGGCAATCGTTGATTAAAAAGTTTTATTCCATTCATATCAACATAGCCCTTTCGGGGTGCAATTATTTCTTGGGGCAATGGAACAATTTAATACATTAATTCGAGGAGAATAAGATATTATTGCATTCAGCTACAGGAACTGAGTAGTAGTACGGATTGGGGTCATTGATTTTCAGGAATCGATAGTTCATTGGAAGATTAGGGTATCTCTTCCTTCGATATCCATTCTTCTCACGACGCCCCAAAACCTTGATTCGGTCGGTAGGGATTCTTTGAATCACTTCCCCGTACACATACTTATTCTAGTTAACCCTTCGACCTCCAACCTGTAGGGTTGCGTTTGCGTGAGCCTCAACAAAGATGAACAGCTTCACGATCTTCAAATCCTCCATCCACTTGATTCTCTTCAAGTTAATTTGAAGGTACGCAGGTCGATAGACAGTTATGTAATAGATCCATGAAACACCCATCCATCTCTGTTCCATGTACACAGGCGATGGATTGTAAATGCGGTCTAGGATGTTCATCATCTCAACCCTCTGTCGATAATCCGTGGAATGCATCGCGGTCATAAACATGACTTGGAACACTAAGAACTTGTTCCATGCTTCATAATTCTGGAAGACAGCAATCAAAGTAAGGAAATGTTTGGGACACAACATTCGCTTTACTTCTTCTTATTAAAATTTCCTAAAAACAAGCCCTTTGTTGGTTTGCTCTGATACCAACTGTAACGTGTCCGCTAGAATCATTCCGGACACGTCTTAGCAGTCCATCGGGAAGGATGTCTAGAAAGCTCCACCCGGCACTCCCATGGAATGTTACGGGACTTGCGATCTAGGTCTTCCCGCGTCTGCCACGTAGCGGAAGTATCCTGGCCGTTCCCACTTAGGATCGACCTGAATTTGGGTTTTTCTGTTTGGTCATTAGCTAGCAACAACTAGCGTCAGACCCGAGCGAACTACTTTACGCAGAAGCGCCCGGTCCGAAGCGGATTTACGCTGCACTTGGTTCAAGGAGAATGGGAAACGAGAGGGATGCAAGGCTCGACCTCTCTGCCATAAGGCATAGTCCCATTCCGTTCCCCTAAAACAGCGTAAATCGAGTAGGATGTAACACTAGGTCATCGTCCTCGTTATTCGCTTTGATGCTGAAGATCAACCTGCTGTTCGTCGAAGACTTTGAGAAAAGTTCCCGGCTAACCGGGACCACCCATCCGTAGGACGGACCCATGATCCATCCTCCGCACTTTCCTCGGTTTGTTTTAGTTATGTAATTACCTACCACATTAGTTTGACATATAACAAACAGCTTCTTTGATTAACCCTGTTAAGCACTGGTTCCTTCACGTAAACTTATCACAGGACATAAAGAAAACAATGCCAAACAACTTCTTTGTTATCATTTTATCCTTTTATCTTTGAAATACAAGGAGTTCCCCGCCCGTAGGCGTATTCATAATCCGCCCGAAGGCTATCCAGTAATCCACCAGGGATCACTAACCCAAGTTTCCGCCCGTAGACTAGTATGCGGGCCTCGAGATCCAATCCCGAGTCACGTTAGTCTCTTGTGCAGGGCCCGGAAGGCGAGGGATTTACAGCCAGAGCCCCCCCTGGCACCCAAGCGTCCTCCTGCTCCAAGCAGAACTCAACGGAGAGACCTCTCACGGCGGGTTCGGTCCACGTTCCCGGCGCGGTTAACAACCCCCTTGGTTAGGGTTAGGCAGGCAGTCGGGGGTAACTGAAGCTGCCTCTCCCTTCAGGCTTCAACCTGAAGTATTTAGATATGTTTTCCTCCTTTAGTTCATTGAGCAAACAATGCAAACAGTGCTTTCTAAACTGTTACAAGCACAATCAAATTCCAATGGTCGTTTGGTTGGCAAACTGTTAAGGAGTGACTTCCTTTCCTCCGAATGCAACCCGCATTCGATCCGGAATCAATTGCAACTTGGCAAGATTCCTATCATTCTTGGGTTAGGGTCATACCCTACCCATACTTTAGGTTTGTTGTGGTAGGTTCCAGCGACCATGTCGCTTTAGTTTATTGTCTGGTCATTTGCAAATACCTAACTTTCCTTTTCCTTGGCAATTATTCCCCATGAAAAGTGAGTAACAGGATGATTACTCATCCTCTTGTACGTTAAATTCCTTCGATAACTTGCCAACCTCATTTCGAGAGATGACAACTCTATTGTGGACAAATCTCAAGTCTATACAATGTTGCAGCTTTTTGCACATGTATTGCATCTAATTCCACGGGATCATTCTACCCATTTGCTTAGCGTTTTCCGGTCACGGGATTTACCTCCAGTCGAGTAGCAGGGTTTTAGGGTATCCTCCAACCCATTCCTAATTATGTTGGCCCATGGTCTTATAAATAGGCAACTCCGTCGGGGTTCCATCATTTTGAACGAATGATCCTTAGGTTAAAAAGCTATTTCTAATAATGTTCAAATAGCCAATTCATGTCCCAATTGCATTTAACTTGACTAGTTGAATTCGAACATGCATGAGTGCTTCCTGATCTGTGAAGTTATCGTGATTAATTCAATACTTTTGTGTGGAATCCAAACAGATCAAACCTGGACTTGTGAATTCCGGGAAATGTCCACGTATGCTCGGGGTGAACCTTCCGCATCGCACCTTGTGATCTTTCTAAAGGCCATCGCGAATTCGATCTCCATTTAGCCTTTGTGGACTTCAACTTTTTGCCTTAGCTTGCAATCTTATGACCTTGGCATGTCTCCCTTGTATGCGCAATTCTCTTTGATATATGGCTTCCTTGACCGACGTTCCGACTTGCGGAAGTTGCCTTGGGAAGGCCTTAGGGTTCTTATGAGGTCCCTTTGACAATGGAGATTTGAGAACTTTAATCCACCTTGAAATTCCGGGTTAGGAAGGATTTTGCGGGCCTTGCGGAAAAAGGGAAACCCTGAATCCCAAGCTTAGGGCCTTATGGGTGATTAGTGGCAAGGCCTTTTATGCTTAATTTCTTCAAAATCCCGGCCCAGGAATGACTGGTGAAAAGGGGTTTTGTAGCCCCTCTTCTTTAAGTCTCGAGATGGACTTATTGGTGATTGGTGAGAAGACTCGTCGCCTCCTTCTCTTCAAGTCCCGAGGGGTGTGGATAGACTTATGGGCAATGTAGAGGAAAAGACTTTTGTCACCTCCTTTTCTTCAAATTCCGGGATGGGCTTATGGTGATTTGGTAGGAAGGGGTGTTATGGAAGCCCCTTGGAAGCTTCCAAATAAGAAGCTTCCAGCTTCTGATCATGGACAGCAGCGTGGTATTACCACGTGGGCTGAAACGACGTCAACAGCCAGATGGGAGAGGGTGGACGTTAGCTTGGGGTGGTGGCGGCATGGAAGCCTATGGCGGTGCCATGGCGGACTGGCGGCTCCCCCTCTGCACGGCGTCCTCTTCCACGGCGCCCTTCCTCACACGGCGACTTCCCCCTCAGCTCGTCCAGCCGTCCTCCTCCCTTCCACACGGTCGTCTGGCCCCTTCGGCCCCCTCCGTCCAGCACCTTCGCGTCCGGCACCCTCACGGCCCTTCATCACCGTGGCCTCCCACCCTTCTGTCCTCCCCCCATTGTCCTTCTTCCCCCCCTTCCTCCACGTCTGGTCTCATGGCGACCCTTCCCTCACACGGCCGGCCTCTGCCTCTCAACAGCCTTCTCCCGCCATGTCCTTCTGTCCACGGCCGTCTGTTTCCTTTTTCTTCCCCCCCCCCCCCCAAGAGGGGGTTCTTATAGTCCAAGGGGGAGAGGGGTTCTCCCCACGTGTCCCTATGCATGGCCTCTCCCTCTCGTCCTCATGCTCCCCTAGCCCATCCCTTTCCCCCAGCCACACATCGGCTGGGGAGAATAAAAAAATTTGCAATAATTTCACCTTTATCCCCTTATCCTCCTCCCAAGAGGGAGTTTTCCCGCGGCTATGCCGGTTTGAATCCCCGACCCTATTTTCGCAAGGTGGAGTGTCTCCATTTCCCGCGTATGGCTGCTGGCACTGGTGATAATCTTTGCACGAGTTTACGATGAGAGCGGGAAGTTAATATTTACGGTAGGCAGTACGCGGAAATATTACATTCTCTTCCCCTTAGAAGAATCGAGATGTCCTCATCTCGAGATAAACTGGGGATATTGAAGATTGAGAGAGCTTTCATCCATCGAGGTAGCATCCTCCTTAGGATGATCTTTCCACTGGACGAGGCATTCTCTCAAAGTTCTGGATCTCAGTTGTCTCACCCTAGCATCTAAAATCTTGTCCGGCCTTAGTTCAAGGATTCCTTGACTAGGCATTACAATTTGTTGGTCATCAAGTACATGACTAGGGCTAGGTACATACTTCATTCTTCAATAGACTGTTATGGAATACTTTATGAACCTTAGGTTTTCAGGGAGTTGCAGTCTATAAACATTAGGTCTTAAGCACTTGAGGATCTTGTATGGTCCACAATACCTTGGACTTAGCTTCCTGCAATCTCCTAAGGATAGAGAATTCTTCCTTGGGCATACGTGAATGAAGACCATGTCTCCTTCCTCAAATATTCTATCTTGATACTTCAAATCCGTGTATGCCTTCTGTCTATCCTTCGCAGCTTTGATGTCCCGAGAAAGTGAAATCATGAGCTTCGCACAATATCTTCTATGTAAATAACTGGCTTGCTCGTATACATACTCTCGTCCTATAGTAGACAAGTCCACTACTGACAGAGAATTCACGATACTTAGCCTCTAGCTTTTGTTCCTGGTCCTTGATAGAGACTTCCCTTAGCATCCTTTGATAGGCTAGATCATGGCATCCTTCCTCTCTAGCTAGCTCAAGTATTAGGTCGTTTGTCATGGACACCTCGGTAGCTAGAGATCTAGCTATTGATAGATTTTGCAAGATTAGTGAATTAAGGAATGCCTTGCGATTGAGTGCATCAACAACTACATTCTCCTTTCCAGGTCGGTACTTGATCTTAAAATCATATTCCTCCAATACTTCAATCCATCGACGTTGCCTCATGTTGAGCTCGTTCTGGGTAAAAATCCATTTGAGGCTCTTATGATCGGTTACTAGAGTGAACTTATTTCCCAACAGATAGTGTCTCCAAAGCTTTAGAGCATGGATGACAGCTAATAACTCCAGACCATGCGTGGCATAATTCTTTTCGTGACTCTTCAATTTCCTTGAGGAATATGCTACTGGATGATTTTCCTACATGAGCACATATCTTTAAGGCAAGCATGCTAGTATCAGTTACTACCCCTACTCCTTACTGTGGTCTAGAAGTTTTAGGATCAGTGCTGATACCAAACTTTGCTTCAACCTATCGAAGCTAGTTTGTTCGGTAGTTGACCATGCAATGTTTGCTTCTTCAGTAAGTCTTTCAAAGGTGCTGCAATCAAAGCATAGTTTTTGATAAAGATCCTATACCATCCTGTCAAGCCAAGAAAACTACGTATCTCTTTGACAGATACTGGTATTGGCCATTCAAGCACATCTCTGACTTTGGCCGGATCCACTGATATTCCTTTTGATGATACTATGAATCCTAGATATTCAATCTGCCGTTTGAAGAATGCACACTTCTTCATTTTTGCATACAGCTTATGGAACCTCATTGTCTCCAAAACAATCCGTAGTTGAGGTTCACGATCTTCTTCCTGTTTAGAATAGACTAAGGTGTCGTCGAAGAAGACAAGCACGAAGTCATCAAGATATGGCCTAAAAATATCTTGCATTAATCTAGTGAAAGTGGCAGGTGCATCTGTAAGCCCGAATGACATAACCAAGAATTCAAAGTGCCCATATCTTGTATTGAAGGCCGTTTTTGGAAAAATCCTCATCCTTGATCCTGATTTGATAGTAGCCTGACCTGAGATCAATTTTTGAAGAAGATCTTTGCACCTTGAAGGCGGTCAAGAAGCTCATCTATTCTAGGAATAGTATACTTGTTCTTGACTGTTGATTGATTCAACCCACGGTAATCATATACATAGTCGAAGTGTCCCATCTTTCTTTTTCTGAAATAGGACTGGAGCTCCCCATGGTGAATTGCTAGGCCGGATGTAGCCTTGGTTTAACAGCTGCTTGAGTTGTTCCTTCAACTCAATTGCTTCCGATATAGACATTCTATAGTTTCTCTTCACAATTGGCACAGCTCCTATTACTGGCTTGATCTCATGATCTACTTCTCTTTGAAGTGGGAGTTCTGTTAACTCTTCAGAACTACGTCCCCGTATTCCTTTAGCCAAGTGACCAAATCACTTTTATCAATATTCATAGTCAAGGCAATCGTTGATTAAAAAGTTTTATTCCATTCATATCAACATAGCCCTTTCGGGGTGCAATTATTTCTTGGGGCAATGGAACAATTTAATACATTAATTCGAGGAGAATAAGATATTATTGCATTCAGCTACAGGAACTGAGTAGTAGTACGGATTGGGGTCATTGATTTTCAGGAATCGATAGTTCATTGGAAGATTAGGGTATCTCTTCCTTCGATATCCATTCTTCTCACGACGCCCCAAAACCTTGATTCGGTCGGTAGGGATTCTTTGAATCACTTCCCCGTACACATACTTATTCTAGTTAACCCTTCGACCTCCAACCTGTAGGGTTGCGTTTGCGTGAGCCTCAACAAAGATGAACAGCTTCACGATCTTCAAATCCTCCATCCACTTGATTCTCTTCAAGTTAATTTGAAGGTACGCAGGTCGATAGACAGTTATGTAATAGATCCATGAAACACCCATCCATCTCTGTTCCATGTACACAGGCGATGGATTGTAAATGCGGTCTAGGATGTTCATCATCTCAACCCTCTGTCGATAATCCGTGGAATGCATCGCGGTCATAAACATGACTTGGAACACTAAGCACTTGTTCCATGCTTCATAATTCTGGAAGACAGCAATCAAAGTAAGGAAATGTTTGGGACACAACATTCGCTTTACTTCTTCTTATTAAAATTTCCTAAAAACAAGCCCTTTGTTGGTTTGCTCTGATACCAACTGTAACGTGTCCGCTAGAATCATTCCGGACACGTCTTAGCAGTCCATCGGGAAGGATGTCTAGAAAGCTCCACCCGGCACTCCCATGGAATGTTACGGGACTTGCGATCTAGGTCTTCCCGCGTCTGCCACGTAGCGGAAGTATCCTGGCCGTTCCCACTTAGGATCGACCTGAATTTGGGTTTTTCTGTTTGGTCATTAGCTAGCAACAACTAGCGTCAGACCCGAGCGAACTACTTTACGCAGAAGCGCCCGGTCCGAAGCGGATTTACGCTGCACTTGGTTCAAGGAGAATGGGAAACGAGAGGGATGCAAGGCTCGACCTCTCTGCCATAAGGCATAGTCCCATTCCGTTCCCCTAAAACAGCGTAAATCGAGTAGGATGTAACACTAGGTCATCGTCCTCGTTATTCGCTTTGATGCTGAAGATCAACCTGCTGTTCGTCGAAGACTTTGAGAAAAGTTCCCGGCTAACCGGGACCACCCATCCGTAGGACGGACCCATGATCCATCCTCCGCACTTTCCTCGGTTTGTTTTAGTTATGTAATTACCTACCACATTAGTTTGACATATAACAAACAGCTTCTTTGATTAACCCTGTTAAGCACTGGTTCCTTCACGTAAACTTATCACAGGACATAAAGAAAACAATGCCAAACAACTTCTTTGTTATCATTTTATCCTTTTATCTTTGAAATACAAGGAGTTCCCCGCCCGTAGGCGTATTCATAATCCGCCCGAAGGCTATCCAGTAATCCACCAAGGATCACTAACCCAAGTTTCCGCCCGTAGACTAGTATGCGGGCCTCGAGATCCAATCCCGAGTCACGTTAGTCTCTTGTGCAGGGCCCGGAAGGCGAGGGATTTACAGCCAGAGCCCCCCCTGGCACCCAAGCGTCCTCCTGCTCCAAGCAGAACTCAACGGAGAGACCTCTCACGGCGGGTTCGGTCCACGTTCCCGGCGCGGTTAACAACCCCCTTGGTTAGGGTTAGGCAGGCAGTCGGGGGTAACTGAAGCTGCCTCTCCCTTCAGGCTTCAACCTGAAGTATTTAGATATGTTTTCCTCCTTTAGTTCATTGAGCAAACAATGCAAACAGTGCTTTCTAAACTGTTACAAGCACAATCAAATTCCAATGGTCGTTTGGTTGGCAAACTGTTAAGGAGTGACTTCCTTTCCTCCGAATGCAACCCGCATTCGATCCGGAATCAATTGCAACTTGGCAAGATTCCTATCATTCTTGGGTTAGGGTCATACCCTACCCATACTTTAGGTTTGTTGTGGTAGGTTCCAGCGACCATGTCGCTTTAGTTTATTGTCTGGTCATTTGCAAATACCTAACTTTCCTTTTCCTTGGCAATTATTCCCCATGAAAAGTGAGTAACAGGATGATTACTCATCCTCTTGTACGTTAAATTCCTTCGATAACTTGCCAACCTCATTTCGAGAGATGACAACTCTATTGTGGACAAATCTCAAGTCTATACAATGTTGCAGCTTTTTGCACATGTATTGCATCTAATTCCACGGGATCATTCTACCCATTTGCTTAGCGTTTTCCGGTCACGGGATTTACCTCCAGCCGAGTAGCAGGGTTTTAGGGTATCCTCCAACCCATTCCTAATTATGTTGGCCCATGGTCTTATAAATAGGCAACTCCGTCGGGGTTCCATCATTTTGAACGAATGATCCTTAGGTTAAAACCTTAGATCATTTTATGCATAAGCACCCAATTGACTCGACATTCCGAATGTGTGTAAGATCTTAGGGTTTGCGGTTCTAACTTGGCAACAAATGTAAAACTAGGTCGAATTCTTGCCGCACCAAACCCTAGTTAGCACTTGGGATACTTATCATATCGACTGAACCATGCCCAAATGAATCCCTTGTGGTTTATGTGATTTAGACAACACAATATACTTGTCATGCGACAAGGATGAGCCTTTTCCAAAGGTAATAAACTAGATCTAATGGAGAACAATAGTTACAACTACACCAATACGTGTAAACATGCGATTCACTGCTTCTACACATCACATGGTTCACAATAACCCTATCCTTTCTTGGCAAAGTAAAAATGCCTGATAATCTGGACACTAACTTTCCTAGGTCCTACTAGGATTTATGTCAAATAATCATGCCACTTGCAAGTCCATAGATCATTTTCGTGCCTTCTATTCCTTTTCGAATAACATCTTATGGGTGTTAACTTATTACAATGAAGATTTATCCAAAAACGGGACATGCCATTAATCTTTCCATGCCTATTAAAAAGGTGTACCTCAATAATTTCAACCTTGTAATGAGGCAACAGATGTCCTAGGTTCGTCACTTTTGAATGCAAAAAAAAGGAAACTTGCTAATAAGGTCCCACAAATGCATAGACACCTTATGCTCTTTTCATTCATTCCTTTGAACGTACTAATGATCAATTCCCATATCTTAAGTTATTTCTAATAATGTTCAAATAGCCAATTCATGTCCCAATTGCATTTAACTTGACTAGTTGAATTCGAACATGCATGAGTGCTTCCTGATCCGTGAAGTTATCGTGATTAATTCAATACTTTTGTGTGGAATCCAAACAGATCAAACCTGGACTTGTGAATTCCGGGAAATGTCCACGTATGCTCGGGGTGAACCTCCCGCATCGCACCTTGTGATCTTTCTAAAGGCCATCGCGAATTCGATCTCCATTTAGCCTTTGTGGACTTCAACTTTTTGCCTTAGCTTGCAATCTTATGACCTTGGCATGTCTCCCTTGTATGCGCAATTCTCTTTGATATATGGCTTCCTTGACCGACGTTCCGACTTGCGGAAGTTGCCTTGGGAAGGCCTTAGGGTTCTTATGAGGTCCCTTTGACAATGGAGATTTGAGAGCTTTAATCCACCTTGAAATTCCGGGTTAGGAAGGATTTTGCGGGCCTTGCGGAAAAAGGGAAACCCTGAATCCCAAGCTTAGGGCCTTATGGGTGATTAGTGGCAAGGCCTTTTATGCTTAATTTCTTCAAAATCCCGGCCCAGGAATGACTGGTGAAAAGGGGTTTTGTAGCCCCTCTTCTTTAAGTCTCGAGATGGACTTATTGGTGATTGGTGAGAAGACTCGTCGCCTCCTTCTCTTCAAGTCCCGAGGGGTGTGGATAGACTTATGGGCAATGTAGAGGAAAAGACTTTTGTCACCTCCTTTTCTTCAAATTCCGGGATGGGCTTATGGTGATTTGGTAGGAAGGGGTGTTATGGAAGCCCCTTGGAAGCTTCCAAATAAGAAGCTTCCAGCTTCTGATCATGGACAGCAGCGTGGTATTACCACGTGGGCTGAAACGACGTCAACAGCCAGATGGGAGAGGGTGGACGTTAGCTTGGGGTGGTGGCGGCGTGGAAGCCTATGGCAGTGCCATGGCGGACTGGCGGCTCCCCCTCTGCACGGCGTCCTCTTCCACGGCGCCCTTCCTCACACGGCAACTTCCCCCTCAGCTCGTCCAGCCGTCCTCCTCCCTTCCACACGGTCGTCTGGCCCCTTCGGCCCCCTCTGTCCAACACCTTCGCGTCAGGCACCCTCACGGCCCTTCATCACCGTGGCCTCCCACCCTTCTGTCCTCCCCCCATTGTCCTTCTTCCCCCCCTTCCTCCACGTCCGGTCTCATGGCGACCCTTCCCTCACATGGCCGGCCTCTGCCTCTCAACAGCCTTCTCCCGCCATGTCCTTCTGTCCACGGCCGTCTGTTTCCTTTTTCTTCCCCCCCCCCCCAAGAGGGGGTTCTTATAGTCCAAGGGGGAGAGGGGTTCTCCCCACGTGTCCCTATGCATGGCCTCTCCCTCTCGTCCTCATGCTCCCCTAGCCCATCCCTTTCCCCAGCCACACATCGGTTGGGGAGAATAAAAAAATTTGCAATAATTTCACCTTTATCCCCTTATCCTCCTCCCAAGAGGGAGTTTTCCTGCGGCTATGCCGGTTTGAATCCCCGACCCTATTTTCGCAAGGTGGAGTGTCTCCATTTCCCGCGTATGGCTGCTGGCACTGGTGATAATCTTTGCACGAGTTTACGATGAGAGCGGGAAGTTAATATTTACGGTAGGCAGTACGCGGAAATATTACACAAACCTTTGAGGTTAAGCGGGCATCCGCTTGCAAAACTATGCCAGATGAGGAATGGCTTGAGCTTGATGAGTTATACAAGTCCACTATTGTTTTGTCTCTCACAGAACAGGTTCACTATAATGTCTTTGAGGAAGAACACAGTGCATGGCAGTTGTGGGAAAAGATCAAAAATCTCTATGACAAGAAAAGTCTAGCGAGTCAAATGTATTGCCAGAAGTAGCTTATGGATCTACGCATGAAGGAGAATGTGACTATGTCTGCTCACTTGAGCCAGTTCCATGCTATACTCAAGAACTTGACTTCGCAGGACATCACTTTTACAGAGGATCTCACTCCTCTTTTCTTGCTTGGTACTCTTAATGAGTCATGGGATGTATTCCGCACTGCATTATGTGCCTCTACTGCTACCTTGAAATTATCTGATGTTGAGAGTGCTCTTCTGTAGGAAGAGGTTAATCGTAAGAATTTGGATGCCTCTCGTGTGTCTTGTGCTATGACAGTTAGAGGCAGGAATGATGGATATGGAAAGCATGGCAGTGGTAGTGGCCGTGGATGGGATTCTGAGAAATCTCGGTCCAAGTCTCATGGGAAGTCACGTAGCAAATCCCGTGGCAGGAATGCAGATGTTACTTGTCACCATTGTGGGAAAAAAGGCCATATTAGGCCACAATGCCATGAATTGGGTAATGAAAGGCGCAAAGATAAGGGAAAAGACAAAGTGCAAGATAAGTCTTCTGATCGCTCGCAGCATAGTACCTGCAAAGTCCAGTGTTAAACTTGAAGAGATCAATGTTATGCAGCCTGAGAATGTTGTTGATGATGATTATATCCTAGCAGCTTCTTCTAGTGCTTTGCAGATGACAGAGATACACTCTATGTATGCATAGTGTTGGCTCTTGGACTCAGGTGCGTCCTTTCATGTGACACCTTGTCGAGAGTGGTTTCATTCATACCGTACTGTTTCGGGTTCCGTGCGCTTGGGTGATGACAGCTCTCTTGATATTGTGGGCATTGGTGATGTTAGGCTACAGTTTCCTTCTGGCAGTAGTTTTGTTATGTAGGATGTACATCATGTACTTGCTTTGACATGCAGTCTCATGTCAGCTGGACAGCTTGATGACGTAGGATATCATGTATGTTTTGGAGACTCTGCATGGAAGATCACTCATGGCAGACTTGTGATTACGAGAGGTGCCAAGGTTGGCAGTCTCTACCCCTTGATTGTAACAGCTTCTTCCCTTGATCATGTTTTGTCTGTGGGTTCTATCCCACATGTATCTCTTTGGCATGCCCGTTTGGACCATATGTCTTTGAAGGGAATGAAAATGCTTTCTGGTTTGCAGTACTTACCGCCCCTTGATTATGTATGTTTTGATTCATGTGAGCATTGTCTTTATGGCAGGCAGACTAGGTCTATAGATAAGAAGTATGGTAGCCCACGCATGTCATAGATGATTTTTCACGGAAAGTTTGGGCTTATCCCATTAAGCTGAAATCCGATGTCTTGGCTGTGTTTCAGAGATGGCTTGCATTGGTTGAGAACCAATTTGAGTATAGGCTAAAATGCCTAAGGACAGATAATGGGGGTGAGTATGTCTCACCCCCATTATCTGTCCTTAGGCTAAAATGCCTAAGGATAGATAATGGGGGTGAGTATGCCTAAGGCAGTTAGTACAGCTATGCAGGTCATAAATAGATCACCCTCTAGTGGTTTCGATTTCCAGGTTGCAGAGGAGGTATGGATTGGAAAACCTCCTTCTTATGCGCATCTGTGTATCTTTGGATGTGAGGCATTTTGCCATGTGCCCAGGGACAAGAGAAGTAAGCTAGATCCCAAGAGTGTCAAATGCACTTTCCTTGGTTATGGGGATGTAGGTGAGATGGGTTACTGTCTCTGGGATCCACAGGCGCGGGAAGTCATCCGCAGTCATGATGTAGTCTTCCATGAAGACAAAATGCAGTGGACAGCCTACAGCTACAGTAGATGCTCATGGTCAGGGTGTTGGAGAGGCAGCTGGGCAGGCAGCAAAGCCTACCGTGAGACGGTCTACTAGAGACAGACATCCACCTAATAGATTTCAGCCCTCGATGCATTATGTCTTGGTTACAAATATAGGAGAGCCTTTCACCTATGATGAGGCTATGCACAGGGGTGACATTCACTCCTGGGAGAGGGCTATGCAGTCTGAGATAGACTCCCTGCATAAGAATGACACTTGGGATTTGGTTTCCTTACCTACAGGCAAGAAGGCTTTGCCATGCAAGTGGGTGTACAAGCTAAAAAGTACCCTTGGACACCCCAAGCCGGCATACAAGGCTAGATTGGTAGCAAAGGGTTGTAAGCAAGAGCATGGTGTGGACTTTGACGAGGTCTTTTCTCCTGTGATTAAGATGACCACCCTACGCTTAGTATTGGCTTTGGTTGCTCAGCTTGACTTATTTTGTAACCAAATATGTTCCATGCCAACAGAACAAGGACAGTACACTTAAGCCCGCTAGCCTCTTGCAACCCCTCCCTATCCCTGAAGGGAAATGGACCAATATCACAATGGACTTCATCATTGGCCTTCCCGCGACCAAGAAAGGGTGGAACAGTATCTATGTGGTAGTTGATCGCCTCACCAAAGCTGCCCACTTTATTCCCACTAAAACCCAATGCACTGTCTCTCAAGTGGCCACTCAGTATATGGAATATGTCTTCAAGTTGCATGGCTTACCACAAGTCATAGTACATGATCGAGATGCAAAGTTTACGAGCAACTTCTGGTAGAAAATTTTTACATCCATGGGGACCAAGCTTGCTCCATCCACTACATACCACCCTCAGACTAATGGCCAAACTAAAAGAGTGAACAAATGGCTTGAGACATATTTGAAGCACTTTTGCCATGATGTACAACACAGTTGGGATACGTGGCTCCACTTGGCTGAGTTTGCATATAATAACTCCACCCACTCCAACATTGGAGTTTCCCCTTTTGAGGCCTTATACGGGTATAAGGTTCCCCTCCCCACGGTCTTATTTAATGATAAGATAAACCCTGAAAGTCATGCTGAGTTGGATCATATGCAAGCCTTACTTTAGCAATGTAAAGTGAACCTTCAAAAGGCCCAAACACAAATGAAATTCTATGCTGATCAGAAAAGAAGACACGGAATTCCAAGAAGGGGAATTGGTCCTTTTGAAAGTGCCTAAGTCCCGCTACTCCCCTCTCAAAGAGGGTAGCAATAACAAGCTAGCCCACCACTTCTATGGCCCATACTAGATCCTAAAGAGAGTTGGTGACTTGGCCTACCGATTAGAACTTCCCCCTACCACCAAAATCCACAATGTGTTTCATGTCAGCCAGCTGAAACGCTTCATGGGATCCTCAGTGGATTATGTGGAAGAAATTTCCCCCATAGATGAAGAAGTCATCACTCAGTATATCCCTGAGGCAATCATTCAGCAGCAGCAAGATAAGCACTTAATGTCTCGATCCATTAAATAATACCTCATCAAATGGCAAGGCTTACCCCTGGAAGAAGCCGCTTGGCACCTGGCAATCATTGTTAATGAATTTCCCTAACTCCAACAAGCCCAATGGATTAAATACTAGCTGGTTATACCCCATTTGACCACCCTTTGCCTGCAAACCTCTGCCTGCTGCAGACTGCACACTGTTTTAGAGCAGTTTTGTACTTATCCAAATCTCAAGCATGTGCATCCTACATAAGTTGAAAGTACTCATCATAAGCTCTGTTTTGAGATGTTTCATGCCCCAATTGGAGCAGCCTATCAAAAGTTATGACATGTTTACCTCAGTAGGCTGGTCATGGATAACATGTTGTCCTTAGTCTTTACCCACCCATTTTTCATTGTAAAAGGGCTCAGAGAAGTGGGATTCATACAAACTAGGGGTTAGACATCCAGTCACATTGACCGAGGTATATAAGGTGTAAGAGTCCCAGATTAGGGCAACCAGTTATTATCAAGAACATACTCTTCACCTTCATCTTCAGCTTCCATGGCTTCCTCCTCCCTTCTCCTCTCTTTTCTATCTTTCTCTCTCCTCTTCTAGTCTACTTTCCTCTTCTTCTTACTCTCTTTCTCTCTCTCCAACTCCTCTCCTCTCTCCTCTCTATTTCATTCATTACAAAACTTGCTCATCTTTGAGGGATAAAATGTAACTTGGAGGTAACTTGTAAGAGATTGTTGGATAAGAGGGCAGCTGGCATGTCCTCCTAGCATGCTAGAAATTGCATATATGTCAACCACATAAGTTTTACAAGTCTCCATTTCCATTCATATTATGTCCTTCCTATTCCCGAGGAAGGCTAGGTTGTTGCCCTAGTCCTCTAGAGGTCATGCATTTCACATACAAGAATGTCCAAGCAATAGATCATATCAACCCCTTTCATGACAACAAAGTAAATTGAAAACTACACTCCAACTATGTTGACTGGCCAATCTCTTAATATGCCTTGTGGGTAGACCTTGAGTCCATCAATGATAGTCATATTGAAGAGGTATGGTTGGAGGATTTCCATAAGTGTGAAGTAAGTTCTCATTAACAATGCTAACTCAAGCCCTAATGTTGATAATTCCTTTCTATTGGCAGAGTCCCCAAGGGCTTCTATTGGAAGTATCTTATGACATTGTTCCCCTTCCCAGAAGGTGTTAACCCCCAAGGGTTCTAGGGTAGGTGTGGCTAGGCACTTGTGCTATGGACTGCAAGAGTAAATAGCACAAAGTTTGTGCCATCCATCCAATGGTAAATAGTGTAGAATCTATGCCATCCATCCAACTTTTGAATGGCAAGTCTTCTTTTCATTAGGACTTCGAGTGGAATGGAGTTGGTGGATGTAAGGGTTGAGATTGATCTGGGTTCTATCTCTTGATAATGTTGGGGTAAAAGGCCTCTGGGCCTACCCATATATACTGTGACCACCCATTCTTTATTCATATATAATATGATAGTGCAATAAGGTTGTTAGTTCAGTTGGACAACACCTACATTGTGTGTGCTCTTCTCTCCCGCATCTTCCTCTTCTTCTTCTCCATTGCCATTGCATCCCCTTCAACTAGTATCAGAGCGGGTCTTCAAGAGCTCATCCTGGCCTTCCACACGAGGTATGAGATCTTTATTCTCACTCAGTTTTCAACTCAACAAAGTTTTCATAGGTTGTGGGCAGCCATAGCTCACAGCTCTTGGAGCTTCCTTCACCTGGATCTTGCTTCTAGCCTATCAAGGCTTACTGAGGCTTGTTATAGGCCTTATTTGGCCCCCATTTGTGCCCCCTTTGGGCCCCATTGTTGGCACATGGGATAGTAGACCCCCCCAACCAGCTCACGTTTTTTTTTTTGCGCTTGTTTCAAAATCTGGCCCTAAAATCACTCTTTTTGTCATATCTCGAGCATTCGGAACCCGATTCAGGCAAGGTAAGAGTCTAAGTTAGGGTTTTGGCACGCTCCGAACGTGATGGTGATGTCGGATTTGCCAAATTCTAATGAAAGAATATTCTGAAAACAAATTTCAGGTCTGAGATAATATGTATTTGTATGCCTATGGCTTATGTGATGCTTCTACTGATGTCCATTGATATCGAATCACTTGTGGATTATATGCCTCCTATGTGAGACACATTTGGAGCTGATTTAGCTCAGCCATTGACTGTTTTGACCAATCCCAGATCTTTTCAAAACAGGGCAGCCACATGTTACTTCAATTTTATGCTTACAGGTCTTGGCATTTGATGCCCGATTGGTGCCTATACATACGGGAATGTATGCCTCTGGTTTGCCTATGGATTTGAGCTTGGATTGAACACTAATTTGCTCAGTTTACAAAGGTTATATGCTACTGAAAACTTCAGGTTTGAAGATATTTATGCTACAGTTGGGTTATGCCTATTGGTCTCACGGGGTGCTCCCAGCTATTCGGTATGATGTCACGATGTATTTGGACTATGCCACATGTCTTGTTTATGCTCTGGAATGCTTTTGAGCTAAGATTGGAGCTTGATTTGGATTTGACTGTCACTTTTTTGCAGCTAGCATTTCATCTATGGCATGGTTCATGCATAGGCTACCCAGTACTATGGGTTATGAAGACTTGGTGAATGCTTTATGCTTTGGCTGTGAATGGCAGTTGTTTGAGCTCGTCTCGACATTCATTTGAGTATTCCCTTGAGTAGTTGGACATTGACTTGGATTTTTCCGTTAAGACTTGGCTTTTTCTGTTACGACCTTGGATGCTATATGGGATTTGATGCTCCGATTATGGATCTTGGCTATTACTTGGATATACTTACAGGTATTGAGCAGTGAACTGCTCCCTTGTTTTGGCAGTTGCCTATTGAGCTGTGATTGCTCGTTTGCATTTGATATGCGGGATACTTACTGATCAGTGGACTTGGATAGTGCTTGGGCTTTACAGTTATGGCTTTCTTGCTCCTCTGTTGTCTAGCTTCTATGCTAGTTGGGCTCCTGTTGCCTGTCCATGTTAGAGAGCAGATGCTATGTATGCTTACCCGTCTATGCACATGGTCTACTATTATATACCTTGTAGAGCCACTTATTTGGATGTTGCTATATAGATGTTTGGGCTTCACCTAGAGCTTGACTCTTGCAGGATGCTTTGCCACTTGTCGGTCTTTACTTGACTTGGATGTTCCTTGGTGGCATGATGTACTGCAGAGCTATGCGTATGCATATGGTTATGGGATGATTTCATGGCTGAATATCATATGCTCTTATGACAGATGTCTTATGCTTTATTGTACTGTGGTTGGTTATGTCATGCAGTTGGCTACGACTCTTCTTTATGTGGGAGCTTTTGCATCCTTGATTGATGCCTTTATGTCCTCCCATTCATTGAGGTTTCATGAGCATTTGCAGCATGCTTCTACCACTGATGTACTAGCAAATGATTGTCTTTATGAGCAGGTTCCCTATGTTGGGACACCCCTCGACTGCTTGAGCTCCATGGATGCTATGGATAGCCCTATTCATGATGACTTGGATTCCTTGTCATCTTCTACAGGTTCTTCTACTTCAGATGTTGTTTGCTTCCATTGTGGGAAGCTTGGGCATGTTTAAAGAAAATGCTTTAGACATATTAGAGAGTAGCAGAGACAGAGACGAACTCGACATGAGCAGAGAGTCAACGATTCAACAGGTATTACCACTCTTTCTAGTAGTGAGGTACATGCAGTTACCCATGATGATGCAGTTAAGCATGTCCTCCTGTCATCTAGTTTCCCTATAACTTACTTGCTCAATGATCAGGCCCATGCCTTTGATTGGCTTTTCGACTCTATGGCATCTTGTCATGTTACCCCTCATAGAGCATGGTTCTCTTCTTATAGGGAGGTTGATGGATGTATTGATCTGGGCCTTGAGCAAACTTATGCTATTGTTGGTATAGGGAACATACACCTAGCTTTGCCTAATGGGACTTCTCTTATGCTTAGGGATGTTCTACATGTTCCCATGCTCAGTAAGAGCCTAATTTATGTCAGTTAGTTGCATGATGCAGGTTACTCTGTTTCTCTTCAGGATAGGTCATGGAAGATCTGTCATGGTTGCTTGGTTTTGGCCAGAGGTTCTCGAGTTGGTTCTCATTACCCAGTGCATGTCTCTCATGTGGGAGATTCTATGGTTGCAGTTATCCAAATACCACATGCATTGTTATGGCATTATCACCTAGGCCATATGCACCACAGGGAGATGGAGATCTTGTCTTGTTCAGACTCATTGCTGCCTCCTATGTCACTTACAAATCTTGATGCTTGCCCTGATTGTACTCTTGGTCCTTGTAGAGCCCCCTTAGCTTATGGCGATCGTATGAGGCATGCTTCTCTAGATCTTGTCGATTGTGCAGTATATGGACCTATGCCTTCCCAGTCACTTGGTGGAGCATTGTACTTTGTGACCTTTGTTGATCATGCTACCCATGGTGTTTGGGCTTTTCCCTTGGTGTAGATTGAGGATGTTGCAGTTATGCTTGACAGGTTTATGGATTCTGTTGGTAGCAAGCCTAGGTGCTTGCAGATGGATTATGAGAGTCATGCTCTCTCTCCTAGCTTTCAGACCTCTTGTCAGCAGTATGACATTGATTTCTTATGCCCACCGTATTATGGGATTGCTCATGGCACGTGTCTGACCTTACAAACAAAGGTTGCTTCTATGCTTACCACAGCTGGGTTGTCTTATGACTTTTGGGTTGAGGCCCTTATGACAGTAGTTTATTTGGTTAACAGGACGCCATGCTTGACCTTGGATGGTATTACACCCCATGAGGCATGGAGTGGCATGCAGCCCTCCTATGATTACTTGAGGATGTTTGGCTGCCAAGCATATGTACATATGCCACATGAGCCTATGTCACGTAGATGTATCCTCCTTGGTTATGGAGATGGTGACTTTAAGGCCTACAGATTATGGAATTTGGATGCCCAGCAGGTCATACGCAGCCGTCATGCTATCTTCTATGAGATGCAGACACCTCTTAGCCCTCTTGATGAGTGTTCAGTACACTTTGTGGCTGATTTTACAACAGCTACAATGCCATTACAACAAGCTATTTATGCTAAAAATGAGGCACTTATTGGCCCAGATGACATAGCTTTGCATAACAATCAGGGTAGGATGTTGGTGGTCAGTTGCTAGACCCCTTGCAGTCTCATGAGAGCCATTTTCTTGTAGTTTTACAGGCTAGACAGCCAGCCATATGTCAGTCTTCCGCTTCGTTGAGGCCACATGTAGTCTTGAGACCCCGTTGGACCGGGATGTTGGCCCTCTTTCAGTGATTGACTCTGGAGAGTTTGACTGCTCTCTGCTGTCTTATATGCGCCACGCCGATGCTATGCGCGAATCTGATGCTTTACAGCCGTGCACTAATGAGTTGTGCTTGCTTCATGAGAAGCATTCTTGGATTGCTCCATTGTATGGGGCTGCGGGTTCGCTTATCTCCTGGATGTCATGGACTCGGGGATGCTTGACTCTTCTTCTGCAAAGGTTCCTGACACTTCTTGCACAGCTCGCTTTCCGATTGGGCGTTGGGTGAGATGTTATGATTCCTCACCTTGTCTTTTTTTCTTTTCTTTTCTTTGTTTTCACTCCCCAGCCACATTAGCCTTTTAGTGGGAGGTTGTTGGGGTAAAAGGCCTCTAGGCCTACTCGTGTATACTGTGACCGCCCATTCTTTATTCATATATAATATGATAGTGCAATAAGGCTGTCAATTCAGTTGGACAGCACCTACATTGTGTGTGCTCTTCTCTCCCGCATCTTCCTCTTCTCCTTCTCCACTGCCATTGCATCCCCTTCAAATAATGAAATCTACATTGCTCCAATTGTTGTTTCCTGTTTGTGCAATTATTGGCTAAAATAGAGTGAAGTAATTGTGGAATTTCTACGGTTTGGGGGTTGAGCAAGTTGAGCAAGTAGAGACTTATGTGTAGAGTTAGAGACATTGGCAAACTAATGGTTTCCATGGCTACCTTAAATCATGCTAGTTCCACCCATTCCTTGACCTTATCGATCATGGCCAATTGTTGGTTAGGGTCAAGACATTCTATTGCCTTTGCTATTATAGCTTTCTCTTTTTAAGGTGCAGTTGTTACTCAACTTGCACTCAATACAGGAGCTGTGCCTCATTTACTATGGTAATTCCCTCGATGTTTATTCTAACTTCTTTGTTTTGTGCTCAAATAATAGCATGGATTGGAATGGAAAGGAAATCTTCATCCTTTATCATCTCAATAGTAAAGAGACTCAAGGGCACAATTGCCTTGCTACTGTCAGCTTTCCATCTTGAGCAATCCCAATACATGTGGGTTATTCCACATTGAGGGCACCATTGGTCTTCTTTGTTGTTCTTCAATTGTTCATGCCTTTGTGGACAATTCAAGGATATGTGTCCTGGTTGTTTGCAATTCTAGCAAGCTATTTTCTCTTCCTAACATCATAATAGACATGGGCATGTAATCCATAAGGATAGGGTGACCCTCCTTGTCATATCAAACAAATGGGTTAGTATGCTCCTCATTCCTCAACATAATGACTGGGCACATCACTTGGGGGATCAATAATGGTTGGACCTAGTGGTCTAAGAATTCTAGAGGGATTGAATTTAGCTCTTTGTGTTGTTTCTTTTTGCTCCTAGGAAGTTGACAGGGCCAAAGGTTGCAACTACCTTGGATAGTTGCAACATTAAGTATATTGGGGATAGCGAAAAGTAGGTGGCTTCGTGTTCAAAGCATCCACAATTAGCTCAAGTGCGTAGTAGCCTTGAGCACTCCGAAGGAAGGTGGTCACCACTACAATGTATGCGTTGCATATTATGTCACTAAGATCAAGACAACTTCAAGTTCTCTACCATTTTTAAGAGCTCTTGCTATTTTTTCTTCACATTAGCCATAAGGTCTTGTGGGGCATTCACCTCAACCTTGCCATGGCTTGGTTGAGGGTCCAATCGACTACCTACATCTTTATTATCTCTATTTCTTTCTCGGTGATGGTCATCAATGTGGAATGCTTCATCAAGCACATCATTGATGCTAGAGCGATTGCTACTAGAGTTATGAGCAATTGTTTTGTAGATTTTTTCATCACAATTTCCTTTAATGAATGCTTTAGTTATGGCTTTGGTAGTGTGTCCTTAACAATTGGTATGCATTTAAAAATGCTTCTTACTTTAGAGACATAGTCTTGCATGCTCTTGTCCTCTTGTTGCTCAATGTTAATTAGGTGAAAGATGAGGTTATCACCATAATCTGCCTTTGCAAAGCACTTAATAAGGAGATCTTTGAGCAGGATGAATGAGGATTTCTCCCTGGCATCCAACCTAGTGAACCAAGTTCATCCCTTCTCTCTAAGGCATTATTTGAAGGCTCGCACATTTTTCATGTCACCCATTAGGTTATTTGCCTCACAAGCCTACTTAAAATATTCAATAGAAGCGGTAAGGATCATCCCCAACTCGATATTCATTTAGATGTTTATCCACTAAAATAGGATTTTAGCTTGGTCTTTACTTCTAGGTAGATTCGCCATTCTTGTCTTGAAAGTGTCGACTCTATGGGCATGCCTACTTGTAGCATATCAATGTGGTCAAACAAGTGTTGTTGCACTAAATCCATTGCAATTCGACTAGTTTAGAGTATCACCATAGCTTTAAGGTTCATGGTTGAAATGTCAAAGTTGTTAGCTTGTTGGAAGCTATTGACAGTGGCCTAAAATTTGTCTAAGGCTACTTCTAATGTTTTAGCTCTCTCCATTATACCCAATGCAATCCCCATTTTCCAGGTTGACTAGTTGAATCATGTGATTGATTAGGTCAAAGATAAGTGTGTTTTCTATATCAAGAGAGCTGTTGGGAATAGGGTCTTAACTAATTGCAAGGGTTGGGAGATCACATCCACTACATAGGTGCATGCCCTTAGGCTTTCTTCTTTTGATTTAGATTTAATTTTTGTGTTATTTTTGGTATCCTACCCATTTGGTTTCGACAATGTCTTAATCACTAGAAAGCAACTACTTCTTGTTTGATTTTTTAATAGATTTTTGGTATGTGGTGTGTAAGTAGACTTTACAAAACAACTTATGGTGGTGTGTTTAAAACTCATAATGTTAGTTGATTAATTTGTTGTGTCCAAGTAGAGTTTTAGAGTTCTAATTTATGTTTAAAAATGTGTTCTCTATTTGTAATGTCTTGCCTCTCTTCAATTGCGTTGCATTTGTTTAGTTTTTTGTTTTGGTTCGTGTTATTTGATTAGTTAGTTTATTTGATTTCTTGGCTAAATGTGTGTGTGTGTGTGTGTGTGTGTGTGTGTGTGTGTGTGTGTGTGTGTGTGTGTGTGTGTGTGTGTGTGTGTGTGTGTGTGTGTGTGTGTGTGTGTGTGTGTGTGTGTGTGTGTGTGTGTGTGTGTGTGTGTGTGTGTGTGTGTGTGTGTGTGTGTGTGTGTGTGTGTGTGTGTGTGTGTGTGTGTGTGTGTGTGTGTGTGTGTGTGTGTGTGTGTGTGTGTGTGTGTGTGTGTGTGTGTGTGTGTGTGTGTGTGTGTGTGTGTGTGTGTGTGTGTGTGTGTGTGTGTGTGCGTGTGTGTGTGTGTGTGTGTGTGCAGCCTTTTTGTGTAGTGTGTGCCTATTGTGGAATGCATTCATTTGTGGGGATAAGCTACATGTATTAATTTAGTTGCTAAAGAGTATGTGCATGGTAAATAGAAAGGTTGCTAAATTAAATGCATGCACTAAAATGTGTCTAATCTTTATGCAATTGTACAAAGTGTGAGTGCATTTTGAAGTATGCTTTTGGAATGTGTGCATTGTGATGTGAACAATGCGTGTGTGTGAATGATTAATGTGCATGTGCATGGGTGTGTGTGTGTGCACCTACACTAGATGGACCTAAACAATTACATGCAATATTCTAGGTTTGTATGTGTGTGTGCACTATTTATGTGTGTGTGTGTGTGCGCGCACCTGCACTAGATGGACCAAAATGATTACGTGCAATATTCTATGTGTGATTGTGTCTTAAGGCTTTCCTAGGTTAGTTTGGATGGTTCATAATACGTACATGAATCTAGATATGATAAGCTATGCATGTGCACTATGCACCATGCACTATGTGCCAATCCGTGTGCATGTGCACTATGCACTGACCACTATGGGCTAAGGTGATGAATTAGTGCTCTAAAATGTGTGGATGAGAAGTAGAATCTGGATGTGCACTAGGTGAGTTAGGTATGAAGTGTATGTGCATCCATGTGCATGGTGCACGATGCATCATGTGCCATGCACTATGCATTGTAGAGATGCAAGTGTAGGATAACCCAAGGTTGGTGTATATTAACTCATATGCAGTGCAATTAAATTAATAGAGTTATTATATGGGGGGTTGCATGTGCACTATGCACCATGCAATGTGCACTGCACGCTATGCACATGTGCATTGGGTGGTGTGCAAGGTTGTGGAAGCTTGTAGTGTGAGGTGAGGTGCACAATGTGTATATTAGGTGAGGGTGATGGGTGTGAGTGGGAGTGCTTGATGGCTATTCATAGTGCACTGTGCATTGTCCACTATACACTATGCATTGATCCATGCACTAGCGCACTATGTAGTGCATTGGTGGAAGACTAGGGTAGCACAGCAATGAAATGTGGGTTAATCAGTGACAGTGCTCTAAGTAAGCTATTTGCGATAAGTTATTGCAACGAACTCCCTTTGTGTTGCGAGGGTGTGCGCTAATGCACTATAAGGTTATCGTTCTTTCTTCCTTGTTCACTTGGCTCCCCCTTGCAAACAAGGTGAGCATCAAACAAGTGAGGAAGAAAGAGAGAAGGCACTAGCATGTGCATAAGTGTGCATCCATCCTTTGTGTGCTAAGGTGGTATTGTATTGGTGTATGTGTGGATGCACCATGCTCTATGCGCTACCCATACATATGGGTGTTATGTAAGAAGATTAATTTCTTAGTGTTTAAAGTGTGTGCATGTCAAAATGGAACTATTATGCAAGTGACTAAGCGTTGGTTTCTAAGGTAGCACACATGGCACTACGAGGTGCCTTGTTCTCTCATTCTCCTACCTATTCAACTCCCCCTTTGCAAAAACAGTGGGTGTCATGCAAGAGACAAAGAGAAGAGAAAACATGGCAAGTGCATTGGCATATGTGTGTGGGGCTATGCTATGCATGTACATATATGTGAGCTTAAGTGAATCAACTATAATGCAAAACAAGACTTAGTGTGCCTTAGTGAATCTGGCATTGTGTCCTAGTGTAGGGTGTTGTGTACGTGTGCAATGTGCCCATGCACCATGCACTACTGTGTGTGTATTGTAAGGCACCTCCTTCCTTCCTCCTCTTTCCCTTATTCTCCCCTTGCAAACAAAGCAACATAAGGAAAAACAGGGAAAAAAGGTGGAAGAGACTTGATGAGTGCATTGAGTGCAAAGAGTTACATGCAAGAGATGTACAACATGCAGTGTATGTGTGCACCGTGCACTGTGCACGTGTGCGTGTCACCCTCTTGCACTCTCAACTCATGACTCTTGCTCACAAAGACACTCGCCATGATGGGATGGAGAAAAGAATATAGCATGTCAAGCTTCACACTCCATGTCCCTTGCTCTTTCACAAGCTCTCAACTCACTCTCCCTCTCAAGGCAACAATTGCAAGAAATCAAGAAGACAAAGTTTGCACACACATGAATAGCCTTTTCCATTAGTTCTCATCCTTTTTATACAAGTTATTTAGGGTTAAGATTTCCCCATGTCCCTTGGGCATCCTACCCCGTTTGTGGTCTTTTTGACAAGTCATGGCTTCTATTCATGCTTCTAAACCTCAATCTTTAACTGAAAATTGACTAATTAAAAATGACAACTTCAAAGTATCAACTAGTTTAAAATTTTCATGTTCAAGAGCCTAACTCTCGACAAAATAATAACATAAGCTATTACAAAACCGTTTCTTTTTCAAACATTTGTAGCTTGATCATTGGCAAATTGAGTCATTGAGAGTTTATTTTAGCTAAGTCTTAGACTAGAAGAGAGGCACTTTGTTGTTTATCCTTCATGTTTTGTGGCCTCTAAGGATGCATGTTGGGGTTACAATTCATGTCATTGGGACTGTTCCTTGGGCATCTTTTGTTTTGTGACCAAAGAGTGTGGTTGCCTTGACAGTAGCCTTATGCATGTAGGAGTAGCTTGGGAACCCATTATAGTGTAGCAAACTGCCTCTTCTAGTATCTTTTTGGCCTAATCTAACTTGTTTATAGTTTTTTCTTAGCCTTTCATTTTGTGGTTAAGGCTATTTGTGAGATTTTGCTATTGTAGCCTTCTTGATTTCTGCTACCTACTTGCTTTTCCTTTTTACATTTTTTAGAGGGGGTTGGCTTATGCATCTCTCATTCTTTTTTGCATAGATTGGTATAATGCCCTCATCAAGTCTTTACTCCCCTTGCCAATCAATTCATTGGGTTGAGGAGGATGACACATCATCTTAATGTTTCATCATGTGGTTAGATATCGTTTTCTTGGCTAAAACTTGCAATAATTTTCACTTTTGATAGGCTCAAGTGAATTTTCCTTTAAAATGTAGTCCACAACGTAACTTGTTAAATATTTGAACTACCTACCAAAGAAGACTTCTTTCCAGCATCCTCACAATTACATAAAGCATAGAATAGTATGACGACACTTTCAATTTCAATAATTGATTTTGCACTTTCCTAACAATGAGAATGGTTGTCTCCCATATGGATTGATCTTCACAATTGTGCACACAAGCTTAGGTTGTCCTACTAGTTCCCAAGATTTGCACGTTAGAGTGTTATGGTTAGCTCCATCTATGAGAATGTCTAACGCAAATCCCATATATGCAACCAATTCAGTCCTAAGTAATACCAATCATATTATTGATTCAACTTCAGGTCAATCTTGGTCAACTAGATTGCTCAAATTTGGTTAATTATTGCATTGTGTTAAATTGCTCAAATTTGGTTAATTGTTATGTTATGTTTGGCACTAGTACTAGCACACACTCTTGATCTCACTCTCAATATTTGAGTCTTCATTTGTGGTGATCCACATGTGCCCATGTTGTGGGGGTCTTCGTACTCAATTCTTTGTTAACAACCTTAAAATCACCCTTGTCCAAAAATGGCAAGGCTAGATTAGTGACCTTTAAATGCAAAATATAACTATATCTATTTCTAACTTTTGGTGCAAGGTCTTTGTCTCCTTTAATTTTGGATATAGTATCTACATATACAAGAGAGAGTTCCTAAGGTTCCATGTCCACACATCTAATATCTTCCTAGTACAAAGAACACGATGTAAGTTTAACATTGTGTATATAGGGTCTTCCTAGTAGTAGGTCATCTACACCTTTCATTACTACTAGGATCACCAAGAACCACACTCTTACAAGTTGCAGGAGTGTATCCTTAAGTACTCATGTACATTTCCTTGTTGATCTATTGACCATGATTAGGTTGAATTGCATATTCTTTATGTCTAGGTTTCCACATGCTTTAAGCAATTGACTATTGATTGTGTTAATTACAATTGATGCTTCTTTGATGACTTTTTGGTAGTATTACCTACAGCTAAAATAGAAAGCATTGCATAATGTCCAACCCCTTCCCAAAATGTTTTTACTTGTATGGGCCTATGGTTTTACTAGGGATCATGTATGGTGTTGGCAAGTTGGACTAGCCATCCCCTTCTAACTATATGGCCTAATCATCATCTTCTTCTTCTTCTTCTTCTATCCAAGATTTGGCTCTCTAGACATTGAATACAAAACACTCTTAGAGGCACATCCATTAATATTGAAGCTATTTGTACAATCATAATGGTCTCTGACTCTTCCAACCTATTGTGACTTGTGGGTCTAGTTGTGACGTGATGCCTCCTTATCCTTTCTACTACCTCTTAGGCTCTAAAGGGATGCATCTTTGCCGCCTAAACTTCTTTTAATCATCTCAAGTTGATGTCAAGGACCTAGATATTTTCCAACTTTTGTGTGATTTCAATCATTGTGGAAGGAACTACGTTATGCTCCTTCTACTTGTAAAACAAATGTTTCTATCACTCTTCAAAGCACAAATCTCTTCTTTGTTCTTTTTGCCTATCACCTACCCATCCATCACTAAGATCAAGCACACTTTCATCTATTTCTACTATGCGCTCTAGGAGATTAGTTTTTCCTTTATCATTTCAAAACCAAACATACTCAAAGGCATTAAGGGGATGGTTGCCTTCTTAGTCAAGGATTTGTGTTCAAGGTAATCTAAGTACATATGTGCAATGTTTACTTAGGACACCATTCATCCACTTTGCTATCTTATTCTACTAAGATGTACTTCGTAAGGCATCTAAAGACTAAGTGGCCAAATTGGTCACAACACCACCAAACCATTTCCTCTTGAGGTTGTCTCATAGCTCTTATGTATCTCTATTAAGCACCATCATATGAATGGGCTAGTAATCCATAAGAAATATGTTCCCTCTTTCATTTTAAGTAAAGGATTAGTATACATGTAATTTTTGTTAGGCTCTTCCATTTAGTGTGTTAGAACTCCACACAAATGGTGTGTAACCTAAGGTCCTAGCAAAATTAGGAGCTAATAACCATTGCAAATTGTAGGATTGTGGTTCTTGTTAGCTCGAATAGACAATAGTGATGAAAGGTGTAGACAACAACAAACTCCTAAGAAGCTCCTAGATGCACAAAGCTAGACTTTAGAAGATTAGGGTAATGATATAGTGTTTTTCAACAACATGATGGAGGCAATACACATACAAATGGAAACTTGGAGAATCTCTCTTGAATACCTCAATATTACCTTCATATTGCTAGTAGGACATGAAGATGGCATGCCAAAGATTAGCAATGTTAACAAGTATATTCCAAGTCAATATGAAGCGTAAGATTGGGTCATGTTCTAGCCATGTTAAACTTGTCATTCATGGATGAAAATGACTTTGAAATGGCCAATGAAATAGTTGGTGCAAATATCCCCATAGTTTGAGCACCAAAACCACAAATGGGACTTACACCTTGAGAGCAAGATTGAGAGCATGTCCTTGCTAATGCTAAATGCAACACAACTTTATAAAGCACACAAAAGTAGGTCAAAATTTTACTAGAACGTTGTCATTGAAAGATGCAAGGAAATTGAAACCAATTCCTTCTTTCCATAAGATCCAATGCCAACCCATTGAGGTGGCAACTAGTCACCTCAAATTGAAATAGAAAGACCATTTGTAGAGATGCACATGTATGAAACTATATTGTGACCAATGTAGAGAGTCATATAGTTAAAAAAGGCAATGGAATATGACCTTGGCTATGTAAATCTAACCTTAACCAAATTAACCTTCATAAATGAACTGAACCACCCAATATGAGAAAATACAGTATGAAGGAAGAATTACACATTGTGAGTCACTTTGCCAATCCAAATGGACTAGACATTATCGTTACATTTCTAACATTTCTAATCACGAGGCCAATCAACTTAGATTAGGAGGAGAGCTTCAATATGATCATGATATCTATCATGGGTACCTCTATGGATAGAAAAAGTAGTGTATACAAGAAACAAACAAAAACACTCAAAAGAAATGTACAAAAAGCAACATACAACACCTATGTAGATACATAAGGTGATGTTGGATAATTAAGCAACTCACACACTGTGACAAAAGCCTTGAATTTTACCAAAAGCAAGTTTATCTAATTTTTGGAAGCCCTTGTGGGAGTCCACAAACGGCCGAAAAGGGTGCATGTAGCCTTTGGGTATAAATTAGACCAAAACACACATCATTTAGGCCTCGATGCAAAATTGGGCAAACTTGAGATGAAACTGCTAGCCTTGAGGTAAACATTCATACACTTCGATCTAGGCAAAACTTTTGATTTGAGCTCCAAATAAGACCAATATTTTTTCGCAAAACAATTTGAACAACGTCAACTAACAAGCCAATGCATATAAAATTGGGAATTTTCTTTTAAAACTCTTATATGAATGTTTGCAACGTTGTACATATTCTCAATAAACCTTCTTGCACACACTTGCCATTAATAATTGGCTATATAAACACTGTTTAGGGAAGAAAATGAGGAGTAGCATTTAGGCTTGCCAATTCCTTCAATGAAAGTTTTATCTAATTACATGATACTTTTAAGGTTAATCTAATGACTACAAATGAGGAAAATAGAAGTGGAATATATAGAGATGTAGCATTGACATTTGCAAACAATGTTTAAAGACTTCTAAAGATGCAAGAGGAGTAGAAGTGATGACTCCGAGGTATGTAATTGAAGTACTTCTTGAACACTTCTATTTCTATTCACACAATTAATAGATGAGCAACCTCAAGGAACTAGCAGTGACATTCATAGACAATGCTTATAGACTCCTACAGATGCTAGCAACATAAATGACATACTTCTTGAACAATTCATGTTGTAATTGCAACTAGTAGAGGAGTAGACTCCATTAACCTCCTCATATTCTCATTGACAAGTAGTTGTATGGCATTATCACATTTATCAACATGTAACCCATGCAAGCTAATCAAATATGAAATCAAGAATCATTGACTAGACCAAACCTTGAGAGATCTCTAGCAAGAAATAAGCAAGCCAAAATCTTATGTAGACTGACCTTTTCCCTTCATCATTTGATCTTATAGGCTGTACTTTGTTGCCCTACCCAATAGCTTGCCTACTAAACTCGTGTTGCATCTCACTTCTTTGAGGAAAGTTGTTGAATGATTCTCAAAGAGCTAATGAATCGTCGTTAGATGCAATTCAAGTAAAAAAATTATATACATGTATGACTTCTATGTCTAGCTCATCATCACTACCTTTTCTATGTTAGAGGCACCATTAACGAGCTTGATAGAGCCAACTACATGGACTTCTTCCTGTTAAACGATCTAAAGTGATGCATAACTAGCTTTGCACTAAGTAGTAACAATTTTAGGGCTATTTTAGCTTTTCAACCCATGTAATTCTAGCCAATCAAGGACAAGACCTACTATTAATATTGGAGAAGTTCGAGACAAAATGCATAGTATGACTTGATACCTTAAGTAAGGGTTTGATTAACTTCAATGTAGCTAGAGTGAATCCAATAGTTCATACAAACTAAGAGGATAAAGGATGAGCAAGTATTTATCAACAAAACCTCACCTTGAACCAGTATTATGAATAAGGATATGGTTAGGTGCTAAATTTCATGCTCCTAATCTTGATTTATTTGGTAGGAGTATGTGCTATAGTTCCTCACTATCCCAATAATGATGAAAATAAAATTAGTACTCTAGGTATTGGCTTTGACATATGCATCTACTTGCTCTAGTATATCCTCATAAATCCATAAAATAACATCCGTAGCTCCATCTACATGATTCTAGACAATTTTTATCCAAGTACTAGAAGGATGCATATGGCCAACCATTATTTGCCTTAGCATAGGTCTTTTCATCCAATGAAGTATTGATGCCAAAGTGTTAATGAGAGATGCCCACATTTCCTTTACACTTGCATTGGATTTGGCCTCATGAAGCTTAAATATACTTTGAACAATAGAAAGCTTTGTTGCACTACTATTAAAGCCAATAATTGTAGTCCATCTATTGTCAACCACATCTACCCGTAACTACTTAACTACCTCAATCGATAGTACCAACTACCTAAGGAACATTCAATAATGAGGATAAATGCATGAGAGCAATTACTAATCCCTAGTCAAAAAGTTATCGGCATGGCATCTACCAAAAGACTTGCACATCAATATCTGCAATCAACTTCTTCATCTTTCTAAATAGATCGACGTGTAACAAAGCCACGTAGTCATTGCAAGATACATTCATCAACTCATCATACCACAACATTGTCATGCAAAGAGTTCTAAATATGTTACCAAAGGAGCATTTGATAACGAGGATAAATGCACGAGAGCAATTATTAACCCCTAGTCAAAATGTTATTCGCATGGCATCTACCAAAAGACTTGCACATCAATATATGCAATCAACTTCTTCGTCTCTCTATATAGATCAATGTGTAACAAAGCCATGTAGTCATTGCAAGATACATTCATCAACTCATCACACCACAACATTGTCATGCAAAGAGTTCTAAATGTGTTGTATGAGAATATATGAACCAACAACATACATAGCTTGCCATCATGACACTTGTTACCTAAAAAATGAACCCGAAATATTCACAAATGATGGTATTATTAATTGTTAGGTGTCTTTGGGTGCTAGAGTTGGGAGGTCAGGAGATTCAATAATCGTGCATGTGGGTGTATCTCCAAAAAACCTAACCCTAACTTTTCAAACGATGATGCCTCACACTTGCATGGATGGAGCCTAATGCCACACTAATCCCTTGAGTTACAAAATGCCTTATTCTTTAGGCCACAACCTCTTATCCATCCCCCTAATGTGCGCGAATAATTATTTTTTATTACAAATAATCTCAACACAATTATTATAGAGGTTCCAAAAATGCTGAAGGTGATCCAATTATTATAGGTTGCGAAAAATGCCTAAAAACCACTTCCAATGCATGAAACTCATGCTTTTGCCAAACTAGCTATAGATTGCATCCCTCCTTAAGACCTACATTTACCTTGAATGACACACAAATTTGATGAGTTTGATAATGACATGAGGAAGAGGCTTGTAGAGGGGGTGAAACGAAGGTTGTGGTTCCTATTGTTGGAAGTAATGACAAGAAGGCAAAGCAATAATGGAAGTAGTGATGGTGGAGCAATGAAGGAGCAAGAGGAAGCTCATAACTCCACTTTTTGAGATAATGCAATAGAAGGGGATACAAATGATAAGGACACAACACTAAAATGGAATAGGATAAGGTGCACTTGCCTAAGGGAGAAAACCTCTTAAGGAGGGCAAAGGACTGAGTGGTCCTACATGTATATTCACACATCACTACCATAGTATATGCTAGAACCACATAAAGTTCTAGTATAACTAAAATGTTTGATAATATCAATGGCTTAGCATGTGTTACCATACTTAGTGATCAAAATTCTACATAGATCCATGCAACTATATTTGCCTTATCTACCCTTAAATTTTCAACACCTTCTCAAGGTTAGGTTGTGTTGATTATTCTATCTTGCATGATTAGTAATCCCCCTTTAATCATGGCCCATTAGCTACAAAATAGGACACACGAAACATTGGATTCTATAGAGTCTTTTTGGGTAGTGGGCATAGAGTGCCCCTTTTTGTTGGGTGGTTGGTCCTCTTAGTTGTTACATGGCTCTTTAATGCTTATTGATTTGTTTGATGGTTGATGTTCTTCTTTGTTTGCTTGGAGCTTGTGGTTGGCTTATGATCCTCATAATCTTCAACTTCGTTGGTCTCCTTTACTTTGACCTTGGTATTTGGTTATTCTTGCCTTCCTTTTCTTCAATTCTAGCTTTTGCTTTTGCTCCTAGCTTTGGCCATTCTTTTGAGCTCTAGCTTTGGGTTATGCTTGGCTTTTGGTCTTTGGCCCTTCCTTTGTGGAACTCATGTTTGCCTTTTTGGTCTTCATATGCACTTTGTCTAGGATTTTCTTGGCCCTTTTGTAATATGCATACATAAATTATTTGCTTTATGTCGATACATATTGCAAACAAAAGCTTTAGGTGAATTTGTGAAGTACACTTCCTTGGCTCAATAGCTTCCTGGCACACATTACTATGCAAGACAATATAGTTATTGGTTGTGATAGTTTGATGACCTTTACTCACATCATATTCAGGAATTGATTCATATGCTTGATCTTGGTTGTTGACCTCATTACAATACTTTTGCCTAGTTGTACAAGACTTGGTTCTTGGATTTTTCATTAATCGTTGGCTAGATAAGGGACATAAACAAGTGCCTTTAAAATACATTATCCATATAAAATGAAAAATTTGAGGTGCTTTCTAAGATCTTAAAAATCATAAAATTAGTGGAATAGCAAGTTGAAATATTGTCTAATTGTCATACGGTTAAAACTTGAATTTTTATGTGTGCTTGCTTGATATAGTCTCATTTTTTAAGAGCTCCTATCAATGAAGGATTTCTTGTGCTTTTCTCAATGGTTTAAATGAAATCAAGTTTGATAGTAAAGCTCATTCGATAGTAGGCAATTGCTGATAAAGACTTGGTTCTTAGTCACTGTACACAAGGAGATTTGGTACAATCTATGAACCAACAATGAATGCATCTATAAATGAATATCGTAGTAATGAACCGTGTAGCATAAAATCTCTGGGTCTTCCTTAGGGAGAACACGCATCTTGAAGTGCTCAAGCTCCCAAAAAGTATGTCTTTACAATTTGATAGAAGTGACTTCTCAAACCTTGCTCTACATGGCTATAGTGCTACTGGAGAGATTTGAAGTTTGATGCATTCATTGTCTAACAAAATGAAGCTATGTCTAGAAAAATGAAGCTATGTAAAAAAAAAGCAACTATGTTTAAGAAAAAATTGTTATGCTTTCTAAGGTACTAGGTGTTAGCTTCCAATGGAGCTATATAGCCTATAGATTTCAATCATATGAGTTGAGCTATAAGGTGATTTATCTACCTATTCTTGGCAAACTCCCAACTACTATGGTGTATTGGACCTGAATGAGCGTAAGGTGAATAATACAAGGCCTATTGATGGCTAGGGGGTAGAGGGTGCAGCTTATGGTCTAAAACCATCAAGAGAATGAATGAAAAAGAGAGAGATACTCAAATGCTCACACATGAAAAAATGGCCATTGCCATGAATAATCTTATGGTGCCTCTAGAATGTTAAACTTGGTTGAGGTTGTTGGGATGTGGGCATCTTATTGGCATATGCAAGCTTTGAGCTTTTCCCTAGAGACCACGGACATCTTGGAACAATCATTGCTTATCATGTAGGATTTCTATAAACTCTTACATTCAACCTACAAACATTTGGGAGTTAATCTAAGCTTAAATTCACACCAAAGGATACACCAACATGTCAAAAACTCACCACATGTCACGTGCCAATATGCACCAACATATTAAAAGTCACATCATGTTGTTTCACCTTATTAGAGCATCTTATAGACATTAATTTGAAACTAAACAAAGAGTTGAAACTTTGACTTCAAGAATTAACCAATGTTTGATGTAGTACCAAAAGCAAGGAATTTGCAAGCTTTTGTTCAAAGTCCATTATATAAAGTAAGGATTAAAAATTAAGGCTAAAAGAGATGTCACACACAAGGCTTAACTTACTCGCTAAAGGTCAAGAAAGTCTAGAAATTAGATTGTCATAGTGCTCGAAAGCCACCCAACCTAACAATTGTCGGAGACCATTTGGACAAACATCCTATGACATAGGTGCATTAGCTCAAATAGTGGGATTTGTGTGCTTGTGATTCTAGACTTATCTAAATGCCAATAGTTGGGATTTGATGGAAATGTTTTAGACTTGTAAGTTCTTGATAAACTATCATGAACAATGAGGAAAGTGACCACCATACCTTAGTTAGAGGGAATAATCCTTCAAGAAAATAGTGTGACATACTCACTCTCACACATCCTCATGGGCATAATTTAGTGGCCCATCGAGATGTTTTCCTAGGCAATGCTGCTCGGTACTCTTTTGAATAACACGAGGTTTGTTGGCTCTTCACAATGAAAGCTCTTGGTCATTCCCATAAGAATTTACTTGAAGTTTCGGTTCTAAGTAAACTAAGGTTACCTATCAAATTAACTAGCGTCAATCTTCGAGCATTTGCTTATGCTAGATTGCCGCGTATGCACGATTTGTAAGCATGAGCAATTCTTCTTCAAGCAATATTTCTACGTAAATAGGGGGCAATCATAGTAAGATTTTAACCTAGAGACAATTCTTTCCAACTTGGTCTTGTCCCCTTCTTAGATTTTTACTAGTTTCCCTTTGGATTTTTCTAGGTTCCCTTTGAAATCTCAATTCTGATTAGTCTTCTTCATTGGATCTTTCCTTGGTTATCACTAATTTTTCTAACTTTTTAAATATTTACTCACAAATTTTCTCAACCTAAACCTTTGTGAAGATTGATTGATTGGCCTTATTACAAGTTTTGACTATTTTACTAAACTTTTAAGTATTAAGATATGGTTAAAAGATTTGTCTTAACTTGTGGAAAGTAAGTTGAAAACCTTGGAGCCTTGATTTTTATCTTGGAAGCTATGTAATCTAGCAAGAGGAGTATTTTTCTTAAGAAATTTAAGCTCATATTTACTTGATATTTACTTGAAAGAGAATCATAGTGGCTTTTTGATTGCTTCATGAACTAAGGTTCATGCTTCACTTTGTCATGTTAATAAAGTGAGTCAATTCCAATATCCTAGGCTTCTAATGGTTATGTAGGCAATTCAATAATTTTAAATTAACTAGTAATAGTGGGATTTTCTCTATTAAAGAGGGTACTTTTACTCGACAAATTTAATGACCTACTTTTAACTACCTTAATTCACTTTTCCCTATGTTTACATGATTCGCAAATGCCGATAAAAATATTATTGATGCAACTACTTGATTCATAATTCTTATTAAAATTTGATGCATATTTTTCTAATGGATATTTATAAATCAAAAATTGATTTATTTGATGCACTTTTCTTACATGCAGCTAAAGTAAGAGTTTAATTCAATGCATTGTAATGTTATGCAATTTATCCTACCTTTCAAAATGTAAAAATCTAAATAAACAATTCCTTCTTAATTCTAACATTCATTTCTTGTCAAAATTTTAACTTATCTAAATTGCTAATCACAAAATTTTCATTTAAAATTTGAAAAAACATTCGATAAGCCTATGAAAGGAACCTAGGATTGTGTTGTGTGAGATGGTGTGTTGCCCATGCTCGCGATTGCATTTGTAACTCCTACACTCCCCACTCTAGAATATCATCTCTTTGGGGCCATTGTGAATAGGGAGTCCTCGTACACTAGCCTTTCGTGCTTTGTCGGTCTTGAAGGGATATAATTGGGAACTTTGAATCGAGACAGAGGTCTTATAGAGATGGAGGGGATATTCATGAATAGAGTTCGATCAAAGGAGATAGTTCCGGATTGATGACCACGATGCTCTTCTTTGCAAATTTCATCTTCTCTTCCCTTACTACTCCCTCTCTTTCTCCTCTCTCTTCCTACTTCTATTTTCTCTCTATTATCCTTCCCTTCCTCTTCCCCCTTTTCTCTTCTTATCTCTCCTCCCTACCTCCTCCTCCTCTTCTTTTATGCTATCCTCCTTCCTCATTCTTCTTCTTCTTTCCTCCTACCTTCTCTTGTTCTTCTCTTCCTCTCACTCTTCCTGTCTTCTCTCTCTCTCTCTCTCTCTCTCTCTCTCTCTCTCTCTCTCTCTCTCTCTCTCTCTCTCTCTCTCTCTCTCTCTCTCTCTCTCTCTCTCTCTCTCTCTCTCTCTCTCTCTCTCTTTAAGCATCGAGTGATGATAGGGGGAAAATGTCATTTGGGTAGCCTAGGCTAAGGCTTTTATAAGCCATATGCGCCTTAGTTAAGGCTAATTACTATCATATATGTTCTATGCCACCAGATGTGTGATGGCATGGGGTTTGGCGATGCAAGTACTTGGAAGTATTGTATATGATTACCAAGATATTGCATAGTTGCAATATCTTTGGGAGTTCAATCATGATGATGATGAATATTTTTTTTGACAATAGTTCTACTGCACTTATTATGTTTTCTTTTGTTTGAAGAAAAAAACTCCTAAGGTTACATAAACCTTCCAAGCTTAGTCCCCCCCCCCTTCTCTCTCCCTCTCTCTCTCTCTCTCTAAGCATCAACTGATGATAAGGGAAAAAGGTCAGTTGGGTAGCCTAGGCTAAGGCTTTTATAAGCCTTAGTTAAGGCTAATTACTATCATATATGTTCTAGGTTCCCAGATGTGTGATGGCATGGGTTTTGGCAATGCAAGTAGTTGGAAGTATTGTATATAGCGATGATTACAAAGATACTGCACAGTTGCAGTATCTTGGGAGTTTGATCATGATGATGATGAATATTTTTTATGACAACAATTGGTCAGTTCTATTGTGCTTATTATGTTTTTTTTTTGTTTGAAAAAAAAACTCATAAGGTCATATAAACCTTCCAAGCGTAGTGGTACATAAGTGAGTGAAAAATGTGACACTTTTTAACAAATCAACGAGTGACAGCTAAGCATTTCTAAGCATATTCCTTTTTTTTTGTTACATTACTAACCTCAAGCTGTTTTTTTTTTTGGCACATGTTCACAATTGGCATTGAATGAGTCTAATATTAAATGCTTTGTCTTTAAAATCTATGAGTTGTTACAAAATTTTGAGCATGCTATTGAATTTCCACATCACATGTTGCTGATAATAAGGCAAGAATACTAGTACAACAGGTTGACAAGAGCTCATTTTCTTACTATTCGAGGGTCATAGTTCTAACTACATGATGCAAAATAGGTTGCAAGTAGTCAAGAGTCCTCCGCGAATTATGGAGCAGCTACCCTGCTAGTTTTGAAGGGTAAGATTTTTAGTTCTCTAGAATGGAGATCTTGGACGGATGGCATGGAAAGAATTCATGGTTAGGGCACATGTGAGGATGTTTGCAAGCAATTCCTACGAAAGAAAATCTCTGGAAATATGTGCCTTGCAGGCCTCACTGTAAGGGGGTCTCGTATGCCTTGGAGACCTCATATGAAGTTGCTCTTACCTTATGAGTTATGTGTGGGGGTTGTATGTGGGAAAAATGTCTAAAACTTAATAGGAATTACAATGACAATGTAGTCGGGCAGGCTTGAGAAGAAATTTAGGGCTTTTGGAGATGTATAAAGGAGAAAGGATGACACCCTAAGCCTTCCTTTACCTTCATTTTTGTAGGGTTCAAACGCAGAAAGAGAGAGAGGCTCCTTCTCTGAGACAAAGGCCCCCTCCTCTCTCAGAGAAGAGAAGACAGGATCGCAGAGACATGGCGGAAAACCTGCAGCTCAAAGCCACCCTCAAGGGCCACAGCGACTGGGTCACCTCCATCGCCTGCCCCATCATCGACTCCGACATGATCGTGTCCGCCTCCCGCGACAAGTCCCTGGTGGTCTGGTCCCTCACCCGCGACGAGTCGTACGCCTTCACCAAGAAGCGCCTCACCGGCCACGGCCACTTCGTCCAGGACGTCGTCATCTCCTCCGACGGCCAGTTTGCGCTCTCAGGATCCTGGGACGGCGAGCTCCGCCTCTGGGACCTCAATGCTGGCACCACCACCCGCCGCTTTGTTGGCCACAGCAAGGACGTCCTCTCGGTTGCCTTCTCTGTCGACAACCGCCAGATTGTGTCTGCCTCTCGTGATCGCACCATCAAGCTCTGGAACACGCTTGGTGAGTGCAAGTACACCATTCAAGATGCTGATGCGCATACTGGCTGGGTTAGCTGTGTGCGCTTCTCGCCTGCCACAACCAATCCCATCATTGTGTCAGGGTCCTGGGACAGGACTGTGAAGGTGTGGAACCTTACCAACTGCAAGCTGCGCTCAAATCTCCTGGGACACACTGGTTATGTCAACAGTGTTACTGTCTCTCCTGATGGTTCGCTCTGTGCTAGTGGTGGCAAGGATGGTGTAGCAATGCTGTGGGATCTTGCTGAGGGAAAGCGACTGTACTCACTTGATGCAGGTGACATTATTCATGCTTTGTGTTTTAGCCCTAACAGGTATTGGTTATGTGCTGCAACCCAGTCATCTGTAAAGATCTGGGACTTGGAAAGCAAGAGCATTGTTGAGGAACTGCGGCCTGAATTTCACATTAACAAGCAAGCTCAGGTATTGATTTCTGTTTTCCTTCAACTCTTTGTATTTCTTTACTTGTTTTTGGGTTTGTGGCCTTTCCTTTATGATATTTAGATATCTTTATTCATTTTGTGTTTATATCTTGTACCAGATTCCATACTGTGTGAGCATGAACTGGAGTGCTGATGGAAGCACTTTGTACACTGGTTACACTGATGGCAACATCAGAGTGTGGACTGTGGGTCGGTAATGCGCTGGCTGAGTTAGGTTACCAGTTTTGTTAGTGTTATTAGTACAGAGGACTGGTTGTAAGCTTTATGGCCTTTGTATTCAAAGGTTGTTTTGAACTTTTTGATGGCAAAATGCTCAAGATTATTTTCTACTAATGTCAAATGGCTCTCTTTGGGACCATTGAACATCAGAAATTGCGGTTAAATTGTGTATTTCAACTCCCAGTAATTGAACTGGCTAGTCACGCCTGGTTTTTAAAGTCAAATGTTTTGTGTGTGATGGTGTGAGCTTACTTAAAGAGCCTGTCCTGCTGCTAATGTGGTTGATTACTAAAATTTGGCATCATGGCTTATTTGTGTTTAGTTATCACGTCACTGCAATGGGTGTTACATTTGCTTGCACTTCTTATGTCCTGTCAAGTTGTCACTTTGAAATCACTTGATGCCTCAGGGACATGATCCCCTGAGCTAGTGAATGTGGAAGCCTTAACATTTCAACGTTGCATGTGTTTTTTGCTAGGTTAGTATCTATAACTAGCTTAGTTAATGCAATTCCTGGTGCTCATAAAATGTAGGGACTTGCCTTTTATCCACATGGGGTGTCATTTCTTATGTAGTGGTCAGTTATGGTGTTCACTAAAAGGTATTCATTAGATGCTCGTCCACATAGGATGTCCACATAGGAAGTCACATCCATTGTAGTGCTCAGTTATGGTAGTTCTTAAAAGGTGTGTGCCATGTGGGATGTTGCATCTACTACAGTGGTCAGTTAATGGCATTTCCTGAAAGGTGTTTGTTAGGGGGGGTGTGTGTGTGGCCTTAAAAGGGTGCCCAGTTTACATGCAGATACTGGATTTGCAGGGAAGATACTGGATTTATAGTGCAGTTATGTGTGGCTAGCCAGTTAGTGGCTTGGCAGCCATCCTGTAATTCAAAGATGATAACTGTGCTCCACTGGAGAATAATGATGGTAATTATGACCCAGAGCACATGCTTCATATCACATAGGTTGCAGTAAGGTAGCTTAGTAGATGGTAGGTGCATGCATAATGTATTACAGATTGCAAATAAGGTAGTTTGTTGGGCACAAGAATAATATAATACGTAGGTTGAAATATGGTAACTTAGTCAATAGTAGCATGTGTCAGGATTAAAAAGACTAGGTATGATACTTTTTAATATTCAGGTCATGTTTCCTAAGGCAGAGGTAGCATTTGGACACATTATAGCTCATGTCTAAGTGGGACTAATGGCCAAGTTTATTGTTCATGGAAACGTTTTGTGTTACAATTAAGTGCTACGTTTTGTTTTTTGATGCTTATTTAAGTGGGTCTTTAATGCATAACCTTTGGGGTATATGCAAGTGCCACTCTCTAGTGATGTTTGATAGCGTTGGCTTTTTCATGTTCATCCTGTTTGCTATGGACTTTTGTGATGTTGGTAGGTGGTTTGTATCATGTGAGTGTTAAAGAGTGATTCATGTCTTATCAGTGGTTTGGGGTATATGCAAGTGCCACTCTCTAGTGATGTTTGATAGCGTTGGCTTTTTCATGTTCATCCTGTTTGCTATGGACTTTTGTGATGTTGGTAGGTGGTTTGTATCATGTGAGTGTTAAAGAGTGATTCATGTCTTATCAGTGGTCTGATCTTCAGTCAGGATTACTTTCTGATGCTGTAGCAAGCCTCTTACTGTGAGTGACTTTATCCAACTGTAAGAAGTCAAGGCTTGAATATTAGTCTGTCAGCTGACTTAGTCAGTAGATCATATTCTGACCTCTGTAGAGCGTTTTGTCTTTGCCTGAACTGTGAATGTTAATAAATTGCCCCTGGGGATTCCTTGCTTCTGTCTGCAGGTGGGAAGGTTACACACCACTGGCTGGAACTTCACATCTTGACCTGTCAATGACTCTAGTCTATGGGTCGATAGATCAGTACTGGATATGGGTTTGATACAATTAAACCCAAAATCTAGACCATTAAACATAACTAAATGCAGTGTTAATGGATTTGAACATTTACATTTTTAGTGACACTTTTAACTCAAATGGAAAGTGAACCATATATGGGCTACTATATGGATAAGGGTTGAGGACCGGCCACCTGATATCGATGCATTTTTCGGGCCTTTGAGAGCCAAGGCGCCTCTCTGGAATGTCATTAGGGCTAAAGCCATTAGGAGTGTTTGGAACCATAGGAACAAGAAGGATCTCTTAGTCTGCGACAATGCTAGTGTGATGTATTGACTGCATTGCTCTCTGGAATGTCATCAGGGCTATAGCCATTAGGAGCGTTTGGAACCATAGGAACAAGAAGGGTCTCTTGGTCTGCAACAATGTAAGTATGATGTATTGACTCCATTGCAAGGTCTAGGAAAGAAGGCCTCTATTTATAGAGCCTGTTTCGAAGCTCCTAAGCGTTTGGAACCATAGGAACAAGAAGGGTCTCTTAGTCTGCAACAATGTAAGTATGATGTATTGACTGCATTGCAAGGTCTAGGAAAGAAGGCCTCTATTTATAGAGCCTGTTTCGAAGCTCTCAAGTGTTGTAACTGAGACATCTCAGTTAGATCTGTCTTCCTCTTTTTGGAAGATTTAAACTTTTTTTTGATTAATTCAATATAACACCTCATTATATGAAAAAAAGTTGAGGACCAGGAAGTGTGCTTGAGGATGCGCATTTCTTTCCCTTTTTTTTAAAAATCTTCTATGATGTGTTGCTGATTACAGTAACTTCAGATTTGCTAATTGCAACCTTACAGATGCACTTGCCAGTTCACACAATCTAGGATGATCCTTGAGAACTTCCAACAACCCATTCAGGTACGAAGTGGTAGGTTACCATCCCTGTGAAATGTTTATGGTATGCAAGGTAGTGGTTACATTTGAAATTATTAGCTATTATTGTTACTCTTGTTTATGCTCATCTTAGAAGCAAAATGAGTGTATTGAACTTAAACAACATCAGGAGTTACAAATGTGGGCCAGGTTAGGTCAGAATATGAGTTTTCTTAGCCTTGCTCCTTTACCTAATTTTCCTGCCATGTTGGCCATAGCATAATCAGTTCACTTTGTACACTGCTTTTTCCCGGTTCACTTCCTCCCTTGTACGTTCAAAAATAAGTCTTTTGCCTTCCATATGTTGTGCAAGGTAGTGACTCTAAAGATTGCTCCTTTAACTTGTTTTAGTTTCTATGTACCTTTTCTTTTATCTATATTACACAGAGCTTTTTAGTGGTTTACATGTGGCATATTAAGGAAGAGACAGCAGCTCTAGACAGTTCGACATGGCAAAGCCTCCAGAGAATGTGGGTCAAAGAGAAGATTGTGCATTGAGAGTTATTGTGCAGTGAGAGCAAAGAAAGAGCTAGAATAGTGACTCATCAATTTGCAGGGCAACTTTGTTTCTCTCTTTGCTTGGGTATCTATTGGGCAATTGGAGGACAAGGGGGAGGTGTAGTTTGGTACATGTTGAAGGGAGGCTTGCATGAATGCATTAAAGGTAGGGAGGGAGGTGGGGTTAAAGGATTGAGTCAAATTTCAAATTGGAGTGATGGTTGGAGGATTGGGCATGAGGAGGGAAGACGATGGTGGGAGTAGTGGTTGCTCTCAGGTATTAATCAATGAGAAGAGGTTGGGGGAGGATAGTGGGGGAGATTGCTTTTGGCAAGGGATGGCTGACGATGAAGGTTGAGATGGCAAGGTAGTGCATGACGGTTGAGCACGTTCTCAGGTATTAATCAATGAGAAGAGGTTGGGGGAGGATAGTGGGGGAGATTGCTTTTGGCAAGGGATGGCTGACGATGAAGGTTGAGATGGCAAGGTAGTGCATGACGGTTGAGCACAACAAGAGAAGATGCACCACGTCTATCACGGTCTCTCGTTTTTCAAAGCTCTCTCTCTCTCTCTCTCTCTCTCTCTCTCTCTCGTGTGGAGGTAGTGTAGGACATGCAAAAAACAAAGCTAGTTTGGTGTGGCAAAGTTGGGTGAGTTATGAACTAGCAACAAGTCTAGTCACAGTCGATGAGTAGGCCTCTCCCCACCCAGTTGGGTGCAAGGTGCGTGAGTTGGTGGGCACAACAATGGCAAAACACGTATCTGTTGTGGGTGGGTGGTAATGTGCCAATGGGTGGGGGAGTGCGCTTAGCAACATCTACAGGTGATGTGATGTAGCCACATGCATGGTAGTGGGCGGGTGGGGGACAATGACATGCGAAGACTCAAGACATTTACGAGAGAGAGAGAGAGAGAGAGAGAGAGATTTTCTTTGTGGAGAAATAACAAGATGAGGGATAGTTTTGACACCCCAAAATTTGAAAGTAGAGAGAGAGAGAGAGAGAGAGAGAGAGAGAGAGAGAGAGAGAGAGAGAGAGAGAGAGAGAGAGAGAGAGAGAGAGAGAGAGAGAGATTTTCTTTGTGGAGAAATAACAAGATGAGGGATAGTTCTGACACCCCAAAATTTGAAACTAGAGAGAGAGAGAGAGAGAGAGAGAGAGAGAGAGAGAGAGAGATTTTTTTTTTCCCCTTTGTGGAGAAATAACAAGATGAGGGACAATCTTGACCTTGAAAATTTGAAACTTTAGAGAGGAAGAAGCCAAGGAAGCGAAACCCTAATTCTTACTAGTACTAGTGTGAATCTAAACATTGGTAGAATCTAAGCATGGAGTGCTTAGTGCCAAATATCGACAACGCCATGATATTCTCATTCCACTTTACCAAGCCTAGTTTGGGAAAGTATGCTCTCCATGCATATTTAGTAAGATGCCTATCTCAAAATAGATGCTTCACAATTTCTTTGCATCCACATGTTCGTTTGCAGTCCGACATAATTGCTTTCTCCTAGTTCCCTCTTTTTCTCATTCCACTTTACCAAGCCTAGTTTGGGAAAGTATGCTCTCCATGCATCTTTAGTAAGATGCCTATCCCAAAATAGATGCTTCGCAATTTCTTTGCATCCACATGCTCGTCTGCCATCCCACATGATTGCTTTCTCCTAATTCCCTCTTATTAATAGCACATCCATGCAATATTTGATTTCACATAGCAAAGCATATGTGCAATCAAGTTGTGCCCTTGCATGTCCTTAAGGACTTGCATGTTCTTAAGGACTTGTTCTTGCCTCTAATGTTGTCAGTCCCCAAGCTTCACATAGTTATTTGTTTTTGCAATATTACATTTCAATTAGCATTTTGCCTAAGGCATGTCTTGCCGCCCACTTCTCTTTAACAACTAACCACATCAGATATTCTCTTCAATGCTTAATAATCATAGTCCTTTTGATCGATTTGTTTTGAGATTATCCATTCCTATGGGAGCTGTACCTAGATTGGTCATACTTTTCCCATAAATATTTACATTCAAGATTCCCAATGCTTCTATACACCCTTGTTTCAGCAAGTGATTGGAGGTGTAAATAAATATCTTGAGTAGTTAAACCTTATATGGAGTGGCTATTGATGAAATTCCAATATTTTGATTCCTTTTCAAATTTCTCCATTAGTAGGAGTTTGAGGTCACTTTTGACCTTTTAGCATCTAAAGTGAGAATGTGCTCCACCAATGAGAATAAGGCTTCCATTACGAAACTTTTTTTTTTTCCAAAAATGATTTTGATATTTTAAAAATAACTTTGGTATTTTTGAAATTGTTAGTTAGATTAATTGCTACTTTCTAGTAGTAAAGTGGTTTAATTGTTAGTTTTGTTGAGATAAAATAGAGTGATTGCTATTTTTTGATAGTAATGTTTTGTTATCATGTTTTAGCACTTCATGTTACTAAGTGAAAAAAAGATGGTGAAAACCTCTCATTGTTTGAAATGTTTTAGTATCCTTTTCCTCTCTTTCCTTCACTCCACACCCTTTGGAGTTCTCTTTGTTGTCTCTCCACTCCATCGCACATTTCTACTCTCCATTTTCTTATTTTATGGAGGCATTTTCTGGATGCATAAGACCTAGGGCTTCTATTGAGTCCATAGTCACCTACAATACACTTGATGAGCAAGATGGATGGGTTTCCTTGACCATAGCAAAGTGAAGTTGGATAATCATGCAAGAGAAAGTGAAAGAGATCCTCGATAGTCAGTCCTTTCTCATCATGAGGGAGGCAAGGTAACAAATTTTAGGCTTGCTGGCTCCAAGAAGACAATCAAAGAAGTGTATATGTAACATGATTTCATGCATATGGAGCTTCATTTTAAGCCCGATGCCTCTAACATTCAAGTTGCATCTACCTTTTTGTATGATTGAAGGCATTTGTTTCTTATTCATCATGCAATTGATAAGACCCTTTGATGTAAACATACTTGTATCCTTCAAGCAATGATGAGTGGTAGCTAGTGAAATGTGTGGTAGATGTTCTAGATGTTATCCATGCCTTTGACTATGAAGAGATTTACAAGGGAAGAACTAAAGTGGCATTGGTTGAGAGAGGTATCTTCTTTTACGATTATTTTTACATACCACCTTTCTTTAGTGAGCAATGGGAAACCTTGACCGACCTTTCCTTTCTAGATTTCAAGCATGGAGTGTAATCATTGCTAGATTCAAAAACAAGTGAGAGTTATATGTGCATTTCTTTTAACAAGGTGAGGAAATGCCTAAAGTCCAACATTTTAAGTAAGTAAATAAAAATATGTACTTTTACTACCGTAGCTATTTTTGTGAACTTCTCTAGTACTTAAGTTCGGACCTCAAGAGCCATGTTCTTAGTGAAGTGTCTTGATATAAATAGCACCCTAGAGTTTATGGATGCAGGCTAGGATACAAAGGTACGAGATGGAATCATCGGCAAGGTGCAACTAGATTTTGTTGTTGGTAAGTATACAATTGCCACTCAAAACATCATCATGATATTTTTATATAAAAGATGGCACCATATTTGTGAAAAGTTGATACCATTACAACTTTTGATAATTATGAAGCTAGGGTCAATGTGCACATTAAAATCGAGGAGAGACTTGCAGAATGAAGATATCCAAATTTCAACTTTATTTACCATCTATGTTGATGATAAAAATGTACATTATTATTTACATTGTTTATTTTGCTTTACATTTATACGATCAAAGGATTTATTTGCATCACATTATTTTTAATTACTCTTAATGTTTCTAGGTCCCAATAAAAAAAGAGATGATCTTTACGTGTAAAGAGATAGAAAACAATATTGTGCATTTGTGTTAAAAAGCAATTAGTTATGACTTACATGTATGTATCTATAGAGGCCACTTCACATGCCCTTTTTACATAAGACAAACATTTCATGGGCCATTTGTACTCAAGAAAGACAATATAGAGGCCACTTCACATGCCCTTTTCACATAAGACAAACATTTCATTGGCTGTTTTGTACTCAAGAAAGACAATATAATCAAGAAGTTTGGTAATACTAGTGTACTTTTTTTTGCATTTTCACTTTTTCATATGTTTTGTATAAGGTGATGAATGAGCCATTTCAAAATATAGTGTAAAGGCATTGAAGGCTAGGATCGACGGTTGGCTCAGGGGCAAAGGCTATTGTGTGGACAGTGAGATTATGGTTAGTGGCAAGGTGGTGGTTGGGATTGGGAGGATTGGCATGTTGCTTTCTCCATATCATGCCACAATGCTTCCAATCTTTGCGAGTCCCTCTACACCCCTTGCAACTCAATCTCCTTCGCTTGCGACCCTCTCCTTTGCTTGTGACCCTTTCTCCAAAGGTGCCCTTGATTACAACCATTCCTCCATGTCTGTCATATTGATATCAAATTTCCATATGGACTCTTCTTATGCTCGCACAGCCCTTACTTGGGCTTCTTTGTCTTGCATCTTTGCTCACACACACACACACACACATTTATCTCTTCGCACCACCTCCTCCTTGTGGTATTTTGCAATTGAAGCTACAAATGTTGAAGGAGGGCTTTGACTTAGAAATTTTTAAAATCAAAATGGGAGTATGTTTATATATTAATATCTTACGTAAAAACCAAAGTTACAAAAGATGAGCTTCGATTGGCAAAATAAGCTTGCGTGATAGAAACCACACATTTGGAAGTTCATATATAGTGTTCAGGAGAATAAATGCATTAAGGCACGATCTTCACCCAGAATTGATGTCTCGAGTGATTTGTTGTGGGACTCACACGATCTATGTAGACATGTTATTTACATGGCTACCCTCAAACACAAGGTGCTCCATGTAGCATACAAGTTTGCATGCATCTCTAGAGACATAGGCCAAATTAATTCTTTTGATGACATCTTTAAAGAACACAAACTAATCTTAAAGGAGAGATGTAGGTAGCTACTATTGGGCTATTCTATGGTAGCTCTTGTCAAGTAGTATTTGCAAAATAACATGTGTTTGTACGTGCATAGTAGATTATCAAACTCTAGTGATTCCTATTCAATCATCAAACTAGAAAAAAAATCCAAAGCATCAACACAAAAATTAAGATAGAAGAAGATAGTGTACGCAACAAGCAATGCTCTTGATCAAGCACTTAATCTTGATGGTAGGGCATGAAAAGAATTTGTAGATTATAAGGAATTAGCTTCAAAAGTTTCAAAAATGAGATCAGATCAATTTATAAATGGCCTTACTATAGTAGGCCAAGAGAATATATGGCACTTTGAAACTTTGATGGTAGTAAAGTTTTTCATAGTTATCAAAAACAAGGGGGATAAATAAATACGATTAAGGCGACATATCTAATGAGAATAAGGATTAAGATTCCCAAATAACAAATAATAAAAACTTACTATTGGAGCTCTAGCTTAGGCATGTACTAGTTTAGGATGCTGTCAAGTTTGCTATCAAGAGTACCTCCTCCCGTGTCCAAATTGGTGGTTGTTAATGTCTAGGACAAGCTAAAGTAGAGATGGAGGCTTGGGTTGAGGAAGAAAGTGAGGAAGAGGAAGCTATTGGTGCACATTGGGACTTGTGGTTTATGGCTAGTGGCGCATGGTTTGGGGCCAGTGGGACTCGAACTCAACCATAAAAAAACAAATAAAAAGGATTTTCCTTCTTCAATGTTTTATTGATTGATTGATGTTTTATGCTTAGGGTATCATGTAACAAAGTTCTAGCAGTAGTCTTTACTGCATTCGTGACCTTCTTGCTGGTCACTAGCCTTGTCTCACCCTCAATCTTAAGAGTGACATTTGCGCCAATCTTTTTCTTCCTTCTCGATCGTCTCTTTTTTCTTATTGAGGTTGGACCTAGAATTGTGACCAGAGTAATCAGATGCTCTGGTTGTTTCCTGTAGCTTTGGTGCCATGACGCTGGGTAGAATGGTGGTATCCCTATGTCGTAGATCTCTACGGAGTACCCCCGAAGGAACTCACCAGTGCCACCATGGTCACTACACCACTAATGAACTTCACTCGTCATTATGGAACACACATTGACCATGAAGGGCACAATGTTCATAGAGGACTTTAGAAGTTAGGGACCTTTAAGTTCAATCCTTTTGGGTTGAGATATTGGCGTTTTGCTTTGAGATAAACTTAGAGACCACCTGACCGACTAAGTTGGTGCATCCCAAGGGGTTTACATGGTATTGTCACAAAGAAGTGTCCAAGTGACCACTAAAGGTTTCCTTCATTAACCTAGCTAGGGGGCAAGTACCTTACATGTGATATAAGCATAAGTGACTAAGTATCGTGTTCTTGTTCAAGTCACTAGCATATTTCAAAGAAATATTTGGAAAAATGAAATTATATAAGAAGTACTTTGTGAAAACTTAGTCCACGCCATTTCCAAGAAGGTTTTGGTTGAGAAGCAAAGTTGAATAGGCTTGTGGTGAAGGAAGAGCTTCGAATATTAAGGAAAGGGTAAAGATAGATTGATTAGAAATGAGTAGGGAAACTAATGATGAGATTTTAGATTTGAATGTTTGTGGATATCTAAATCAAGTATTGACCTTAACAAAACTTTGTTTGATCATTGTCCCATGAGTCTAAGTGGCCACATAACCAATGCTTTAGCTTACATTGAAGAACCTACTTTAGAAGAAACAATAGAGTAAGTCATAGTACATCCTAGACGATTTTATTCATAGGAACTTTACTTGTGTTCTTTAGAGACAAGGGCATCTCAAGTTTTTTCAAGGGGGAGTGGATGAAAATATATATCCATCTTTCTAATCATTATGTTAATATTTAGTGCTTATCTTGTTTCAACTTGAACTCACCTTTCAATAATAAGTATCTATGAGGTAACATTTCAAATCCAATTATCACAACTAGTTATGAAAAACTTTACATCCTTGATGATGTCTTTGGGGATTGTCCTTAGAGGGTTGTCCTCAAACTCTTGAGAGGTTCCTTCTTTGATGACTCCTTCCTTTCACCATGTTTTCTAGGGGCCATTTTTGTGGTGTAATTTTGCTAGAGCAGCCATGGGATTATTAAGAAGAGATTAAGGTCTAGGAGACAAGGGGATAACCACAAAGACAATAGAACAAACCAAGAAGGTACTACAAAAGGTAGTGACACAAACCCAAAGTGATCACCCAAAAGGTTGCCATATGACCAAGATATTTATGAGTGCTTTGGCACCCTCTGGTTGTCAAAACCAAATCAAAAGACAAGCTACTATCATGCCTATGATGCAAGAATTGCAAGCAAGGAGGTACTAGTCATCCCAAAAAGAAAACATTAGCCAATCTAGTAGAAACTTCACATCCACCCAATGTAGCCAAGACTACCTACCTAGAAGATGATATCCCTAAGCAAGTAGTAGTTTACAAAGAAAAACAACCCACCACAAATTTCACCACTCAAGTACAACAACCACAATCGGCATGCACAAGCTAGTTAAAGTTGTTAGAGCTAAATACGCAAAAGTCAAAGTAGCCCTTGGAACCTTCAACAAGTGAGGCCAAGAAGGCTTGGAAAAAGGACAGTGAGTAGAAAGAATCAAAAGGAAAAATTCAGGGGTCCTAAGAAAGGCAAGTACCACAAAAATCAACTTCATGTAAGGAGCCTAATTGGCAATACAAGCTAGGCACTAGCCAAAATGTGAAACCCCAAGAAAAAAAGTAGTATCATAGGGGGCATAAGGTATGTGTAATCAAGAGAGTAGTGCTTGGAGAAGCCTATCAAATCTAATGATGAACAAAATATAATGAAGGTTTGCCTCTCTAACTTGACCCTTCTAGTCTCTGTTGTGACCATAAGACATGAAAAATTACTCAACTTACCTAAGACCTTGCTAGCAAGAAGCAAGAAAGGCTCACCTTTATAAGCAATGAACGAGATCTATCCCATAAGGTGCTAGTGAGGTCTTATGAACTTAATGACATAAGTGCAACAAAGGAAAGTTTACAAGGTTGAACTTGGAAAAAGAAAACGTTTTGGCCTCCATCTCTCTTCTTGTCTCTTGAGTGAGCTTCTCCTTGTGCATTTTGTGTGTGTTCGGTGCAACATCTTGAGCAAGTCCCCCCACCACGCGATTCTTGATATGGTATCAGAGCCGTGCCACTGAGAGAGGCTGATTTCGAAGGCTGAAGTGAAGGAGAAGAAGCAATGTTCGAGCAAGCAAGCCACAGGTAAGAAGCTCTCCCATCCTTCCACTCTTTCTCTTGGATAGTGCATGTGGAGGCACCAGAAGCAAGGTAGAGCAAAAATCTCAGATTGCAGTGAGATTTGGTGTGCACGAAGAGCAAAAATCTCAGATTGCAGTGAGATTTTGGGCATCTGAGGCCGTTTCAGGCCCCATTTTAGAGCCGCAAGGTTGCGGACAGCAGTTTCGGGGTACACTGTGATTTCGGCTGTTTTGACCAAAAGTAGGTGCGCAGGTTAGAGATTTCGAATCTGTAATTCTTGAGATGTTTGCAGGAAGTAAACATAAGGTTAATCTAAAAAACAGGTTGCAGATTGCATGTATTGTTGAGCAGACAATAAAAAATGTTGTCTGGTGTATTGTTGTGCACTGCATGTCAAGGATTGCAGAAGATTTGCTTGCTATTTGGTATTAGTTTTGTGATAATGGCAGAGAATAGTGGAAGCCCCATCATTGAGAAGCTCGACAAGAACAACTACCCTTCATGGAAGTTCCGTGTCACGAACTTCCTTATTGGAAAAGGCCTCTACGAGTTTGTTTCAGGTGAAGAAAAGGAGCCGGAGGTGAGTGATCCTCCAATTGCAGAAGAGACAAAGGCACGGAAGGAATGGAATGCAAAAGACAAAAAGGTCATGTATTGGCTGTCTGCAGTAATTGACAATAATATGCTGGGACATATTAGAAATGCAGAGAATTCATATGCAGCTTGGACCATACTTGAAAGTATGTTTTCTGTAAATACAAAGGCATGAAAGATTTAACTCAAGCAAGAGTTGAACACATTGAAGAAAGGGAAGATGTCTATCAATGAGTATGCACTGAAGGTAAGGAGCATTGCAGATGCATTAGCAGCGATTGATGCAATGCCCGATGATGATGATTTGGTGTCGTCTACCTTGGGTGGACTTAACAATGAAAAGGCTTGGAAGTCTTTTGTAACTTCCGTATATGTCAGAAAGCCATTTCCAGATTTTGATGAGTTGGTCTCCCTTATGATCACTGAAGAGATCAATATGCAGAGTGAGACATCTGAAAGAAGTGGTGAACAGGTCCAAGCTTTCTACTCCAGTTCAGGAAGGGGACGTGGCAGGTTCTCTTCAAGAGGCCGTGGTACAGGACGTGGTAGTGACAACCAATAAAATAGATTGAATTAGCAATTTGGCGATATGCAGGTTTCACGAGGTTGTGGTAACTTTAGAGGCAGGGGGAGCTTTAGAGGAAGAGGTGGATGGCAAAATAGAGGCTCTAACAACTCTGGTATTGTGTCACTACTGTGGCAAAACAAGTCATATTGCAGCCCAATGTTATGCTAAGAAAGATGATATTCGCAGTGGTAAGTTGCAGCAAGGAAACTATGCATCGTCTTCATGATAGAATGAAGACAAAAATGAACGTCTGTTTGTTATGCAGCAAATGCTGAATGCTGTTACAGGAAAGGGAACACATGATGATGTTTGGTATGTTGATTCAGGTGCATCCAATCATATGACTAGCCATGCAGAATGGTTTGGAGAGATGTAGGATTTGCAAAATGCAGGTTATGTGTAGACGGGTGATGATTCATGCCACCCAATTTCACACATTAGAAAAGTTCCCTTGTCCTTGTATGATGGTAAGATAAAGAGTCTTTCAGATGTATTACATGTGCCATCTATTACAAAGAACTTGGTGTCAGTCGGTCAAATGGTAGAGCAAGGGCTGCAAGTTAGATTTAATGCAAAGGGCTGCTTTGTAGAAGGCTTCAATGACAAGTGCAGGTTGGTAGCAAAGGGAAGTAGAGTTGGACATATGTTTACTCTGGATGCTGGAATTCCTACTATGAATGCTGCTATGTATACTAAAGGAAAAGGTGTTGTTGCAGATATTGAAATTTGGCACAAATGCATTGGACATGCAAATGTGCAAAGGTTGAAATTAATGCAGTCCAAAGGGTTGGTTATAGGTTTGCCTACATTTAGAGTTGCAGAATTTCATAAGGTATGCGAAGCATGTCAGTTTGGTAAGCATACAAGACAACCCTTTTCACATGACAGAGATGTAAGCAGAAATATCCTTGATGTTGTGCATACAGACATTTGGGAGTCTACACAAAATGTCTCTCTTGGAGGCAGTTCATACTTTGTCACATTCATTGATGATTGTTCTAGAAAGCTGTGGGTATATTTTATGAAGGAAAAGAGTGAAGTGTTTGAGCACTTTAGAACTTTCAAGACTGCAGTTGAAAGAGAAATAGACTTGAAAGTAAAGTGCTTAAGGTCAGATGGAGGGGAAGAGTACCTCTCGAATGAGTTCAGTGATTTTCTGAGGTCTCATGGGATAAAGAGATAGTTCACATGTAGGTATACCCCACAGCAAAATGGGGTTGCAGAAAGGAAAAACAGGCATATTGCAGAAGTTGCACGCACCTTGATGGCTGAAAAGAATATGTCTAAGCATTTTTGGTCTCAGGCTGTTCATATTGCTGTTTATATTATGAACAGAACTCCCAGAGCTGCAGTTCATGGTATGACCCCCGAAGAATGTTTTACAGGTAAGAAGCCTGATGTCTCACACTTGAAAGTGTTTGGCTGCATTGCATATGTTCATGTGCCAGATGAGTTGCGGAAGAAACTAGATCCAAAGGCTGAAAAGTGTGTCTTTATTGGATACTCTTTAGAGCAGAAAGGATATCGCTGTTATAACCCTGTTACATGTAAGTTCAGAGTGAGCATGGATGTCATCTTTGATGAAATAAGCAGCTGGTATGCATCTAGTGGTGATGCATTGGATGATGATGATGATCATGACACTCATATGCAGGTTGAAAAGCAAGAATCACCGACTCTTAGTGGACCAGAGATGTCATCTGATAGTCCTTGGTCTGGGAGACTAAGGAGTACCTCTACATCTTCAGGTGCATCTAGTAGCACTACAGGTAAAGACAAAGGAAAGAATAAAGTGTCAGATGGCATTGATGCACTTCTTGATGGAGACTCCAGTGGCTCAGAGAGCTTGGATCATGAGCTTGGTATTCCTTTTGTCAGGACACCAAGTGTATAGAGAGCTCATAGTAATGTAAAGGCTCCATTAAGTGATCCGGTGGTATGCAGATCTAGCAGGGTCAGATACCTTGTTAAAAGATTTGGTTTTGAAGGTTATGCAGCTCACCATTATGATTATATGGTGAAACTAGTTGAGGATGTTGAGCCCACATGTTTTGAGGAGACTGTTGGTCATGCTCATTGGGATGCAGCAATGGATGAGGAGATGGCTGCATTAGAGGCCAATAAGACTTGGGATCTAGTATCATTGCCGAAGGGCAAGAAAGCTATTGGATGTAAGTGGGTTTATAAGATTAAGCACAATGCAGATGGTTCTATTAGTAGGTACAAAGCTAGGCTGGTTGCAAAAGGCTATGCCTAGACATATGGCATAGATTATGAAGAAACCTTCAGTCCAGTTGCTAGGATGGCAACTGTCAGATGTGTGATTGCTTTGGCAGCAGCTAAAGGTTGGAGGTTGCAGCAAATGGATGTGAAGAATGCCTTCTTGCATGGTGATTTGCAGGAAGAAGTGTATATGGATGAGCCAGCAAGTTATGAAGATTTAGAGCATCCCACGTATGTGTGCAGGTTGAAGAAGGCGCTCTATGGGCTCAAGCAAGCACCTAGAGCATGGTCTGACAAGATCAGAGAGTATCTTATCAATATTGGCTTTTATGTTTCTGATGTTGATCACTCACTTTATGTGAGAAAGGGAGATGCAGGTTTGGTCATCATAGTCATCTATGTGGATGACTTGATTATTACAGGTGATAGTGATAGTGGGATTGTTGAAGTCAAGGACTTTTTGAAAAAGAAGTTTGAGATGAAGGATCTAGGTGAGCTAAGGTACTTCCTTGGCATTGAGGTGATCAGATGTGATGATGCTATATGGCTGTCCCAAAGACAGTATGGCTTGGATATGTTGTCCAAGTATGGTATGACAACATGCAAACCACTTTCAGTCCCGTTGGAGCAGAATGTAAAGCTGAGTACTCATGTTGGGGATGAGATAGAATACCCTACTATGTTTAGGAGGATAGTGGGGAGTTTGATCTACATGACCATTACAAGGCCAGACTTGAGCTACGCTGTTGGTCTTGTGAGTCAGTTTATGCAAGTACCTAGAAAGCCACATTTGGATGCAATCAGACACATATTGAGATATGTGAAGTCCACATTATATTATGGACTTTTCTATGAGGCAGGTATAGATGTACAAGTGTTTGGATACACAGATGCAGATTGGGCTGGTAGTATGTCTGATAGAAGATCTACCAATGGATACATGTTCTCTCTTGGTAGTGCAGCAGTTGCTTGGAGCAGCAAAAAGCAATCTACAGTTGCTTTGTCGAGTACAGAGGCTGAGTATAGAGGTACTGCTGTTGCAGCATGTGAGGTAGTATGGCTGCAAAAGTTATTAGCTGATTTAGATGTGCAGATGGAAGGTCCAGTTGTCATTTATTGTAACAACATGAGCAATATACAGTTGGCTAGGAACCCTGTGTTCCATGCCAGGACAAAACATATTGAGGTACACTACCACTTGGTGAGAGAGAAGGTACTAGCAGGTGAGATTGACTTGGTGTATGTCAGCACACAGGATTAGATAGCTGACATCTGCACGAAGGCATTGGATATAGAGAAGCTTCAAAAGTTTCAAAGCTTACTTGGAGTTGCAGAGATGCAGTTGAGCTTGAGGGGGAGTGTTGAGATGACAAGCTCAACACATGCGGACATTGATGATGGACCGCCTGGTTAGATGGGTCCACACATCTATACTTAGCACGTCAGTGGTCATTATGACTCTCACATGGCCACTGACTCATTACTTATTATATTCAGGTTGTTACACCTATTTACAACTGGCATAGTTATAGTGCCAGTCGACTAGTGTAGTCGGTTATGCATTGTTTGACTTAGTAGGCCACTTTCCTTTATGTTGTATCTTATCTATACTTTGTGTACCTTGTAAAGTGTGTGGAAGAAGAAGAAGAAACCAGCAAGAAAACGTTTTGGCCTCCATCTCTCTTCTTGTCTCTTGAGTGAGCTTCTCCTTGTGCATTCTGTGTGTGTTCGGCACAACATCTTGAGCAAGTCCCCCCACTACGCGATTCTTGACAATTGTCTCATCAATAAGCACAAAAATCACTAATATACTTGTAGGGACAACTTAGACTCATTCTCTATCTCAAAGAGTGCCAAGAGTGCATGCTTTGAGAAGCCAAGATGCTAAAGGACAACACGGTCTATAGTTTGCAACCAAACAACTCATGACTTCTATAATTTGAGCCAATACATCACGACCTTTAGTCATAATATTCATTAGGAGTGTATGGAATTCCTTTGAACCTACCTTATCTATGTTGAGATTTGCAATCACATCCATGCTGCCTCTTTGTAAGAGCAGATGGGCTGAGGACATGTCTTCTGTAGGAATCCCATAGGCATAGAGGGAAAGACTTGTCACCTACCCAACTGTATTTAACATTGTACTTGATTGACATCATTTTCATATGAGTTGAATGTAATGTCATTGTCAGTTTATACTTCAGTATAGTGTACATGTTGCTTGTTCTCTGTTCTTGAGTCAAGTCTCTTGGTCTTTGTCATGTTAGTGTCTACATGAATCGTCTATGTCTATGAGCCACCATAACTACCATGCTCTAGATCCTGTGTTTTCACATGGTATCAGAGCATAGTTAAGCATGGCTTAGCATGTCTTAGGTCCTCTCTCAGCTCTCTCAGCTCTCCTCCATCATTGCCCCAGCTCAAGGCTAACTAATGACCTCATTTCTCAACTCTATCTTCATCAACCTTCCATAGCCACACAGTACCTACCTCTGATGGAGCTCTCAAATCTCTTGATACAAGCCTTAACTTCACACGCTTTCTTCTAAGGGATTGCTCTACACATCAAGGCGCTTCATCTCAGCACCTCAATCCCTAAGATTGGTGACTTATAGCTTCAACATTTTGTAATTTGTCACTCGATGTCCAGATCTGCACGTGTTCCTGTCAGCTCCTGTGTGCAGTGCAATCTTGACGACTTGCATAGGGCATTTGGAGGCCATGGAGTAAGCTTACTCCTCACAAAGAATCTCTGTGTAGTACTTCATGTACATGCTGTAATAGCTGAAAATACAGTCAGGCCTACTAAACCCTAAAAGACTCCATCGCCATTCTCAACTCCAAGCTCATCCTTAACTTCATTTTCCCTCTCTTGACACTTAAATCAATCCACTACCATCGTGATGTGACTGAATATTGAAGTTCCAGCACATACTCTCACATTAAATCATTGAGAAGGGGAGTTCTTGGCAGATTTAGAAGCATTTCAAGAAGATTCAAGCATAATGTCTCTTGACACTTATCTAGTGACTCTTGTCACTTGTGTCTGCTTTGGCTTACATGAGATCTGAGATTTTTTGGGCTACTCTAGCATCAAATCAAGGAGGGGAATACAACATTGAAGATCCTTGAAGTTCTTGAAGACCTATTGAAGATTTTCCAAGCATCTGGCTCCACAAGTATCTCTTGATACTAGTCACTTAGTGCTTTTTGGGCACTTGTGCTTGTTAGCACACTCAGGATCATTTCTTCTACTATTGAAATCTGAGAATTTTGGAGTTGATTTGCTGTTGTTCATGCAACTCCAATATGGGCAAGGACTCTTTGACAGTTCACTTTAAGGGGGTTGGGTTTCACACTTGGCAAACCCACATCAAGCTTATCCTAATGAAGAAGGGTCTCTACACAAGTGGCAAAGAAAAGAAGACTTGTGAGGTGGATCTTATAGTCACTTGGCAAAAGTTTGATGATAAGGCTCAGGCCATTATCAAACTGGAGCTAGACGATAGCTACATCCACCATGTGGATAACTGTGTAACCTCACATGATACATGGAAGAGATTGGAAACCCCATTTTGTACACAGTCTAAGTCATCAAAGTATGGTCTCTTGATTGAATTTTTTAGGCTTGACATGAAGTCCAACACACCACTTGCCACACATCTAAATTACATGGAATAACTTCTAACCTAGCTTGTAGGAATCAACATTAAAATGGAAGAAGATGTTTGTATTGGTGTTCTGCTTAAAAGTTCCCCTCCTGAATATAATAATGTATTAACAACCTGCTTAAAAGTTCTGCTTAAAAGTTCACCTCCTGCTTAAAAGTTCGCCTTCTGAAGATGGTCTGCCCACACTTTGCAGGCGTTGCTTTCACTAAAGCATGTACACACTTTGTACTTTTAGTTGTGATTGAGGAGGGGTGTTGAGATTTGCAATCATATCCATGTTGACTCTTTGTAAGAGCAAATGGATTGAGGACATGCAGGCGTTGTAGGAATCCCATAGGCATAGAGGGAAAGACTCTGTCACCTACCCAACTCTTTTTAACATTGTACTTGCTTGTCATTTTCATGTGAGATGATTGCAATGTCATTGTCAGTTTGTACTTCAGTATAGTGTACTTGCTGCTTGTTCTCTATTCTTGAGTCAAGTCTCTTGGTCTTTGTCATGTTAGTAGCTGCCATGCTCTAGATCCCCTGTTTTCACAACCTATACCACAACTAGCATAATAAATATTGAGACCCCCAAAGGTGGCAACCCATGACCATGAACATAACTCCAATATGATCAAAACCATGTTATATATCTCATAGAAATGGCAACCCCACACCAAATGTCTAACTTGGATGTCATCGAAGCAATATCCCATCGCAAACCAAGATGAGCTCATCTTCCAAGAGAGGTCTATCAAGGTAGCATGAATATAAGAGGATGTAATGGAGGAGGCTATTGTAGCCAACAATGAGGCCACCACTATGATCATGGAGTTATGAACTCAACTCCACACATGAAAGAAATGTAGAAGGAGGAAGTAGTAAAGGAGCTCCAAGAAGTAAGGACTCAAGCATTAGAGCTAACATACATCCTAGAAGAGGAAAGAAAGTGTGATTTCACCCTACAAGCTCAAGCCATAGTTGCCAATCAAGTAAAGGCCTAGTGGAACTCACTTTTAGAGGCTCGGATAATACCATCTATGATCTCTATCTACTTAGCCATAACTATTATAATGCTTTCTACTGCCCTGATTATAGTTTTATCCCCTCTTTTAACCTTCAGATAGATAGATTCTTTAACTTTCTAACCAATATCTTCTATCTTAAATAGCCCACAATCTCCTACCATTCATTTGTACCTAAATTGAATGAATTTCCCAAGTTGGCATTGTAACCACGGTGAATCTTTTATCTTCCTTTCCTTCTTCTCAAGACATCTTCCACTATCCCTCAAGATTGCCTCCTTCCTCTCGTTTTCTATGTAAAGTAGGAATGGATCCACTAGCCATGTGGAAAACTCTACTTTTGTGTGTTACTCCTCCCTTCTAAGTCCTAGAGGAATGAATAATGTGACAAAACATGGATCTTGAGCATGGCTACAGCTATGGAGGTTTGAATGTATTGATTAGAACCATGACAATGTAGGTAACTGACACTAATTGTTACTCGATTGAATTAGGTTCCAAGATAGAATACTTGGACTCATAAACACAATCCTGAGTAGGACATGACAGAGACTCACAGTGAAGTACAAAGTACAAAATAACATTATATGAAAAGTGAACCAAGTACATGTCTTTATAGCTTCTCAACTTCTCCACTCTCCTCACTATGCATATGGGATTCAGGATAGCTCTTCTTGGAGCATACATCATTTGTCTATTTCTCAACACCCCCCCTCAAATGATGAGTCTCTACCCTTGCTGGCTTTTGCCCCCCTGCATGTGTACATAGACCAGGAGACTAGCTCTTTGGCAGCCTAGTCAAGTTAAGGCTTGAAACTTTACATCCTGGTAGGGTTTTTAAATCCACTATGCAAACCAAACTCCTTAGAACAATCTATCAAGGTTGTTGATGGTAGTGGAAGTATCTTTTTCTTTTTCTTCATTCATGAATTGACCTTGGTAGTGGTCATTTTGTATATGCTGTGCTCTTTTCTTGTGAAAACACTCACTGGCAATATGGCCAGTCTTACCACAATAATGATATTGCATCCGACTTTTGTTGTTGGTGTTCAATCCTCGACCTCTTCCTTTGGGTCCAGTAGCTCCTTTGGTGTATAGGAGATTTTCCATTGAGCTCGTCTCTTTTACATCTTTGCTTTTAAATTCACTTTCTCCATCAAGCAGTGAGTGCTCAATATCTTTGAGTGAGAGACTGGGAACATAGAGTGGACACAAGGTTCTCATATGGATCCTTGTTTACACTTGCAAGCAATATGGCTATTGCTTCATCTTCATCAATATTCTTCTTAAGAGTTGCAAGCTGGGTTTTCAGGCTCTTGAACTTGTTAATGTGTATGGTCATAGAAGCACTGTCTTTGATATCTAGTTTATAAAACTGCATGAGTAATTTTACATTTGAGTTCTTTGCTTGGGTACCAAACATTCTGTCAAGTTCCTCCCAAGCGGTTCTAGCATTTCTAATGCCAGATATATGATGTAGCACATCATCACTTAGTCCCCAGACAATGATGCCTAATGCCTTGTTATTCATTTCCTTCCATTCTTTGGTTTTGAGATGGTCTTCTTCAACAAATCTGTCTTCATCATCTTTCCCCTTGCTATCTGCATCATCTTTAAACAAGTCCCACAAGTCCTTTCGCATCAGGTGATACATGGTCTTCTCCTTCCAGGCATGAAATCCTTCACCATTGAATTTAGCTATTTGCTCCGGCTTTGCCATGTTGCTAAACTTCAGTTAACCAGCAAAAGATTGTATATTAACGTGTCAAGAGACATAAGAGAACCAGTGTCAAATTGACACTAGTTGAGTATTAATGGATACTAGTCGGTACTTGATTTGCTTTCTCTCACGAACTTCGTGGATGGCTTCTGAGCTTCCTCAGGTACTTCCAAAACTGTAATGAACTTTAGAGAGTATTGCTTAGTGATTAAAATCACTGTTGATGACTTCAATGAGAAGAAACTATGAAAAAATGTCGAATTTTGAAGCTTTGGCTATGGCTTCTTGGATTAGGGTTTAGACATAGGTCTGGTTTTTTACTAATTTCATGAGCTACAGTGGATCATTTCCAAATTTTTTTAAATGGAAATGTAGCTCTCTTCAAGCTCTACAAAAGTCCTATGGTGATTGCAAGAATTGCGTTGTGTACCATGAGCACAACTGTACGAATCGTCACACTATTGTAGACTATGCTGTTTCTGAAGATCACACAATGCCGCCTTTTGGGAGGACCAATGTTGAGGTTCAACGTGAAAGGGAGAAGCATCCAGAGTTAGAGAAGTTGGACACAGAATAAAACTTTTGAAGATATGGCATGTAGTGTGAGATCCAGAAGCTCAAAGGTGACAGGGTTTGGCTGGCTATGGTAGACAGAAGTAGAGAGTGTGAAGATGAAGTAGGAGATGACTCAAATATTGGAACTGAGTTGGTGAGAGACTGTAATGGACTGAGAGAGTAGTGAGAAAAGCTAGACCATGCCCACCATGGCTCTGATACCATGTGAAAAAACATGGATCTTGAGCATGGCTATAGCTATGGAGGTTTGAATGTATTGACTAGAACCATGACAATGTAGGTAACTGACACTAACTGTTACTTGGTTGAATTAGTTCCAAGATAGAATACTTGGACTCATAATCACAATCCCAAGTAGGACATGATAGAGACTCACAGTGAAATACAAAGTACAAAATAGCATTATATGAAAAGTGAACCAAGTACATGTCTTTATAGCTTTTCAACTTCTCCACTCTCCTCACTGTGCATATGGGATTCAGGATAGCGCTTCTTGGAGCATACATCATTTATCTATTTCTCAACAAATAAGATGCTATTTACCACCTAATCTCATCTATTCCTCCTAGCAACTTCACTTATTGCTACCTCCCTATCTGTGACAACCTCCTAAGCTTAAAATTCCTCCCCAAACCTCAATCGGTCTTTCCTTAGCTTTAATCTTCCTAGTTGCATTATAAAAAAAGAGAGTATAAAATATATTTGAAAAATAGAGAGAGAAAAATAGGAAGTAAAATTTTAAAAAGTGAGCAAACTCTTTATCCCTTCAAATTGTGCACATCCTCATTGCACCTACCTTAGGTTGGTGATGCTTGATGGCCTCAATGATTTTGCTCCTTCACTAAATAGAGCCCTTTGCTCTGCTATCACTCTAGGGCACATTAAGGACATGATATGACACCAAGCTTGCCTAAAAGACCTAACTCCTTGGATTCGTTACACAAAAATTACTTATTAATTGTGTTCTCAAGGGAAGTGCGTGCGAGAAATGAGCTTTTTTGGGCAACCTCCATTTCTTATTCCACATAGTCCACTTATTCCTCCTCTTCTCCTGGGCATATATTAAGCACCACTATTCCCCCCATTGCCACCACCATCTCCTCCACCACCACCACCACCACCACCCCGTTGTAACTACCACCTCCAGGACTTCCACCACCACTATCCCCACCCATGTTTCTTCCCCCATGTTAAGTACCTCAAGTATAGGTGTCTCTCTCTCTCTCTCTCTCTCTCTCTCTCTCTCTCTCTCTCTCTCTCTCGCTCTCTCTCCTAGTCCCATGTAGCAATCTATCTTTCTCAATCAAAAACTTCTCACTTTCTCCCTCTCTTACACTCACCCTCTCTCTCACTTGATCTCTCCTCTCTCTCTCTCTCTCTCTCTCTCTCTCTTTCTCTCTCTCCTTGTGTCACTCACAAAGACACACACACACACACACACACACACACTCTCTCTCTCTCTCTCTCTCTTCCTCTCCTTTCCTCCTCAATCTCTCTCTCTCTATCTATCTATCTCTCTCTTTCTCTCTCTCCTTGTGTCACTCACAAAGACACACACACACACACACACACACACACACACACACACACACACACTCTCTCTCTCTCTCTCTCTCTCTCTCTCTCTCTCTCTCTCTCTCTCTCTCTCTCTTCCTCTCCTTTCCTCCTCAATCTCTCTCTCTCTATCTATCTCTCTCTCTCTCTCTCTCTCTATATATATATATATATATATATATATATATATATATATATATATATATATATATATATATATATATATATATATATATATATATATATATATCTCACAATTAGCAACTTCTCTCTTTCTCCCCCTCTTAATTTTGCAAGGGTCAAGGGTTTGCATGAGATCTATGGTCTTAGACACTTTGAGTAGTTAACATAAGGACAAAAAGAATATCACATTGTTACTCCTACATGCATATATACATTCACATACCTCTCTCTTTTATGTGCGTGATTTGCTATTACATCTTGATATATCATCATTTCCATTGCGCACATATAAGTGAAACTATGTCGCACATGTTTTCACTACATTCAATTGAGCATTATTGTGTGGACTTACTACAAGAGGATATGATATCAAATAGTTTGTTACACTTATTGTAATAACGTGCGATATCTGTTGTTTTCAAATTATTCAAATAGTTAATATCGAGACAACAATATTACCTCATTGTTACTCAATCCACTATGCATATATACATTCACATGCGTGGATGTATCTACATTCAATTCTTCCCTAGATATTTGCACATGCTTTATTTACACATCTTATAATACTACAATTGAGGGAAGGTCTGTACACAATCTCCTTCACTTGCACATTTCTCTCTCTTTCTACTCTTCTCTCTCATCCTCATTTCACTGCACTTCTAAATCAACACAATCAAATAATTTTGAAAGTACATATTCATCATATCAATCAAGTTCCATTGTTGGAGGGTGGAATGGGTGATCCCTAAACAAAGTCTAGGAGATTGAACCATGGAAGCACACTAGCTCGATCAAGTAGGGAAGCATGTGCTCCAGGAGGATTGTCTCCATGGGGTTTCCCTCAAATGGGGGGTAGGCATATAAAGGCATTGGGTTGGTTCCTCTGCATCTTCTCCATTCTATCGTCCACAAATAGTGTTGTTGTTGGGGGGGTTGAAGTGTAGCCAATCAATGCCATCAAAACATTTGAAGAAAAGGGGCTTTGTGTAACTCCTCCTAGAAGAAGTGGTTGTGGGAGTTGCTCTGCACTTGCCTTGTCCCCATATTGAAAAAGGTTGGTACTTGCTTTGATGACTTCACACATTCACTTCTAACCAGTTGGAGTAGCTTGCTTAAGTTGTCTTCCTTCATTGAGCTCCAAATGGCAATGTCAAACAATATGGATATTTCCTTCAAGGACTTTGCAAGCCTTGTTTGCAAAATCACCCAATACTTGCCCACTTCCAGGGGCTTCACCAATAACAATCCCTTCTACTTTGGCGGCCTATGTAGAAGCCCTCCATTCACATCAAACACAATTAATTTTTGGGTTGGGATGTAGTTGAATATGCACAGATGGAAAGGTGAGCACCCATGTATTGGTATGATAAAAAAGAGCACTCCATTACAGTCAAATGTTATACAAGTTTATGTAAATGTGTTACCTTTGCTCTTAGAAATCTTCCATCTTTGGCAAAGTGATATAGATATGCAATTTGTCTATTGGAATTTAGTGCTATTGATGTAAGGTCACCACATCTTGCATTACAATCTAAAATCGTGCCTCCTTATTTTGCGTATGTTTGCAAGAACAAGCTCCAAAAAGCCTTGCCACGTTGCATGCCAGTTATAGTATGTGGTATTCATATAAGGGATTAGGAATCTACTAGATATCTACAAAAAATCTCTATAGTGGTTTAACAACATTGGATCTTATACTAACCTCTCACTAGGGATCCTGATGTATCTCACACCCACTCATTCATAGTAATGTTATCTTTTGTGAACTCCAAAGGAATAATTCCATTATAAGCAACATTCAAATGCATGTACGCTAGAATATATATCACATATACTTGCATTTAAAGCATAAAATACTAATTTTAGCAATTGCACTCATTGAATGGAGCTAGCAAGTGTAATACGCAAACAGTATCCAGGATGACTATATCATGATTTTAAAATTCTCACCTCTCTACCTCTAATGACATAGACATGTGTCCCGCAATGACAACCTGTGCCATGCATAAGGCCCAATACTTCTACCTTGACTTCATCCGTTGGTATCCATCCTCCACAACTTTCTCAACGAGCTATACCACAGAGTGTGTTGTGGCAAGGAAAAGTAACATCATCGTATCCTTGAGTACAAAATTATCCAAATGTATGGCATCGATTGACTCTACCTTAGTATGGGAGTTCCATGACATAATTCCATCCCCTAATCCATGCATGACACTATCTTTAGGGAGATGAACCACTATGATATCTTATGTTGCGTTTGTGGTTTCTTTGTCAACCTCGACTATCTTGTGTTGGTTGACCTCCTCCAACACCTCTGCCGATTGGGAGAATGTCTCACTTGGCTGATCACTTTGTAATGCATATCCTGTCTCAAATGGATCGCAAAGAACAATACACCACTCTACCTTTGCCATCGTAGTGGCATAGGAGATAACGACTTGCAAGGGGTCTTCCATGCAGCTTTCAATATAGACATCTACATATTGACTCTGCGATTAGCAATATATTCTTCTTACTAAATGTTACTATAGGTAATATTCTTGAAACATGTTTGTTTACTTGTGTGTGTGGATGGCACATCGTTCACCATTGTAGGTTTGTGAGAGATAGTGCCTTGCAAGGGGGACTTCCATGTGACTTTTAGTATGGCCCTTTGCACGATGACCTCACAATTAGCAACATATTTTTCTTTCAAAATATTACTATAGATAATATTCTTGAGGCACGTTAGTTCACCTTTGTTTGCTAGCACACCTCCACCATTGTAGGTTCATAATCTTGAATTGTATCCCCCTTTGCAAAAAGACAGACCATTCTTATTAACATTGTATTATGGAAAAGAAAAACTACAAGTCACGCTTGTTTATTGATAGTTGCCATGTCCCGTGGCATGGCTAGTCTATGTTCTTGCATTCTTTCCTTTCCTACAGAAGGAGGCACATCACTATTAATATTGTATAATGATAGAATGTTTTTAAGCTCTCACGTTATTTGATCACGGAATGTGAAATTCATAATCATCATTTCTTTGCCTCTTTGCATATGGGCCACATCTGCTGTCATTGTGAATCCAAGACCTTCAATTCTTTCACCATTTGCACAATACAAAAAATTCTTGTTGTTTACTTCAGTGATGATAAACAATGGTTGCATGCCTTTACATCATGAGTTTTTTGCATAAGCAAGCTTACCATTTCGGTGCTCTATAACACGTGTATTAGTGGGATGCGATGCTTGCCCTCGATTATTGCCTCACTGCTTTTCATCGTTGTTGTGCATCTCTCTATAATGGTGTGTAAGGTAAGCCTCTCCATTGCAAGATCTTGAAGAACTTGCTCTATCCTTTTATCCATGCCAATGACACAGACCTCCTCGGTGGTGCTTTCCACGACAAATCAAGTCCATTGGAAACTTATCAAGGGATGGAACAATACAGATCCCTTGGAACAATATGGATGAACATATAATAAATGGAAAACTTGGAACTTTTAGTTGTTTTACATCTATTGCTTGAGTGCTTTGTTTGTTGCATCACTGGGATTGTGATTTTCTCTCCAATGGTATCAATCAAGGGACCTACATAGTCTGGCGGTTACGGTTCATGTTTAGTGAAATATTTTCATTATAGGAATACAAGAGATGTCTAGGCTATAGTGCTTCAAAACATCAAACCTTTGGGGTGTGGAGAAACCAAATTAATTGATGATGAGGGCCGATCTTTGCTTGGCCTTTCTTTGACGATATTAGGTGTGTGCTTGCTCTTATGTTTTCTTTTTTTGACAACTGTACTACTAGTATCAGTTTCCTATAAACCAATCATAGTCTCTTTATTAGGAGACATCAAAGTGCAATATATTCCTAAGAATGTAACTCATTTTACTTATCATGCCTCTTGAACCTTATGTCTCTTACATTTGTTTTTTCCTTGAGTATTTATGGTACAAACCTTTCTCATTGGAGGGGTATTCAACTTTTGAGTAGTTGAGGAAGATAGGGCATCTTTGATATACATCCTCATCCCACTCTTGGTTTATTTTGGTAATCCTCATACATGCATTGATCATTGTGCAAGTCCACCCAGTCCCCTTGCATTCTCTCGGCAAAGTTTGTATAGCCCCTCTCTCCATTTGCCCATATATGAACCTAACAATCAAAGTCACCCCATTACATTTTTAGAATGGATTGGCAAGATAGCATTGCAAACATGCTATAAGAGAAGGATATTGTGAATTACTTATACAAAAGCCTCCATACTACCAAATTTAATGACTTCTGTGACTCTATATTTTCATTCAGCTTGAAATCATGAAAGATGGTGTGAAACATTTGTTCATTATATTTTCTCTTTATCTATTGCATGTATTGGAAGAACAAATTGTGTTCCACTTGAATGCTACAATTTTCCTCCCAACTCAAGAGTACTCTCCTTCTTCCGTCTTGCAACATGGCCCAAAAGGTCTCTTGTCTCACCCAACTTTGAAATGGTGCATTTCCATATGCTAAAATATAAGTCATGTCATTCAATACTAATTCGTCATGGACTTACGATGCAATAATATAGTCATAACAAGAATAACCTACATTCAAGCATGCCCATCATTCAAATTTTCTTGTCAGAACTCTCCACAGCCTTTAATATCCTTATGCGATTTGCCTCATTTAGCTTTGAGGAAACCAATGTGTATACTCTCTCCTCATTCAAAACAACCCCTGGGTCTTGAAGCTCCACTTCAAACATTGTTATTGTAGACCAATGTAGTTTGAGTACATATCAACTGCAAGTACACAAAGGTAGCAACTTACTGATACCACTTCTCTTAAAGGTTGGGGTCTATAACTCTTAGGAAATGTCAAGTTTTCTTGACAAGATTTTCATTAATACCGTAATATGCCTCGTCCCACTTGGTTCTAAACTTAGAGCTAGAGAGTCGTGTCTATTTCTATTTGATTGGCCGCATCGCTGTATCATACTCGTCCTGCACTTAGTAATTAAGGGCAATGTCATTGCATTGGAAAAAAATGTATCAGGGTGAAATGAATAGTTAAGTTAGCTTGAAGAACTACATACCTTTCAGATGACGTGGGCAAGTGCAATCAATGGTGCCTTGTACTATACAGGAATGGGAGATGACTTTTTGTGTGCTTGCACCCATGCCTTTGCATCATTAGTTAACTTGTCAAAAATAGTTGTGTGGTTAGCCCTGCCTTAGCATCCTTGCTTCGCGAACAATGTCTAGATACAAGATATGGAAAACCCCCTTTTGTGCTAGCTTGTGTACATTCTACATCAGGGTCTCATGCATATTTCTTCATCTACATGACCTTTAGCACACAAATTCATTCCAAGCATATGAGAAAATGGTCCATTACATACATGTTTGTATGAGATATAGCTGACAAAATCTCCCCTTTGCCACTCTTGTCACTTTCACAAGGCGACAATCAATGCACACATGTTGCCTTGTGTTATGTGAAAATACTGTTGCAAATAATCAATTATGTTAAGAATGGCATGAACAAAAAATACATTGGAAAATGTTAAGGTCCTACAGGTTAGGGCCACTCACATGTGTGTATCTCATTCATCCATGCTGTGAGCTGATGGTTACCATCCCAAACATAAAACATGCAATTTGACAAAAAGGCCCAATTGGTGCCACTGATTTTTGCCTCAAAGTCCTCATGCTTCTTTAGCCAATGGGGGTCCCACTTGTTTCTAATTGTATCATCAACCTCCTTGCACTAGTGCCTTGGAGTCTCTAATGATACTACGAATATATCCATCCTTGTAACGTACCCATTGTTGAAAAAGGTCTTTAAGAGTTGTTTGTACCTTGATGTGACTTATCTTATTGTATGCATGGAGACCAAATGACATAATGGGATGGGTGGCAAAGGGATGGATGTTCGCATCTGTATGAAATGATGAAGTAATACCCACATCAATGTAAAGAATTAAAAACCATAATCAATATCATGTCACCATCTCTTATAAGCACTTAATGTCAACATTTTTAACTGGTCTTCGATGTAAGCTTGCACAATATATTTATCGCAAGTGACTATGAGAGAAGTCTTGCCAAGTCGTATTCCCATCCTTTGTCATGTGCTCCTTTTTAGTTCTTTGTATTCACTTCTTCTTGCTTTGGATGTAGCCATACCCTTGTTGTGCACTAAAGGACTTTGGTGGTCATCGCTCTCCTCGTCAGTATCGCTCTTTGATACCACCAACTTTCTCTTGCCCTTCCTCATCTGTGTCATCGAGAAGCATGTCCACCTTCTCTTGATGTCACTCCTTCCCTACATGCAAGTGCAATGACTGCATGCAGCTTGACGGATGTCAATGATTGCATTTGTATTGCTCTCCCCCTCACTCTTGGTTGGAGACTCCCCCCTTGCGATTGCATGTTGCTAGTGATAACAACCTTTCATGATCTAGGTCATGGAGGCAAGTTAGAGTCCTCAAGAGACTCATTCGATCGTCACTCTCTTTCTTGCAAACAGTGATCCAAAATAAGGTAAGAGGGGGAGATAAATCGGCCATAACAAAAATCAAGAGAGGGGTTGCTTATTGTTTGTTCCATTGGCCATTGCACAATTGTGTTTTTCTCAAAGTCAATCTCAGTATTGTCTATGCCACGGGCCTTCACACCTCTCGGATGCATGATGGTGACAAGAATTCCCACTCGTCTAGGGAGCAAGCTCGGCGAGGGGAACGTCTGATGGCCTAAACCTTCTCCTATGGTTTCATCACCTTCGAAAAGGGTGGCATGATATTGTCTTTTGAAATCTAGTCTAGCCATGATGGAGTTGTATATATTTACTCCTTGCATATGTATTGCTTCCTTGATTTCCTACCATCAAATGTCAATTGTGATATACGTAAACATAGTAGCCAAGTAGGAACAAATCCAAGTACAATGTGGTATTTTGACTTTCCTGACTTCCCATACATTAAATTTGAAGAGCTTAGCCTATCAAAAATAGTGTCTAAATAAAATAATCTATATCCAGTACCTCCACACCTTTCGAGATCAATATGGTTGTGAATATCTCAACACAAAAAATGCCATATGTATGACCATAATGGCTAGATACATCTAGTTCAAACTAAACATGTTTAATGACTTAGGCAAGTCAAGACTTGACTTGGAAAACATAAGGTATAGGAAAAAAAAGCTTAAGAAGAAGGAAACGATGACTAGAATGCGCCCTCCTCCCCCTTTTTGTCATAAATCCATCGCCATCCTCCTCTCCTCCCTAAAATTGGAAAATTGAAAGACAAAAAAGAAGCATGAGATCTCCCTTCCCTGTCTCAACAAAAGACTTCAACCATCTCCCCCTTTTCTTAGTTCGACAAGAGGCTCAAATTGAAGGAAGATCACCTGAAAATAGAATGGCAAGTACTGGAATTACAAACGAAACTGCAAATACCAACAACAACCAAACGTTGTCGTAAATCCCTAGGTGCCATATTTGATTATTATTTTAAATATTACATACGACAAATAAATCATCATTCCATGAACTAGCAAAGAAAAATTGCTTCCATGATAATAGTAAGAGTAGAATTTTACATATAGTCTCATGCGTAGAAAAATTATTGAAAAGAATTCTTTTACCTTCATAATTACAAATTCAAAAAAGGACTAATTTGGATTACACAAGATTTATTATTAATAGGTCACATGAAAATTACTACACTACTTATGATTTTATTGCATTAAGTAGGATTTACTAAGAACTAGATTGAGGGACTATGATTTTTGCAATAAGAAATACTTAAGTAGTTACAATTTTGAATCTGATTTGTACCAAATTGATGGAACCTTCAATCAATAATTTTTGGATCTAGTGAGTTAATCATGAGATGGAATTATTAGAATACATTTTGTAATAAAATATTTAAAGGTTTTGGATCTAGTGAGTTATCACTAGACAAGGACCAACAAAATTCTGTAAAAAAGAAAAGAAAAAGATCATCACGAAAGTTTTTGCTTATAAAATCCCTTTAGTAATCTTGGAAGGTGAGATTTAGGGTATGAAGATACAAGATGATCTGGAGAAGGTGAGATTTCTAACTACCATATATTTTTATGCAATGAAACTTGATGGTAGGGTGCGTCGGCAGCTGCCTTGTTCGAAGTCTGGCGTTTGGCCCCAGACGCCAGACTTCGGACAGGGTAGCTGTAGGCATCATTTTTGGCCAAGATTTCATTGGTGGACTCCGGGGGACCCGACACACCCTACCATCAAGTTTCATCACTTTTTGATAACTCTAAGTTAGTCATTAAATATATTGTTTGATTTAACTTTGTCATTCAGGACATACTGTATATAGGTGACTTTGCATCAAGGCAAGGAGGAGCTTGACATGCGGATCGATGCAAGGATTCAGCTCTTAAGGAGTATATCGGTAACATTGTTACATATTTGGTGGTCTTCCATAAGAAGTGCTCACCAGGAGGGCAAGAAATAATCATGAAAATTCGAGCTTTGACCAAGTTTGGACCTTTTCAAGCGATACCTGTGACATCTAGCTTGGAGAAGGTGGTGCTAATCAAGTGGTCAAAGCTTCTTTATCTGTTTGATCAAACGCTGGGTGGAGCTATGTGTGTGCTTGCGACATTAGGTGACCTCGCTAAAGTGTTGGATTTGCTTCTCTTGGAGAAAAAGCTGAAGGGGGAGAGCATCATTTTTGAAGCAAAGAAGGAACTTATATTTTCATCGGAAGCTGGCCCCTCCTCTCCACCAAAGAAAAAGCCAAGGAACAATTGAGAGTTCTTATTGGCTATCAGCTTTTTGTATCTACCATCATTAACAACCATCACATGTATTTTTCTTGATGAATATAAGATACTTTACTTTGTCCCTATAAATAAATATTTATTAAATAAATGTGTGGTTCGTATAAGTGCGACGATAATGTGTGATACATGAATGATGCATTCACATACGTTAACATAATTCAATGCGTAGTACTACACTTGCGATTGTGTAAGTATGACGATAAGGTGTGGTATGTGAATGACGCATCCGCATATATTAACATAATTCAATGCATAGTACTATACTTGCGATTGTGCATAAGCAATAATGTAACTTGTATCCATACGTATTACTACTTTTGATGCGTTCGTACGTTAAATAAAAATTAAGAGTCATGCGTTTCAAGAAACAAAACAAAACAACTTTACTCAATTATTTGAATTCAGTACACATCGCATGAGATATTATTTATATATAAATAAATATTCCAATGTGGCAGAGTATACGAAATTTTTTGGGCTTCCAAGATGTTATGGAGCTGTAACACTCATTACAAACCTTGCATCATTAATCTAGTAAACTATGGCAGGGTCCCCTTGCCATGTCAAAGCCGAATGATAAAGTTCATGTCTTTGTCTGTGATTCTAACACGCTTTGCATGGATGGCTGCAAGCTGTGTATCATCGAACAAGTCGATGAGAAATCCCTCTGCAAGGGTTTGTAGGGCCTCCATGGCTACAACAGTCCACCTTCCTACTGGTGGGCCATCCCACACTCGTGCCCAAAATCTTCCCATCCCTTTCACCTCCAAGTCTTGCATGACTTCTCGAACAACTTTATGAAAAGAACTTTTCGGGATGAGAAGCTCGTATCCGCGTTGGATTCTCCTTATCTCTCGAAGGGTGACAGTGCCCGATTTCCATCTCCTCTTCTTCTGTGGTGGTCCTTGTGCTCTACGGGGAGCACCTGTCGCTGCATTAGAGGAGGCTCCATCTTGTGCTCCAGGTGGCGGGCCTTGGCGTGATGTCTTTCTGGGGCCAAAACGGCGACATGCTTGCCTTGGTCCATGCCATGCAAGCTCAAGGAGGGCAAGAGGAGAAGAGACAAAGGTTGGAGATGTGAAAATGGAGGAAGCAAAGAAATCAAGATGTGAAAACGAGAAGAAGAATGAACCTTTAACCCATTTAAACCCCAAAACTGGGTTAATGGAGCTTCATACGCACTGTCCATCATGTAATCGTAAATCCATAACCTTGTATTGGAATGCGATGAAACTTCACATGCGCACTCGTTAGGTGGCCAAGAGTCCAAATTTATTTATTTTTGAAAAAAAAGTGCATGCAGACCCCTGGGTCCGAAGTCTGGCGTCTGGAGCCACTTTCATGGAGGAAAGTGGCTCCAGAAATTTTAAATCATATTTTAAGGGTGCATACAATAGTTTTGCATCGGGATATAGTCATATGTCCAATGCATGAGGATAATACTATGCCAAAAAAGATAACATTGCAAACTGTGTTCATTCCATTGGAACGAATGCACTCTTCACTACTTGAAGATTTCTTACAAGTTGGAAGTCCTTGGGAGTTACAGTGATGCGCTTTGCATGTATTGCACAACGTTGAGCATTAGTCATCAAGTCAACTAAAAAGGCCTCTGCAGCACACTGTAGAGCATGAAGACATTCTTTTGTGAAACGATCAGGTCTATCCTGACCTTGTGCCAAAAACCACCTCCTGATTTCTGTGCGGTAGAGGTCTTGCACAATCTCGCGAACAAGTCTTGAGAAGCTTGTCGGAATGATGAGATCAAAAGAGCGTTGATACCTTCTAATTTCTCTCAAGGACACTGTATCTGGCTTTCACTTGCGTTTCTTATGGGGATGCTGAGGAGGACCCTTGTGAGGGCGACTTGAGAAAGGTGGATTAGGTTGAGAAGGAGGTGCTTTTGAGCTAGTAGATGCTCCAAGGGGCTGAACACGATATGGGGCTCTGAGCGGAAGCTTATTTGCAACTACCTTAGACCTAGCCATCTTTCCTGCACAAGAGATGCGAGAATTCAATGAATAAGATAGAAAGTGAAACCCTCTTTTATATAACCCTAAACTATGAGACTCATTCACATAGATGCACACTCTCTCTTTCTCTCTTAAACTATGAATTGCATTCACACTGACTCACATTGTTCATCTTACTATCTTAGCTCTTTTCGAACCCATTTGCTACCTTGTCGAAGCCTTGTTTCTAGCCACTTGGCATGGTTTTCTTTGGCACTTGAGGCTTCATAACGCAGTCTTTTAGTGACACGATGTGATTCCATCATATCTGCAGCTGATTCATCAGCACTTTCATTTGCTCTCTTTTTCTTCATCCGCTACTATAATCCTATACCACCAAGATAGCAATTGGATCATTGGATTGCTACCATTCACCCCTCCACCATGATCAGTTTTTCTTTGGTATGCACCACGTGCTATCCAATGTGAATTTTCCATACCTTGCATGGACCAAATTCCGATGCTTCCCTTTTGTGCAAAGTATGGCCCATGTGCCTCAAGGATATGCTACAAAGACACATATCACACATGAGTAAAACTATGCTCAATAGTTTATACAATTCATACAATTTTAAAATATTAACTTAGTACGCACCATGTAATGTGTGATAGAGCTTTTGCCCCATGCTTCCACCATGTTTCCGTAGAAGCTATGCACAACATTGATAAATTCTTGCTTATCTTCATTGTTAAACACCATCTTGCGAAGTAAGGGATCCAATTTGTTAAGACTTATCCAAACCTTAGCTTTGGCCAATCTTGTTTTTCCTCCATTACTTCGATCATAAACTGCAAAATGTAACCTTTTCCACCCATCGTAGTTCTGCGGCCTACGAACCATGACATTCCCTTCCTCATTGATGGGTACTGAGAGAAACTTCCTAGCCTTTGCTCCTGAAAAGCAAGGCTTTTTTGGCAAGTTGCCAGATTTTCCCGATCTCTTCTCATATTTTTCAATCGTCACTTGATGCTTGTGTAGCCCAATTTCTGATAGCACTTGCTCCACATTCCTACACGTTGCAATGGCTTCTTTTTCTGGTTGCATCTGTAAGCAAAGCAAATGTACTCATATACAAGTTTCTCCATGATTCTGACAAAAGCATGCAATGAAAAAATGTGAATACGATCCAAGGGAATGTTGAAGATGGGCTTCCAAGTGGGATCTTCTCTATTGTGCGTTGGTGTAGTACTTGTCACCTTTTGCCAGTTCTTCTTTCCGTCCTTTCCTTCCACCCTCTCTGTCAAGCAATATAGGCATGGATTCTTTGTATTTGCACCATTGGAGATTCCATACATGCATTTAAAATTTTCAAGTCTCCTGCAAGATGCCATTCAACCAAGTATTGACCATACCCTTCAACCGAGAGCATCTCACCATGTTCCTGACGATTGATGATTCTTGGAATGCTTGTGTGCATAAAGAATAGCTGCAACACCTCAAATGTTTCCTTAGGAACTTCAAATGCAGCGAGCCACCAAACGTGGCACTTAGATTGAACACTAAAGTTCCCTGGGTTATTCTTGTCAAATTGTAAAGCTCTATTAATCAGAGTTACACTAACTCTTTCAAGCTTTACTCCTTTGATGACCTCACTTTCATCTAATTTTATAACAAACTGCAATTTACCATTACATTCCTCAACAGACATATTGTAGTACATTACCATTGTCGACTGCACCTTGTTCAAATCTAAATAGTAATTATTGAGTTCGGTGAACTTTACCTCATATGCATTTTTGGTCCCAACCTTTAGTGTTTCCACACATTGAACATGCATGGGATCTCCTATCAACTCCAAAACCTTTGTATTAAGTTGCCATCGGGCCTCTATTAACTTTGAAGGTTGAGGAAGAGGTACAATTCTATTTCTCTTCAGCACATGACCAAACCCAGCCTTCACACCTTTGAATATCTTTGAGTAAGTCGTTGTGCTAATGCTGGCCCTGTCACAAATAGATTGTGCATCCACAGCTGAGGACTCATTTGACACATCTTTTAATGTGCACTCAATCACCTTTTCCTTCACAGCCTTAAACTTACGATTGCTCAAAGCGTTTTCCAGTGTACTTGGCTTCAACAATCTACTAATACATGATCCAACCTCGCCCTCACCTAGGTTCTCTTTCTGAGCCATCTTACATGCTTTGATACATTGCTTCCATTGGCCACTATTCACAATTAACTCATTGATTGGCTTCTTCTTTCATTTGCGCTCCTGTGTTAGCTTGCTGTTGATCTTTTTCAAGTCTTCCAATTGTGTCTTTGTCTCCTCATGTGAGATACCAATGTCATGGATAGTGTCCTGCATTGAAATAATTTGATTGTTTTGTTGAATTATAGTGTCATTCAGTTGTATCACTTGTCCTATGAGCTGCTGTATATGAAGTTGATGTGCAGCGATCACATCATGGCAAATTTTTATGGTTGCCTAGCAAGTTGTAAATACTTTGAACGGCTGATCATTGAGCTGCCTAGTATAACCAAGTAACCCATTTTCACCCTCGCACATATACTTCAGTAAATTTGTGATTCCTGAGAAAGTTGGAGGTCTATTGTTTAAGGGGTCAATTGGGTAGATTCCCCCCATCAACACAAAAATCCACATGTTTTAATCCCATTTACCTGTAACTCTGCAAAACCTAAGGGTTGACATTGGTACGCTAGGTTCTAATGGGGCATATTCAATCTCTACCTCAATATGCAGCTCATTCTTTCCTATATTCATTTTACTATTAATAGAAATGGGGAGCCTACTTGGCTGTCACAAGAGGTAGAATGGAGATGCACAAAGAGGCACACAAAGATGCCAAGGAAAATGAGGGTATAAGTAATTCACTTTGTTAATGAAGGTTGCATAAACACAGAGAAGAGGTCACAATAGAGCCATGAGAGAGTATAGATATGGGGGGAAATAGCTCAGAGGGTAGGGATGCCCAAGAATTTTCGTATTTTAGATATTTCTATTTTGCCTCCAAAAACATCTCCAAAAAACACAAAATTTGACCAATTGGTTTTTTTTTGACCAAAAGCTAGGATATAAAAAATCCCCAAAATATCTTAAAAGAAACTTCCGAAATTTTATTTTCCTTGTTCTCAATTAAAAAATCAATTACCTCGTATCTACTAATCATTTTGCATTGAAAACGAAGCACCACACTCCCGTAACTAACTCCTTTTTGAATATAAAATTTGGTTGAAAAAGACTTCTTCAATGAGGAGAGAATGAATCTGAGTATATATTTGTAGATAATATAAAAAAGGCAAAATGAGATTGCAAAAGTGGAGAGAGAGGATGATTATTTTACTATTCTTCTCCCCTCTTTTCCTTGTTTTAAGGAGGAGAGAGGGGGGGGCTAAAAGGCCCATTTGTGAGTTCATTTTTTTTTCTAATGATTGGTTTTTTCGACAACAGCTTCAAAGAATAAATATTTCAACTTGAGAATTCCTAGTATTTTTCAAGAAAGAAAAGTACAAAGCTAGCTCTTAGGAGCCTTTACATTATCCTCCCCCTTCGAGATATTTCCTCTATAATGCAAAAATTTTCTTCTCTTGTAGCCAACTATTGATTTTATATCAGTTTGGTTTGCTGCCAATGCATAAGATGAGAGGGCCAGAAAGTATCTTGCTCTAGAAGTAGAGAAACGAGGACCATAACCAAAAATCCTAATTGCCGTAGGCTTCTCCAAAAATATCACATTGTGTGAATTGTACTGTCACCTAGAGAAACCAAGTAGTCTTGTAAGTGCCTTGATACATAGTATAGGCCATGTTGCTTCCTCTGAGAAGATGCTATGAAATACCAAGAAAACATGCAGATTAATCCTTGCTAAGTAATGGGCAAGTGCAACATCTTTCAATGAACTAATACCAACTCTTGTCCCTTTACCCTGTCCCAATAAGTTATTAAAATCTTCAATCTCCAACTGTAAACAAATATAAATGTCAAATGAATATTGAAATCAAACATATTAATGTATATCTTATAGAATTCGAGATAATAGTACCAATTGATTTTCATCATTCTCTAGCTTAGTTGGATTCCATATGTTAATTGATGATTGTGCCTCATTGGTATCTTCTAATTCTTTAACATATTGCGACTCTTCTCTTCCAAAATTGGAAATTCCAAGTTGGTCTTGAAGGCCATGGAACTCCTCTTCAGTAATCCCATACTCTTTATCAGCATTCTTTGCCTTACGAAAACAAAGAGAAAGAGCATCCCCTGCTTCAATAAACTTGTCGTCTATAATTTCGGTGTCAAGTTTAAGTAACTCTTCTTTCGATTCATTTTCGACGTCAACAATGCCATTTATAGCATCAGAAGCCTTTGCAATGATCGCTAAACAATAATCCTCCCTAAGATTGAAGAGCCTTTGGATGTCTACCAATAGTATGTATTCCTTGTCCTTGATAGGGAAAGTTGGAAGTGAAGCAACAATATAAAAAGAAGAGTCACATACAAGATCTGTATTTGCATGGTTTTCTTCAATAATGGTCTCAGCTTTGACTTGGGAAACATCTAGTTTGCCAGCAATATATGCTTCTTGCTTAGAGTCCAAACATTTCTTTGCATCCTTATCATTTGGCACCTCATCTAAAAGGCAGAAGCTGGAATATTTTGGACCCTCTAATTGTTGTTAATCAAATTTAATAGGATATTTAACAAGAGTATTCGCAATGAATGCAACTGTTTTTGACATTAGCCTGCATTTCCTAGAATGAGCAGAACAAAACAAATCTGAGGTACAAAACTGGTCAAGAGAATGATATGTACACTTTCTTGAAAACAAAGCCTTCTTTGAAGGTGAGCTCCCAATAGGTACGTGAACATATTCCTTTGCATCCTTTTCAACTACCAGAAATGAAAGACTTTCAAACTTAGCATACTCCTCTAGGAAAAACTTCTTGCATGAGTTCAATACATGGTCAATATCCTAGTTAGGGTTGAAAATATCCTTTGCAGTTCTGTAATAAGATAACTCCATGCCATTCTGAAGAAGAAAGTCCAGGAGTCTTTCTGATGGAGAAACCTCGGTGGTCTGAGACAATCCGAAAATCCTCAAGGGTGACTTGCCTTTGACTAGAGACTTCCTAGACATTCCCACACTTGCTGTGCTGAATAAGGGGAGGAAGTTGTGGGAGTTTCAGGGGAGAAGGCAACACAACCAAAAACCCTTGTTGACCCTGATGACAATCTTCTTCTTTTCTTATTAGGGGTTACCTGCTCTTGGGATCCTGCAACATCCTTAGGTTTAGACATGAGTGAAAGCACGATACAGCGTGAAAGTATGCACCTGACCTCACGAACAATGCCTCCTCGCTTCGTATTTGCAGATCTACGATACGGTGCGAAAGTGGACAAGTAACCTCAAGAACAATACCTCCTCGCTTTGTATTAAGGGGTGCATGAAATTGTGCAAATTGACATATGAAAAACAGAAAATGGACCTCAACTCTAGCTAGGCTTGATAATTTACTAAAAAAATCATAAATGTCTAATTACTTGTTTATATAGGCTGATAAGTATTTGCCATGTGAAAAGCCATGTAGACAACCACATGGATGGCCCACTGCACAAACCCTAGCCAATAAAATAGTGCCACGTGTTGCTTATCCCATAGGTATAAAAGATTGATGCCAGCTTACATGGCTCTCTTTTCGTATCCACGAGCGTGAATACACATCAACGTCGAGTTTAACGATTGTCGCATCGCCCTGTATTGGTCATTTGCAAATATGGCACAAGTAGGTGATTTTTGAACCTGCACTTCACTGCATTCGCGCTGTATCGATCATTTGCAAATACGGCGCGAGTAAGTTAATTTTGTGCGTGCTTCACTTGTTTCATGCAGTATCAGTCATCTGTAAACACGACACGAGTAGATTAATTTGGAACATCTGCTTCACTCCTTTTGTGCTGTATCGATCATTTACAAATACGGCGCGAGTAGCTTAATTTCGAACCCGCACTTCACTCCTATCGCGCCATATCTATTATGTGCAAATATGGTGCGGATAGCTTAATTTTGAACCCGCGCTTCACTCCTATTGTCCCGTATCAGTCATCTGCAAATATGGCATGAGTAGCTTGATTTCGAATCCACGCTTCACTCATATCGTGCCGTATCGGTCATCTGCAAATACGGTGCGAGTAGCTTGATTTTGAATCCACGCTTGATTTCAAATGTTTGTAGGACAATAGATTCAAAGATTCTCAAGATAGATAGGGCTAATATAAGTATCTTTCACATTCTTTTTTGAGCAACATGTCTTTCCGTTTTCATAGCAACTGCTACATTATCATCAAATTTTATAATCATTCCATTTCTTTATTTTAACTCCCTACAAGTACGAACTATCACTGCCCTAACAACTTTTGACTTTTTAAGATACATGTTGGGTACAATTTCCAACTTATTACAATTTTCCTTGCAGTGCCAAGATTACCTCGATTCAGACACATGGTGGATAAGAGAGAGATGTATTGAGTTAATTTTGGACAAGGCAATCACGCCAGCCGACCCCGACTCTCCTCCACTTAAATCCTTAACTAAGAGTAAGAGTAAGGCAAAATACAAGTCATCTGGAAAGACAAGTAAGGTAAGCTCCAAAAAGACAGAAATGCCAACACTTTCTCATCCATCTCCTCATCAGCCCCTTGAAGAGAAGAGGCCCCTTGTCCAAGGCAAATTCTTCAACCAACCAAAGAAAAAAACCCCTATAAGGAGATTAGATATCTTTTCAGAAAAAGACGAAGAAGTTACAAAGTTGAAAGAAGACAAATAGATGCAAATGAAGCAAGATCCTTATATATCTACACTTCAATTTTGTAACTCTTCATTCAATGAAAAGATTTTTGTCAAATGTAAATGTTATCAATGTTTTCATATTTATGGCTTGAAGCTTACAATTGTGGGAGGCAAGCAACTCATACAAGAGAAAGAGCGTTCAGCTCTTTTCCCAACTATTTTATTGTTTACTTTAAACTTATATTCTGGGGATGTACAATCTAGCATCTCCAAGGTATCCCTTACATCTTTAAGATTCCAATTGGAAGTGATATTTACCTCATTTTCTATAACTTGCACCTTAAGTTTGAAGGGCATGCAATCTGTATCAGAATCCAAGGAAATCTAGATGCCTAGTTTAAGTTTATATCTCCTATAATCAAAGCCCAAAGGAAGAGTTTGCTGTGCTATATTATAACACAGAGATAAGGATTGGGGGCATACAATACACCTCATGGTGTCACCCTTATGGTCAACCTCTCTAGATTTCCAAATCTTTCCTATAATGTTATCTAGTTCTGCGTCTGTAAAATTTCTACTTAACCAAGATACTTTTGTTCTTTGTAAGTTTGCTATTTTGAAGCAACCCACAAAGATACGTAAGGGGATAAACCATGACATGCATATTCTTCTTAAGATTCTTCTAGCTATCATGGACTTTTGAACATATTGACATATTTTGAACTTAAAACTATGCATGGTTGCATTATCAGGAACCTCCCAAAATTAGAGATGAGAGACTTGGCAATGGCAAATCCTTGATATCTCCACATATATCCTCTTTAGACGGAACCACATATTGTGCATAATATATAACAATTCTTCTCTTACTAAAAGAACCGACGGTTTCATTAGCATACATAATGTCTACAAATGCCTTATGAATCACATTGAAAGTTCCACTCAAACTCTCCACAGGTTGCCATTCAGTACTTGTTGATGGAAATATATCTACAACCAAGAATTTGATATTAATACTTGCTTAAATGAAAAAAAATATCACATGTTATCAACTTAATACTTACAATATGTCTGTCGGCAAACACGTTCGTTAGGAGACAAGTGCATATCCTTGGCCATGTAAACATGTTGCACTTTGACTAACCACCCTTCATGTGTAGTTTTGAAAGCAATGATACGCCCTTTCCAGTGATGTTTTATATCCTCTTCTTTTCTTATTTTGACCTTGTGAGAGCCTTTGCAAAAGGGCAACATGGTCACCCAATCGTTTATGCAAAATGTTTTGGGCTCCCAATTTATGTCTACTCCTTGGCTATAGACATTGCAGGAGTTTATTAAACGAGATGGGCACCTTTTGGATGCCATACTTAGATTCAGTTCACAGAGAAAAGCGCTCACTATGAAAGGAAAATGAGCAAAGAAAGAAGCTCACCGAGAAAGATGAATGAACAAAAAAAAAAACTGAAAAGACTAATGAAAATATATTGGGGGCACCAAAAGCTCCTGACTTTCAAAAAATTCATTATTAACTTCACAACATCTTTATCATAACTGATTTTGTTAGATTTTAAAAGTAAATAAGGACTTCGCGACTACCAAAACATGTCAGAGTTTGGAGATTTTGGCTAAAAGAGAGGAGAGAATCACGAAGTGGACTCTACTATCTCCAAAAAGGAGGAGACAAGAATACCATATTCTTGCATACATGGAAAACTCTCTTTGGCCCTTTCCCTAATCCTGTGATTAACAAAAGTGCATTTTTTGAAGCGTTTTTGGCCCTAATTATGACTGAACTAATTAAGTTATACCAAAAGATTATTGCTACTATCCACGGGGGATTCACTAGTAGTAATAAGGAGACATCACCTACGTGCAAGAAATATATGAAAATACCCCTTATCTACCCCCTATTTATGGGACCTTACCTTATAAAATATACATTTCTTCCCTTAAATAACCCCCTCCCTTACACTGACGTGGTACCATATGGTAAATCCTAGTGGACCCCTTGGGCTACTATCCTTTATCATATCATATCATGTATATACTACGTCATAATCAGGTTAAGCTAAACTAGCAAGGATCTAAATTGGGTGCTAGCTCTAACACCTAATAAAGAACTAGGTTGACATGCTTAGCCAAGTTTAGGTAATGGGATTGTGTATGGTTTTTTATATATGATATTAATCTTGCTGAATTGAATATGTTTTTAAACATATCTAAGCAAATTGAAATATCTCTTTTAGACAATATTACTTTCCTTTTATTGGTCAAGAACTAATAACTTTGTTAAAGTATACCAATAAAAGAAAAAGTACATAAAGTTGCTATACAAGTAGCATGTCGAGGAGAGTTAACACGTCTTTTTGTTGTTTTATAAAGATGTGAGAAGGTTCCATTCCCTCATACAATTGATATTTTAAAATTTGGAGTTTTAATGCAAGGTTTGCGATTCTCTAAAAGTGTATCGTAGTTCAAGTTTCTTGATGAACCTTTGAGGATCCTTTCTTTTTATCCCATGGAATTCTAAAAAGATTTGGCCATATTTTTTGTCAAAGGTCAATGGAGCTTCTTTACCACTACTGCCTTAACCCATTCCTTAGCCGCACTACTCTTTTGATGTGTTGTTGATGCCCCCCACCCTAGGCCATGTTAGAGAAAAAATTTGAAGGAAGAGAGCTAGTAATCTTCGGGCAAGAAAAGGAGTGGACTAGTCTTTGCATGGGCTAGTAGACACATGATCCTACTCCGGATTCATATGGGAGGATAACCAATGATCCCCTCACCTCTACAAGGCTCTATTGGATCGATGTTATATCTTGACAGGGCTACCTAGTTTCTATGTCAATTGCAAACAAAGGATCCTTTAGTCTATTTCCCTCTTAGATCATTGCCCTGTCCTTACCTCCCTCAATTTGAACTATTTTGACCACATAAGAATTGGATGGTTTCATGATGCTGACCTTATCCTATTCCAATTCCAACATACACAAAAAGGTATCATGGATATTTGGAGTAAATATTTTCCCTCCCAAGGAAGCCCTACTCAATCTTGGACCCAAGATCTCAAAGAGTCTCAGGATGTTTTGTAGGAATTAAAAAAAAACACTACTAAAATAAGATAGCAATGCTGGGAAAAGGCTTGTGACAAAATTGGAGTCTTGTGTTACCATGGGGGATTTGTAATTGCAAGAGTCTCTCGCATGTTCGAGTGGGCATGCCTAGAGAAGAGATAATAGAGGCTGAGAGCCTAAAAAATTCTTTAGGGATTTGGACAAGATGTTGAGGTTAAATGTTGCTGCCTAGCCACCTATATTTATGTTATACTTACTGCTCACACACCTGTACACTACAAGTGGTACTTGCCCATCACTGTCACTCTATTCTTTATTCTTATTATGACAATAGAATAGGGGAAGGTAGGTCACACATTGTGGCTTTGGACATCCCACATACGGTCTTTCTCTCTCTTCTTGCTCCAACCTCCATAGCTATTGCTTCTTGCTTCCTCTTGTGCTCTCATTCTTGCTCACTCTTTCCACCTTTTAGCTATATCAATATAAGCATTCAAGGAGCTTCATTAACATTCATTTTAGCCCATGAAGAGAGCTTCATGTGTAGCTTCCATGGCAGCCCCATCCTCATCCATTTGAGGTAATGAAATATTGGCCTTCATCTTTGCTTGTTCTTGGCATATTCCAAGGTTTAAAAGGACTTCCAAAGCATAGCGAAGTGCTCATTGAGCTTAGTAGTAGCTAGTAAAACCCTAGGATAGCCCATGTTGATTGTGCTTGATTTTTGGCTGATCTACCCTTGGCTCACTACTCATATCTCATGTAAATCATTGCTTAGGCAATTTGCAGGCAATTTGCTACCTATTGGGCACCTTCTTTAGACTCTTGGACTTTGTATTGAGCATTCTTTGAAGAGGTATCGCTTAGTGCTTCACAATTGTGGATAGACTATTGTTCACTGTTTGGGGTAGCATACACTTGATTTTTTAATACTCTAGTGATGCTTATCTAAAGAGATTTTGATGCCCAAATGATGTGTTGATGCTCGAGAAAGCTTCTTGGATCAATTAAAGCTTTTCGAAGGTTAATTGCTATTATACCCTATGGGCAGCAAACATACATAGTGAATGCTTATGTATTTGATGCCTATAGGCTCTCTAGGGATATCTATTGGCTATATGGATGCTTGCTAAACTAATTACATGCATGGTTTATGTTCTCATTGAGATTTGAGCTTTGATATTAAGCTTGGTTGCATACACTTTGTAGTGGCTATTTGCTTCAATGATTTTCCACTTTCAAGCTTGGTTACCCTATTGGATGTATATGCTCCTGGATATATGTTTGATGTATCTTGGGTTCCTTGATGCTTTGAAATTTATGAGCTTGATTTTCTCGTTGCCTATCCCAGTTTGAGTGGGAGTACTTTTGAAATTTTATTTGGGAGATTGGACTCTTGAGTCAGTGTGGGAGACTCTTATATGCTCATTGGTTTATTTATGCATACACTATCTTTGCAAACATTGATGATTGTGGGCTGATTTAGATTTGATTTGATGCCCAATACTTACTCTTATTAGACATGTTGTCAATGTGGTGGATACATGCTATGTTTATGTACATGAGCTTCATTGTTCATATGCAGCAAGTTTGGTTGCAGTTTGTTGGATCTCCCTGTTGCTTGAGAGATCTATTATGTACAGCTTATGTACATGGTTACCCTATTGGTTGAGATGCATCTATGTACTTGACATACTTTGGTTCTTTGATAATACTTGGTACTTGGAGGCTTATGCTCATTCTTGTACACTACTAGTTGTATTTTCAACTTGGTTGCTATTTGGAATTCCCTCATAGTAGTGAAGCTTTGTATTTTTGGTTATTTTATTGCAATTGCATACTCTTTTACTACAATTTTATGGATAGTAGTGCTAAAGTTTTGAGACACTTTATTGAGAGCAGACACTTGGTTTGAGCACTTTAGTGTATGTATTTTGTGAATAGCTATGAGATAACTATACATTGTATTGCATCTTGCCTCTTGCATTTAGCTTTAGGTTGATTTTGGGGCTATTTTATTGTTATAAAAATAGTCTATTCACTTTTTTCTTTATAGTCATAATGGCATTTGCTTCAAGTGCTTCTAGGGGTAGTGCCATTTTCAACATAAACAAGTTGGATGGCAATAACTTCAACTATGGTTCAAAAGAAGAAAATTAGACCAATTAAGGCTAAAGGGATAAAGCTTAAAGAGTATGATGTGGAAGCTTGGGCAGATCTTAATGAGCTATGCAAGTCCACATTTATCTTGTCTTTGTCAAAGAAGGTTTAGTTTAATGTCATTGAGATTGAGGGTGGTGCCTAGGAGTTATGGGAGAAAATACACAATCTTTATGATAAGAAAATTTTTGCTTCGCAATTTTATTGGCTTAAGACACTCATTGAGCCTTGTATCAAGAAATGCAATGCTATGTCTTCTCATTTGAATATATAAATCTTGAGACTTGGGTTATGTTCTTGGGAAAATGTCATGGCTATGTTCTTGCTTATCACTCTTCCTAAGTCTTGGGATAGTTTTCACATTGTTATAAGTACTATTGCTCATACAAATGGATTTAAGCTCAAAGATGTAGAGCGTGCCTTGCTTACTAAGTAAGTAAATAGAAAGAATATTGATGTAGCTTATGCATCCCATACACTCATTGTTAGAGGTTGTAATGATGGCAGACATGGTAATGACTACCGTGGTAGAGATACATAGAAGGGCAACTAGATCTTGTGGGCAGGATCATGATAAATCATGTGGCCCCAAGTCCTCTCTTATTACTATTGTAGGCAATAGAGCCATATTCGATTGCAGTGCCATAAAATGCACAAAGATAGGAGAGATAAAGGCAAGGGAAAAGTGTTAGATAATGCTAAGATTATGGATAATTCTAGCATGCAAAGTCTACTTTCAAGATTGAGGAGATAAATGCATTGGAGTACAATTTTAATGAGCATATTTTGGTTGCTTCTTCATCTGATGTCCAAGTGATTGATACTCAATCATCTTTCTCTAATACTTGATTACTCGATTTTGGGGCTTCATTTCATGTGTCTCCACATTGTGTCTGGTTCTATACCTATCATCCTATGTTAAGTTTTGTGAGATTGGGAGATGATCATGTTTGTGATACTGTTGGCATTGATGATGTTCTTTTGTAGCTTACTACTTGTACTTCATTTGTTTTGCATGGGGTACATTATATGTTGGTTTTGACTAAAAACCTTATCTCTAAGGAGAGTCAGATGATGCTACATATCATGTTTTCCTTAGTGATTTTGCATGGAAAACCACTTGTCGCAACCTCATCTTGGCTAGAGGTGCCAAGACAATCAATCTTTATCCCTTGTATTTGACACTACCGATCATGTTTTGGTTATGACTGACCTTTCACATATATCTCTTTGGCATCACTATCTTGGGCATATGTTCCTCAAAGGAATGAAAGTCTTGACTCATTTGCAATACATCTCGTCCTTGGAATTTTCATGTTTTGATTTGTGAGATAATTGTTTATATGGAACACAGACTCGTAACACACATAAAAAGTCTAGCACTATGTGCACATGTGAGCCTTTGGATCTTATGCATTTGGATGTTTGTGGTCCCATGCCCTATCAGTCCTTGGGTGGTGCAAAGTACTTCATTACATTCATTGATGATAAGTCACTTAAGGTCTAGGCATATCCCATAAAGTAGAAGCTAGAGGTTCTGCCTACTTTTCAATGCTTTCATGCTATGATTGAGAACTAGTCTCATGTGCTTTTGAGAAGCTTTTGGTGAGAGAGGTATTAAGCATTCAATGATTAAACCTTACATCCCACCCTAGAATGGTGTTGCAAAGTGCATGAGTAGGACTATTCAAGAAAGAGTCCATAGTATACTTGGTTAGGCAAGCTTAGCACATACATTTTGGATAGCGGTAGTTAATACTGATGTTCACTTAATTAATAGATCCATGTGCATTGCTCTTAGTGGTAGAGTTACAGGAGGAAGTATGGTTTAGGAAACCTCCCTCAGATGGCCATTTTGCAAGTTTTTAGATGTGAGGCATTCTACCATATTCCCAAAGACAAATGCACCAAGCTAGATCCAAAGTTTATCAAATGCATCTTTCTTGGATATGGCGATGCATGTGATGTACTATCACCTTTGGGATTTGTAGGCTCAAAAGGTTATTCATAGCCATGATGCTATCTTTCATGAGGGCAAGATGCATAAGCAACTAGAGCAAATGATTGAGGTGTGTAGGTTGACCTTTTAGGAGGAGCCTCTTGTATTACTATACCATCGGCCCTAGTTAGCGGCCCTAGTTAGATAGCACGTAGCTTCTAATGATGTAATGCCCAAGATTCACTTATCGTGCAAGATCATGATGTTGGTCAAAGAGGATAGGATGTACATGTCCTTAATTAGTCTTGAGACACTCTACTAGAGCTTTGCATTCTTGTGATCATTATGAGCCCTTTATGCATTATGTCATGGTGGTAGATTTTGCTGAACTCCTTACTTATGAGAAAGCTATGCATAGAGGTGATAGTGACACTTGGGATAGCGTCATACAGTGTGAATTTGATTCACTGTAGAAGAATCATACAACCTTGACATCCCACCCCAAGATGGGATTGTAGAGTGCATGAGTAGGTGAGTAGGACTATTCAAGAAAGAGCTCATTGCTTAGTCAAGCAAGCTTACCACATACATTTTGGGCTGAGGTAGTTAGTTGTGCTATTCACTTGATTCATAGATCCTCGTGTACTACTCTTGGTAGTAGAGTTATAGACTCAGATATGGTCCAATAAATCTTCCTTATATGCTCATTTTGCAAGTCTTTGGATGTGAGATATTCTTCCATATTTCCAAACACAAATGCACTAAGCTGGATCCAAAGTTCATCGAATGCATCTTTCTTGGATATAGTGATGTAGTGAGATGGAAGGTTACAACTCAATTAAATAGGAAAGGTATGTCTACGTGGGGGGACTTACATGACTTTAATTGTCGGCTATAGGGTGGGAAAATCAAAGCTAAGTTTAGACTCAATGCATGGGATCTTCAATTGATTAATGCAAGGAAAGACTATTGGGTTGAGTCCAATCCCAAAATTGTTTAGTGTAATCTGGAGGTAGTATTCATAAATGCTGTTGGTCAATGTAAGCTAAACTTTTCCTGTTGCCTACTCTCCCCTCTAGCAACACAACTTTGATTGTGAAATTAAATAACACGTGGTTTATCCAATGGGAAATTAGACAATGAGAATATATATTTCTACAAATCTAGTTCCCATGCATGCAGCTAAGGATCTCCTATCTCATGTGCCTTCTTTTGCACAAAAATCTATGGACCCAAGCGAAAGAAATTAGCTTGGACCTAGGCATAGGCCTATGCCCTTGACGCGGAAACAATTCCCCACTTATTCATTGGATGCCTTGAAAATACAATTTATTTAAGTTGGTTGTACACAATTACTTGGACATATCATCCCTACTCCTTCAGTTGGGAGGAGTTGTTATTAGGGAAAGCTAATGGTTTACCACCCCTTCTTTTGATATGCATCAGAGGCCTCTATCTTTGACATATTTGGATTGCAAGAATGCAAAGTTTCTATGGAGAATGTTATTGGTAATTCTAGGAGTCTAACTTTAGACTTTTACTCTTGTAGATTCTTCACATTGTTAGGGATTGCCAAAAAATTAGTGGAAATTGAAATTAAATGATCGCTGCAAAAATTGAGAAAGGAAAGAGAACTCCATCTTTGCAAGAGTGTGCTTGGAAGTGATAGTTGAAGACTTCTTAACTTGGGTTAGGGAGGAACATGAGGAAGAGGAATCCATCACCTTGAAGAAATTTAGATTTCATGAAGAGTGTAGAATCCAGATGAAAAAGCGGGAGACATTCTTTACCAAGCACTAAAGCAAGCCTGTTTTCACCAAGAATAGCATTTTAGTTGTATAATAACCAATCCATGGGTTTGTGGTGTCCCCAAGATTGTACCCATAAGACATATTGTAAATAGATCTGGATCCATGGTTTTGTTTAGAGAATGGTAAACAGATACTAGAGTCACCAAATGTGACATTTCTATCTCAATGTCTTTATTGTTAACTTGTGAAAGGTTATATACCCTATCCTTGGAAATTTCCATGATCTTATTGCTAATATAATTTCATGCTTACTCCTTAAAAAAATACATGACAAAGTTTTCATCACTTCTTTCTATCTTGGGCACTGTGTTGTACTCTCAAAGTTTTATCAAGTGAATGGAGGAACATGATAGATCACATTGGTGACAAAGCCCAAAAATGAATATCCAAGACTTGAAGATGGCACTAGCTTGAAAAAATTTCTTGAAAATCTATAGTCCTAGAGTTATTTAGACATTAGATAATCAAAATGTCAAGTATCCAAGATCATCTGAGAGTCTCTAGCAAGAGACAATGACAATATACAATGATGATTTACTTTTGTGGGAGAAGTTCACATTGCTCCATCTATGAGCACCCAAGTCTTTATCAACAGTTTAGTTCTTCTTCAACAATAACTTTAACAATAATGAGGCATTGTGCTTTTAATGTCTAGGCTTAGTATTCAATCTTGAACATGCACACTTCAATGCACAACTTCACTCTTTGGGCCAAAATTACTATATGTAGTTAGTCGTAGTCACCCTTTACTACAGTACCGGCAATATTATCTATATCATTAGCAAGGCATGATCACTAGGACCATTACTGCATTAGAGCTACTTTATTAGGACCATCCCAATATCTCATATCTACCTTTGATAAGAGAGCCATGGGATTGGTGCTCATATGAGAGGAAGATAATGTTAACATGAAATGGGGAAGGCAACACCTAAGAAGGTCAATGATAATCAAAGCACAAGTGACATAATTACTTTTGGAGCTTCATTGTATTACTTTTGGATACTTGTATTATTTTTGTACATCATCTACACATTATTATCATGGTTGTGTTATTTTATAAAAGCATGGCTCATGCCCATGCACATTGTATCATCTCCCACACTTGTATTTATCACACCATAATTGTTGTGTGGTTTGAGTACATGGAAATGAAATTAGAATAGCATTGGCTAGGTCTAATTAGGCTAAGGCAGAAGCATGCTTCAAGGATTAACTAGCATGGACCGTACAAAGTGGGTAGAACACAGAAAAGAGGGTATAAGCCCTAATTTACAGTTGTGAAAGCCCTAAAACACAAAGTGGGATGCAAGCCCTAAAACATAAAGTGGGGTACAAACTCTAAAACGCAAATTGGGTGCCACCCTAAAGAAGTGACCTAATTTGAACCTAATCTTGGTTTATATTAGAATGTGAGGTTTTAATTATATTTAGCATTTGTGTATACCAATGTTGCGAAAGCTCTGACAATGTAACTATTGAAGCTTACTATTCACTTCTTCTATTCTATCATCTTCTCTTCATGGTTGAGAGTAAGATTGAGAGTAAGATTGAGAGTTGTGTTGAGTGAGAGACTGAGGATACTATATATATTATGTTTTTTCTTTTCTTATTCTTATTCTTTCCACCCATGGTAAGAGGCTTGGGTTTAGAAGTGTGTGAGATTATGAGGTTTCGAGAGTGAGGTATCCAACGTAGTGAAGCTCTTCTTCATCTTTTTTCTTTCCTTCTTCTTCTCCATCTTTTCGTATCATCATTGGTGTACTTGGTGGTGGATGCAAAGGAGTGATATCATTAGACTATATTGCTTGGGTCATGGAACCATCTTTCAGTCTTGAAGCTTTTGGACTACAATGCGAGAAGGTAAGTTGGTGAGTTTACTATGCCCCAAAGCTAGTCTTGTGTTCTTGTTTTCTTAGGTTATAAAGAATATAAGATTAGTTAGAATAGAAGATCGAGAACACAAGGTGACAGATTGACACAAAAGTGAGTTATAACTTTTGAAAGAATAGAGATCTATCCAATATCTCGACTGTTTTATGTTTAGTTCAACATTTTGGTTTTGTTGCTGAGATAGAGGGCAATGCATTCATTGAGATTCTCACACTCTAATGTGTGGTGGAATTAGAGGCTTATCTGCTTGAGTATGATAGGATTGTTAGAATATCGATCGTCCATACTCGTGACTTGCATCCTCTAAAATAGATGTAGCTAGGTTAGGAATATCGAATTGGAAAGAACCAATTTGTTGGATTGAGATTATAAAGTTTAGATTTGTTAGAGTAGAAGAAAACAAAAGCTCAAACTGAAAAATACAGTAAAACTTAGAGAAATGATGCAAAAACACAAAAATGTAGAAATGCATTATACTTGACATGCTTTTTTGTTGGTTATGTGTATATTGAAGTGAAAACAACACAAAATCTACAAAACACAATGCAAAACTCAAAACTCAAACTCTTCTTATTAAACAAACCATGTGACATTATTGTGGATTGAAGATTCATCATGCTTGTAACTTTTGTTTGATTGTGTGTGCATTGAAGTGAAAAGAATACAGAGACACAAAACGTAGAACACAAAACTCAAAACTCAACCCTTCTTGGTTGAATAATCTCTTCGTTAATATTGTAGATGCATCTTCTTGTTATGGGTGATTGATTGTGTGTGCATTCAAGGAAGAAAATTGATAAAAACTCAAAAAGCGCAAAACTCGAAATGCAAAAAACACACAAGTCGAATCCGCCTCGAACAATTTGTGTGACACTATTATGGATTGAAATACACTATGCTTATCATAATTGTTTGGTTGTATGTGCATTGAAGGAAAGGAAGTGATAAAAACACAAAAAATATAAAACTCACAATGCAAGAATAAAATACACGTACATTTTTTTTTCATTGTTAGGTTGGTCGTTGCTTCTTTTCATATGTTGAGTTGGTTAATAACTTTTGGTCCTTATTATTTGCTTTCATTCCGATTGACACCCTCTCTTGTTGCATTGTCATATACATCTCTACATCCACACTTTTCGTTCCCACGCACACAACAATTGCACTCCCACACTACACTTACACAATACTCCACTCCCACCCTACTTGACTTCCACACTAACCCTTCTTACACACTACTCCTCGTCGATATCCATCTTTTGCACTATTGCATGTAGCACTTTATTCTTGCATGTAGAGTTCAATCATACTCACTACTTACACTCACACCTACTCCTACACAATACACTTATTCTCTACTTGCACTTGCACGCACTCATTCCCTACTTGCTTCCTGCTCATCTCACTCACTCACTCCCTCCCTATTCCTCTCTTGTCTCTCATCACTATCTCTTGTGTACAAGCTCTTGTCTCTTATCTCAACCTCTCATCCACTACCTCATGTCTCTTGTCTCAAACTCTCATCCACTATATCTCGTTCACAAGCTCTCCACTTTCGTCTTAACCTCTCATCCACTCCTTCTTGTCCACAAGTTGCCATGTCAACTACTAATCTCTCGTCTACAAGCTCTTGTCTCTTATCACAACCACTCACCCACTAGCTCGTCTCTCATCCACAAGCTATCATCCATTAGCTCTCATCTCTTGTCTCTCATCCACTAACAATGGACAAAAAATTGTAGAAACATTTTGGCACATTGATCACAAGAGCCAACAAACATAGAGCTCCAAGGCCTAGAAACATATGACCCCAAGCTAGGCACAAAGATATATCAAAGAAAACCCAATGACAATTGCACCTAGTGCAAGAGCAAAGAGAAGGATACTAAGTCAAGAATTTGAGGAGACAAAATTGAATGATAAGAGCTTGAAGAGAGAAGATTAAAAGACCAAAGAAAAATTAAGAAGCCTTGAGGTTTGCAAGAGAAGAGGGAGACATAAGACAAGACCACACAAGAACTTAACCTCATAAAAAGAGTCATGAGTTTTATTTGGCCATTAAGAGCTTGATACTTAGCTACCATGCTTAATAGAAGATCAGATTGCGAAGTCTGTAAAGCCCAAAACCTTGAGTCAACTAAGAGTACATTCCCATCCGATTGTCCATTGACAAATCATAGAGCTAGCAGCAACACAAGGCCATAGCCATGTATGCCAAGGCAGTAATGAGGTGGCACGGATGTGTATTGAGGCTTGGCACTACCCTGCTGACCCATACCCCACTGACCCATGTTGAGAAGGATTTGGTGTTGAGGAGGCACATCCCTTGCTACCTATACGTCATTGATGCCTTCCCCTGGCCCACCAACCTATTGTTGCAATAATGGTGATCCTATTCGATGACCAACTCTTGATGCAGTAAGCAACCTCACATGCACATGCTTCCCGGATCCACTAATCCTCCTTTCCTCTCATCCGATTTCCACACAGCATGGTTGGGATGGGATTTTGATATGTTTAATACGAACATTACGTGACACGAAGTGCAGGAAAAGCGAGCACCTCTATTCTTGTTTTTGTTAGTGCACTCTCCACTATATATGTGTATCCCTATAGGAGTATTGGTGGTTGTAGGTGGCTCGGGGCACTTTTTACTCCCCCTAAGGGAGGTTTTTTCCCCCAGGCTAATAATAGCCCATGTGACCTCATCAGGAGGCTAGGGGCAGTATTAGCACTAGTGCCTATTATGCACAAATCCCTAATCTAGGGTTGTGTGCTTATGATTGAGGTGTATCTTTTTGATGATGTACTTTTTCCCGTCACGTAACTTTAGCTCACTCTTGCTTCCCTCACTCTGTGTGTACTTTCTTGCTTCTTCATTTGGTATCAGAGCCATCCCATCACTCCCGTGAGCATCCCATCGCGTACCCTCAGCTCGTGAGCTTCATATCGACTCAAGACATTCTGGAATTGACAGGAACTGCTGCAAAACAGGCCGCCGCCACTCTTTTCAGCATATGGGAGGTTGTACCTTCGATTTGGTCGCGGGAATCAGCACCAGACTCTCACACGTGTGGTCGCGCTCAGTTCTAGACCTGCAGTCGCCCCCTGTCGAGGGTCTTTGAAAGCTTCTACAGCCTCATACACATGCTCAAGACAGCCTACAAGCTGATAAGCTCAGGCGCGCACAGTTTTAGAACAGTTTCGAGGTCATTCTCAGCCTGTTCAGGTCAAATCGACAGGGAAAATAGCTCCAGGAGCTGTTTCGCCAGATCGCGCCTCGTTAACAGGGCTGTACAGACCTGTACATGCTGTGTCGACACTTGATTCAGTCATTAAATCAACCCAGTATCACTTCCGATTGAGCGCACTGCTGAAAACAGCTTCCAGAAGCAATAAACAGTTCAATTTTGATCTGTTCCAGCTTGTATTTGCAGCGCAGCAGTGATTAACAACCTGTGGGTTTGTGAAAACGACTGTATTTGCTGTTACCAGCTCTCCCGTGACTTGTGGGTTCTCCCGAGGACCGATACAAGTGTGAAAAATTGGGGCTTTTGCCACCAGGGTGTTGCTGTAGCTGATTTTATGCATTGGGCAGCGTGTACGCAACAATTGTGATCAGATTTACCCTTCCAATCAAGGGGCTTTTCGACATTTCTTGTGTGTATGCCTTGTTTACACTTGGTACAACAAGATTGTGCCTATCCACTCAGGAATTGAGTGAGAAATTGGGGGATTTTATGCTTTATTGTGGTGCAGCAGAACAGGAACACTGTGTGACAGTGTGTGTGGATGCTATGCTCTCAATTTGAACACTGAGAAGGGATTACAGTTTTGGGACAGATTTGTATGCATTGACATTGCCCTTATGCAGTGGGACAGAGTAAAGCAAGTGATTGTGTCTAAATCTCGGAAGAGATATTTTGTTTTGGGATTTTCCTTTTATTTTTCTTTCAGGTGATTCTTGTGCAATACACCCTACGCAATGGGCAAGGATGGTGTGTTGGATTTGCTCTCTGTTGAGAACAAGCTTGATGGGAGCTCCAACTACCCACTGTGGTCATATATGATGAACCACATACTAGTGGCACACGGGTTTAGCAAGATTGTGGAGGGTTCAGAACCTCGTCCTGGCTCTCGTGTGACCTCAGACATGGATGAGGACTCCACTAGTACCACTGGCAGAAGAGGTATTCCAGCTCCACCCCCAGCTCCCACCACAGATGCACAGCAGAAGTGGGATGAGAGGGATGCTAAAGCACATGCTATGATAGCATTGTCGGTCAAAGTTGCGCTTATACCTCACATACGGTCTTGTAAGTCCGCTAAGGAGGCATGGGACACCCTGGCTAACCTTTATCAGGTACGCAATGAAGCCAGGGTAGCCTATCTTAAAAGGCAGCTTGATCATTTAGTGATGCATGAAGGAGAGACTATGGATAGCTTCATTACCAAGCTTAAGGACTTGCGTGAGCAGTTGATTTCCTTAGGGGAAGACATGACAGATGGATCTATGGTCACTGTAATGCTGAATGGTATTCCTGAGTCTTATCAGGCTCTTGCTTCTACATTGAGGTTAATCATGCAAGGGAATCCTGATTCCTTTCGCTTTGACAACCTAGTGCAGATACTATTGCAGGAGGAACAGTCAAGAGAAAACAGGAGCATACTTCAGCAGGGTGATCAGGCCTTCATGGCAAGTCAAAAGGGCAAGGGTAAAGCTGTGTCTGGGGCTGCATATAAACCAAAAACAGCAGCCAACCAGCCAACTGTCAGTGGGGAAAAAGATGAAAATCAGCCCAAGAAAAAGGGGAAATGTCATTATTGCAGGAAACCGGGTCACTATATTGGTGAATGCCGGAAAAGAATTGCAAAAGAGAAGGAAAAGGGCACAAAGAAGGAAGCAAATGTAGCACAGGCAAATGCATCTAGTGCAGAGAAGAAGGAGACAGCCAATTTGTCCATTGTCTCGCATGGAGACGAGGACTTTGATGATAAGTGGGCTTGTACAGTATCATGCTCGTACAACCCTTCTATGCACACTACAGATGAATCATGCCTCTCTGTGACCTCTCAGGAGGATTGGTATTTTGACTCAGGTGCTAGTAAGCACATTACCTCACAGAGGAATTTATTTTCAGTTTTTGATGCTACCTCCGAGAGAGGTACAGTTACATGTGCCAATAACTCCGCTTATGCTATACAAGGAGTTGGCAAGATTGTACTTACAGCCACACAAGGTGGATCTTTTACACTCACAGATGTACTTTATGTTCCAGGAATCCAGAAGAATCTCCTTTCCGTCCCTGCTATTGCCATGGGAGGACTTGAGGTGACATTTTCTGGAAGGAAATGCACAGTGCATGACCTTTCTGATGAGGGTTGCATTGTTGCAACAGGTACTTTATGTCGTGGGTTGTATAGATTGGATCACTACAGGGCTGGAGTACATGATGCTTGTGCTGTGATTACTAGTGATCAGTTGGCCATTGCTGAGCTGTGGCATGCCAGGATGGGCCACCTACACTTCAGGGGTTTACAGAGATTGCAGGCACATTCTATGGTGGAGGACATGCCACCCATACAGTTACCCTCCCGTCATGTGTGCGAGGGATGCATATTGGGCAAAATGCACAGGACCCCAGTGCCTAAGTTGTCCACATATGGGGCTGCCAGGAAATTGCAGCTCGTTCATTCAGATGTTTGCGGTCCTATGAGGACCAAGTCCATAGGTGGCTGTGCATACTTCGTTACATTCATTGATGATTTTACATGCTACTCTTGGGTTTATGGACTGAGGCATAAATCGGAGGTGGAAGCACGGTTCAAAGACTTTATTTTGTTGCAGGAGAATCAGACACAGGAAAAGGTTGCCACCCTTCGTACCGATCGAGGGGGGGAATACATGTCTCATACTTTTCATGCTTTCTTGGCAAGCAAGGGTATTGCCCATCAGTGCACTGTGCCATACACACCCCAGCAGAATGGTAAAGCTGAAAGGTTCAACCGTACTGTGATGGAAATGGCCAGATGCATGCTTAAGGGGAAGGGCCTCCCTAACAAATTTTGGATGGAAGCACTGCAGTGCAGCAATTATGTGCTGAATAGGTGCCCAAAGAAAGCTTTGCAGAAGTATGAGATGACTCCATTTGAGATGTGGACCGGCAGGAAGCCTTCTGTCAAAGGCTTCAAGGTTTTTGGATGCTTGAGTTATGCCTTAGTGCCACAGCATCAGAGGGGTAAGTTGGATGACAAGGCTGTAAGATGCATTTTTGTTGGTTATAGCAGTGAAAGCAAGGGCTATCGGCTGTACCATCCTGGTACACAGAAGATTCTAACCAGCAGAGATGTTACATTTGCAGAGGAGCAGAATTTTGATTGGTCTACGCTCCGTAGGCAACCAGAAATTTACAGTCATGATGTCTTCGAATTGCTCCTGCCCCAGGAGGGAAGAAGTGCAGCCACAAATTTACCACGGGTTGTTGACATTGTGGGGCCTGTAGCAGATGCAATTCAGCCCCAAAATCAGCTCGGTACAGCTGGTATACAGCCAGCAACAAATGTTATTGATCCTACTGGTGCAGCTCATGATTTAGTACAGTCACAGGCTGATTTGCCACAGCCATCATCCGAGCACATGGCAGTCCCTGAAGTGTCCAGACGGGTGCCTAGGTGGTTGCTAGATACATTGCGGGACAGCCACATTGATGTTCCTTTGCCTACCAGGACAAGATCCCGCCGTGCTCATGGGATGAGTATTGATTATCATGCATGTGAGGGCACATACAGTGAGGATGGACCCACTCAGGTGGATGAGCCTGTCTCTTTTGAGGAGGCAGCAGAAGACCCAAATTGGATGCAGGCCATGCAATCAGAATATGATAGCATCATGAAGAATGAGACATGGTATCTGACAGACTTGCCTCTAGGTAAGAAGGCCATAGGGGTTAAGTGGGTGTATAAAATCAAACGGAATGCAGATGGCACAGTGTCACGCTACAAAGCCCGTTTGGTTGCAAAAGGGTATGCTCAGGAGAAGGGCATAGATTATGATGAGACATTTGCACCCACGTCTCGCATGACCACAGTCAGATGCATGATTGCCTTGGCTGGTCAGTTTGGATGGACTATCCATCAGTTGGACATTACTACAGCTTTCCTGAATGGTGATATCCATGAGGAAGTTTATGTACAGCAGCCCACTGGCTTTAGAGTTAGGGGGCAGGAAGCCAAAGTTTGCAGATTGCAGAAGGCTCTATATGGGTTGAAACAGTCCCCTAGAGCATGGTATGAGAAGATTGATTCTTACTTGGCTTCCCAAGGCTTTCTGAAGAGTTCAGCTGAGAGCACTCTATATGTCAAGAGTGCAGAGGATATGTTTCTGATTTTAGTTCTATATGTTGATGACATGCTGCTCACGGGGCCACAGAAAGTGCATATTGCAGCTTTTAAAGCTGAATTACAGCACCGCTTTGAAATGTCAGATCTTGGTCCGTTGTATTACTATTTGGGTATACAGTTTATGCAGACATCAGGGGGCATATATTTGCAGCAATCTATGTATATTCAGAAATTGCTACAGAAGTTTTCCTTTCAGGATTGCAAACCGGTTGCCACTCCCGTGGAATCAGGTGTAAAGTTGAGTCTTGAGGATGCAGGAGAACTTTTTGATGCCACTGTATATAAGCAGGCTGTTGGATCATTACTGTATTTATGCAACACTCGGCCAGACATACAGTATGGGGTATCCGTATTGAGCAGATTTATGCACTGTCCAGGCACAAAACATTGGCAGGCTGTGAAGAGAATATTTAGATATCTCCAGGGTACTATGCATCTTGGATTGTTTTACCCCAGGGGGGATGCTTCATGCTTGCAGGGCTACAGTGATTCAGACTGGGCAGGAGATTATGACACAAGGGTGTCCACTTCCGGTTATTGTTTCTTTTTGGGTGATGCATGCATTTCATGGCTCAGTAAGAAGCAACCTACGGTGGCCACTAGCAGTTGTGAGGCAGAGTACAGGGCTGCTTTCACAGGCACAGTTGAGTGTGTTTGGCTCAGGAGGCTTTATGCAGATCTTGGATTGGAGCAGCATGCTTCTACATCCATTCTCACTGACAGTATGAGTGCTTTGGCTGTAGCCAAGAACCCTGTGTTTCATGCTCGCACGAAGCACATAGAGGTACATTACCATTATGTCAGAGAGAGACTCGCAGCAGGAGAGATATGCTTGTCTCACGTGTCTACACACGATAATGTAGCTGATATTTTCACCAAGGCACTACCACGTGATAAGTTCGAGGCTTTTCGACAGCTCTTAAACTTAATCCCATTACCTGGTGATTAAGCTACATACCCTGTAACATGTGTACATACACCACACATCACTCCAGGGGGGTTTGTTAGTGCACTCTCCACTATATATGTACTTTCTTGCTTCTTCAGTTTTATTCTTGGCACATAGTTTTGTTTTGAAGAGAGAGAAGTTATAAAAACTAATTTTCAAAAAAAAAAAGGGGAAAAAAGATAAGTAAGAAGTGACCTTTAGTTGAATGTGCAACAAGTAGTTAAAGGTTTCAATCTACTACCTTAGTATCAATATAAGTGATGTATTCTCACCCTTCAATCTACTACCTTAGTATCAATATAAGTGATGTATTCTCACCCTTCAATTTGATCCTCCTTGTGTAGAGCTTGAATAGAAATGGACTAATCTAGGCTTTGGATATTCTTAAAGATTTGTTCCTTTAAGAACTTCAAAAGTTCCTACAATCTCTAAATGTTCGAATTTGACTCCAACACATCATGAAGTCTAAGGTAGTCTTACAACCATTTCTGTCGAGACCACCTCAAGAATGTACTCAAAGCACAATTGATCTACCAAAAGTCTATGGTTGGGACAAGTCTCCACCAAAGATATCTTGGGCGGTAAGAGTCCAAAGTCCAAGCAGCATGTGGCACGAACAGTTCTCGAGTAAAGCATAGTCTCTGCATAGTTTGAAACATTGAAGGTTTTGGCCACATCCATTTGCGTCAGCGTCATCAAGACCTTCATGCTGGGTATGCTTAGCTTACTCAATAGCAATAGCAATCAAAGTGTTGCCTTTGTTCTTGTTCATTTCTCTTTGAGAAACAAAGCCATGTCGGCTTGGATGCAATCCTCTATTCAAAATACCTTTGATTCTATAAACTCTCACGTTAGCAATGAGCTTATAGGATCAATGGCATTTTGCACAGTTTGAGATATATAAATCTTGTTGCACTGTATCAAAGGCTTTGGCCACATGATTTGCAAAATCAAGACATCCTGTCAGGTATACTTAGCATACTTAATAGCAATCAAAGTGTTGGTTCAATTCTCAATTATTTGGCTTAAATTGAGGAATGAAGCCATATTGTCTTGAATTACATCCTCTATGCGGAATATCTCTAATTCTATGAACTATCATTTCAGCAATGAGCTTTTATACCACCCATCCCCCTTCTCTTCTCACTGTATATTTCTAATATAAGAGTGCATTTTCCTTTTGTGATGTTGATTGGGCCTTTGACTTGTGCTCACAAATAACACCAATTTTTTGGGAAGAATCTACTAGGTGTCATAGGAATGTCATGATTTTGAAGAAAATAGATTGTGCTGTACAGTATCCTTTACAGTCCTGTCAATCCTGGAGTATCAAACCTTTGAGAATTGAAGAGTGTCACCTGTACTTCTTCAGAATGAATCACACCAAACTGTTCTTCAAATTATCCTGAATGGGGCCCTTTCAAAACTGGGTCCCTTGTTGCATCTCAGGTGTTTATGTAGCAGAAAGTGGCTTCCTTTGCATGTAACTTGTATAATGTACTAAGGACCATCCTGGACAAGGGATCCTTTTTGCTGCTTTGCATCTCTTTTGACATGGATTGAATGCCAAACTTTGGGCATCAAGCAATCAAGCACAATGTATTCTCTCTGATGCACCATTTTAAGGGGAAATATCGCTTGCTCGTTATATGCTCTACATGGTGATCCGCATTTCTGTTCTACTTGTCGAAGTCTTGAGGTTCACTGCTTGCATGGGTATTCCACACAATTGCACCTGTAATCCAAAAAAAGATACAGGGAGCAAAAAGCGCCAGCTGTATCGGAGCAAGTTGCAAGTACTGATCACTCAAGGAGAGAGTTCTTGTGTAAATATGATGCTTGAGCAACCACAAGTTTGTTGACTTACTGTCCATGAATGGGTTTCATCAAGTAGACGACCTGTCAAGTATACACCAAGAATTCCTGGAATGGCTCCTGCAGTATTTGTAATGCCCTGGTGACAGGCAGGAGGGCATCAAAAAACTACTTCTTACTGCCAGATGATGAAGCTCTAGTCCAGATGACTAACCAGAAGTATGCTTGCATATTTTGGTGAAATATCCTGATGTGTACAGTACAGGCCTGTGATATGGAAAATAAAAATTGAGAAAAATCAATCAGAGCCTAGAGTTACCATCTAGCATAATATATCTTTCATCCTTGCACTAATAGAGTTTGCTGCATACCCCCCAGAGCAAAACTTGAAAGAGCTAGACCAGAGGTGATAATGGTTACTATAGTCCAATGTGAGAGCCCAATGTCGATGGAAGCTAATGTTACACATGCTGCTGGTGAAAGAAATGCAATAGTCTGACAAAGCTTACGGACCTGTGAGCATCATACAAAGGGGTACAGAAATCAGTTATACTACTAAATTTGGATGAGATATAAAATCATACCATGGTGATCCCACCCAGCACATGTTGGATTAATAACAGACTTTGATACCAGGCACACAGGACATGAATCAGTTTATAGACTTGGTTACAACTTCTAACTAAAAAAGATTCTACTTGGGAGGAGTTGGGACTTCATTAAGTTTGGCTTGGTTCCCAAAAGTATGAAACCATACCATAGCCAAGTGATGTTGGTAAAATAAAAGACTATCAGGTTGTGCATACAGGTTCTGTAGTGCTGGCAATTGTGAAATTTCCATCCAATTATATGGCAACATAACCTTTAGTGATAGTATATTCAGGCTGATGTGTCCAACTATGATGATGGGAGACAGAAATAGACCTTGCATTACTTACTTTTCCATGAAACATCCCTTTTGGTTTGTGTCCCTTCTACTCGCAAAGGTATGGGGCTTTTCCTTCTGGTGTCCTTAATCTAAGGATGTGTTAAGTATACCCCTAGGCATTGCTATCGTCCACATATCTGTATGTGTCTAGAAATGCAGAAAGACAGGTCGTGTCAAAGCATGGTGGGGGTAGGACAAGAAAGGCCATGTGGACAGATTGCAGACAACTGATATGCCTAGAAAGGGATAAAGTCAAAGGTATTCATCTAAGCATGCTGGACACGCTCAGTGTAACTGACCTACCCACCTTAGGAGAAGGCTGGGTTGAAGATCTTATGCAGGTTCTCTAAGCACTGTGGTGACATATGATAATCGTAATTGCTGAAAATGAAGGTAGAGCAAGGCCGGAAGGGAGTGTTGGATCAGGTTGTAAACGAAAGCAGTGTTGGATCAGGTTCCAACACAAAGTTTATTTCATGACTTGGTGGTCACTTCAGGCTGCTTCTTTTACTTACCACTGAAATTTGTCACTCCCAAAGAAGCTCAGTTATTATAGGAGCTGTTTACATATGTGGAGGTAGAAACTTTGGCTACCTTGGATACATGGAAATCCCTAGGATGGAACCATGAAATTGGTCTTTAGATGTACTTAAGGCCAGTGGCAAGAACTGTAAATCAGCAAATAAATACCTCACAAATAGTGGAGCTAGAGTGCCTCTGCACTAAAAAGATGACACCTGGCACCCCTTCTGGTATTTCTTTAAATTGCTGAAGAGCTCTCAGTTGAAAATACAGAATCTGATGCTCAGCTGGTGTTCTAGACTTGTATTTCCCAATGCCTGTGTGCTCAAATACCAGTTTTAACAATCACAATTAGTGAGTCCAACTAATCGCCCTACAAAACCAGAATATACAGCAGTGAATCAGCCATATTCTGTCTCTGGATCTTCAGTGCATGCTCTTCCAAATAAATCCAGCTTTATCCCCTTGACCTTGTTGATTGCTTCTCTCACAAACAATAGCTTTTTGGCACTACAAAAAGTGAACTGATGACTCTATCAGGCATCAACATGCTTCACCATTCAGCACACAGCACTGCCAGTGTTTGCATGGCCTGAAGACATGGCATGCATGCCCAAATTCGAACTCTTTAAGTAGTGACACTCAAAGATGAAGATGCATCATATATGTGGGTTAGAGTACAAACAAGGAGACCATGCAATGCTGCTATATGCTACTTTTCCCTTGCAAAGTCAGGCTGTGCTTCATGAGATGGGTTACCATTTGATGCACTATATGAGGATATAATGAGATATACCAGCTTGGGAGATGTACTGTTGACAGGGGATTTAATGCTGCTATATGCTACTTTTCCCTTGCAAAGTCAGGCTGTGCTTCATGAGATGGGTTACCATTTGATGCACTATATGAGGATATAATGAGATATACCAGCTTGGGAGATGTACTGTTGACAGGGGATTTTAATGCACAGATAGAGCGACTTTTACATACAGGAGGATGCAGCTGAGGTGGGTCTACATAAGATGGCCCAGGACAAAGAAGTGAGCACCTATGAGACTCACTTGCTAGCTTTGGAAAGCGCACATAGATTAGCCATTTTCAATGGTCTCTCATGTTGGCTAGGATCAGATGCCTTGACATGTTGGAACCACAAGTAGGGGGGGCAAGTACAATAGACTACTTGATAAGGTCACCATTGCTAATACCACTCATTAGGAACTTCAATATTTTGAGAAGACTGATTGGAATACTAATAGATCATGCCATCTTGACCTTTATAATCTCTTGTGGGCACATGAGAGTCACAATACCATATCTGCCCAAACAACCCAGATATCACTTTGTAGAGGAGCCTTCACATATATATAATGTAGAGAGACCATTGATGATGATAATATCATGCATAATTAGGAGTAAGCCCTCCACCCCACACCCTATCGTTAGAGCAGAGTTAGGGTCAGCACCTATGGTTGTGGAGGCACTCTTTAGAGCAGTGACTTTTTACATAGGATATGAGAGCTCCTGCACCACATATCGCAGATTGGCATTGACCTCCTCTAGATAGCTAGTAGAGGTAGGTGAGAGGGAATGCCGGTTCTCACAGATGACAACTTGGATGAGCTTACATGGGCTGAACATTGGCTAGCTCCTGCCCTTTGACTACAGCTTGGGCTGTTCTACACTTCCCCTCAAGTTGATTTGAGCTGAATTCAATCATTAGGGACAATTCTTGAGAGTTGAGATAGGGAGGACTTGGATCCAGCCACCTCCCTCTAGGATTGAAGATGGTAATTTACCGAAGCCACTTCCTACGTCTTTTAGAGGACAGATTTATTATCTGACCACAATATATGGATACACACCTCTCCCATGGTATGCAGGCTTCTATTGGACAGATATGCACCTCCTCCCACCAGCTAAGGACAGAGGGGCAAATGGAAAGATACCCCAACAGAGGTTAGGATATGTTAGCTCTGTGACAGAGAGCCTGAGTCGAAGGACCACTATATAGGCAAATGTATTGTGTGCTATAACATACTCGGGAGGTATCATTGGCACTTCTGTGAGGGCTTCAGACCTCTTTGCTATGTCATGGAGTACGAGGATCAAAGATGTCCAGGGCTTTTCCTCCTAGAGCTCTAGAGGTGCTGCACGACACTACTATGAGCCCAGACTACAATCCCAAGTTTGTTATTTCAAACTCAAAGCTCAAAACTTTTTGAGTCTGATGGATTATATTATATCTCATGTACTATCATTGACCACTTGGTAGACGATTGAGGGGCCCATACTACAGCTAGATCAAAGCCATCATTATGAGGCATAGGAGGCTCACCCCTCAACACGTCATTCAGCAAAGTGGCCCTGGACCACATCATAGTTGGGATCATGTGCTAACCTTGAGATTTAGAGAGGAGCTATTGCATCTATATATCTTGTACATACAATTTCTAGACTTAGAGATCTTTAGATGTTTAAATGTTAGCCTTATACTATGATGTATTTTTTCTTCATGATGAGATGACATTGGACATCGATGTACTTTGGTCTTCAGAGGATGATGTTTCCTTTGTCCAAATTTTCTTCCATGGGCTGGGCATCATAGAAACAGGGAACGGCCGTTCTAGCCTATAGGAACGGTTTAACGCGTTCCAGATCCTTGGAGGGAGTGAAACGGCCAGGGAACGTTCCCTGCCGTTCCCTAGGCCATTCCCTACCGTTCCCTGCCGTTCCCTATTTGGAATGGCCATTCTAGGCCTGTTGACCAAAAATTTACATTTTTCCATGTTTTTTCTTTTTGCTTATATCACACTCCTTCTACTACATGTTCACCTATCTCCATTGCCTAATGTGCACACACTAATCTCTCTCTCTCTCTCTCTCTCTCTCTCTCTCTCTCTCTCTCTCTCATATTCAAAGTGTCAAGACAACCCACAAGCCAATTGGGAGTCCATGCAAAGCTCAAATTTGATGCATTATGAACTCTTGTAAATCACAATCAAATTTCAGCCTATTCTCAATTCCAAGGTAATTATCCATTTATATTGTCTAATTTCAAGGGAAACTAGAATAATTGGGGCAATTCATGAGCAATTTGGAGCTGTGGGGGTAATCGAGTCAATTTTGGAACATTTGGGTCAATTTGGAGCATTGAGGGGTATTGGGGCAATTAGAGGGACATTCTTTGGGGCAACTTGATCATGCAGGGCATATTTGGGGCACTTAAGATATGTGCCGTTCCCCCCCGTTCCCATTCCCCCACCTTGGACGTTCCCCCTGTTCCAGGGGGTCCCGCTCCCGTTCCCGTTCCCCGTTCCAGGTAACTATGCTGGGCATCTATATGCATATGTGAGGCAGGACCATCTTGTTGTACAACAGGCACATCATTTGCATGTCTTGTCACATCTTTCCCTTTAGTACACTCCGCTGTAAAATGGCCTAATTGGCCACAATTGAAGCAATGTCCTACGAAAGCTCCCCAACCAACACTTTGCCAATCCTGGACATGGCAAGCAAAAGAGGCCAATACACAATTGGGCAACCCTCCACTTCCACCCAAACTGGGCAATCTTGCTTTGATAGTTCTATTAAGTCTGCCACTGGCCTCTATGGAGCAACATGCACCAATTTGTAATTATAAAACAATGGTAGCTTGCCTAAAAGTACAACACGATGATGAGGGGATCTGAGCATGACCTCATAAAACCCCTTTGAACCCAAAAAATATCCTTAACACAGTCCTCTTGCACAACACTCATCAACCATGATTGTATAGAAGACATCATAGGAATTCTGGCGGTAAAAAAATAGGATGATCCCTTTTTCATGAAAGGAGGAAAACTAGTGCAGCACCTTCTTTGTATCCACAGTAGTAATAATGAGAGCATCATTCCCATCACATACTCCCTCAGCAATGTGTGGCAAGCTCCAAAATATGCTCCCAATCCAAGTCTTGGGAGTCATCTGACCGGCTGCTTGAGCATAGGACAAAGTCTGACCACAAGGCAATGTTTGTGATTCCCCACAAGGAAATGCATTTGTCCCACTTATAGGGGTGGCCTCAACGTATTTGGAGTCATTTACAATTGGCTCAGCATGTTCAGTGTTAGAATTCACAACCATTTCGTCCTCATCCATACCGGCCCCAAGACATCTGCCACCTCATCAATGAAGGCGGTGTTAAGCTCAGACATCGGGATACAGACATCTGGTCCTCAGTCCCTGTCTGGATTTGCACTTTGCTTGCTGGAAAACGTACCTTTGTGGACCACTTTCCTATCTACAGTCCCTGTCCGAGTCTACACTTTGTTACATAGCCCTGTTGCTGGAAACTGGGCCTCTGTCTGGGCATATGTACCCAGGTTTTTTTAGTGCAGCTCTGCAGGTTGTCTGGATATGCAGGTCATCTGGGCACAGTTTTGTGTGTGCGCAGGTCTGGAAATTTGCTGCCCGAGATCTGTCTGCATGCAGGTCTGCACTTGGTCAGGTCATCTGCTCTCTTCTCTCTTTGTTCTGTCCGCTGGTCAGTCTGCATGCTTCTCTCTGCGCATGTGCCTAAAACCCTACATATAGGATGAGTGCAGGGATACTTGTACATGCATAAAGAGAGAGATTGCTTTGGGAATTTGGGCACATTGCCAAGCAAGGATGCTCTTTAGATGCCTTGTGTGGAATAGGAAGCGAGACTATGTGACAAAAATTGAGATAGAGATATACCAGTTATTTTTGGGACAGGATAGCAAAAGAGCATGGAAAATGTTTTATGAGAGACAGCCACCCATATAGATTACATTGCCTAATACTTGGTTCCATTATGGAAAACAGTTGTATGATGCATCAAGACAAACACCCTTTCAACCTCCACAGGCCCATAGGCCAACACGGTGGTCCTTCACTAGTAAGATGGTTAGAGAGGCTATTTATAGACTAAAGAATGGGAGGGATCAACGTAAGGATGGTCTAGTGGCCACACATTGGCTAGAATATATGGATCGATATTGGAGCATGAGCTTGGTGCATGGGCTGAGATATAGAGCAGGAGAGCATGGGGGCAACTTGGTTTTGGATGTGGATACACCACATTGGATCATATACAATATACTCACACTTGACGCAATCATTGAGGAGGGCCAAGCCCGACACAAGAGGATTTATTGTTGCTGTGTGGATTTTCGTAAAGCATTTGACATGGTACCTCAAGCACGTTTCATGTAGAGATTGCAAGAGATTGGAGTGCTAGAGGGTATGTAGTGAAGCATTTATGCATTATATGAGAGAGTGACAGGCCGTATGCACACGCCTAGAGGGATGTCTAAGAGGATTGGCAGCACCATAGGCGTAAAACAGGGATGCCCACTTTCGCCCACATTATTTGGACTATATACATATGAGGTGTCTGACTACATTGATAAGGGAGGTGGATCTGGAGCTAGCCTAGCTGGAGTATTAATATGTATTATATGCCGATGATATTGTACTCATTTTAGACTCACCAGAGGATTTGCAATGTCACTTGGATGCATTAAACACCTTTTGTAGAGATAAAGATGTCATGGTGAATATTGGAACAAAGTCATGGTATTTAACACTTCCACAGCATGGGTGACCCGATCTATATATCATTTACCTTTGGGGGAGATGTAGTGGAGCATGTAAGAATATGAATACTTAGGAGTCGCTTTCTTTGGCTTGAGATTTTTTACTGAGTGGGGCAACTGAGGCTCGGTTGGCACGAGGCTATGTAGCCCTAGGAGCCCTTGAGAGCTAGTGTGCCTACATATAGTTTCAGAAACCTTGCACCAAACTATGGTTGTTTGACACACTAGTTACACCTAGTCTCCTATGTGGAATTGAGGCTTGGGGTTGCAGCCTATATCATACTTGTCGACTAGAATGGCCTAGAGAGAGGCCACAATGATGGTTGGGACCGCATAGAGAGACCAATGACGATGATGATATCACAAATGATTAGGAGTAAGCACCACACTATGACCACACCACCTATGGCTGTGGAGGCACTCTTTAGAGTAGTGACTTTCTTACATATGGTATCCCATGCCATAGATGCCCCAGATCATGGTTGTCACGTCCGATGACGTCCGATTAGTACAGTCCGATACTAGTACGGTACTAATCGGACTAATAAATCTTGGACTTACATTCGATGAAAGAAAAAATACATATAACATTAAGTCTATGCTTAATGTTTGGACTTACAAATTAAAACATAAACTTAATGTTTGGAGAGAGAGGGAGAGGAAAGGAGGGAGAGTTTTTAAACTTGTTAGTTTAAAACTTTAATCTTTAATTTTTTCTCTTGAGTCTTTGTGAGAAAGAAAGAAAAGATAGAGAGAAAGAAATGAAAGAAAGAAAAGAATAGAGAGAAAGAAAAAAAGAATAGAGAAGATTCAAGAAAGAAAAGAAGAAAAAGAAGGTGAGAAAGAAAAGAAGAAAAGAAACGTAAGAAAGAAAGCTAAGAAAGAAGAAAAGAAAGGTAAGAAAAATAAGAAAAACGGTAAAAAAAGTGACTGTTTACAACTTTATTGGCTGCAAGGCCCAGGCATATGGGAGTCAGGACTTGCGTGTGGCGTAACGGTCACGGCGGGTCATAGTCAGCGGACGGCGGGTCACAGGGAACTGGACGGGTCACGGCGGGGCGTAGTTGGAGGGGTCCGGACGGGACCGGACGCAGCAGACGGGACAGGACGGGTCAGACGGGTTGACCCGTCTGTCAGACATGGACAACCTTGCCTCAGATTAGCACAAAATTTCTCCAAACAATTAATAGAGATGGTGGGAAGGAATGTTGGTACTCACACATGGCAACTTGGATAGGCTTACATGGATTGGACATCAATTGGCTTCCACCCTTTGATTCGGTGGGAAGGAATTTAGCCATTAGAGCTGATGTCCTAAGAGTTGAGATAGAGAGGACTTGGATTCGGCCGCCTCTCCCTCTAGGATCAAAGATGGAGTTTTATCAAAGCTACTTCCTACATCTCTTTGAGGATGGATTTATTGTTTGACAACAATATATGGATAGCACCTCTCCCATTGTATGTGGGCTACAATTGGACATATGTGCACCTCCTCCCATCAGCTGAGGATAAAAACAAGTAGATGGACACATATTCTAGCAAAAGAAAGGATATGCTAACTTTGTGATAGAGAGCTTGAGATAGAGGAACACCACATATGTAGATGTATAGTGTACTATGACATATGAGAAAGATATCATTGCCTCTTCCGTGAGGGCTGTGGACCCCTTTACCATGTCATGGAATACGAGGACTAGAGATGTCTAGGGATTTTTCTCTTAGAGCTTCAAAGGCGCCACAAATCATTGATATGAGATAGGAGACTAGTCTGCTTTGAGGGACCCAGACAGATAGCACTGACGGATTTCTTCGGTAGACCAGACACCATAGGCACTACTAGCTTAGCAGACACACATTCATCCTGCTAGACTTGACCTACCCCATGTTGCGGAGTCACACTAGATAGGGCCATTGCACTCTGCCTCTAACATCCAAAATCTATAGATCTCAATGTCTAAAATGTTGGGTATTTCACTTATGCCTTACTTACGCCTATGCTCACATAGGAGTGTCAGTGATCAGTAGGACACTGAGGCACTTTTTACTCTAGGTACGAGATGTTTTTTCCCCAGACCTATTGTCTTATTTCGTATGAGCTTATGTCACACACTTACGGGCACTTATCGTGTTCGGGTGTGAACACCCCCTACAACCCTAAGGTTTAAGGGTTGTACCTTGTACTTTCAGTCGACACTCTTTCAATCTATTGCATTGGGTGTCGTGCTTTACTCTCACACTGTCTACTACACTCTGTGTTGAGCTTCGATCCTCTCTCAATCTCACATTTGGTATCAGAGCATTGGCTCTGTTCGGCTCAACTCAGTTTCTGCTCAGGTTCAGCTTTGCTCCCAGCACTTGCAGAGTGCCACCCTTTGGTGCTTGTTCTGCAATCTCCCAGCCAACACCAGTCAGCAAAGGAGTCCGTCAACCAGGTCGTCCTACACCCGCCAGGCCACTACTCACATTGCCCGCTTAGACTGCTTGCACCAGACAGCTTGCCACTAGTCTGGCTGCGATGCCCTGTCCAATGCCCGCTAGTGACTTTGCGCAGCAGCCTGCCACCTCGTTTGGGAGCGCCACCCGTCGTCTGTGACTCTTGCCCTGCGCCGTTTTGACCTTGCGTCTACAGCCCGAGCATTGCCGCCTGCGCTTGCAGTGTTACCTAAAGCGCCGCCTGTTCGCCTTGAGCCCATCCGTCAGGATTCAGAACCCCGTCAGCAGCGTCGCCTGTGCCTGGACCTGTGCCACTCGTCTCTGCCTGTGACTGATCAACCTGCACCTTCCCTGCACCACACCCGCTAGCGATGTTAGCCGGTGTCCTGCTCCTGTCTGCCTGTGCAGCGTTGTTAGAGCCGCCTAAACTTGTCACCTGCCCTCCGTCACTCCTTAGCAGCGCCTGACCATGCGGTGAGCTGTACACGAGGCCAGTAAAGCATATCTCTGCATTTGCGCCTATCTTTGCATCAACTGCCTCCAGCTCGACATTTCAAAGGTACAGCAGTTTGAATACGTGTCAAGAGACACGGTTGATGCAAATTTCTGGGCAAATTTATCATAAATTTTGGGGCTTTTGACTTTTTTGAGGTCATTGACTGAGTATTGCAGCCTTAGTCAGTGATAGACTGTTTTGGACAGATTTGGGGAAAGAAATTTTAGGGACTTTGCTCATACAGTATTTTTGAAAATTGAATGCACCTTGGACTACATGCATTACAGACAGTTTTGACAGAGTGCACTTGAGTGTACTAATCGCAGCAAGTTATTACTGTAATTTCTAGAGATTTTGAGATTTCTAGTTTGGTCCAACTCTGACATTGCTCTTTTGCTTCTTTTGATAATTGATTATCATGGCAAATCAGGGAGGAGATGTCTTTACCTATGTATCCAAGGAAGACAGATTGGATTTTAACAACTACTCACTTTGGTTCTTCATGATGAAGACTCTGCTTGTGGTGAAAATTTTTTGGAATTATGTTAGTGGAGAAGAAGTTAGGCCCGGAGTTGTGGCTCCAGCTACACCTCCTCTAGGTGGACGTGGACAATGGGCACCTCAGCCTGTTCCACTTCAGCCACTTCCCCAAAGATCACAACTCAAAAAGCATGGGATACATGGGATACACATGCTTTGTCGCTAATTACATTGGCAGTTCCACGGTCCACCATCCCTCACATTCGTTCAACAACTTCTTCACGAGAACCTTGGCTAACTTTGGAGCAGATGTTTGCAGATAAGAATGAGACTCGCATCTCTTTCTTAAAGAAAGAGCTAGAGACATTGAAGATAGATGAGGGTAATTCTATTCAGGATGACTTGAACAAAATTCAGGACTTGCATGAACAACTTATGAATGTTGATGAGTACTATTCAGATGCACAGATGATATCTACTACATTGAACTCATTACCTCCTTCATACTTGGCTTTTCATACAGCCTTAAACCTCACCATGAGGATTGCTGCACAACCGATCACTTTTCTTCAATTAGTCAGTTTGCTTCTAGAAGAGGAGCAAACAAGAAGAAATAGTGGTGTGGATGTCATAGCCTTTGAGCACGCTTTTATGGCTAGATAGAAGGGCAAAGGCAGCCAAGTAAAGAATGCTCCGCAGAGCTTTGGGACTTCTGGCACTTCACAGGGAAGTAAAAAACAAGGGGGCACACAAGTCAAAAAGGGCAAATGCCATTATTGCAAGAAGCCAGGCCACTACATCACTGAGTGTAGAAAGTGCATCACCAAGGAGAAGGAGGAGTCAAGAATGTCTGTTTCTGATACTCCTTCCACTGCTACTGAGTCCGTGTCCCTTGTTGCAGACAGGAACTATTGCTTTTACACATGCAGTTATGACACTTCTTGGGCTGATTGAGCATTTAGCTCTATTGAGGATGCAGGCACTTGGTTTTTTGATAGTGGTGCTTCTAGGCATATTACATCTTGCAGAGATTTATTTGCTTCTACTGGTACAACTCCAATTGGCAAGTCTGTACAGTGTGCCAACAATGCATCATACCTTGTTAGAGGTATTGGGGAGATTGTGCTCACAACCATTGATGGCTCTATTCTTTGCCTACAGGATGCTTTGTTTGTGCCAGGCATAAAGAAGAATCTGCTTTCTATTTCTTCTTTGGCACGTTGTGGATTGCAGGTTACATTTGATGATGACAGATGCATGGTGAGAGACAAAGAACACATGACTTTGGTCTTGACTGACACTTTATGTCATGGGTTATACGAGTTGGATGCTCTTTCAGTTGATCAGTAAGCGTACTTGGCATCTGCTCTTACTCCTACCATGATACATGCAAAGTTATGGCATGCTCGGATGGGGCATGTGAACTTTGGTCGCTTGATGCTCTTACAACGTACATAGATGCTAGATGGATTACCTCTTTTGGAGAGACCTCCTGAGCACTTGTGCGAAGGATGCATGTTGGGGAAAATGCATTGGTTTTCGTTTCCCCGTGATGTTGCTTTTAGAGCCACAATAAGGTTGTAGTTAGTGCATTTAGATGTCTGTGGGCCTATGCACACAAAGTCATTGGGAGGATGTTACTATTTTGAGACTTTTATTGATGACTTTACACGATTCTGCTGGGTCTACTCTTTGGTGAAAAAGTCAGAAGTGTATGATGCATTCTTGGCTTTTGTTCCACTTGTTGAGAACCAATCTGGTTGTAAAATTAAGACTTTCCGTTCGGACCGAGGGGGGGAATACATGTCCTCTATGCTGAATTCTTTTTTGAAGTAGAAGGGCATTATCCATCAGTTCACTACTGCTTACACTCCACAGTAGAATGGGGTTGCAGAGAGGAAGAATCGGTCAGTCATGGAGATGGCCAGATGTAAGCAAAGAGCTTGCCATACAGTTTTTGGATGGAAGCCGTCATGTATGCTTGCCATGTTTTGAATAGATACCCCACCAAAGCATTAAAGAAAATTACACTTTTTGAGGCTTGGAACAGCCGGAGACCTTCTGTTGGACACTTTCCTACCTTTGGGTGTCTTGAATATGCACATATTCCACAGGTACTTAGAAAAAAGTTGGATAATAAGGCTGTCAAATGCATTTTTGTGGGATATAGTAGTGAAAGTAAAGGCTAGACTATATGATCCTGTCTCTAAAAAGGTGTTTGTGAGATATAGTAGTGAAAGCAAAGGCTACAGACTATATGATCCTGTCTCTAAAAAGGTGTTTGTCAGTAGGACTGTACTATTTGATGAAAAATCAGAATTGTCCCTTGCTAGTTTAGACACATATCAGGCTACTTGTGATGTATTTGAAGGGCTGCTGCCCATTACATTGGGTGATTCAGCTAGAGTTTCAGCAAGTGAACTCAATGTTCAGCCAGCTGCTCCATTGGAAAATGTAGAAATGCCATTGGCTGATCTGAATATTCAGCAAAGTGCTGAAACTGAAATTCAGCAAAGTGCTGAAACTGAAATTCAGTAAGAGCTTATGCACAAGCAGGAGGCAAAACAAATACATAGATGGTATTTACAAACTATGAAAGATAGTCATCTGGATGCACCCATGGCTGGTCATACTAGAAGGCAAGCTCGTATGCATGATATTGCACATACCATGGAGTTTGTTATGGCAGCAAGCACACTTGATGATGAGGAGCTTGAATGTTTTGAGGATGCACAACAGAGTGTGCATTGGATGACAACAATGCAAGCTGAATTGGATTTTATCACTAAGAATAAAACATGGGATTTAGTGTCTTTGCCCTTTGGGAAGAAAGCCATTGGAACAAAATTGGTCTACAAGCTGAAATGGAATGCAGATGGATCCATTGACAAATATAAAGGCTACGCACAAAAGAAATGCATTGACTATAAGGAGACATTTGTTCCTACATCCAGAATGACGACCATCAGGTCTATGGTTGCTTTGGCTGCCCATTATGGATGGACTGTGCATTAGTTCGATATTAAAATTGTATTTTTACATGGGGAACTTCATGAGGAAGTATATGTACAGCAGCCCATTGGTTTTGCAGTTGAGGGATCGGAACACTTGGTTTGCAAGCTGAAAAAAGCTTTATATGGTTTGAAACAAGCTCCTAGAGCTTGGTATGCAAAGATAGATGCTTTCTTGCTTAGCCAAGGGTTCATAAACAGCTCATTTGAGTCTACCCTTTACGTATATAAAGAGGAGGGATCCATGGTGATTATTTGTCTATATGTTGATGATCTCTTGCTTACAGGGACACATGCTGATCAGATTTCAGCATTCAAACAAAATTTGTAGCAAAATTTTGACATGTCAGACTTGGGGTCTTTGCATTGTTACTTGGGCATTTAGTTCATACATGATGCTATAGGTATTGGTTTATCATAGTCAAGATACATTGGTAAACTTCTTGAGAAGTTTGGCTTATAGGATTGCAAGCCAGTTTGTACACCAATAGAACCTGGACTAAAGCTGTCATTACATGATGAGTGATTTGTTTGATATACACACATATGCTCCAGCAGTTGGATGTCTTATTTATCTATGCAACACTAGGCCGGACATACAGTTTGCAGTTTCAGCCCTGAGCAGATATATGCATCAGCCACGCATGTCACATTGGCATGCTGTTAAGCATGCCTTTCGTTACTTGCAGGATACTAGAACTCTTGGATTGCTTTATGCCAAGGGGAAACCATTGCAGTTACATGTGTACAGTGATTCTGATTGGGTTGGTGATTATGATTCACATCACTCCACTAGTAGCAATTGTTTCTTTCTTGGCTCATCTTGTATATCTTGGCTTAGCAATAAACAATCCATTGTTGCCACATCATCATGTGAAACTGAATACAAGGCAGCTTTCACTACCACAGTTGAATGCGTATGGATTAGATGCTTGCTAGCTGATTTGGATGTATCTGTTATGGAGCCTACTCCTTTGTTCATTGACACTCAGAGTGCCATTGCAGTGGCACGGAATCCAATGTTTCATACATGCACAAAACACATACATTATCACTTTGTCAAAGAGAGGCTACATGTAGGTGATATCAACCTTGTCTATTGTCCTACCACCAGTGATGTCGCAGACATCTTCACTAAAGCTCTTCCTTGTGATAAATTTGAAGCATTTTGCAATGCTTTAAATTTGATCTCCTTTGGTGGCGGATGATCCTTGTACTCTTGATCAATCTTCACTCCAAGGGGGTTTGTTGGGTATTTCACTTACGCCTCACTTACGCCTATGCTCACATAGTAGTGTCGGTAATTAGTAGGACACTGGGGCACTTTTTACTCTCAGTACGAGAGGTTTTTTTCCCTAGACTTATTGTCTTATTTCGTATGTGCTTATGTCACACACTTACGGGCACTTATCGTGTTTGGGTGTGAACACCCCCTACAACCCTAAGGTTTAAGGATTGTACCTTGTACTTTCAGTCGACACTCTTTCAATCTATTGCATTGGGTGTCGTGCTTTACTCTCACACTGTCTACCGCATTCTGTGCTGAGCTTTGATCCTCTCTCAATCTCACATAAAAGTGTATGTACAAAATATCTATCTATAATAGCTCCTCTCTATATCTCGAGGCCAATACATGATCCCTACTATAATGTGGTCCAAAGTCGCTCTGCTAATGTGTGGAAGGATGTCTCCTATGTCTCACAATGATGGCTATAATTTGACTATGGTGTGGATCCCTTGTTGACCTCACTTTTCATGATGAGATGACACTAGATATAGATGTAGTTTGACTTTGTCTCAAAGGCCACATTGGCTTTTGTAGACGTTAATATATCTTTCTTTCTCTAAGCAAGAAGAGAGATTGCTTTGAGCACTTCAATACATCGCCAAGCAAGGACACTCTTTAGATGCTTGGTGAGGAAAAACAAGCAAGACTATGTGCCAAAAATCAAGACAGATATATACTAGCTATTTTGGAATAGCATAGCAAAATAGCAAAATTGCGATACAAGTGTTTCCCATAATGGATCATATGCTCACAATTGGGGTAATCATTGAGGAGGGCTGAGCCCGAAACAAGAGGATTTATTGTTGCTTTGTGGATTTTCATAAAGCATTTGACACAGTACCTCAAGCACGTTTTGTGTAGAGATTGCAAGAGATTGGACCTATGTAGTGGGACATTTATGCATTATACGAGAGAGTGACAGGCCGTATGCACATGCCTAGAGGGATGTGTAAGAGGATTGACAGCACCATAGGCGTAAAACAGGGATGCTCACTTTCGTCCACAGTATTTGGACTATACAGAGATGAGGTGTTTGACTACATTGACAGGGGAGGTGGATCTGGAGCTACCCTAGCTGGAGTGTTAATATGTATTAGATGCCGATGATATTGTACTCATTTTAGATTCACCAGAGGATTTGCAATGTCACTTGGATGTATTATACACCTTTTGCAAAGATAGAGATCTCATAGTGAATATTGGGAAAACCAAAGTCATGGTATTAAACACTTCCGCAGCATGGGTGACCCAATATATATATATATCAGTTTACCTTTGGGGGAGATGTAGTGGAGCATATGAGAGAATATGTATACTTAGGAGTCGCTTTCTTTAGTCTGAGATTTTCATTGAGGGGGGGAGCTAAGGCCTGGTTGGCGTGATGCTACGCAACCCTCGGGACCCTTAAGAGCTAGTGTGCCCACATACAAATTCAGGAATCTTGCACCAAACTATGGTTGTTTGACACACCTACTCTCTTGTATGGAATTGAGGTTTGGGGTTGCAATCTATATCATAGACCGTTGAGCCCACTCATTGACCATACTGGACCAGAGAAAGAGCACTATGATGGTTGGGACTGCATAGAGAGGCCATTGGCGATGATGATATCACATATGATCAAGAGTAAGCCCTCCACCCCACCCCCTATCACTAGAGTAGAGTTAGGTGCAGCACCTATGGTTGTCGAGGCACTCTTTAGAGTAGCGACTTTCTTACAAAGTTAGGTGCAGCACCTATGGTTGTCGAGGCACTCTTTAGAGTAGTGACTTTCTTACATAGGATACGGGAACTCCCATGCCACAGATACCCCAGATTAGCACTGACTTTCTCTAGACAGCTAGCAGAGATGGGTGAGAAGGAATGTTGGTATTCAGAGATGGTAACTTGGATGGGCTTACATGGATTGGACATCAACCAGCTCCTGCTCTTTGACTATAGCTTAGATTGTTCTACACTCCCCCTCAGCTGATCTAAGTTGAATTTAGTCATCAGAGCCAATGTCCTAAGAGTTGAGAAAGAGAGGACTTGGATATGGCCACCTCTCCCTCTAGGATCAAAGATGGAATGTTAACGGAGCCACTTCCTACGTCTCTCTGAGGATGGATTTATTGTCCAACCACAGTATATGGATACGCACCTCTCCCATAGTATGCAAGCTGTTATTGGACACGTGTGCACTCTTCCCATTAGTTGAGGATAGAGATAGGTAGATGGGGAGATATTGCAGTAGAAGATATGATATGCTGCATCTATGATAGAGAGCCTGAGATAGAGGAACACTACATATGTAGATGTACAACGTACTATGATATATGAGGAAGATACGAGGAATAGGAGGACCAAAGATGTCTAGGGATTTTCCTTTTGGAGCTCCTGAGGCACTGCACAATACTGATACGAGACATGAGACCAGTTTGCCCAGAGGGACCCAGATAGGGAGCAATGATGGAATTCTTCCATAGACTAGACACCATAGGCTTTCTAGCTCAACCGACAAAAATTCATCCTGCCATACTGGACCTACCCCATATTGTGGAGTTACACTAGACATAGCCATTGCACTTTGCTGAGCACGACGACCTTGACCACCCGGTTGATGATGGAGAGGTCCACACCATAGTCAGATTAGAGCCATCATTGTGAGACATAGGAGACTCACCCTTTGACACATTAGTAAAGCGACCCTGGACCACATCGTAGCTGGGATCATGTGCTGACCTCAAGATATAGAGAGGAGTTATTATAGCTAGATATTCTATACACACAGTTTTAGACATTGAGATCTTTAGACTTTGGATGTTAGACTATACTAGGATGTATTTTTCTTTCACTTTTCATGATGAAAAGACATAGGACATAGATGTACCTTGATTTTGTCTCATAGGTTACATTGGCCTTTTGCAAACGTTAATCTCTCTCTCTCTCTCTCTCTCTCACACACACACACACACACACACATATCTTGGAAGTCTATTCATGGATCCTAGCAGGGTGTAGTAATTTGAGGCCACTTATCAAACCTCCTTAGTGCCTTGAGCTAAGGATTTGCCTGCTATCTTGAGTGCCCGGATTTTCTGCTTAGATGCTTTCAGCAGTTCTTCCTAGTATCTAATGCATGCAGCAGCAAAAGCTAGCCCTGCATACTGTATCGGGATCCATAATGTAGGAAGATGTCTAGTACAAGGCTTGCAAACAGAGCAGTTTGGTGGTCTATAATGCCAAACCATATACGAGTCATAAGATGGCAGAAGGTGCCTATAACCCACATGTTAAGAAAGGCCTCTTGTTTCCTGTTCATATGCTCAAAGTCACCTTGTTATCTTTTATTAGCATCTAAGGATGTAAATAATCTAAATTTAAGAGATTGCTGAACTGCCTGACACAGCTGGCTGAGCAGGTGCTGCCATTGCCACCTCTTATCTGTTTGCTCCCCTGTCAACTGGCTGAGCAGGCGCTGCCACTGCCACCTCTTATCTGTTTGCTCCCCTGTCAACTGGATCCCCTTGCCTTCCGCCCAGGTTTGGTGCAGCCTGCCATCACTTGGCTGTCACATCAGCTGCCAACTGGCTTGGTCTGCTTTTTGTCCAGGTTTGGTGCAGCCTGCCATCACTTGATTGTCATACCAGCTTGACCTCTTCTGCCTCCCTCCCAGCCTGTAGTCCACTAGCTTCCCTTCCCTTGTTGTAGCTTGTCAGAGCTTGGCTGCTCTTGTGCTAGCCTAGAATCAATTCTGCCTCCCTCCCAACCTCTGCCTACCCTTGCGCTAGCCTGCTCTAGTTTCCTCCCACTGCCTGTTTCTCCCAGCCTTCTTGGTGCCATGTTGCTCATGCACTCTCCAGTGTACACCAACTGCCTATTGTCTTCCTAGATCAGCTCACACTTCCTCATTCCTTTGTTCTGAGCTTCCCCTCCAAGATTTGGATAGAGATTGTCCACTCCCTTTGCAGGAGATGGGAGAGGCTATACAGCTACTCAAACAGGCCATTATCAAACTGGAGTTAGATGATAGTTACATCCACCATGTGGATAACTATGTGACCTCACATGATACATGGAAGAGATTGGACACCTTGTTTGGTGCACAGTCCAAGTCATCAAAGTATGGTGTCTTGATTGAATTTTTTAGGCTTGACATGAAGTCCAGCACACCACTTGCCACACATCTAAATTACATGGAAAGACTTCTAACCTAGCTTGCAGGAATCAACATAAAAAATGGAAGAAGATGTTTGTATTGGTGTTCTACTTGAAAGTTTGCCTCCTCAATATAATAATGTATCAACAATCTTAATCAATATGCCAAACCCTAAGCTTGTTGATATCCAGGCATCATTGTTAGAGGAGGAAAAGAAGCTAAAAATTAAGAACCAAGCACCTCTAGAGATGAACAAGTGTTATATGTTGGCAACAGGTTCAAAGGCAAGAAGGATCATATTTTCTGTGATTTTTGCAAAAGGACCGGACACACCGAGAAGTTCTGCCACGCCAAAAAGAGGTCCCAGAGGGCCTATCTTGCTACAGTGAAAGAAGAAGAAGACCATGGAGCAAAAGAAGAAGAAGAAGAAGAAGAAGACGACGACGACGACCACTAGGAGAAGGACAACCCTCATCAGTCCTTCTATGCTTACTCTGATAGATTGTTTTAGCCTTGTAATGTCTAAAACCCAAATGTCTTTATCATAAGATTGTAAACTTCTCATGTAACCTTGTACTACAGCCTCTATACACTTTGTGAGGCCCCTGTTACAGCCTCTGGATGCCCACCATGTTTGTGGTACCCACACTTAGTTTCTTCTGCGACAGTCTCTGGTGTTTTGCCATGTTTATAGTGTGCCCATACTTTGTAGGTGTTGCTTTCACTAAAGCCTCTACACATTTTGTACTTCTGGTTGTGATTGAGAAGGGGTGTTGAGATTTGCAATCATACCTATCATAGCCTCTTTGTATGAGGCAGTCCTGGGCTAAGGACATGTAGGTAACTGAATCCCATAGGCATAGAGAAGAAAGGTTGCACCTCCCTAGCTCTATATATCATTGTACTTGCTTGTCATTTTCATATGAGATGAGTGCAATGTCATTGTCAGTTTGTTCTTTAGTATAGTGTACTTGTTGCATGTTCTCTGTTCTTGAGTCAAGTCTCTTGGTATTTGTCATGTCAGTGTCTATATGAATCTAGTCTATCTATGAGCCACCATAGCTGCCATAGTCCACCCTTGAAACTATGTAGAAGCAATTTTGATACCAAAAACTAATACTGTCCATTGGTAATGTCCTTGAGGGACACAAAAACTTGTTTTATAACGGTCTTCACATTTCAAAGGGAGTTTCCAAAATCGCCATTTAAGGTCAAACTTACTGAAGATATTGGCTTTTTTAAGCTTTTTTATCAACAAATCCTTAAATGGGATAGGGTGACCATGGCCTATAAGATATTTGTTTAGTGGTTTATAGTTAATCACGATTCTTTTCTTTCTCCTTTTTTGTTCAGAGTGTTTATTTACATAAAAGGCTTGGCATGTCCATGAGGAAGTAGTAGGTTCAATCAAACCTTTATCAAGAAGAGTTTGGATCTCTTCTTTGCATAGAAGTAAGTCTTCTTCCTTCACGCCAAAATGAATAGCTTTAGTAGGTATGACATTAGGGTATAAAGGAAGAGAAACAACATATGAAACCCTTTTTTTCTTGTACACTAGAGGGTCTTCATGCATAAAAGATTTGAGATGATCTGTAATCTTTTGATTTTTTGGGGCATGAGCTTGTAGTTCTCCATCGATCCAATTTTCTCCGGCAAGAGCCTTTTGTTGAGAGGATAATTCTACAATTGAATATATACTGCAACGACCGATTTTGGGTAGCAAGGGCATGTTTGTCTTTTTTCCTTGATAGGAAATAGTAAAGTGATTAGTCCAAAATGTATATCGAACTAGATGTTGCAGAATGTCTGTTCCAATCCATAGATCATAGCGCATCTGTTTCATGAGTTGAATCTCAATTGGAACTTTGATGTGGCCAAGCTGAAGGAAAGCTTGTGTGACATGGATCAGTGTGACCTTTTTGTTATTATAGTTAGACTAGATCTAGTATCTAAAAGAGCAACCATATACAATGAGAATTGTGGCATATTTTTTAATTGGACACATACCATAGGAATAGGACCACCTGTAGTTAGGGCATTTACTTTATGTACCTGGGGATAAGAAATTCTTATTTGATTTATGGCAGGGATTTCTAGGGAAGAGTTATGAAGTTATTGTAGAATAGCAGTTGTTCCTTGTGCCAACTCTTTTTATCCTTTGAGCATTCTCTTGTAGACCTTGCATAGAGAGTGTAACTCTTGTTGCATATGTGTAAATGCTTGTAGCATCTTTGTACCTGTTTGTTGAGTATTGGAGGTTGTAGGAGACAGGGAGTGTAGTAATTGTGTTGCTGTACGGGGATGATGCATTTGATCAAGAGTATAAGGAACAAACATATTAGCTTATCCTTTTGTTTTCAGGGCTTAGGGTACCCGGTTTAGGTAAGTCATATGGATTAGTAAAGATTTCTTGACGTACCTTGTTCTTTTTTTCTTTTCAGAAGAGCTGGTAGTAGTGTTAGAAGTATCAAAATCTGATGTAGATTGTTTCTGTTTGCCCTTGTGTCTTTTGGAAGATTCTCCTCGTGCAGTAGAAGAAGCTCCAAGAAACAATTTGTCTTTGCGTCCTGGAAAATGGACTACATGTGCATTGACTGGCTCAAATGTATTAGGATGAATTTTATAATCCTCAGAAACATATGTATCTGAGTTTGTAGAAACATTTGTCTGTGTAGTACTAGTAGCATCTGTATCAGTTTCTGGGGTATTTGAGTCAGCAGTAAGCCAAGAGGCATCACTATCATTGTCACTTTCGGAAGAAGAGTGACTTCTAGTGTTTGAAGAATAATCTTCGGAAGAAGGTCTGTCTTAATGGTTTGTTCAATAGTCTGAATAATTTGGCCCACAATGTTTGTAAAGTCTCTATTTTCTGTCTTCATTTTTTGCTTACAATAAAAAGGGATAGGCTCAGGAAAAGAACATACCAAATGTTCCTATATACTGTTGTCATGGGTGCCTAAACCTTCATAAAGAAGATCTCTCATATAGATGAGGTATTCTTTATACTACCTTGGGTCACAGAGTTTTGATTTGAAGAAAGCTTCAGGAGCTTCCAAGACATCATCCAGTTTATTTCTGACTAATTCGCCAAGAAGTAGCTCAAAAAATAATTGAACTAGATTGGCATACTGTACAATAGCCAATTTCACTTGCAGATGTATTGAGATCCACCATTGTTTTAGTCCACCAACAAAACCATGTGTCATGGCATTTAAAATATAAATTCTGTTGGTTTGGGGTTTGTCGACTATCTTTTGCACAACATAAACATACATCATGTAAATAAGAAGTTTGATCTCTTCAGAAGATTTTCCATCTATAGACCATAATGGAGATGAACCAACTTTTTCTGGGACACCAATTTTCTTGTAGAAGTTTGTATAGGAAGGTTTAGAATATGATGATGATGCATTAAGGGGTACAGTAGAGGGATTCACAATATTTACTGAAAGAGGAGGTGGTTTACTTACAGTAGTTGCTGTATGTGCATTTAAGAAAGCTTGCAGTATTGTATCTGGAGAAATATTTGCTCTATGAGGATTAATTGGGACAAAATCCTCATCCACGAATCTTCATCAGAAGAGGAAAGTGTGTAGGCAGCTTGTCTTTGAAAAGCAGCTTGATCTCTGTAATACCATGCACGAAGCTCATTTGGAGGGATATGAGGAGGATGTTGTTCAATACTTTCCCCCATCATTTGTGGATCAACACTGGCTTCAATATGGTGTTGAAGGTCTTCCTTATGTTGATCTTCAAGAGCAATACATAAGGGCATCTGATCAATGACCTAATTTTCTTCTCTTTGCCTTTTGATGCGAGAAAGATCATACTCATCAATATAGTCAAAAGCAAGATGATAATCACTTTCAGTCCAATCAGAAAACATGAACTCAAGGTATTCTGACAAAGCTTCAGCAGTATCACCTGGTTCTAAAGGTGTCTGATACAAGCTAGGTTGTGTAGAGGTATTTTCACCTTTGAGGACATCCTGTAAGGAGGGACAATATATATGTTGAATTTCTCTCAAGATCTCATCTGGATCTTCATCACTTGAATCTTCATCACAATGCACTTCATCACAATAAAGATTTATCTCAGGCCCAGAAGAAGTAGAGGGTGCCCTAGAAGTAGATGGAACATTGGAGGGGCCTTATTCTGAAATAACCATTTTGCCTTTGCCTTTAGTAGCAATTGTTGAACAAACATGATGCATATTAAGTGTACCTGATGACCGAGAAGAAAAATATGAACTTCAACCTTTTTGGAGTCGTTTTGTAGAGAAAGCAGCCCAGTCTGGCGTAGAAGATGTTGCAACCAATGAATAAGTTGTAGGTAACTATATAGTAGAAATAGTTGCAGATGTACTGGCAGAAGTGCTTGGTGTTTGGGCTTTAACTAGTTGTTGACATAATACAACAATCTGATCACAAAGTTGTTGCAATGTATCAACCTTCTCAATTAAGCCGGTAAGGGCTAAATTAGTCCAATTAACAGCTTGTAATTCTGTTGTCAAAGTAGCAGCATCTTGGGGCCTTCAAGTATGGGGCAGCTTTATATTTATGATGCTCATACTCAAATTCTTGGATGACATTGATGATAGTAGAAGAGGAAACTTGTTCAATGAGTTTTTTAAAATGTTGACAGATTCCATGTACAACTTGATCATGCTGATAAGGATGTGTATGGAATTTGAGAACATTGGCTCTTTGTGAAGGAGAAACCTTTAGTTGAGGTTGTGGTGGCATCCTAGTCATTACTGTATTCTCTGGAATTGGAAGTTCAGGAGCATTATACTGAGGTAGATGGAGAATCTTGCCTTTTATATTTTGCACTTTGATAATCCTGGGAGGCAAAAGTTCTTTTTTCTTTAAAGAGGAGATATCCATTTGCTAGTCATGGGGTAGCTCAATTTCAGATCAATTTACACATTTAAGAAGAAAGCGTCGTGTGCTTTCATCTGATTTCATTATAATAGTTTGGCCTTTATCTTTAGAGGAGTTAGTTCCTTCAACCACTCTAGGAATAGCAAGGGACATACACTGAAAAACCATTCTATATTGTAAAGCTAAATGTGCAAATGAGGCTTTCATTTGCAGACCCATAGTTCTAATATGTAACATTAGAAGTTCAGCTAAATAGGGATCATCCATAGCTATAACATAATTGGGATGGGGTTCAAAGAAAATGAGACCATTTGACAAAGGGGATACAACAGCTCCAACTATCATATCTTGTAATGTAAGATGACGTGTATCAAGTATAGTAGCCATACATGAAACATTGAGTCCTTGACAGAAAAGAGGAATTATGCCTATGGCAATATAGCCTAAATGTGAATAGGAATAATCTTTCTTATGTTGATGTTTTTGGATTTTAGGTAATACTAAGGCTAGTAAATTAACATGTTGATCCTCTGCTAATGTATTTCCAACAATTAATATTCCTTGGTCTTCTATATACACAGTAGAAGCCTTGAACTTGAATAATTGGTTCTCACCATAAAGATGTGCACCACCTATGTCAGGAGGTATCCACTTGGAACTCCGATGTGCTTCATCAACGATGATCATAGAATTCCCCAAAGACTTCTAGCGCTTTGAGAGAGTCTTGAATGCAGAACTGAACAGATTGCCAACATGCTAAGAGGAAGCCATAAGGATTTACGGGACTTTGAGGGTGAAAATGCTCAAACACGGCACACGGACAGCACAACCACCTTGACTACCTTACAATGAGAAAAACCTCACACGTCACTGACTACCTTGCTTCACTCAAGATGGTATATGTTTCTTGGAGCAAAGACAAATCTTCCCACGATGCAAAGACAAATTTTTTCTTGGAGCTACTTCTACTGCACGAGGAGAATCTTCTAGAAGACACAAGGGCAAATAGAAACAATCTACATCAGATTTTGATACTTCTAACACTACTACCAGCTCTTTTGAAAAGAAAAATAAGGACAAGGTATGTTAAGAAATCTTTACTACTCCATATGACTTACCTAAACCGGGTATCCTAAGGCCTGAAACAAAAGGACAAGCTAATATGTTTGTTCCTTATACTCTTGATCAAATGCATCATCCCCGTACAGCAACACAATTACTACACTCCCTGTCTCCTACAACCTCCAATACTCAACAAGCAGGTACAAAGATACTACAAGCTTTTACCCATATGCAACAAGAGTTACACTCTCTATGCAAGGTCTACAAGAGAATGCTTAGAGAAAAAAAAGAGCTGGCATAGGGAACAACTGCTATTCTACAAGAACTTCATAACTCTTCCCTAGAAATCCTTGCCAAACCTGTAAATCAAATAAGAATTTCTCATCCCTAGGTACAAAAAGTAAATGCCCTAACCACAGGTGGTCCTATTCCTATGGTATGTGTCCAATTAAAAAATATGCTCTTTTAGATACTGGATCTAGTCTAGCTATAGCCCCATTTGGACTATTTCCTCCAAATTGTATTAAAATAACTTCTCCTATTATTGTAGAACTTTCCAATAACAAAAAGGTCACATTGATCCATGTCACACAAGCTTTCCTCTAGCTTGGCCACATCAAAGTTCCAATTGAGATTCAACTCATGAAACAAATGCGCTATGATTTGTTGATTGGAACAGACATTCTACAACATCTAGTTCCATATATATTTTGGGTTGATCACTTTACTATTTCCTATCAAGGAAAAAAGGCAGACATGCCATTGCTACCCAAAATCGGTCGCAGTATATATTCAATTGCAGAATTACCCCCTCAGCAAAAGGCTCTTGCCAGAGAAAATTGGATCAATGGAGAACTACAAGCTCATGCCCTAGAAATTCAAAAGATTACAGATCATCTCAAATCTTTTATGCATGAAGACCCTCTAATGTACAGGGAAAAAAGGGTTTCATATGCTGTTTCTCTTCCTTTACACCCTAATGCCATACCTACTAAAGCTGTTCATTTTGGTATGAAGGAAGAAGACTCACTTCCATGCAAAGAAGAGATCCAAACTCTTCTTGATAAAGGTTTGATTTAACCTAATACTTCCCCATGGGCATGCCAAGCCTTTTATGTAAATAAACACTCTAAACAAAAGAGGGAAAAGAAAAGAAAGGTGATTAACTATAAGCCACTAAACAAATATCTTATAGGCCATGGTCATCCTATCCCATTAAAGGATTTGTTGATAAAAAAGCTTAAAAAAGCCAATATCTTCAATAAGATTGACCTTAAATCAGGATTTTGGCAACTCCCTTCAAAACCTGAAGACTGCTATAAAACAAGTTTTTGTGTCCCTCAAGGACATTACCAATGGACAATATTAGCTTTTGGTATCAAAACTGTTCCTACACAGTTTCAAGGGTGGACTGATTTTGTGTTTGTGAAACTTCTTTTTTGTTTCGTATATATTGATTATATTTTAGTCTTTTCAGAAACCATTAAAGATCATATTAATCATCTTCATCAATTTGCTAATGTAGTGAAAGATGTTGGAATGGTACTATCACCAACAAAGTCAGTAATGTTCCAGACTTTTGTTGCATTTCTAGGTTTAGAAATCTGTAAATTGCAAGATCATGACTTAGACAAAGATTTTATCATTTTCTCCGAAAAGATCAATTCAAATGGAAACCCCTTCACACATTGGCTATACAGAATATTAAGAATCTCCTCAAGCATCTCCCTCCTTTTCGCCTGCCTACTAGTTTACTCCTGACCCTTTACATCGATGCTTCTGATTCCGGGTGGGGTGCATGTCTCTGTGAAGAAGATTCCACTACTACACCCTCAACACTTCAACCATGCCGCTATGCCTTAGGAATCTTCAATAGCACACAACAAAACTATCCATCATATCAACGGGAAATCTTGGCAATGATCAAAGCCATAAAGGCTTTCTGTATTTTTGTGGAATTTGTCCCTTTTACTATTCGCACATATCTTAAACATGTACCTAGCTACCTGAGAAAAAAGGCACCAAATGAAATAGGAAATAAACGCCTGTTAAGGTGGTCCCTTTTTTTTATGCCCTTGATGTTACTTTTCAACATATTCCAGGCATCCAAAACACTATAGTTGACCTTTTGTCATGTCAAACCACCCTGACACATGTAAAATGATTGTACAATATTCCTCCCGCACTAGGACATGCCTTTATTCCAAGAGCACAAGCAATTCAATGCTCCTTGCATCAACATCCACTAAAAAGATGCGCAATTATCATTCCACTCTCATGAGTGATTCCACTATCTTCTCCTATAAATAGCATCCCTTGTAATTCATTTGAAGGTGGAATACGAAATACAAAGCCTTCTAGCTTCAAGCACATATATCTGGTCTCCACTCTTTGCACCTGAAGTATCTATGTGTTTATGCTTTGCACTCTCTCTGTGTTTTATGCTCTGTGTTTGTATACTCTTTTGCTACTTCCGCCGCGCTCTCAATGCACAGGTTCCTTCCCCTCCCCCACCCACTCCTCCGGTGGTTCCCTCATTCCCTCCATCCCTTTCAGAGGAAGATGATCTCATTGATGCGGTTGTGGATTCCCTAGCCCCTCGTGTTTCAGAGAGGGTTTCCCAGGATTGTGAGGAGCTTCTTCATCGGCAGTCTACATCAATGGACTCCATCAACATTGGCATTTCTCTTGCCACCCCAGAATCCATTTCTTCCTTGCCTTCTGCCACATCCAAGATCTAAGAGGGGGTGTTGGCAGCCATGTTTGTCATGCTTTGTCATCTCCTAGATGTGAGCCTCAGTCTGAGCCAAACGAGGACTTTAAGAGCTCTTACCTGTTTGTCACTTGTTTTGATGAAGGAGATAGCTCATTCTAAAGCGCTCAGTTTATTGCCTTTCCGTGCATTTTCTCCTCCAGTCGGAATTTTGTGTGCATTTCCTAAGCAGTTTCTTCATTCGTTAGTCTGCCTTAGTTGTTGGACATTGTCCACCATTTCTAGGATTTTTTCTGAATTTTTCTGGCATTTTACCAGCATTGAATACTGGTTGTCCATATTTTTGGCCCCAAACTGTAGTTGCTCAATTTTTACAGTTTTTGCCTACTTATTTGGCACTTCTCTCACTGGCAAACACATACCTTTCTCATTCCTTGACACATGCACACTTTGACTCCGTCATCTTCCTCTGTCTTTGGTGCTGCCATCATCATCAGCCTGATCTAGTGCCCTCACTGACACTGTGGGCTGCATGAAGGGATTGATTAGTCCTCCTGTATCAGCATTCTTTCCTTGTTCAGTGCAGATTTCTTTCTTCTTTTCTTGTAGTCTCTCTCTCTTCCTTTGTCTCTATGTTTGTGTTCCTTCTTCCGTTGTGCACTCTCACAATATCCATTGTAGAGACTCTCCCAAGAATTTGAACAAAGATTATCAGTACTCTCAATGCAATATGGGAGAAGTTGCAAGTTGGCTTTGAGAGGATGAGGAGGAGAGATGCCCTTCTGAGGACTTGGGATTCTGGCACCTTCTTTCACCTAGCCCCTCAAATGGTTTGGTATTATAGCTCACCAGGTTGGTCTTTCACACAATCATGTATTTATGATGCACTTAGCTGCTCTCTACGGGGTTTCTTTGTACTTTGTATTTTAACTTGGGGGGATTTTCTCCAAGTTGTTGTTAGTAGAATTCTATCCTCTAAGCAAAAGAAGAATAAAGAGATGCAATATCCCCAATGGAATTGTTTGATCTCTTGCCCGCAATCTTGGATCTAAAAAGCTATTAGATGTGTTGTACATACCTTAGATTAAGAACTAGTTATCAATAGTTCCTGTTGTGGATTGTGGCCTCAAGCTCCCAACTTGTGGGAGTAAAGGTCTTTGATGAAGCTAGAAATATGGTCAACAAAAGATGGCATAACCTACATCTCCATAGTCACATTAGGGAGGGCAATAATAAGCTTTGGAAAAAGTGATTTGGCAACATCAGCTTTGCTATGCTAGAAAAAGATCAAAAGACTAGGATGGTTGTGCACTTCCTATGGAAAAGTTCCACAGTCCACTTTATTTCAGTGAGTCTAGAGTGTTTATGATATTCATCTGCTGAGCCTTGATATGATAAGATAAGGTTCCCTTGAAAATCTCATAATTGCTCACTATGGACTGTCTAAAAGATTGCGGTAGCTTGCTTGAGGCTTTCCACATATACGTTCCTATAAAGATTTAGGTCAAGGCTGAGCCCCACACAAATAATTACCATTGCACATACTCTTTGGGCTTGAGGGTGTCTGAGCTTTGTCCCTGTAGTCTCCCCATTTAACTTATTGAATTGCAGATGTGCCTCTGTGAAAGCTAGGATGGCCAGACAACATGCACATAGTAAACAAAAAGTGCATAGACCAAGTCCAACGAAGTGCAACTGAATCTACAGAAGTTCTGGAAACTTGAGCAGAGAGATGACTTACAAATGTAATATTAGTACCCTTTGAAATCAAGTAATCAGCCATTGATGCAGCAACTCCAGAAACGAACATTCCGCCCAAAGGTGGAAGCACTGAAACCTGGCATGAAAATATGACCTTCAATTCACACATCCTTTTCCCCAAAAACCCAAGAAGGACAAATCTAAGTCTCACCAATGCAGCATTTTCCAGATCCAGGTTGAGCTCCTCACTAAGAAATCATTGACAAACAAAAATATGCAAACATATTAGAGCCATTTACGGAAACTTTAGAAAATCTTTGCTTCATTATGTTAACAAAAGTATGCTTTGAAATCAAAGACTAGTCTATCCATGCACTAATTTCACAAGAGCAAACTATGCAAAAACTAGTTTCACAAGGAATCATACAGAAACTACTTTCACAAGTAGGAATCATGCAAAAACTGTGGTAATTAAACACATGGAGAGAGTGAACCTTGCATAATTGGCATGGCATTGTAAATGTCTCAATGTCTGGCACTCTATGATAAAATCCAGTGTTAAATTGCAAATTCTTCTCTACAGGAAAGCACCAGTTGCAAGAATTCTAATAAATAAACGTCTTATATTGAGGAAACTAAGCAATAGGTCATACAAGTATGAAACATTTGCTTGTTAAAAGGTTACCAGAAGTAAAGTCTCTCAGCCAATTAGATCTGAAATCACACAATTTTGATTTCTCAACCAGCTTATATCATGGATTGAATCCATATTATCCTAAGCAAACTTAGCATGGCAGCAAGCAGTCTAAGGAAGCTCATATTCCCCCAACTTTCTTTTGCTCAATTAGAGATTGTCAATGTGAAGGAATGTGCCAAGATGCTCCACTGCGCTGTTTTCTATAGGCAGATCCTTGAACACTTCTTTGTATTTGAAACTGTGAGATCAGCCAGTTCATGAGTCAAGGACCATATTTAGGAGGGCCATCTTCCTGTGCCAAGATGCTCTAGCATACCCTTATCTATGGCTGCATTGTTGAACACTTCCCTACGTGGAAAACAGTGAGACTGGCTTCATGCCAGTTTATGCATCAAAGTCTATCTGCCAAGCTGAAGAATCCCCTATGTGGAAAACAGTGAGACTGGCTTCACGCCAGTTTATGCATCAAAGACTATCTGCTAAGCTGAAGGATAATTGCCATTAAGCTAAACAGAGCAGAGATTATTACAGGAGGCACCAGGGGATCCCACCCTCCACGCACAGGAGATGCGCGTGCGAGCAGCCATTGTTGGCCTAGAGGACAGGCGCTCGGAGTTCTCTTTCTGAACCTCAGCAGTCTTCTGGGTGCGGAAGGGGGACACGATGTGCAGGGAGTTCTTCCAGGTGCACCAGCCTCGCACTGCAGGAGAGCAGATACGCAGCCTTTGGGATCAGTATGGGAGGACTCGTTCTAGCCCAGATGAGGTGATGGAGGTTGCCACCGACTATTACATGTGCCTTTTCCAGCAGGAGACAGGTTCAGCTAGAGGAGAGATGTTGACAGTAGGTCTAGGATCACATCCCATCCCTCATCGTAGAAGAGATGGGATGCTCCCTCCTAGCCGCCTTCACAGAGAAGGAACTAGAGGAGGCTTTCCATACACAGGATGGACAGAAATGCCAGGAAGAGGATGGCCTCTCTAAGGCCTTCTTCACTACCTACTGGGAAGTGGTGAAGGACCCCCTACTGATAGCCTTCCAGGAGATTTTCACTTCAGGACAGATGCCAAGGAGTCTTTCGGCAGGCCTTATCAGTCTTCTCCCCAAAGAGGGAGACCGGTTGGAGCTTTCCCAGTGAAGACTGATCACCTTATTGTCAGTGGCCTATAAGGCATTGGCAAAGATGATTGGTAGGCGACTACGCCTCGTGCTTTTAGACATCATCCATGACACACAGACAGGCTTTGTCCAGGATAGGAGTATCCTCGACAATGAATTTACCTTCTTTGAGGTGACAGAGTGGGCTCAGCACAGTGGGCAGAGACTAGCCGTACTACTCTTGGATTTCGAGAAAGCTTATGACAGGGTGGACTGGGATTTTCTACAGGGCACCATGGTGAGGTTGGGATTCCCCCAGGTTTGGATTCGCGGGGTCTCCGCCCTTTACAGATCAGCCACCAACAGGGTTCTCATAGGCGGAAGGTGAGGGGAGGAATTTCAGCTGGAGAGATCGGTTCGACAGGGCTGCCCCCTGGCCCCATACCTGTTTCTACTCTTTGCAATGTGAGTAGATTACGCGGCAATGTGAGTAGATTACGAGGCAATGTGAGTAGATTACGCGGCCTGTGACTTCCAGTGAGAGAGGAGATTGAGTTGTTAGACTCAGAGTATGCAGATGATACAACACTCTACATGGAGGACGATGAGTTGATGCTGGAGAGAGTGAGGTTGGCTCTTGAAGTGTTCTGTTCTGCAGCGGGAGCGAAAATCAACTGGTGAAAGTCGGTTGGTTTCCTCACAAACCCAGACTCTAGCACGGAGTGGGGCATCCACTTGGGATTTAGATGGGTGACCAGAGGGCATACCGTTCGGTACCTAGGGTTCCAGGTGGGACTCGACATCACTCTTGCCTAGCAGTTTCTTCCTGTCCTTGATTCTATTCGGAGAAAATTGACCTATTGGAGCATAGCTCGCCTCTCACTAGCCAGCCGAGCCATGGTGGTTAACCAGGTCCTTCTAGCAACGACCTGGTATATCGCCTTGTGTTGGTGCTTCTCCTCTTCATGCGTAGTGCAGCTTCGCTGCCTAGTGCGGAATTTCCTTTGGTAAGGGTCAGATGGTTCCAGGGATTCTAGGGCTAAGGTGGCGTGGGCGACCATCATATGGCATCGGTCAGAGGAAGGGCTTGGGATCATAGACCCACAGTATCAGAGTATGGCCCTCTTGGGCAAGCTAGTTGTTCGCGGCCTCACACCAGGTGAGCAGACGTGGAAGGTCTTATTGTAGGAGGGCCTCCAGGACTGTAGACCAAGGCTTGGCGGTGACTGTAGCCCGTCCCTGAGATGGATCTACACATTAGCCCAGATTACCCTCCCCAGATCACCTTTCCTACGCAACTTACTCCGTGTGTGGCAGGGCCTCCATAAGGCCCTAATCCAGAGCCCCCCCAGGCTACCAGGAGGCGATAGACCATTAGCCGGTGATCTGGAACCCGCAGGTCAAAGATTGGGTAGGGGCACAAATTGGCGAGTGCCCCCACATCCATTGGGCTGGTTGGGAGGCCGGCTCGGCTCGTATCATCAGGACATGCGGGAGGTGTACAAGATGGCAGATGAGGAGGTGCTACAGCGAGTATCGGGCTGCTAGAGAGGAGGGGAGTTGAGGAGAAGGGAGATAGATGCAACAATATCTCTAGAGTGGCTTGCTTCCCTGATACGAGAGTTGATAGAGCCCGGCAGGTATGCGCAGCTAGGTTTTCACCAGCAGGAATCCCCCTACAGGTGGCAGGTAGAGTGGGTGGCGCCCCGCAAGAGAGGACTTTCTTTGTTGTTCAGGAGGGGGGGTGTCTGGCCCTTGACAGAGGGCAGCAGGATGAGGGGATAGCCGCCCTTTCGTGGAGGAGGATTCGGATGGTGGGCCTTCAGGGGAAGGCATGGCTACTAGACTCCTATGTTTTATGGAAGGAGCTTAGGGAGTGGCACCTTTGGATCTGGGAGGGCAGACCACTTGATGAGCAGGAGTGGGATCCAGGAGAGTGGCTATGGCCAGCCACTGCGGTCGCCAAGAAGCCATCCAAGTTCTTGGAGTACACTGCCAGGATTGGTAGTCACGTACTGATGCAAGAGGATATGGATTGGGCGCTGTCACGTAGCAGGTATTGGGCAAAGCATAGCATCACACAGCCTTTTCGACAGACCTTTTGGCGCCGCCTATGGGATAGTTGGAGACCGAGGAGGGTGTCGTATTTCTTATGGCTGGTGGCACATGGAGGCTCGGCGGTGGGAAGTTGGCTTGCCCAGATGTAGAAAGAGGGAGGTTGTATGTGCTATACACAGCAGCCCCTGGAAACCCCAAAGCATTGCCTTTGGTCATGTGAGGAGGTGCACTTCGTGTGGAGAGAAGCATGCCGCATCCTTCGCCGTATAGCACCCAGCCTTGGATGTATCTCACGGGGAGCTTTCTGCTGGCAAGCAGTCAGCCAAGGCCGTCACCTTCTGTATGAGGCCGAGATGCAGGACACCATATTGAATATTCATTATCGAGGCAAGGTCTTGCGCAGTGGTTAGTTTGGAGGCTCTACCCATCCACCAGGTACTGGAGTCCACAGCAGATCACTCGGAGGTATGGGAGATCATATGGAGTCTTACTGGATGGCATATCTGGAAGGCACGGTGTCAGGAGGCTTTCGGTGGAGAGAGACTTTCAGTACAAGTGACCTTAGCGGAGCTCTGGACCTCCATCATCCACTCCCTCCGCGGCTGATGGTACCAGGTGCAGGGCGAGTCAAGAGCTCCGTTGTCATTTCATGTGCACTTGGGGAAGCTAGGACCTCTTCTTCATGATGCAGGCAGGCAACCCCAGTTGGCGATACGTCATTTCCCCCCTCCCCCCCCTGAAAATCTCTACTGCACATGATCAACTGATTGTAAGGGAAAAAGAATTAACTTGTTTGATGGGTTTGGAGAGGGACATTTCACTCAAATTGAAGAAGAGGAAAAGACAGATAATAACACCAAGCCTTTGAACCCAAACCCACTGTACAAAGCTTTTATCCAGTGCAGATAAAAGATTGATGCTGGATATTGCTTCCAAGAATGGATGTATGACTTCTCAATGATATTTGAGGCACAGAACAATCACCTTGCTTTGATACCAATGTTGTAACCTTTCACCATACGATAAAGTTAATCACAAGAAAATTGAAGGTGAACTCACAGATTGCAAGAGAAAGAAATACAAGAAGAGTACAAGACACAATCATTGAGTGCAATCTCTCTCCATGGATGGGTGTATACCTCCTCCATGCATATATTTATGGATTTGCATTATCTTTCTTACTCAAAATACGTTGAAAAATCATCGTTTTTCCCCCATGAACGTATTTATGGATTTGCATTATCTTTTTGTGCTCAAGATACATTGAAAAAGCATCCTTACGTGGCTTCTTGCTTTCTTTGCTTGAACACTATGCTTTTGGTCTAATAATTTCTAACTCAAAATTTATAAACCTATTCTAAGATTCACAAAAATATATAATCTAGCCCAAATAATAGGGATGCATTCCAGATAAATTGTAGTTGATCATTTTACTACACATGTATGGCTATTGTTGATAGGTAGGAGTTCCCCTTTGTGGTCTCATTAAGAAAGGTGCTAAGAAAAATGATGATTGCTAGGCCAATGCCTCTACTATCACTAGTTTGAACACATGGTGAGAGTATGTCCTTGCTTTTGCCAAGATGGTAGAGTGGAGGTTGAGGAGTATGTGGAGGGTGTTCATAAAGGTGCCCGGGAGCAACAAAGATAGGAAGATGGTTGGATAGAGATGTGTAGTACAAGGCACAAGAAATCAACTGTTGCAAAGGCTCAAAGAAGGGCTAGTAACATATAGCAAGTTTGTGGTGAAAAGACATATTATGGTTGACCAAAGGTATACTGAAGCACAACAAATGCATAAGGGCCCCTTGGGAGCAGGCTAAGAGTAAGTATGAGCGCTTTTCTAAGTAGAAGCAAAAGGGTAGAGTTGAAGTAGCTAGAAGGTTCTCCTTCCACCCCATTAGGGCAGTAGGCTAAATAGTAGGATGTTGAATAAGAAGCAGGCTTCTTCACAATTGTATGCTTACAAAAAGCCATGCTCAATATCTCCTCACTCACTTTCCTTCATGCCAAGGTTTCTTGTAGAGACCAAGGTAGGGTCATAGAGGGAGCTAGATGTAGCCAAGTGTTTAGGACTAGTGCCCCCTTAAGGTATTTGCAAACATAGGAACTAGGCCAAGGAGGGCTATTAGCTTGAATGCTAAAAACATGCACTAAGGGTAAGGCCCTAGGAAGCTCACAATCATGTAAATCGCCACATTTATTGATGGCGTAGATGGAGCTATCATTGATATAGAAGCATAAAATTCTACAAGAGCTCACCCAAAAATGTCCGAGATAAAATCACACCTTTAAAACAGCTATTGGGGGGAGTCAGCAAGCACCCAAGTGCTGCCCATGTGCGAGTAGTTATTGCCTAGGCAGGTTTAAGCCCATGGCTAGGTAGACATCTCTTGATGGCATGGTCACTAGACATGTTGAGGGCTTGGTGCCAATTGGATGGCTCAAATTGCTTGCATGAGTCAAATGCATTTGATTGGCTAGATAGTTGGATTTTGTAGGCACAAGTTAGACGATGGCTGGATTGGAAAAGTTTGCAGCCAAAGTTGTTTGTAATCTAATGAAGTTTGGGCTAAGATACACTACATTTCACTTTGACCGCTGACTACAAGTTATAGCTAAGAAATATTGGATATCTTTTTGGTCAGAAGTAAGGAGGTATGTAACTAACTGGGGTTTCCTACTAAACCCTGACCCTAAACTCCAAGATATTATAGCTACAAAATTTGTCAAGTACAATCTAACATTATCTAGTTCTTGAGATATTGGTGTAATTATGAAACCAGTCTTCCTTCTCGGATAGGGTGGTTTAACCTGATTAAGCACTTAATTACAGCAATTAGCAAATGAACATAAACTGAAATGCTCACTTTACCTTCATAAACTTGGACAGTGGACACCTTGTCGGCCCCAAAACTGGCGCCCCTTTTGGTATTTCTTTAATTTCAATTGCTGATGGATAAATTACAAGCCGAGATTTCACAATCTCCTTGGCTGATTCAAAAGCCCCTTGCTGTTCCAATAATCAGCAAAGCATTCGGGCAAATTGCCCCTTGATTTTCACCCAAGACTTGCTCTAATGGAACCCCAACTGGTCAAATGCTGCCCCAAATTCACAATAGATGGGCTGGCATTTGAAATCCTCCCAATTCCACGAATTTCCGGTGCTGATTTCAGTGTACAATGCCTTTGACTGATGGCACGAGTCCCAAGGTGTACTGCTAAACCCTAATTACTGCTGTAATTTAGGGTTTATAGCAGTAAACTCTCTGCTGTCCACCAAATTTGGCTGTACTCTGCTACCCATGGCTGAGAATTGCTGAGAATACTTGAGCATAGACTGGAGGAAATGAGAGAATGCTGTAGAAAGAGAGAAAATCAGCTGAAATGTATCTTCTGATTCATAGCTCTGATGACAAATCTGATGGCACCAACAACTTCAAAAGGGGGGTAAAACACCAGCTCCACTGGCGAGCCCTCCTCTCCTACCACCGCCTCTTGAGGCGGAAGAGAAAACCTGTTGCCCCCTGTCTTGTCGCGGCGCGCGATCAGTCATCGTCGCCTCTCAGAGCCAAATCTGATCACCTCCTCTCTCTCCACCAAGCTCCGAATGGCTGCCATTGAGCTTCCACCACCCTCCAACAACCTTCTTCCTAGTTGCATGGGAAAGTTTTGCCAAGTGGAAGCCTTCCTAATGCATTTTCAGCCATTAAATTAATTTTTCACAATGAATTAATTCTGAAAATTAATTTTAGCCCTTTTGACGCTGCCCAAAATTAAACATGCCCATCTAGAATGAAATTAACTAGGCCATTTGCAACTTGGAGTGGTTCCCAACCTCTGTTGACCCTTAGACTAGCATTAATTAATTAATTAATGCTAGTCCCTAGTGTCACCACTGACACTTAATGGCCAAACAATTGTCCTAGGGTCCAACTTGGCACCAACTGATCACCAAAACCCAGTTGGTATAACTTAACACAACTTTTGCCTTTAACACCCACTCCATCCTTGGGGTCCTTGGCCTGTTCCCATGAAATAACTACAATGTGTATCACATGTGCTAAAAAACCTTGCACATTTGATTAGTAACTTAATCAAATGTTACTAGCAAGATTAAAGCATCTCAAAATTTTACGTCCCCGTGACAAATTATAACTTTGAAATTACTATTTCATATTTGATTTGTACATTTTATTTTTATCTAATATTCTATGGTGGAGGATAATTGCCTTAGCTAATGTGGTGGATCTCACCCAAGTCTTTGTCAAATTCAGCCTTGAACATATTTTTTACCCTTGTAACCTTTTCGATATCACTTCTTGTGATGATAAAATCATGTATATAGATCACAATTATGACATTGCCAGCACTTGTCTTCTTTGCATATATTGACTGAACAACCTTGTTGAGTTCAGACCCAATTCTTCTCAAGAACTCGCTAATTCTATCTGTCCATTATGAGGGCCTTGCTTTAGCACATATAAAGCCTTATTCAATTCACACCAATAATTTGGAAAATCTTGATACACGTGACCCTTTGGGTGTTCTAGTATACCTCCTCTTGTAACTCACCATTCAACAATCTATTCCTTACATCATTTTGTTATAATCCCCAACATCTTGCTACAACCATAGAAATAATAGCTCTAAAGGGTGCCATGTTTTGCAATAGGGCCAAAGTCTCTTCATAGTCTATACCATACATACGTTTGAACATACCTCTTTACAACTAGTCTTTCCTTGTGCCTACTTATTGAACCTTCTATATTATGCTTTCTCTTATACATCCACTTACATCCAATTGGCTTCTTACCCTCTGGCGATGGCATTAAATCCCATGTATTAGTTACATCCAAATCATCCATTTTTTAATCCATAGTTGCACCCCATTCAGCTTTATCAACTCTCTTGTTAAAACATGTGGACACTTTGTCTTAGTTTAACCATGTATGTATGATTTATGCAACAAAGATATCATATCTCAACTTGCCTATTGGATACTCTACACGAATTGATTAGCGTACTCATGTATCCCTATTTGATGCATCTTTTATAGCTTATGGTTTCTATACACTTGGTGTTTTCAAACTAAGTATTTCAAACTCTTCATCCAAGCTTTTTTCACCACTTGAACGTCCTACACTTACATCAATATATGGCATGGATCAGTCGATCTTCTCCTTTCCTTTGGTTGACCTGATGCCACTTTTAGCACTTACAACTAACATTTTGACACTTGTTCTATCCAACCATGGGTTTACTTTTGTAGGACCATGAGAACTTTCACTAGGTCCATGTTGTCTACATGATTGAAGCCACACTTCTTGTCATGAGGATGTGAAATTTTGAGACGCTTTAATCTCTCTAATAACATTTGATTAGGTTATTAATCAAATGTGCAAGGTTGTTTAGCATATATGATGTACATGGCATTCATTTCATGGTAAGAGGCCAAGGATCCCGAGCATGCAGTGGGTGTTAAAGGAAAAAGTTGTGATAAGTTATGTCAACAGGGTTCTGTTGGTTAGTTGGTATCAAATTGGACCCTAGGGTAGTGGTTTGACAAAGAAGTGTCGGTGGTGACACTAGGGGCTAGCACTAATTAATTAATTAATGCTAGTCTAAGGGTCAACAGAGGTTGGGGACTACTCCAGGTTGTAAATAGCCTAGCCAATTTAATTATGGATGGGCACATTTAATTTTGGGTAGGGTTAGAAGGGTTGAAATTAATTTTCAAGATTATTTAAATTTGAAAATTAATTAAATGGTTGGATAATGCTGAAAAATGGGTTTAGAAGATTGCCACTTGGCAAAAATGCCCATGCAAATTGAGAAAACCTTTTAGGATGTTGGGTCTTAGCCATTCGGTTAGTTTATAGCTTGAGAGCTTGACTTCAGTTTGCAGATGCCACCCTTGCCAGTCATAATGTCTTCATTTCGTTTCATACTGCCAGGAGGCTTTTCACAATCCCTCGTAGATACCGTGATTTATGGGAACAGCTTTTGTTAGTGCTCCAGAGCAGGCAACCCTTTGCTGCCCTTGCTATGGATAGGACTGGGACCTTGCAGGTCGGTTGAATTTGGAAAAGGCCTCAGCTAACCAGGTGTACCATCTTCTGATTAAAGATCATCAATGGCTCGTTACTAAAGCTAATACTGTATGGGGGTTGCGGAAATCTCAGTCATGGTGGAAGGCAACTGTGATGGAGGGCTGGTTGAACAAGACACCTTTCAAATGCAAGGTCTTTCTTTGGAGGGTAATGATTGGTGGTCTTCCTCTTGCCTTGGCCCTTTCCAAGCGTCGAATCTCTAACGGCAATTGTTTCTTCTGCACCACTATTGTGGAATCGGCCCGTTATCGATTTATTTCTTGCCCTTGCTGGTCCATTTTTTGATCAGAGAACATCAATTTGCTGCAGAAGACAACCATCTAGGGGGCCTCAGCAGGCAAGGGACAACAAGGAGTCACCGTCCAAGGCCTGGCAATAGCATTGTTGATTAGGTGACAGAATCTTGGAGGTGTCTGTCACTAGGTGAGTGCATTAAATGCAGGCTGGAACAAGCAACATGCAGAATTTAGTGTTTTCTCGCGAAGAAAATTAGATTTCTCTCTCATCTTGGATTTCTCTCACCTTCCTCAACCCATTCTTAGGAGATCTCAGCATTTCTCAGCAATTTTGACTAGAACTGAACTAAATTTGGTGGACAACATCATATATTGAAATCAGCACCTGAAATTCGTGGAATTGACAGGGATTTCAAATGCTAGGTAACCCATTGTGAATTGGGGCAACATTTGGCTAGTTGGAGGTTCTATTTGTGCAAGTCTTGAGTGAAAAATCAAGGGGCAATTGGCCCGAATTGATTACTGATTGTTGCTACAGCAAAGAGGCTTTTGAAACAGCAAAGGAGATTGTAAATCTCAGCTTGTACTTATTCCATTAGCAATCAATTTAAAGAAATACCGAAAGGGGCACCAGTTTTGGGGCCAATAGGGTGTTCAATGTCCGAGATTATTAAGGTAATTTGTGCATTTTAAGTTATCTTCATTTGTGATTGTTCTAATTAAGTGCTTAATCACGAAATTACCACCCTTTCCAAGAAGGAAGACTGGTTTCATGGTTCCATTGCCAAGATATCACTCATTCCCTTGATTTGGTGGGCTTGAGGCACCTAATTGCAAGCCAAAGCTTTGTGCTAGTGTTGATTTTTTCTCTCAGCTGAGAAATTACAGCAATATGTCTTCATACAGTGAGATAAACTCTAGCACTGATGATGCCTCTCAATATGAACATTCATAAGGGAATGAAGGAAATGCAATGTCTGACCTTGGGCAAAGCTCAAACCATGGACAACAAGCTGAAAATGTTGTTGTTGTTGGGTAAGATGTAGGGCCTTCAAGGCATAATGAGGCTCATGACCAACAAAGTGAAGAGATATTTGATGACTAGTTTAAGAATCAGATGAGGACAACAGTAAATCTCTTTACTCAATTGGCAAAAGGATCCTCAATTTACTTGATTTTTGAATGTCCCGAAGAAGGACAGTAAAGGAAAGAAGAAGAAGACATCTTCTATACCTTGGGATAGCAAGGTGCACGGAAGATAATGCCAAATCCTTCATTTGAAGCTCCCAGAGATGCAAATGAAGTAAAACAATTGGTACCTACGGGGTAGGGATTGCAAATGCAAGGCCATCATGGAAGTGCCAATCCAATGGATTTTGGATAGTTGAGCATGCGTGCTATAATGGGGTAGCATGGATACTTTGATGGAAGCACAATTTCTCATACTATGGTTGGACAAGCACCACGTATGGGAATGTATGGCACAAATCCCTATGGTATGCAATAGCCAATGCATGGTGTGCAAGGTCCAATGTATTCGGGTATGACTAGAAATGTGCAAAACCCTATGTATAGCAGCATTGGTTCGATGCTTGTGGCACAAAGTAGCATGTTTGATAATACATATGCACCCCCAAATGCTTTTGGGGCTCAAGGAATGAGTGCTGGTCATGCAAATGCTCCGCTTGGTGCTGATTTTCATGTAAATTCAGCAAATGCACCCTTTTTGCAGCAATGAGTGTATGACACCCAAAGGGGCAGCAAGAGACTATGATAAGGGTGGAAAAGCAGTTGCACAAGATAGGCTGAAAGCTTCAACTTTCATTCAGTAGTTTGATGCAGCCTATTCAGGGGGACCTTCATAGAGTCCTCAAAGATTCGAAAAGCAACCACTTTCTTGAAAAGGAATTCATTGCAGTGGTGGTCCACTCTTTTAATGCAAGGTAGAGCACCGTCAACGTGGGTACAATTCAAACAAATGTTTGCATCAAATTGGTTGACAAGTACCTTTGAGGTGGACATTATGACAACTTGGAATAAGCTAGATGCTAAGGAATGCAAGAATTTGGAGCAATATAATAAGAAGTTTTGAGATGCATTGCTGCCTATCACTTCTTATCGCTCCATATGCCTTCATGAGTAAGTGGAAAAATATGTTTGTGGGCTGCCCAAAGAAATTAGGGATTTTTGCATTAAATCCACCATGTCTAGCATGTCTCGGCTCATAGAAATTGCTGCTACTGTTGATGCTTTGCTGTGTGGGAAGGATTCACGCTTCCTAGAGAGTGGGGAGAAGCCGAATAAAAAGTTGTTTAAGTCTAAGAAAAGTGGAAGATCTGAAAATCAGCTTGTAAAGAGGCCAAAATAGCAAAGAAAGGGCTCGAAAAACAGTGATATCTATAGGGAATGATGGGGATATGACATTTGCAGGTTTAGCAAACAAGACCATTTTACTATGTTGAGGAAGAAGATAAAGGATAATCATATGGCACGATTGTTTTTGCATTATATATTTAAGTATCATGGTATACTAGAGTCAATTGTTAGTGATTGAGACTCTTGGATGACTGATTTACTTTGGAAGGGGTTGTTTGAGAATATGGGTACCATGCTGAAATTCTCATCATCCTTCCATCCGTAGACTGATGGTCAATTTGAGGAAGCAAATTCCATAGTGTTCGATCTTTTGAGATGCTATGTTTTAGACCACAAGACACAGTGGGAGCAATATTTGCCCTTGGTTGAGTTTGCTTACAATAACATCGTGCATAGTTCCACTTTGGCAAAGCTCCATTTGAGGTGGTTGAGGATGACAAGAAGGTACCACCTATCTTGTAAACTAAGGATAAGATCTTTGAGGCTAACTGTTATGTGGAAAACTTGGATGCAGCCTATGCAAAGATAAAGTATGCACTTCAGAGATCACAAGAAAAGCACAAGAGAGTAGTTGATTATTATAGACGTGCTTTGGAATTTGTAGAAGGGGATTATGTATTGCTGCCTTTGAGAAGGCAAGGCTGAAAAAGATGAAAGGAAGAGAAAGATTGTATCCGAAGTTGAGTATGAGATACTACAGGCCCTTCCAGCTGTTGGAGAAGATCACCGATGTGGCATATCGACTAAAATTACCTCCACATTGATGGATACACAATGCCTTTCATGTCAGTTTGTTAAGGTCCTTTCATGGTGATGTGCCAGAGGATATGTTTACTAAAATTCAGTCTGAGGTTGAGGAGTTGGATGAGATTTTGGTACCCAAGTAGATTTTGATACATAAGGAAAGAAAGGTCAAAGGTAAAGTTTCTAGGAGATACTTGGTGAAATTTCAGAATTATTCATCAATGGATGCCAAATTGGATGGAAGAGAATGACTTGGTAGACCATCTTCAATTGTTGCAACTTTACCTAGATGCCTTTCAGTTAGAGTCGACTTTAGTTTGGGATCAGTCAAGTTCAATAGAGTAGGGATCCGAGGTATTGCCTGATGCTCAAGGGGGAGGTAGCACTTCCACTCCGCCAGTTGTGGATAGGTCTCGTATGTACTGGATCTCACATGTATTTAACATGCATCCAAGGTACTATGTTGACAATATGTTTGCCATGAGGTCACTACTTAGTGTACTAGTCACTGTGAGATGTACATAGATGAGTATGAGTTCCACCCAGGAAGTGGACCTATACTTTTGCATCAACTTATGATCAATTTGACACAAATTTTACCTCAATTTTGAGACAAAAAAATCTGATTAGTTTTAGCTCAATTTTTGATCAGCTTGAGAACCATTTATAGTCACTTTTGAAATTAAATTTGCATTAGTTTTTGCATTGATTGTTGGTCAGTATTTGCAATGAGTTTGTGATCACTTTGGGGTCACATTTATAGCAGCTTGTGATTAGTTTTCAGATCAGCAAGTGATCAGTTTATGATCAAATTATGCTCAGTTTTCAATGGTTTACAACTGTTTCATGGACAGCAACATGTTAGTAAATGTCATTAATAGTTTCAGCCGTGCTTAATGCTGAATTAATGCTTTTCTATGGTTGAAAGTCAAATGGTTCACATGGTTCCTCGGAGGCCCATGGCCAAGTTTCAAGAGGTGTTGAGGCAAGCATGCCCTATTTGGGTGGAGATGGTTGATTTCCCTGCGCATCTTTGGAAACTCCTCCCTTTGGTCTTGAGAACCTTAGGCGACATGTTGGTAGAGCCTCGCTTGGCTTCCCGCAATCGGAACAGGGCATGCATGCTTTGGGACACAGGAAAACCTCGCTCGACCAAAATTCATTTTCAAGTTCCAGGACTACAAACCTCGGTTTATGAGTTGAAATAGGATACTTTTACAGGACATTGTTTTCGATGCGGCCAATTGGGCCATTTTATTTCGGAATGTGACAAAAGTCTGAAGGTATTGCAATGATCTATAGATTCAAACATGGATATGTAAGACCACCATCCTCCCCACATACATCAGCAGTTTCAAGCTGATCCTGAGATGCCTCCCCAACATGGTCGTGATGAAGGTAAAAAGGAGGTTCCTCAAGTGGGCCCTGAGCATACTTCCCTTCTGGTCGACCAGAATGTGTCTTCTCGGGAAAATTCTTGGGTATCGGTGGTTAGACGTAATGCAAGATAAGCATCTTGTTCGGCTCTTGCCCACCCATCACCACACCCTATCACTCAGACCTTTCAACGCAGAGGTAGGGGGTTTATGTGAACCCTCAAACTTCACGTGCTCCGACCAGGGATGATAAAAGGAATTCCAATTCTGCTTTGCGCTTTGATATGCAAGGGAGGCTTGTGTCTCCTAGGGATGTTTTTCATCCACAGTAACAACAGTTTTCTTCTCGTGCGTTGATTGCTGGTTTGCAAAGGGCGGACCTTGTAGATGTAATCCGAAGAGAGATGGAAAGATTCTAGGCAGCCAAAGCTATAGATATAAAAGGGAAAGGAAAAGCGGTGGTTCAATAGTTCTCTCATTTCCAATTTATTATGAGAATTGCTTTGTGGAATGTGAAAGGTATCTCTTCGCATAGTAAGCAGTATCAGTTGTGGAAAGTTGTGTTTGCTAGAAAGTGGGATGTATTTTGTGCGGTGGAGCATAAACAACATGCTTTGGCTGGATCCTCCTATGTTTATAAGGATTATGTTGTTTTTTTCAGTGGTCGAGCTCCATAGAAATCTGGAGTTATGTTGGTTGTCAAATCCTGTTTGCAGCCATCGCTGGTTTCTCAAGACCCTTGAGGTCGATTTGTAATTCTGGAGATACTTTATGAGGGAGAGGTTTTGTGGTTGGTGGGTGTGTATGCTCCTTCCATGGTAAGGGAGCGTCGTCAACTTTGGGATGACCTGCGCTGCCTTTCCATGGCTCGCCAATGTTTTGTCATGGGAGACTTTAATGCATGTCTATCTTGGGATCAAGCTACTTCTCTGCACTCAGTTATGGACGGTCCTAAGCGACAGGCTTGGGATGCCCTTGCAGCTGGATCTTTGAAACAAGACATGTGGTCTTGGATGTATCCATCACAATCTCGTTATACCTATCGATCTTTACAACATCCTGATACCTCGGCTAGACTGGATAGGATATATATTTGTCAAAGTGATTCCTTTCTTCCTGCAGTTATTGACATGTGGGTGGGACGACGGCATGTCTTATCAGATCACTACCCTTTGGTCTTGACCCATAGACCTGTTCATGTATCTAAGGCTCTTTTTACTCGGTTCCCACTTCGTTTTAATCAATCTTTTCTACAGCAAAATCAGTTTTAGAATATGTTCAACAACTGATCGCTTCCTTTAGCTTGAAGGTCCTATCTGGAGAGAGGGATGCATGGGCTGTTTTTAGGGACAATGCTCGACAATTACCCCGTCAGTATGGTATTCAGTAGGCTTCCTCTTTATAAGCTGAATTGTAGAATGCCCAATCTTTATTGGCCCACTCCTTGTCTTTAAGTCAATCAGGGGATTCTAATGATGAATTGATCACATGCATTGAATGGTTGAAAGGCTGGGTTCATTCTCTTCAAGAACAAGAATATACAAAATACAAACTGTTGGCTAGAGCAGAAGCTTTATACGATAATAATTGCCAATCCCATCAATTCTTTGCTCACTTGCACTAGAAATATGCTAGGGAAAATATTGTGCGCTTAATGGATGAACAGGGTGTCATGGTGACGGATCCGGCCTCCATCGTTCGTATGTGTGTCGACTTTTATCAGTCCTTGTTGGGTCCGCAAGAGAATTCTTCTGATGCTGTCCTCTCTGCTCGCCGCTATATTTGCGAGTTGGTAAGCAACCAAGTCAAACTAGAATGGGTGGACTTAATGGAGGCGGATATTTTAGAAGATGAAGTGGAAGAAGTGCTATCCCATCTATCCTGAAGGAAAAGCTTTGGCTGGGATGGGCTTCCTAATGAGCTGTTTTCAGCTAATGTGCAGCAACTTAAAGACCCATTGACTCGCTTGTGCGAGCAAGTGTGGAACTCTAGTACCATGCCATTTGATGGGAAGATTACTGTCATTCGGTTGTTGCCCAAGGTTCCCTCCCCTACCTCTTTGAAACAATGGAGACCTATTTCCGTTATGGGTTCATTATATAAAATCTTCTCCAAAATCATTGCGAGCAGATTGCAGAAGTTTTTCCGCACCTGCTTCATCCATGTCAATATGGTTTCATTAAAGGTCGGAATATCATGCATAACATCTTGAATGTTCAACTAGGAATTGACTATGCTAAAGCTTCAGGACAGCAAGTAGTAATGCTTCAGCTTGATATTGAGAAGGCATTTGATCATGTTAGCTGGCCTTTTTTGCAGCAATTATTGTCTACAATGGGATTTGGCCCTCGCATGGTCTCTCTTGTTGACACTATTGGTCAGGGAGTTGTCGCTCGTTTTGCTCTTAATGGAGGGTTCACTGAAGAAATTGCCTTATTTCAATCTCTTAGGCAAGGCTACCCTCTCAGCCCTTTGCTGTTTGCTTTGGTCACTCACCCGATGCTCTCATTGTTGAACAAGTTGGTTGATCAAGGCGAGATAGTTGGTTTGACTCTTCCCAGTGGTACTCAACTTATGGGTCAATCTTTGGCAGATAATTCTTTCATGTTTCTTAAGGCTGATGCACTAATGTTAATCGGGCAATGGTGGCATGGAATCTTTTTGCTTTGGCATCTGGTCGTCATATTGATACGCAAAAATCTACACTTCTCTCCTGTACGGAGATTGATCTGCAGGCCTTGGGCTGGCATGGAATTGTGATCCCAAAGGAAAATATAACCAGACACTTGGGATATCCTATTGGGGTGGAGGTAGCACCCCGGGCCTTACTGGATTGGATGGCCTCTTAGATTCATGATAGGTTCATGTACTCGACATCTCAAGACTGGCCTTTACATGTCAGATTGAAAGTTACTCAAAGTATTATGATTAGTATGATATTGTTCTTTTTGCCACTCCTTCCTTGGACTAAGAAGTCCCTTTTGGAACTTGTTCAGCCTTTCAGGTTTATGTTGTGGAAAAAGAAGGGGAATCGGTTGGGTCAGGTTTGGATTTCATGGTAGCATGTGACTACGCCTAAACGAATGGGGAGAGCAGCCCTGTTGGATGTTAATTTACATATGAAAGCCTTGAGGTTGGCCCTTTTGCAGGCATTATGTGTACAAAGTCATCCTTGGTCAGATATTGCAAAATTTTTCATTGAAAAGGCTGGTATCTCTCATGGTAATACGGCTATTTGTGCCTCTTGGTGGCATGTGCTTAACTCCTTGAGACCAATTAAGACCACCCACTCTTTTCTCCTTTCTCATTTAATTGCATCCTGGCAGGAGATCTTCCATTTTTCAGTTTGCCGCCCTCCTAGGATTCGCAAGGAGGCGAATTCACTGCAAGGAGAGGTCTTAGTCTCCTCCAGGTTGTTGGATTGGCCGAACAAAGATATGCATAGACTCAAGTTTAATCGGATGGCTCGTTTGGGGTTGTAGACAGTTTTTGATGGTGTTATTCTTGGGCAGTCCCGTCTTTACTCTTTTCGGCGTATTCATCAACACTTTTGGGTACCCCGCGGATATTGTGATATCTGGTCATCCATACAAGTGACACTTCAGAGGTTCTCTCCTTTACCAGTGCTACAGCCATTGTATCTATGGCCTGATTGGAAGTTTGTGATTCCAGATGATTTTGAGAAGAGGTCTGCTAACGAGATATACCATCAGATGGTGGAGGCCAAGAGATGGGTCACTACAAAGGTGAATAAATTATGGCATATTAGGGACGGCAAAAAGAAGTGGCAGGAAAGACTCATTCAACTTTGGAAGTCTAAGGTTCCCTATCAGGGAAAAGTCTTCTTGTGGAGATTGCTGATTGGTGGTCTTTCAACTGGAGAGGTGCTGTGTGCCCGAAAGATCTCTGCTGGTTGTTGTATATTTTGCACTACATGTGATGAAACATTGCTTCATCTTTTTGCCTCTTGTCCAGTAGCACAACAGATTTGGTGTTTTATTTCTCGCATCTAACTCTCGGTGACTCAGCTCCGGATAACAGCCCGGTCATGGATTATGGGAAAGCTGCCCTCCGAGCCTTCTTTGCATTCTGATTATTCCTGCCTGTTCCAGTTCCTTAGATGGACTGTCTTGTGGCATATTTGGCGAACTCGGAATGCCTTTCTTTTTGATTTGGTCTCGGGCATCCATGGTCATGTGGCCCGTATTTGAGGTTTAGTGCTATGGCAGATTTCTTCTATGATATCAGCTGACCTAGTTCTTCCTGACATTGCTGCCCACTGGCTGGCCATTGTTCACTCTACACCAGCAATGTGATTTTCTCTTTGTGTCATAGTCCTAATACTAAATAGTCTTTCGTCACTTTCTTTGAGGACCTGATGGTCTGATGTAACAGAATGTAAACACACACAGAGAGAGAGAGAGAGAGAGAGAGAGAGAGAGAGAGAGAGAGAGAGAGAGAGAGAGAGAGAGAGAGAGATTCTCGGATGACCTGATGGTCTGATGTAATAGAAAGTAAGAGATACAGAGAGAATGCTGACCTGATGGTCTGATGTAAATATTTACTACTTAATTCAATTATCTTCAGGAAGAGAGAGAGAGAGAGATGCCGATCATAGGATATACATTTGTCAAAGTGACTCTTTTCTTCCTGCAGTCATTGATATGCGTGTGGAAAAACAGCATGTTTTGTCAGATCATTACCCTTTGGTCTTGGAAATGAGCCACAGACTTGTTCATGCATTTAAGGCCCTCCTTGCCCGTTTGCCTCTTCGGTTTAATCAATCGTTTTTGCAGCACAATCAGTTTTTGATAGGTGTTCAGCAACTGATAGCCTCTTTTAGCTCCAGGGTCCTCTCTATAGGGATGGAAGCATGGGCAGTTTTTAGGGATAATGCGCGAGCGTTATCCCGACAATATGGTATTCAACATCCTTCCTTGTTTCGAGCTGAATTGCAGTATGCTCAATCCTTGTTAGCTCATTCCTTGTCTTTGTGTCAGACTAGGGACTCTAACAATGACTTGCTCACATGCATTGATTGGCTGAAAGGTAGGGTCCAATCTCTTCAGGAAGAGGAATATGCAAAATATAAACTGTTGGCCAGAGCTGAAACTTTACATGGTAACAACTGTCAAACTCATCAATGTTTTGCTCCTCTCCATCAGAAATATGCCCAAGAAAATATTGTGCGCTTAAAAGATGGGCAAGGTGATATGGTGACCGATCCTACCTCCATTATTCGGATGACTGTTGACCTTTATAGGGCCTTGTTGGGTCCGCAAGAGATTCTTTCCGATGCTATTCTCTCGGCTTGAACATATATTTGTGACCTGGTTAGCAATCAGGTCAAACCAGAATGGGTGTATCTAATGGAGGCTGATATTTCTGAAGATGAAGTGGAAGAGGTGTTGTCTCACTTGCCTAGAAGGAAAAGTCCAAGATGGAATGGGCTTCCTAATGAGCTGTTTTCAGCCCATGTGCAACTCTGGTGTCAGCAGGTGTGGAACTCTGGTATGATACCTATGGATTGGAAGATTGCTGCCATTAGATTGTTGCCCAAGGTTCCCTCTCCGACCTCTTTGAAACAATGGAGACCCATTTCTGTTATGGGATCGTTATATAAAATCTTCTCCAAAATTATTGCCAACAGATTGCAAAAAGTTTTTCCGCTCCTCATTCATCCACGTCAATACGGTTTTATTAAAGGTTGGAATATTATGCACAACAATTTGAATGTTCAGCTCGGAATTGACTATGCCAAGGCTCTAGCCAGCAGGTTGTTATGCTTCAACTGGATATTGAGAAGGCTTTTGATCATGTTAGGTGGTCTTTCTTGCAGTAATTAACGTCTACAATGGGTTTTGGGCCCCGTATGATTTCTATAGTTGATACTATCAGTCAGGGTGCTGTGGCTCATATTGCTCTTAATGGAGGGATTACTGAGGAGGTTGCCTTATCCCGGTCCCTTCAACAAGGCTGTGCTCTTAGCCCTTTGCTGTTTGCTTTGGTTACTCACCCCATGCTCTCATTACTGGATAAGTTGGTAGCTCAAGGTGAGATAGTTGGCTTAACTCTTCCTGGCGGTGACCAGCTTGTGGGTCAATCTTTGGCGGATGATTCTTTTATGTTCCTTAAGGCGGATGGTATTAATGTTAACCGGGCAATGGTGGCCTAGAATATTTTTGCTTTGGCATCGGGTCTTCACATTAATACTTAGAAATCCACCCTTCTCTCCTGTACGGAGAATGATCTGCAGGCCTTGGGCTAGAATGGAATTATGATTATAAGGGGTAATATAACTAGACACTTGGGATACCCTATTGGTGTGGAGGTTGCTCCCCGAGCCTTGTTGGATTGGATGGCCTCCCAACCGGTTCATGTACTAGAAATCCCAGAGTTGGCCACTACATGTTAGACTAAAAGTGGCTCAATGTATAGTGATCAATATGATCTCATTCTTTTTGCCACTTCCTTGGACAAAGAAGTCCATTTTGGATTTGGTTCAGCCTATCAGATTTATGCTTTGGAAAAGGAAAGGCAATCGTTTGGGACAAGTATGGATCTCCTGGTAGCATGTGACCACTCCGAAAAGGATGGGGGGTGCAGCTTTGCTAGATGTCAATTTGCATATGGCCGCTTTGAGGCTTTCCCTGTTGCAGAGTCTATGTACTCAGTGCCATCCTTGGTCAAACATTGCCAAATTCTTCATAGAAAAGATTGGCATCTCTCATGGTAGCACTATTATTCATGCTTCTTGGTGGCATGTGCTTAATTCTATGAGGCCTTTAAAGGTCTCCCAGTCTTTTCTTCTTTCTCATTTGATAGCTTCCTGGCAGGAGATGCTTCGTTTTGCAATTTGGCGTCCCTCGGATATTTGTAAAGAGGAAAATTTGCTGCAATGAGAAATACTGGCTTGCTCAAGGTTATTGGATTGGCCACAAAAAGATTTGCAATGAGACAAGTTCAATCGGATGGCTAGGTTGGGGTTGAAGATAGTCAGTGATGGTGTTATTCGTGGGTAGACCCGTCTTTCTTCCTTTAGGCGTATTCGTCAGTACTTTCGGGTGCCTCGTGGATATAGGGACATTTGGTCGTCCATACACGACAGTCTTCAGAGGTTCTTTCCTTTGCTTGTATTACAGCCATTGGATCCTTGGCGTGACTAGATGTTTCTACTTCCTGATGATTTTGGGAAAAGGTCAGCTAATCAGATATATCATCAGATGGTGGAAACCAAGAGATGGGTCATGGGGAAAGTGAATAGATTATGGCATCGTAGGGACAGTAAAAAGAAGTTGAGGAAAAGATTTATCCAGCTTTGGAAGTCTAAGGTCTCGTATCAAGGAAAAGTGTTCATGTGGTGGCTGCTCATTGGGGGTCTTCCAACGGGCGAAGTGCTCCGTGCCCGAAAGATCTCTGCTGGGCGTTGTGTTTTCTGCACTGCGTGTGATGAGACACTGCTTCACCTCTTTGTTACCTGCCCTGTTGCGCGACAAATCTGGAATTTCATTTCCCGTGTCTGGTCCTTGGTGACTCAGCACCGTCTATCAGTTCGTTCGTGGATTATGGGAGATATGTTCTCTATGCCCTCTTTAAGTTTAGATTGTTTCTGCCTATTTCATTTCCTTAGATGGACAACCCTATGGCATATATGGCGTACTCGCAATGCCTTTATTTTTGATTCAGCATCGGGTATCCATGGGCATGTGGCCGTGTGCGAGGAATAGTGTTATGGCAAATCTCCTCTATGATGTCAGTGGACCTGGTTTTTCCGAATATTGCTGCTCCCTGGATGGCGATTGTTCGCTCTACTCCAGCTGCTTCTTCTGTGTGATCTGATAGTACTGTTCATGTAATAGGTTGTTCTGGTTAATTGGATAGCTTGCAGGCCTCATGTAAATATTAGTTACACAGAGAGAGAGAGATAAAGCATGCTGATCTCTTGGTCTGATGTAATAGAAAATAACTGCTACAGACAGAATGTTGACCTGATGGTCTGATGTAAATATTCACTATCTAATTCAATTATCTTCATGAAAAAAGAGAGTTGTTGATCCATTTTTTGATCAGAGAATAGCAATTTGCTACAAAAGATAGCCATGTGGGGGCCTCAGTAGCTAGGGGACAACAAGGAGTTACCTTCCAAGGGCTAGCAATAGCATTGCTGATCAAGTAACAACATTTTGGAGGTGTTTGGTAGTAGGTGATTGCATTAAATGCAGGCTGGAGCAGGCAATAGGCAGAATTTATGGTTTTCTCACAAAGAAAATCAGATTTCTCTCTCATCTTGGCTTTCTTTCACCTTTTCCAACCCATTCTTAAGAGATCTCAGTATTTCTTAGCCATTTTGAGCAAATTTCAACCAAATTTGGTGGATAGCAGAGAGATCTCAGCCCTAAATTTTTGCAAAAATTAGGGTTTAGCAACCACCTTGGGACCTGTGCCAATAGAAGAAGACATCGTACATTGAAATCAATACTTGAAATTCGTGAAATTGATAGGGATTTCAAATGCCAAGCCATCCATTGTGAATTGGGGTAACATTTGGCTAGTTGGTGGTTCCATTTGTGCAATTCTTGGGTGAAAATCAAGGGGCAATCGGTCTAAATTGCTTGTTGATTGTATGTACAACAAGGGGCTTTTGGATCAGCAAAGGAGATTGTGAAATCTCAACTTGTACTCAATTCATTAGCAATTAAAGTTAAAGAAATACCTAAAGGGGCACTAGTTTTGGGGCCAACCAGGTGTCTATTGTACAAGATTATTAAGGTAAATTGTGCATTTCAATTTATGTTTATTTGTTGATTGCTGTAATTAAGTACTTAATCAGGGAATTACCACCTTCTCCAAGAAGGAAGGCTGGTTTCACTTCTTTTGCAGCAACATCTTGTTTTCCTACATCAAGAGTCACACTTTTCTTTTTGCCATACCAACTACTTATCTCATAAAACAACTTTTATGCTCACTCTGACCTCACATGTAGAAGAGCTAACACAATGATACTCTCCTACTCAAGGGAGTAGCCAATGCAAATACAGTTTTCAGCTTTTGAATCCATATTGGTTCTCAGTTCATCCAGGTTTGTGTATATATAAAATAAATCTAAATACTTAAAAAATTGTGACAAATTAGGTATTCTACCTATATATTTTTCCTTAAATGTCATTTCATGAATGACTAGAGAGGGGTTTTGCTCATTATAAGATGCTATGTGTACAGCCTTAACTCAGTAACACTTGTGAATCTACTCACTTATCAGGCAATTTGCCTGTTTTTTCTTTTTGTGACTTCATTTTGCTGTAGGGGGTGTCTATAGATGCCTCTTAATACCAAGCTCATCCAAAAGTTTGCCAAAGTCATTAGAGAAATATTCACCATCTAAATGATCCCAATATTTCGTTATTTTCTAGACTTAGCATTCCAAGAAAAGGAGAAAATAAATACTCAAAGCTGAATATGACAATTATTTAGAGAATTATAGTCATGGACACAAAAGAAATGGAGACAACTTGAGGATTGAAGATAGGCAAACCCAACAAACATCTCTTCTTTCCCCCCGCCCGAACAACCCCCCCCCGCCCCCCAACCCCCAAACACACACACATACAATTTATGCAATATATATATTTTTCCTTTTTGCACCTCCATTTCATTATGGCATGTACCTATATATGGATCCCCTCCTTACATTATACTCATCTAAAATCTTGCCAAAGTCATTAGATAAGTATTCACCTTGTAAATGCCCTCAACAACATAGTATGCTTGGCAATTATAATGTTATTTTATTTTCAAGACTTAGCATTTTAAGAAAAGGAGAAAAACAAGTTCTTAAAGCCAAATATGACAATTATTTAGAAGATCACAGCCATAGACACAAAAGAAATGGAGACAACCTAAGGGTTGGAAATGGGAAAACCCCTTGCCCTTGAGACATCCTGAGGAATGTATTCTTGCTCAACTGAAGTTCCGTTGAGATGGACTTAGTTGCAATCAATCAAGCTGAGAGCAACAATCAAAAGTTGTGAATTTGCAATCTCTATTCAAGGGGATTTCAAAATGCATATCATGTAGTCTGAAGATATGTTGAATGAAAAGTCTTGCATCTTGTAAGTATTTCAATGTTTTATGACATGGAATAAAATGTGATTGCTTATTGAATCTATCAATTATGATATAAATCATATCATGATCTTGAGCTGTTCTTGTAATACGTGAGATGAAATTGATTATGATAGATTCCCTTGGAGCATCAAGCAAAGGAAGAGATTGTAGCAATTTTGGAGTCTTTTGCTTGTCATACTTAGATTTTTGATATGCTAGACAAACCTCAATGTAGTTGTACGTATCTCTTTGTAATGTTGGCCGATAAAAGAAGTGATCGATTGCACTTTCCTAGATATCTTTTAATTACAAAGGAAACAAATTCAATAAAATAATGGACTATGCAAATGTTTTTCAATACTTTATTTTTTAAATTCATGAAATACACCTATAATTTTCTTCTATAGTCATCAATAAATGTCACATAATGATGACATCATGCAAGAGAAGCTAGCCTAGTGAACCCACATACATTGGAATGCATCAAATCAAGAGGCCCGTTGGGGACATTTTGTTCCTGTGGAAATGAATGCCTTGATTGATTTCCAAATTGATATTGCACTACACACTTTCCACATTTCATGATACCTTGAAATTTGGTACTTGTAACAATACTCTGCGATTGTATCTTTTTCAGCTTTTATGCATTTACATGACTAAAGTGTTTATTCCAAATATCCATGTCTACAATGACTTCATTGCCACTTGCATAGATTGTGAGACTTTTTGTAGGCATATGTACATCTAATGTAAACATTATTTCAACTCTTTTTTCTTTCGCAACCAATCTACATTTATCTTAAATGTCCTCAACAAAGCAACCATGCTGGTTCAACTTTGCTTGCAATCTTGGTCAACATTTTGACCAATAGAAACAAGATTCTTTGTAATTGTTAGCACATGCAACACATTAGCCATATATTTTGTCTTTTCATTATGCATTGAAAAGAGAACTTTCCCAACATGTACAACAGGATGGACTGAATCATCCCTTGCACGTAGGCTGATTCTTGGTACATGTATCTCATTAAATCAATTTTTATGATATGCCATGTGATTTGATGCACTTAAGTCCACATATCATACATCACCATTCTCTGCATTTTGTGACGTAGCACTCATCATGTGCAGACACACTCATCATCTCTTTTAGAAGTAGATGCATAACTATCATGCTACATAAGTTCATGATTTCTACCTCGTCTATGATAACACTCGTATGAAAGATGACTAGACTTTCCACAATTTCAACAACATGCAACGTTATTGCTTTTTTAAATTGCCATCCACCTCAGCCTCCATGGCTCCCCTTTCCATTGTATCTCCTCTACCTCTATCATGACCTCCATATTCCAAAATTTACTGATTTTGGTTATACTGCTGATAACCACCTCCTCTTCCTATATCACATCATCGCGTTTAAGATCTCCCCATGCCTCTACCTAAATCTAAGTAGAAACCTTGTGCTTGTTCTCCTGCACCTCTTCTTTTTCCTCGACTGTTTCCCTACATCCTCATTTCCTCAGTAATCAAGAGGGAGATTCGATCTCCAAAATCTCGAAACACTTTCACATACATAAATAAAAGTGGCAAAACTCTTTCAATTCTCATCATTCAACCAATTCAACATAGTAGAAACCGAATCATCATCTTCAACAAATACACCATCAGAGCCTAGTGTATCTACAATCTCTTTGATTTTCAGCACATACTCAATTATTCATTTGTATTAATCAACTCATACTTGAGTTGAATGTTCTATGCATTTGTATTGATATTGTACAACTTTTCTAAAGTGTCCCACACTTCTTTTACAGTAGTTAGGTCCTATATGTGTCCAATCACCCCATTAGATACATTTGCAGATATTAAGAATATGACATTTTGCCTTTCTCATTCTAGTCGTTCCATGCCTTTTGCTGTTCTTCTATTGGATTGTCAAGGATCATCCACTCTTTCTCATCTCCATTCACATATCCCACAACCATTTACCATTCAAAAAACTCCTCATCTTGAGACTTGAACTTCCATGGCTGACAGTTACTTTTATCCGACTCGTCTATGTTGACGTTGCAGTTGTTCTAACCCATTTGTATGCAACAACTCGATCACCCTTTTAATTTGAGTTCTATACATGCACAGAAATTCCAAACACACCTAGAATCCTGAATTTGTGTTAATATACACATTGTAATCCCACAATTTATAACATCCAATAATGTACAAAGCTTATACAATTTGCAAAACTAGTCAAAATGTGCATTCTCCAAAATCTCTAGAAATGTCTTGCAGAAATCTTGCATGTGAAAAATAGAAGAAGAAATGATCTTAGATGTTCAAAAAAATAGCGGTGGCCTATTTGCAAAATTTAATACCCTCGTTGTGATAACTAAATGTCGTCTCAATCTGAGACTGACTAAACTTGTACATGTAGCCTTACTCAAACAAGAAACCTCAAAGAAATGGTATTGTACCTATGCTTTGCTTGTCTTCTAAATATTTTGCAATTTATGAAGCTTCTTTTTTGCTTGTCATGCTCTGATACCATGTCAAAATATGGGGGATATGTGCTCCTTTGTGCTATGGTTCTCTCTCTCACTATTGAAACATACTAGAAGCTCTCTTTTTCACTCTCTCATTTACACAAAGAGATGGAGGCAAACTAATTCTTTTTTTTCATGTTCTTATCTTCTACTTCTCAAACTATAGGTCTTAGGTGTGTGGGGGGGGGGGGGGGGGGGGGTGGTGTGAGTGTGTGTGTGTGTATAGTTTGCCTGGCTTCCTCACACTCTACATTGACTCATTTACACTATCTTGATCCATGCTTTTATATGCAGTGGATGGCTTCATTATTTTTAGCCTAAAATTGGCACAGAAACAGTCACACATTAATCTACACATGACACCTAGGGAGCTTCTTTGGCTACTCAACTCTATACAAGTGTTCATGGACATCTCAATTGTGAATTTGAGGAATTATTGATCATTTAATTCTAGGCATTATTTAAGGGTGTAGTTCCTCATTTCTAGCATAAACGTCCTTAGCAAAATTTAAAAGTAAAACCAATCAACCAATGTGATAGGCAATTCTTCAGATATTCAATTGAAGATCTTATTCATGGAATTTGCAATTTCTGTCAAAATCTGTGAAGACCATTAATTTTGCGCAGACCTGAAATAGGAAGGAAGCCATGCCAAATTGCAATAATGGCCCCAATTTCCACAAAAGTGCGTGTAAATCATAGCCCATACAGCTGGACTTCTCAGCATAGGCTCCCAAGGAACTTTCTGCATGCACAACACTTCTGAGTTTCTACAGTGATGACAAAAACAAAGCAGCAGAAAGTTGTCTTGCCTGAAATATCACTATGTCACCTAGAATATTCTTGAACCATATTCATTTTAAGCAAATCAATACATTTAAATGAAGAAGATAAATTCTGAACAGTATGATACCTTTTGCAGACATGATACTATCTGTAAACCATGCCATATCTTATTGCTTTCAAGTGTTTACACATAACAGACTGGCCATTTACTCAGTTCTTGTATTAGAGTTCATTTCTGATGGATCTTTCTAGACCTATACTCAAACCCATTCCGGTCTTTCCACGGCCATCCTGCAACCTCCCACTGCCTACTCCTCCCAGCCCTTGCCCTGACCCTGTTGGTGTCACTCAAGCAGCCTTCAACTTCTCGCTTTGCCCAGTTTGCCCCAGCTGCCTGCATCCTCTCGCCTCTTCTCTGCTCAGCACCGGCATCCTTCCGCCTTCACATTTCAGCCATATCACTCCCCCTCTGACTTCCTGAACCCACTTATTTGAAAAATCTAGTCTGGCACATCTATTACTTCAGCCATGATGTTTGTAACTACCATGCCATTGACTCACCAAGAATGAGACCCCATTTCCAGATAAACAAGTTCATGCCACACAATCTAGCCTGGTGTATTTATTACTATGGCCATGCTTTCTGTGACCAGAATACCTTCTCTCACCAAGAATGAGACCCCACTATCAAACATCAATAAGTTTGTGCCAGTCCGTATACTAACCTCAGCAAACGACACATTGGGTTTTTGACACTGAGAACCCCAGTGATGTGACATACACATGATTAACACTCTGCAGTAACATGTCCAATGAAATGCAGACAAGAAATGCAGTAACTGATTTTTTGGTCTTGGATTCAAGCAGATGCTGGTTGGTTTCCGACCTCAATGTTGTTGAATTACCAAGTCTCAACAAAACACTATTTGTGAGAGGGGAGAGAGTGCACAGAGATTGAAGCTCAAACTCAGCTGAGAGTACAGTTGGCAGTGAAGAGAGTGATAGCATGACACCCAATGCAATAATCAAAGAGTGTAAGATGCAAGTACAAAGGTGTAAAACACGACAAGTACCCAAACCGTGTAATACAGGCACATAAAATAAAAGAGAATAAATCTGGGGGAAAAACACCCCTCATAAGGAGAGTAAAAAGTGCCCCAGTGTCCTACCGAGGATCACTGACACTCCTTTGTGAGCGTAGCGTGAGTCAAACCCAATAAACCCCCCTGGAGTGACGGGTGTGGCTGGAGGTAAACTGGAGGTGGGCAGCGGTGCATAGGACCAGGCGGGCAGCGTTCCAGGTGGTGGGTGCTGCTGGAGGCAGCATTGGGAACTAGCGCAGGAGGCCGGCAGCAGGTTGGCGGCGCCTGCTGGAGACAGATAGGGGGTGGCACTGTTGGCGCTGGATAGGGGGCGGCTCTGCAAGTGTTGGAGTGGCAGGTGCAGGTGATGACCCTGCCTGGTGGGGTGGGCGCAGGCAGATTGATGAGCTGAGTTGCTGATGGGGCTAAACGTTGTGTAGCTAGCACTTGGAGTTGAATGCCGAGAAGCTGGGACTTCGAGCTGAGGACAGCTGAGAGGTGGCTGCTCTAATACCAAATGTGAGAGGGGAGAGAGTGCACAGCTCAAGTTCAGTTGAGAGTATAGTTGACAGAGAAGAGAGTATGTGAGAGTGATGTGGCACCCGGACAGCCTCAGCGGCCATCCTTTGCTACTCCTGAAGGATTGGTTGATTGGTCTTTAAGTTCCGATCCCGTTGCACTTCATGCATCTATTTCACCTTCCTCCCCACCTCGTCAAGCGTTCCCTTGGCAGAGCCCTACTACTAGACGTACGCAATGGTGGCCACCTTCTTAGACAAGCATGTCTCTAGGCACTTTCGGATACCCTAGGTCAGTCTAGCATTCAATTCGCACTCTTAGAGTCGGGCCCATAGGATTTTTGTCTCTACATTTTAAGTCTTCCACTGCATTTACTCACACAAGCACAACACCCAATGCAATAATCAAAGAGTGTAAGCTGCAAGTACAAAGTACAACCCTTAAACCTTAGGGTTGCTAGAGTGTGTTCGCACCCGAAAGGTGTAAAACACAATAAGTGCCCAAGCTGTGTAACACAGGCACATAAAATAAAAGAGAATAAATTTGGGGGAAAAAACCTCTCGTAAGGAGAGTAAAACCGACGCTCCTTTGTAAGCGTAGGTGTGACCAACACTATCGAACGAGGACTATAGGCACAAATTTAGATAGTGAAGGCAAGTATTTCCCTCATTAAAAGTTTGTCCTGAAAGAGCACCGAACTGCCTGTCCCTGCAGGGCTGAATCGCCGCAGCCATCTGCCATTTTCCTGGCTGTCTAACGCCAAAATCACTGCACCACTGGCATCAGTGGCAGCCGAGATATCTGTGTGCATTTCCTTCTCTCCTAGACCATCAGTGACTGAGGACTTCCTTACCTATCACCCCACTCAGCAGCACTAGTGCAAGTCACACCAGTACCTTTAGGACCATTGCTGACATTGACAGCTGCAGTTGCACCTCCTTCTCCTAGGCTATCAAACTGAGCCACTTCAGCCCACTTACCCTCCACCTCAGTCTCCTACAGCAGTGCTAGATGCACCAATTGCTGTCACAGATACCAGTTTGCTAGTGTCTGGAGTCCCAGGAGCTCAGCAAGGGGGAGGCATTCCCCTTCTGAAGAAAAAGGATGAGCTGGGTCTACATATTCCCCATCAGATAATGGGATACAGCAAGGAGCTAGAAACAGCTTCAGATCATTCCCTAGCCTCCACTAATTTCCCTTCTTTTTATGAGGCTGTGGAGATTGCAGAAAGGAAACATGTTAGATTTTATACCAGGTGATAGAGGAGACAGGCATGAGCTGTGGAGCCACACTGATGCAAGAGACTTAGGTGCTCCCATGAGGATCTTCGCATGGAACATTTGAGGTTTTGGTAGTTGTTCTATCAAGGTTGGAGCCTCATGACTCATGAGATAGGATCTTCATGGAGCATTGGTTGGAGGACCAATCAAATTTCCTATGCTACAAGAGCATCACCTCTTGGAAGAGAGGATCTCCCAATGTGGTGAGAAGTAGTTGCAGGGTGGAGCTTCACTTGGCTTTAAGGGTGGAGGAGGGCCTTATAGGTTTTGATTAACTGTACATGAGGCACTTATCATATTGTTGATCATTTATGCCCCTCTTGGATAGTGGAAGAGGCGAGTTTTGGATTGCTCTTACTTAGTCTCCACCTTGGGTCGATAATTGGATAGTCAACGAGGATTTTAATATGGTAGAGGCCTTGGAGGACAAGAGGGGAAAATGCATCTACATCATGAGAGGAGAGTAGCTATAGTTTGGGAGGGTTTTCTACTCTAAATCGAGGGTGGTCTCCATGAGGGTACATGAGACTTATCAGATTGTTGATCATTTATTCCCCTAGTGGACAATTGGAGAGGCATGTTTTGGACTACTCTCACTTGGTCTCTACTTTGGGTTGATCCTTGCATGATCATTGAGGATTTTAATATGGTAGAGGCCTTGGGAATAGGTGGATCAAATGCATTGAGATCATGAAAGGAGTGTTGGGTTTGACTCATGTCTATGCTAATAGAGGAGTGTCGGTGATCTGCGGTAGGACACTGGGGCACTTCAAACACATCATTTGCAGCTTGATATGTATCAAAACCAGCAAGGGATAATTCTAATTTTTCATCAAAAATCACATTCATACTGCAAAGACTTTCTTGGAAACAAGATCATATAGTCTATATCCTTTGCTCTCATTGCTGTACCCTACTAAAATGCATTTGACAGCCTTGTCCCACTTCTTTCTTAGTACTTAGGAAATATGAGCATACACAAGACACCCATAAGTACAAAAGTGACCAACTGAAGGTTTTCAGCCATTCCAAGCCTCAAAAGTACTTTGGGAATATGAGCATATGCAAGACACCCAAAAGTACCCAAGTGGCCAACTGAAGGTTTCCGGTTGTTCCAAGCCTCAAAAGGTGTGACATTTTTTAATGCCTTGGTAGGGCACCTGTTCAAAACATGACAAGTACACATAACTGCTTTTATCCAAAAGCCATGTAGCAAACTCTTAGCTTTTTGCATACATCTAGCCATCTCCATGAGTGACTATTTCTTCCTTTTTGCAACTCCATTCCGCTGTGAAGTATATGCAATAGTATATTGATGGACAATGCCTTTCTACTTCAAAAATTATTCAGCAAGGAAGACATGTATTCCCCCCCTTGGTCCGAGCGGAGAGTCTTAATCCTGCAGCCAGATTAATTTTCAACAAGTGCAAAAAAAGCCAAAAATGTATCATACACCTTTGGCTTTTTCACTAATGAGTAGACCCAACAAAAATGAGTAAAGTAATCAATGAAGGGGATGAAATAATAGCATCCACCCAATGGCTCAGTCTGCATACGCCCACATACATCCGAATGCACGATCTATAATCTGACTATTGCCTTAAAAGCAACATCACGAGGAAACGAGAATTGATGCATTTTTTCCAAAATGCATCCCTTACGAATATGCTCAAGAGGTGTCTCCAAGAGAGGTAAGCCATCTAGCATCTGAGTACATTGCATAACCACCAAACTGCCATAGTTGACGTGCCCTATGCGAGCACGCTATAACTCTGCCTGTGACATAGCAAGAGCAAAAGTAGAAGTTGTTAATGAGACTGCTAGCGTTTGCACTGAGGACACACAAAGTGTACGACCACGACAGAAACACAAAGACACAGACACAAACACAGACACAAAGAAAACCCTAAACGCAAAACTCAAAACTCAAACACAAATACAAGAAGGGAGAGAGAGAACACAACTCTCAAGTGAATGAATGCTGTAAATGAATGTAAGAGTGTATAGTGTGCTCAAGGGCAGAGCAATGTTGGAGTGTGACATCCACCGAAGACGGATCCCAAGTCAGTGACCACCAATCGGAGTGTAGGAGTGCTGAATAGTGAATGACAGCAGGCTGGTCACCAAAACACAACAGTCTGGAGGCTAGAAACTAGTAAACGTAACAGTGTACCACCGATCGGGGGCTGGAAACTGTGCACAGTCTACTATAAACAGTAGGTTGAAAGAGTGTCTGAGAGTGTTAGGGCCTGCAATGCTGAAAACGTAGGCTGGCTGACCCTGGAGATGATGGACAATAGGTTGAACAGCAGTCTGGGACAGTTTGGAGTAGTCGCCAACAGCTGAGAGCTGTCACCTACAGCAATGGACAGGCTGAAGATGATGTGACTGCAGTCAATGATGGCTGGAAAGTAGTTGGAGGCAGGCTGTAGGCTGAAAACTGGGCGCCAATAACAGCAGAGGGTGTGTGGGCTGGTGTAACCTGCAAACAAGGATGATGACTGAATGGGGGCAGCCTATCAATTTATAGAGGTGGAAGGGCGCCCCAAAAATTAGGGTTTCCACTAAACTTTCTCAAACCGCTTCCCGTTTTAGGGTTTCCACTGAACTCTCTCGAACTGCTCCCCGTTTTAGGGTTTTACTCTAAAAGATCATTTTTAGTGTGTTTTGGGGCTGTTTAAGAGGCTAATCAGCAAGTAATGCATATTTTAGCTCAACAGAAGCTAAATAGACTGATTGATCAATCGAATAGACATCTAACTCATAGAGTCCATGGCATAATGTGCCAGTTAAAACCAATTTATCCCTGACCATACATTTGTCATCATCCAATGTGACCTGCATACCACACTTTGCTAAAGAAGAAATGGACAATTAATTCTTTTTATTCCTAGCACATATAATGCATCCTATAAATGGAGAGTAGAGCCATCAATGTCTTTCAAGACAATCTCCTCAACACCTCTAATAGGGTAAGATGCATTGTCGGTATACTACACAGACTTGCCAACAGGAGCTGCAATAATAGAGGGAAACAAATCCTTGCGGGATGTAATGTGCTTAGAAGCACCACTATCAAAGAACCAAGTGCAAGCATCCTTAGTAGAGCTAAATGCTCTATCAACCCAAGAAGAGTCAGAACTGTAAGAGTAAAAATAATAGTCATGGTCTACAACAAAAGATGCAGACTCTGTAGCAATAGAAGGTGCATCGAAAATAGACATCCACGACTCCTCCTTGGCAATGCGCTTTTTACATTCCGTGATGTAATGACTTGGCTTTTTACAATAGTGGCACTTGCTCTTCTTGGCTTATGTACCCCCCCTATTTCTTGCTACTCTGTGAAATACCTGAACTTTGAGAACTCTATTGAGCATTTTTAGATTGGTTATCCTTACCCTTCCACCTCGCCATAAAATCCTGTTCAGAGGCTATAACATCCACTCCACTGTCCTTACTTGTTTGCTCTTTTTCTAGGAGCAAACAAACGAACTGAAGAAGGGTGACTCTGGAGAAATTCTCATAGTGAGATCTAAAGCCGTGTGAAAGGCCAAATAAGTAGGCAACAAGGAATTTATAGTAGTAGAGATCAACTGTGTATTAGAATAATATTCATCTACATTCATTACTACTCACATAAGTCTTGAATTTTGTTAAGATGATCCTACATAGCATCACCTTCATCCATCTTCACATTCTCAAGCTTTTTCTTTAAGAAAGAGATGTGTGTCTCATTTTTTCAAGCAAATATATGCCCAAGTCTAAGCTATGCTTCGCGTGAAGAAGTTGCATGTGCAAGATTATAGACCATTGAACTGCCAATGCAATCAGTGACAATAATTGAGCATCCCATGTGTCTCAAGTCTTTTGTGTTGCTGATCTTTGGGGAAGTGGCTTAGCTAGAGCGTGCCTTTGACCACGTCCTACTGTGGGAGGTGTTGCAGGAACCACAACTCCAGGACGGACTTCCTCACCACTAATATAATCCCAAAGATTTTTTGCAACTAACACATTCTTCATCATAAAAGACCAGAGAGAATAATTATTGCCGTCCAATCTATTCTCCTTAGATACATATGTGAATACATCACTTTGTCCCTGATTGGCCATAGCAAATGTCACTCTTTCAAAGAACACAAAAGCAAGAGCTAAAGTTGGAACAACTTGGAAATCTGGAAATTTCCAGAAATTACAGCATGCACCACGCTGTAATTGACAAATTTGTGTCACACTGTCAAAATTATCCAATGTACATGCTGTCCAATGCACAAATAGTGCTCAGCAACACAACCAATGCAAAAGGCCCAAAATTTTGCTGTCCAAAATGCACAATTACAATCTATTTCAGACTGAACCTATAGTACATGTGCGAATGTCTGCTTAAAACCAAAAAGGCCCAAATTTTCTGGCTCGCTTCTCAATAAATCTTTGCAATAAGTGTATCCAAGACTACCTAGGAAAAAAGCCCCTTGCTCAAATCCAAAATTTTTAATAAGAAAAATGTGTCTCTGTTACCTCTAATGCTGAGTTGGTAGAGGGTGAACCAGAGCATAGTTGACAGGTGGTGGACAATAGGCGAAGCATGTACAAGCAGTGGCGAGGAGGACCGGCACAAGCATTGTGGGTAGTGATGCTGGTCAGAAGGTGGCGTTGGGACAGGAGACGCTAGGGCAGGCGGCGCATAGGGCTGTGCAGGGCGCATGATAGAAAGCATTGGCACTAGTGCCACCTGACTGCTGGTACCGTAGGAGGATCTAGGGGGGGCTGAGCCGACTCTCATGGTGTGAGCTGTGTCAGTTGATGGCGGGGCTACAGCTGGGACCAGCAGCTACAGAAGGGCGACAACTCAAGACAGAGGCTGACAAGCTTGAAGAGATGGATCGTACAAAGCCTAAGCTCTAGTACCAAATGTGAGATATGGAGGATCGAAGCAAAGCTGAGAGTACACAGTTGACACTGAAGAGTGAGAGAGTGAAGACACACCATGACTCCCAATATAATTGCCAAGAGTCTAATGAAAGTACAAAGTACAACCCTTAAACCTTAGGGTTGTTAATGAACCTGAAAGGTGTAAAACACGATAAGTGACCGACGTGTGTAACATAAGCACATAAAATAGAAGATAATGTAACTAGGGGGAAAAACCTCTCATAAGGCGAGTAAAAAGTGCCCCAGTCTCTTACGATGAAGCACCGACACTCCTCTATGAGTGTAGGCATGAGTCAAACCCAACATTGTTCACTTGCCCAAGTGCCCTTTTACAATCAAGTTATCTTGACAGTACAGATGAAGTTACAAATGTCCATAATAGATAATACATAATAAATGAACGTCTAAAAGTAAAAAGCTGTAAACATCATCATTGTGACAATCAAGAGAAGTAAACCACCCCCTCTCAAACTGGAAGGAGAAGTAAGAGGGAAGCACCCTCTCCCTGTTAATCTGGAGAAGTAGAGGAGTGCCTTCAATATTCTTCAATAAGACCTTTGGTCTTGGCTGCATTTATTGGAATTGGGATTCACATTTCATTCGGTGCAATATTCTGCTACATGGTCTAGATTGGATTGCTTGTATGTCATGCACAATGATGATCTTTGCTAGAGATCTTGGATATGCAAGTCTTGAATCAATATGTTTGATCAAATCATTTTCCTTCCCAATTAGACACAATTTGTTGCACCTTTTGCACAATTCTTGGAAAAGCTTGTTTTGTGCTTTAATTCCTCTTATTTGAAACACCCAGTTTTTAATGGCTACATGGGATAGTTGATTACTTTTTGTTAGACTTTCCAACGAGTGGCAATCGATCCTTTGAGCAACTAATTAGTACTATGCAGTAGGGTGCTTGACAATATGGTATTCATGATGCATCCCTTTGTAGATAATGTCGACGAGCAGTAGAAGAACTTTTAGCATTCATTTGTTCATTGCTTCTTGAGTCACTAGATGATGCGTTTCTGCCCTCATTGGCAACAAGATTGGCTGTGACCTTATTCAACAATTACAGTAAAAATCTTACCAACAAGCGAAACTCAAAACTTTGTCTGAAATTTGCAAGATGTCTCCTGCTAGACCCATAAATTCTTTCGGGGATTGCACCCTTCCCCTGTGGGGGAGAATATGGTTAGACTCTAGAATCCGCAGGGCAACATGGTTACGTATCCACAGACTATTGTTCAAATGTGCCGAAACTAATTTTTAGATATTCTTGGCTTGGCTCATATCCCTTTTGTACAAATCTCTGACACTTGTGCGGCTTTTTATCACTTGGTCAAGGATCATGTTTGACTCGACATCCATGATGCCTTGGAAAGTGACATCCATGAGGATGAGGTGATGGATGTATTATTGCATTTACCCATGGATAAAAGTCTTGGTTGGGATGGCCTCAATAGTGAGTTTTTTGACACTTATGTCACTATTTTGGTGAAACCCTTGATCGCCATGTGCTAGCAACTTTGGGAAATAGGATTTATGCCAACATCATGGAAGGAGAGAGTCATTAAATTGGTTTCAAAAGTGCCTTCTCCCTTCATGTTGAAACATTGGAGACGCATCTCTCTAATGGGGTCACGTGTATAAAATCTTCTCTAAAGTCTTGGCTAATGACCTCCACAAGTGCCTCCTAGACATTTTGCACCCCAACTAGCATGGCTTCATCAAGGATAGGAACATATTGCATAATGTACTAAATTTATAGATGGGGATTGACTATGTCAAGCATTCTAATTAAAAAGTGGTGATATTGCAGCTAGACTTGGAAAAGGCAGTTGATTATCTAGATTGGTCCTTCATTGCAAAACTTATGCATGTTATGGTATTTGGGCCATGTATGCCCCAGTTGATCTACATGATCAGTGTTGATGCATTCTCTTGATCGATGTTAAATGGTGGCTGCCCTTTGAGTCCTTTGTTTTTTGCCTTGGCAACACATTTGTTCCTTACTATGTTATCTCATATGGTGGCCATTGGGGAGCTATCTAGTTTGTCCCTTCCTTTTGGACAACATTTTATTGCTCAATCTTTGACCAATGACACCTTCATGATCCTTAATGTAGAAAGGGACAATCTTTATAAGACATTGGATGTTTGAGACCTCCTTGCTTATGCTTCTAGTCTTCATGTCAATGTTGCGAAGGTCCTCTCTTGTCAGTTGCACTGAACTTGACCTTCCATCCATGGGATGGTAGGGGTTGATCATATCTCATGGCAATATTGTCAGATATCTGGGGTATCCCTAGGAGGTGGATGTTCAGCCCAAAGTTTTGTTGGGTTGGATTTCATGAAAGAGAGAGGTGAAATTTGTCTATTGGAAATCCCAAGCTTGGCCCTTCCATGTGCATCTCAAAGTTGCACATGCCATCATGCTGCCAATGCTCACTTACTTCCTCCCACTCCTACCTAGGACTACTGCCCCTTTGAATGTCCTTATGAAGCATGCACGCTTCATGTTGTGAAAAAAGCATTCTTTACATGCAGGAATATTTTGGATCGCGTTTACTGCCAAGCAGCCTGCAATTGATGCTGGCGTCACTTGCTAGCTCCACGTTTTGCTGTTTTTAACACTGCTAGCGCTGCCATGTCATCATCACATATGCATGCTGTTGATTCTACCCTAATTTAGCCCATTTGCCACTGATTCAGCCACACTTGAGCTGCGTTTGCTGCTGCTAGACACCTTTGGAGGTTGCCTGCTGCATTTTGAAATCCGTCAAAGTAGGAAACACTCTCTAGCTCATTATCTTTGTCCCGGTCCTTGAGACGCGAGAGTTCGAGGTTTGATATCCATCATTGCATGGTGTGTTTCTGCATTGAGCATTGTATTCTATTCAAATTCATTCATTTCATTATTCATTGTGTTCATTGTCTCTAAGTTACCCTAACCCTAACTATGTTTCTATATCAGTCTTTGCGTTTGTCATACAATTGGGTTTATTTTTTGTTGTCTAGTATTTCTTTACATGGTATCAAAGCTAGGTACTCATTGTTGAAGAAACCTAGGCCCTAGATCAGAGAGCTCATCTTTAGAAATAGAAATCACAGATGGAAGATGACTTTGAACACATTGACACCGATTCAATTTCCAAAACCATTTGTGCCAAGAACAGAGCAAGAGTGGGTTGAGTAGCTCACCCCACAAGGTTTCGACATGGGTGGAGATACCTCTAACTAGATGGGAGAAACTAAGCTATATTAACTCACTCATGAGGAATATCAAGTAATCATGGCTTATATACAAAAGAAGATCGAGGAGCTTGATGGAAGGATTGCCCTTCAACAACACTTAATGAAGATATACATAATTTTTTCTCTTTAAATGTTGCACATTGGTTTGATGATGTTGCATGGCCGTCGAGACCTCCATCATGAATAGCCCCCCTATAGAAGGAGATCTGGAGCATGTACCCTATTTCCATCCTGTTCCATCCACTCTAGTTCGGACTCATCCTGCTTTTACTTCTACTTTGCCATATGTTGGTAGAAATCATAAGAAAGAAAGAGTGCATCCTATTGACTACGACAAAGGATCTCTTGAGGACCAATTCTTGTATGTTAACACATGCGGAGGTGATTATAAGAAAAAGCCAAGTATATCTTTCAAAATTAGAATGAATTTGGTATTCCTTCTTCTTCATTGCATGGTGCATCTTCATCTTTTCATTTTCCATCACTAAACTTCTCTCTCTCAATTCATTGCTTCCTTGCTTTCTCCCTCTCTCCCTTCCTCCATATATATATATATATATATATATATATCCCTCTCTCTTCTCCCCACCCTCTCCCTATTGTTTTCTCTCCCCCTCTCTCTCAGTGGACGTTACTCTCTCTACCCGACTGGATGCTGGCATGAGACGGGTGTTGACGTGCAGTGCGGGAGCTTTGACAACATTGACGTGAGTGCTCACATGAAGGCGTTGCTCTGCAGGGGCACGTCTCTGCGCAGAGAAACAATCATTGTCCTACAGAGTCACGTCTCTACATAGGGAGACTCTGGCTACCCTGGAAGTCGCTGTGTATTGGGAGTTGTCTAAGGAGGGTTTGCAGGGTCAATGCAAGCACACTGAGTGGCTGTCCTAAACTGTGAGATGGCAGAGACTACTAACAAAGAAACTAGTGGACATGAGACTGAACTTGATACACAACCAATTGGGCCAACCACAAGAGGGATTGCATCAGAAGGGTGGTGCAAGATCCCCACTAAGGACAAAAAGTTCTACTATAGACAAAACAGAAGGAGAGCTTGTGAAAATGCCACTCCCACAAGTGCCAAGCGATGGACAAAGATGCAAAGGTTGACTGCAACAAATGGTTTGGATGACATGAAAGCCCTCATAAGAGCTGAGATTGCAGCAATATGTATGCCAATGTTTGACAAGGTGACAAGTGACATGAATGTGATTCATGAAACATGGGGAAAGGAATTTTGAATGCTAAAATGGATGCAAACTTGAATGCGTGCATGAGGGTGTGTGGCAACATGCAACAAAAAGTCACGAATGACATGGACACAAAGCAAAAATATGTATATTGAAAATTGCAGGAGACATTCAGGGAAGAACTAAGTAATGTTGTAGAACCAAATAGGAAATCATGCTCTAATGGCTGGGATGATGCAAAATATAAAGAAATCAAGGCTAACTTGCAAATGGATATGATAGATAATTTGAACAAGGTAAGGGACGCTTGGAAAGCAAATATGGATGCATTGAAATCTGATACAAATGCACGCATAGCAACCAAGGTCATGGAGATTGCTGAACTCAAAAAGGCAGTTAGAGTCATGTAAGAATGAATTAGTGATATACAAGTCAATGATGGATGCACAAACAACAATGCCAGATGCACTAGAATTAAAGAAAGAGGTGGAAAGTTTAAAAAAAGACATGCACACATGGGTGAATGTGGTAGAGGGAGCTCAAAAGAAAGTAGAAAATGTTCAGCAAACAGTGAATGAAAATACACAGTGGATCGAGGTAGTTAGAAGAAACAAAGGGGTGCCTCAAAACAAAGTAGAAATAATGAATGCAACATTAGAGGAGGAAGTAAAGAGGAAACTCCGTGCATTGCGTGTACGTGTGGTGGGGTGGACTAAAAAAGGAAACCCCCAAGAGGACGCTAAAACACTTTGTGCTAAGATGGGTGCAGACGAGACATGCATTATGGATGCTTGGAGGATAGGTGATCCAAATGGCCAAAAGAGGTCAGATCCTCATGCCGAAATTTGGGGACATGGATAGCAAAAGGGCCTTCTTATAAAAAAGAAAGGCTTTGAAGGGTGAAAAGATTTACCTCGATGAGGATCTCACACCCACACAATTAGAGGACAGAAGGGCTTGCATGCCAAAAGTGTTGGAGGCATGTAAAGAAGGCAAGTATGCTATGTATAGAGATGCCAGAGTAATCATCGCAGAAGAATGGAGGTCACAAAGACGATACAAGGCCTATGAGACGTTAAAGATGTCCCTTTGGAATTGTAATGGTTGAATGAGACTCGATACACGTTATTTTGAGGACACTTTTCGTGGGATAGATATGGCTATGTATATAGAGACACATCAGTGTACAAATTCTAGATTACCGGATGTTGTGGGATACAAATGAGAGAGCATATATAGACCTCAACCCCGTAGACCAGGAGGAACCAAGGGATCAAGAGGGGTGGCTATTCTTTATCGTGAGAGCCTTCAAGACATGATTCATGTGGTGTCACGAGATGTGCATGCTAGATACATGTGGGTAAGGCTAAGGATAGGGCACCCAAGGGATCTATATGTTGCGGTATGCTACTTTCCACCTGCCTCTTCAACATTTGCTATTGGGGAGGGATCACCATTTGAGGTACTACATGAAGATATTATGAGATATGCAAGTATTGGGGACATACTACTAGTGGGAGACTTTAATGCTTGAATAGGAAGTGAGCAGTCTTCCTTTTATGATATTGAACATGAAACGTTTAAGGAATTGGCTTTGGATGAACTAGGGCTTGCCCGGACATCTCAAGATAAGGCATTGACAGCATATGGATCCCATCTGCTAGCTTTGGGAAGTGCTCATGGATTGGCTATATTCAATGGCCTATTAAGATGGCCGGGAGTGGATACTTTCACTTGTTGGAACAGCAAAAAAGGGGCCAGTGTGGTGGACTATGTAATGGGCTCGCCAACGTTAATTCTAGAAATTAAGGATTTCAAGATATCTGATAAGCCGATGAGTGTAGCGGCCAACCATGGGATCTTAAAATTTACTCTAGCATGTAGTCAGAGACAAGAAACAAGCACACAGTCACACACATTCCTGCATTATGAATTTCTAGAGCAAATGTCGCACATCTATAGTGATGCAGTACGAGATGGGTTAAGTCAGCTAGACCAACATGAACCGTTGCAAGATGCCACGAGATCTCTAGCAAAGGTTTTACATGCTGCAACTTCAGAGGCATTCCCATGTAAGATGGGCCATGCTCCAATACGCAATTGTACTGCCCCTCAAAATGCTTGGTATGATGATGAGTGCAGAAAGACTAGGACCCGCCTACAAAGGGATATTACACTAGGGACATGCACACATAAGCAGGAACAGAATGCCTTTTGTCATCTTGTGTGAAGAAAGAAGAGAGATTATTTAGCCAAACTAGAGTCAGAGATGTATCAGCTCTTTTTGAGCAGGGATAGCAAGAGGGCATGGAAGAAATTTCATGGGAGACAACCCCCAATCCACTTGACATGACCTATGGTTTGGCATGAACATGCTAGGGCACTATACAATGTTCCATCACAAGAGCAGATACCCTGTCCATCAAACTCTAGGCCAACATAGTGCGGTTTCTTTACGGAAAAGATGGTGAGATATGCCATTTGTAGGTTGAAGAATGGGAGAGCACATGATCACGATGGCCTTGTGGCAGAGCATTTTGCACACGCATGTTATGCACTGGCCCCTATCTTGGCGAATCTCTTCAATAGAGCTATATGTGAGGGGTTTCCAGTAAGTTGCTGTGACCACACAATAGTAGTGCCGATTTTTAAGAGTGCAGATCCATTGGTCGCTAACAACTACTGTACTATTATGATTGGCCATATGCTAGAAAATATATATGCCTCTATTGTGGAGTATGAGTTGAGTTGGTGGGCTGAAACAAAGAAAATATGATCTACAGGACAAGCTGGTCTTAGCCACGGATACAATAAGCTAGACCATATATTCACGCTAAGGGCCTTGATTGAGGGACGATCATGGAGGCAAAGAATCTATTGTTGTTTTGTGGACTCCGCAAAGCCTTTGATATTGTGCCATGTGCAAGACTCATGCAAAGATTGTGAGCCATTGGGGTCCCAGAGGATATGCAATGGTGTATTTATGCATTGTATGAAATTGTGAAAGGGAGAGTACGAGTGCCTGGAGGCACAACAGACTCAATCTCTAGTATGGTGGGCGTAAAGCAAGGCTGTTCCCTCTCTCCTTTGTTGTTTGGACTGTACATTGATGAGATTTCCGATTACATGCAGAGATGGGGTGGTATGGGAGCTAGCTTGGCTGGGTACTGATACCAATTCTGTTATATGCTCATGATATGGTGCTTATCTCCAATTCACCAGAGGGACTACAACGGCATCTGGATGCATTGCATGTGTTCTGTGAAGATAAAGGTCTCAAGGTTAATCTCAGAAAGACTAAAATCATGTTCTTTAATGACTCGGTAGCTTGGGTGGCACGCTCAGAGCATTACTTTATGTATGACGGCCAGCCTGTGTAAATGGTTAGACAATATGTATACCTCAGGGTCATACCTCGGAGTCACTTTCAAGGGGCCACAGTTTTCATGGAAGGAGACCTTAGAGGCTAGGCTTGCATAAGCATGTGCAGCTCTAGGTACTCTAGAGCGGCAGTGTGCACACATACAGTTTCAAGAGGCTCGTACCAAATTGTGGCTTTTTGACACTTTAGTTAAGCCCACACTACTCTATGGGGCAGCCATTTGGGGCCCAAGCCTTTATCATACTAGACGGATGCCACTTATGGACTGTGATGGACCAAAAGCACAACATTATGATGGCTGGGAACACATGGAAAGACATCTGGTCATGATGATAGCACGTATGATAAGGGCAAAAGCCTTAGTACCACACGAGATCATCCGGGAAAAATTAGGTGCTGCACCCATGGTAGTTGAGGCATTATTCCAAGCAATTACTTTCCTTTAGAGGATATGGCAGCTCCCTAAAGACCGATATCCTAGACTAGCACTGGATTCTTCAAGACAGCTTGCAGCAGAGGGAGATAGACAGTGTTGATATGCACGTATGAGCATGTGGCTGAATTTACATGGCATGAGTACAAATAGACTACCACCGTTTGATTACAGCCTCGACTGCCCTACTTTGAGCCTTAGTCGCGCTCAACTGAATAGTGTGATCAGGGCAAACATCACTAAAGTGGAGATAGAAAGGACTTGGTCCAAGCCCCCTTTCCCATAAGGCACAAAAACAGCACAATACCAAAGTCACTTCTTGCAGCTTTCTCATGATGGTTTCATAGTGAGGCCTAGATACATGGATGCTCGACTTTCCCATGGACTCTAAGTTGCTATTGGTTAGATCCGCACCTCATCGCATCAGCTGATGAATGAGACAGATCGATGGAGCCATAATGCAGCTGATGAGAGGATGTGCCAGCTTTGTGGATGGGAGCTAGAGACGGAGGAGCACTACATTTCTAGATATACTGTATAATATGATATTCGAGGCCGCTATCATTGCCTCTTTAAGGAGGGCTTTGGACCACTAAGAAGGGTGATGGACTATGAGGACCAAAGATGTTTGGGCCTTTTCTTGCTGGAGCTCCAACGATGCAAAGCATTATTGTTATGGGATAGGAGGCGACCCCAGCATTATCCATCCCTCCAGAGAGCAGTTACAGACTACTTCAGTGTAGCTGAACCCCCAGCCATGACCACCCGAGACACTACATCTCCTATTGATAGGCATTGCCGAGATACATCATTAGGAGGCATCACAGTTGATAGAGCTACAACGCTATGCAGAGCACAACGCCCTAGAGTACCTACTCAGCAACATAGGCGTGCCCATATGCGCCACATTCGATCACAATTGCTCGTTACAGAGGCAGATTGGCACGGTGACTCAGTCGGAGGTAGCTTGGAGAGTCTTGGTGGATTCCAGACTGAGGGGGAGATACCCTACACTCTTGATCTTTTTAAACTTAGTTTTTTTTTTCCAACTTTTTCAGTTTCCATATATCTCATTCCAATATACCATGTAAACTTACACATAAATTTTATCTCTTCTTATTTGATGAGAGATGATGATACCAGTTGTATTGGTTATGGTCTCATAGGTCACTCTGGCCTTTTAGAGACATTAATAGATCTTTCTTTCTTTCTCACTTTGTTTCTCAAAGTGCATCTTCATCTTTCACACCACAATTTCAAAATCCACCCATCCCACCCTCTTCTTCCATTGCATCACAATTTCCATTTACACCATTCGCCTTCCCCTATCAAACACCTCATATGCATGGCCTTTAGGATCTCTACACCTACGTTTCCGGGTGGTGCTTATGCACCTATGGGGGAGGCTTGACCTCCATCATATGCACCTTTGGGGGATATGTAGCATGAGATACCATCCCAAGCTATCCTAGGTGTCGACCATTTAGTACCACAATTAGCTAGCTTAGCTATGCCTAGTGGACCTTCTAGTTATGTTTTAGTATCTTAGTTGACAGTTGGGCAAGGCTTAAGAGTCGGCTTGCCCTCATAGGCACCTATAGGTCCCTCTCAACCTGTTTCTACTTACCTACCCTATCCATTTTCCTCTCATCCACCTTCTCTAGCTATCCATTCATCCTCATCAACTAAGCATACGTTTACACATAAGACTCATTTTAATAGGTCAAACTTTACCATTTGGTCCAACATCTTGAGGCATGTCTTGGATTCACAAGGATTATGGGAACTTACCCAAGGACAAAACCCCAACCTGACCCCCCTAGTTTCCATATAAGGTTGTTTATTCTCCTCTCCCCCACTTGGGTCTCGAACTTCCAACTTCCAAGCATGAATCCTTGGCCCTACATTGGCATCATGACTCCTAAGAGGCACGAGGCCATCAATTTGCATGCCATCCATGTGAAGAGGAGCACAAAGAAGTCAAACTTTCACCATTGAACGTGAAAGTATTGTGGAAAGCACTATACAAGTGGTGCAGCTTGACTTCTCTAGCATAATTCCAAGATGGGAGGGGCAAGTTGCTCAATGCAAGGAAATCCCTCAAAGCATTACGGACAAGATTCTTGCCAAGTTGAGAGGGGGATCCAGTAGAGAGGAAGTCGTGCATCGATACCAATATCTATGGCTACTCGTGAGGAAGCCTCAAATGTAGGCTTAGCTTCGATTGATGCCTTTACCATGGGCGATGGCAAGTCTACATCTGCATCTAGATCTGGCAAAAGGGAAAGAGTGGAGGTTCATACAACACTTGAGAGGCAATCCTCTCTTTCTTAAGCCCCCAACCATGTGTGTGGGTCGGTTGCATTTCTTGGAGAAAGGCAATGACTTGTTGACATTGAGATTACATGCATAGTGATTAAGTACAATCTTGCATTTAATGTCAGAGCAATGGAAGAAGATCATAAAAGCCATTGCCAATGTGGGTCCATGCAAAGGATGGACTAGTATCATCTACAATGGCATGAGGAGAAAGAAGATTGATAAAGAGAAGGAGAGGACTGATAGAGCCCTTGATCCTATTCACGTTGCATGGACAAAATATAGTTGCTCTATTCTCACTGATGGATGAAGTGATCATAAGAAACAGGGCATCATCAATATATTTGTTTCATGGAGTAATTGTAAGAGCCATTGCCTAGGGAGCTATCATTTGATGATGATGGTAACCTCATCAGTGAGGATGTGTGTGAGAGTGTCTCACCACATCTGATGTCGAGGAGTCATTTTCAGACTCTCTTGATGAGCACTTAGATCGTTTTGAAGATGGCATTGATGATGATGATAGTGATGCCTCATCATAGGCCTCTCTCTCTTTTGTATCATTGTATCCACTATGTTTCATGTATGTACTAGTTCTATCACATGTTACACATGAGATTGTGAGAGCCTAGGATATGTCAATTTTGACTTTTAACCTCATGAATTCATCTTATTTTGTAAATATTTTGTAATGGCAAGGTACTTGAATAGGGATATGGCACCTATGAGACAGACACCCCAAATATATGGATGACAGTGTGGAACTATAGCGGTTCTCCATTTTACAAAAAACGCTCCCTGCCATCGCGACGCAATGTTTCCCCCGTCTCGATTGTCAACTGTGCCCTCTCTCCCCCCCCCCCCCCCCCAGTTTCTCCCTCCCCCTTGCAGCAAACCCCCCCGGTAGCATAGCAACGTGATAGGTAGGTTCCCAACAGGGAGGCGCACTATAAACTCTATTTTGTTGTAGTAATGGAATGTCTACAACAATGAAATGCTTGTAGCAGCTGAATTGGCATGAAACTTGGCCATATAAAGCTTTGGTTACCTGCGTTTTTGGTTTGTATTTATGTGTGCTTTGAGAAAAGAAGAACAAAAAGAATCTACAAGTGATCTTGCACTGCTTGAGGCAACCACGCTTTGTGGGGTAATTGCTTGCCCTCACATTGTGCAATTCCCTCGGTGGCCGTGAGTTGCACAACATGAGGGCAAGGGCCTCCTAATGTAGTGGCCACCCAGTCACTTTACTTTTGCATGGACTGGCGGTAGAGTATTGCCAATTAGTGGAGGACTTTGGATGACTTTTCGGCATAGTTCTCCCTGCCTCCTTCGCAGATGCAGTGATAGCTTGCAAGAGTCCCAAAGGTACGAGTGGTATAAAGACACAAAGTGTATCCCAAAGTTCCCGGATCTTGAGGCAAGAGGTCACTCCTTTAGGCAGCAGGTCATTGTGACTAGGCGACTAGGGCAATGCTTGCGTTGCCACGACTTTGGGCATCAAGCAGTAGATTGTACACACTTCGGAGCCAAGGCAGCTCCGCTGACAAGCCCGCAAGTGGACGCTAACGGCTTCACAAGGGTCCTGAGACGACAAGGGGGGCCGTAGCCAGCTTCTACTCCGCAGCCCCCCCCCCCCCCCCCCTCTACCTGCCCCACCCGTCAAGACTGCAGTCCCCCACAGCCATCACCCACGCCACAGGCTGCCAAACCTGAGATCCCATAGCCCCCACCCCCACCCCCTCCCCCCCCCGCACCTCCTAGGCTCCCCCCACTGACCCTAGCCCACAGCCCCCCCTTCTAGGTCCACCAGCCTCCCCCCACACTCGCCACGTACTCCCACCATCCCAACATCCCTTGATCTTCTTCCCCCCAACCACCTTCCTTGCCCAGCACCCCACCTGATCCACACCCGTTTCAGGAGATCCCCCCTAGACCCACCCCCCCTCCTCCCATAGGTGGCGATGAGCCACATATGCCCACATCCTCCTCGCACCAGCAGTGTTCCCGATCCCACACAGCCACCAGCTCATCTGCCCATGCTGCCCGTCACACTTTCCCGAGACAGGCACAGTTATTGCCACAGGAGTTCTTCCACAGTGGCCCATGGTTCTATCTGAGAGTTGCGGAGCGCGGAGAGTTCCCACTACCTCTAGAGGTGGGGATCTTCGTGGTTCGTAAGTCAAGGAGGAGCAAGGTCCATCTACTAGCACCACCGGATGGACCAAACTACCCCTTTTTCCTTCAGTCCTCTCACTCAAGGGATTTGACGATGACAGATTGAGCAGGAGTTGAAGAGTCAGGTAACAGACCACATCTCCCAGTGGATGGGAGAAGAAGGACTAGCTCTGTTTGCACAGCAGATGCCTGGCGGCATGATGGACATTAACTGGTGGGCTGGAGCCCAGGTACCACACTTAAGCATGATCTTTCGAGCCCCCCCACAGTGGAGAGCTCCGAGGGATGTGATCGAGTGGCCCCTAGCACAGGCGGCCCGTTTCTACCAGTGTACGGAGTCACGACTCTTAGCATGGCTAATAGATGCATTGATAGTACCACTTGGAGCATCTATCACCCCTTTGGTTTGGCCGAGGGCCACCATGGGCAACTAGAGTTCGCCATCTAGACCTACGGCAAAGTATACTTGCATGCCCCATAGTTTTTTCTCCTCATCAGCAGCCTCCACATCGAATAGATGCATGTTCAGTCAGTCGCAGGTTTCCCCATGAGCTTACACCTTGCATCTTGGAATGTGAATCGTCTCCACTACAATGGGGCACGTGGTTCCAGAAAGTTGATTGTTCGGCAGGAGCTCCAGCCTGCCCTTGCCGAACGGATTGACATCTTACTTCTACAGGAGCACAAGCTCACTCCCACCCAAGCCCAGCGGGTTGGAAAGGTACTCCCGGGCAGCTCGCGCACCTACTGGGAGCACACCATATGTGCCCACGGCAGGAGTGGAGGCCTATGCACCTCAATTGGCCCGAGTCTCACTGCCAAGCTACAAGACCACGGGACGATAGTAGCAAGGAGGGTTCTATGGATCAGATTGGATATTGGGGACTGGTGCCTTGGAGTCCTCAATGTCTGAGCCCCTATGGAGGTTAGGGCACACAGCAGGTTCTGGGTGGAAATCGTGGATGGACTCCCAGAGGTGGACTCTTGGATCGTTGGAGGAGACTTTAATAACTTGGAAGCTTTGGAGAACCAGCAGGGCAGAGGCAGAAACTACCACGGCATGCCTGGGGTAGAGAGGAGGCATGGGAGGTCTTTCTACTCACAGTAGGCGCATGTGATGCCTGGAGAGATCCTGCCTTCCACAGGGGGGAGAGGTCACTACACTTCTCCTTGGGATATAGGCGGCTAGGTAAGTCCTGCTGGAGCGGTAGGCGACTGGCAAAGATGATTGGTAGGCGACTACGCCCCGTGCTTGCAGACATCATCCATGGCACACAGATAGGCTTTGTCCAGGATAGGAGCATCCTGGACAATGTATTCACCTTCTTTGAGGTGACAGGGTGGGCTCAGCACAATGGGCAGAGACTGGCCGTACTACTCTTGAATTTTGAGAAAGCTTATGACAGGGTGGATTGGGACTTCCTAGTGGGCGTGGTTGGGTTTCCCCAGGCTTGGATTCGCCAAGTCTCCGCACTTTACAGATCAACCACCAGCAAGGTTCTCATATGTGGTAGGCATGGGGAGGAGTTTCGGCTAGAGAGATTGGTACGGCAGGGCTGCCCCCTAGCCCTATACCTGTTTCTACTCTTTGCAGAGGCAATGTCCCATTTCCTCAGGTCACGTGTGAGCGGATTATGTGGCTTTGGACTTGCAGTGAGAGAGGAGACTGAGTTGTTAGACTTACAGTATGCAGATGACACAGCACTCTACATAGAGGACGATGAGCTGATGCTGAAGAGAGTGAGGTTGGCTCTTGAGGTGTTCTGTCTTGCAACGGGAGTGAAAATCAACTGGCAAAAGTTGGTTGGTTTCCTCACAGACCCGGACTCTACCACGGAGTGGGGCGTCGACATGGGATTCAGATGGGTGAGCAAAGGGTAGACCATCCGGTACCTAGGGTTCCAGGCGGGACTCCACATCACTCACGCCCAGGAGTTTCTTCTTGTCCTTGATCCTATTCGAAGGAAGCTGACCTACTTGAGCACGGCTCGCCTCTCACTAGCCGACCGAGCCTTGGTGGTTAACCAGGTCCTCCTAGTGACGGCCTCGTATATCGCCTCATGTTGGTACTTCTCCTGATCCTACATAGTGCAACTTTGCCGCCTACTGCGGTACTTCTTTTGGTGAGGGTCAGATGGCTCCAGGGATTCCAAGGCCAAGGTGGCGTAGGAGACCATCATACGGCACCAGTCAGAGGGAGGGCTTGGATCATAGACCCAAAGTACCAGAGTATGGCCCTCTTGGGCAAGCTAGTTATCCGTGGCCTCACACCAGGCGGGAAGACCTGGAAGGTTTTATTGCAGGAGGGTCTTTAGGATTGTAGACCGAGGCTTGGCGGTGAATGGAGGCCGTCCCTGAGATGGATCTTCACGTCAGCCCACATCACCCTCCCCCCCCCCCCAAGATCACCTTTCCTACGCAGCTTTCTCCGCGTGTGGTAGGGCCAATGTAAGGTCCTAATCCAGAGCCCCCCAAGCTGCTAGGAGGAGATAGCCGGTGATTTGGAACCCTGAGGTCAAAGATCAGGTAGGGGCACAGATCGGCGAGCGCCCCCATATACAGGTTGGGAGGCCGGCCCGGCTCGTAACATCAGGACATGGCGGGAGGTGCTACAACGAGTATCGGGCTGCCAGAGAGGAGTGGAGTTGAGGAGAAGGGAGATAGACGCAGCAATACCTCTAGAGTGGCTTGCTCCCCCGATACGAGAGCTGATAGAGTCCGGGCAGATATGGGCAGCTAGGTTTTCACCAACAAGCATCTCCTTACAGGTGACAGGTAGAGTGGACGGTGCCTTGCAAGGGGGGACTTTCTTCGCTATTCAGAAGGGGGGGCATCTAGCCCTTGACAGAGGACAGTAGGATGAGGGGATAGCCACCCTTTCGTGGAGGAGGATTCGGGTGGTGGGCCTTCAAGGGAAGACATGGCGACTGGACCTCTATGTTTTATGAAAGCAGCTCAGCGAGTGGCGTCTTTGGATCTGGGAGGGCAGACCACTTGATGAGTTGGAGTGGGATCGAGGGGAGTGGCTATGGCCAGCCACTGCGGTTGCCAAGAAGCCATCCACGTTCCTGGAGTACACTGCCAGGATTGGCACACACGTAGTGATGCAGGAGGATATGGATTGGGCACCGTCACGTAGCGGGCACAGGGCGAAGCACAGCATCACGGAGCCTTTCTGACAGACCTTGTGGCGCCGCCTATGGGATAGTTGGAGACCAAGGAGGGTGTTGTATTTCTTATGGTTGGCGGCACATGGAGGCTTGGCGGTGGGAAGTTGGTTTGCCCAGATGTAGGAGGGATGTTATAAGCGCTGCACACAGCTTTGGAAACCCCAAAGTACTGCCTTTGGTCATGTGAGGAGGCGCATAGGTGCAGCTAGTGTGGAGAGGAGCATGCCGCATCCTTCGTCGTATAGCACCCAGCCTTGGATGTATCTCATGGGGAGCTTTCTGCTGGCAGCCAGCCAGCCAGGGCCATCACCTTCTGTATGAGACCGGAATACAGGACACGATATTCTTCATCAAGGCAGGGTCGTGCGCAATGGTCGGTTTGGAGGCTCTACCCATCCGCCAGGTACTGGAGCCCACAACAGACCGCTTTGAGGTATAAGAGATCATAGGGAGTCTTTCTGGATGGCATATCTGAAAGGCACGGTGTCAGGAGGCTTTCGACGGAGAGAGACTTTTAGTACATGCGACCTTAGCAGAGCTCTGGACCTCCATCATCCACTCCCTCTGCGGCTGTTGGGATTAGGTGCAAGGCAAGTCCAGAGCTCGTCAGGAGCTCCGTTGTCATTTCATGTGTACTTGGGTTGGCCAGGACTTGTTTTTTGTGATACAGGCAGGCAGCCCCAGATGGCGATACACCCCCTCTCCATGGCTTCTTGCCCCCATCCCCCCCAGACCGCCTTGAGAGGCTTGTATACATGATGTATTTGTTGAGCATGAGCTCTCCGTTGTAATAAGTTTTTTTGAGTAATATAATCAGCCACCTTTTATTTGAAAAAGAAAACTATAGCGGTTCACTCTAGACCATCCAAGGAGGATGGAGGTGATGGAGAACATTGATCAGATTATGATTAGAACGTTATATCAAAACCCTGAGAGAGGGCTACCTAGAGTACATGAATACATTTAGGAGTCCACATATAGAGGATGCATGTGACATCATGCAACCACCCGAGGGATCAAGAGGAGTAGAAACATTGATCAAATATGAATATTGATCAAATATGAATGAAATATGAGTCCACATCGTGGCATGAGATACAAAGGCACAATACATGTAGATTAGAGTGGAGGTCTCACAAGATCAGATGCTTTACATTGCCCTTCATCACTACTTCCTATTGAGGGGATCAAGATATACCACTAGGAAGCCTCAACAAGAAGAGTGAGAGGGAGATGGAGTAGAGGGGGAGTCACCTATTACCAATCGATTAGATGAGATTACACTACTCTGGACTAGGAAAGGTCTTCATGGTAGAAAAATTTAATACCCGGGCAGTGTAATATATATGACTTTCAGGACCCAAGGAGGCTATAGGCGATTGACGTGAAGGAAACAAGTACAAGCAAGGTATCAGCTAATACCACAGAGGATAGTACCCAATATGGTTAGTATTTACTAGAGCTAGGGTAATGACACTATTTCATTATTTATAACACCATGAGGAAGCGGCTTTGATCTAGAGGCTATAGGCGATTGACGTGAAGGAAACAAGTACAAGCAAGGTATCAGCTAATACCACAGAGGATAGTACCCAATATGGTTAGTATTTACTAGAGCTAGGGTAATGACACTATTTCATTATTTATAACACCATGAGGAAGCGGCTTTGATCTAGAGCATTGACTTGCTTTCAGCCCACAAGTTCTAGCATAATGGATTACATCCTAGGGTCCATCCGCGGTGGAGCTAGTCAAATCTTTCACCATCCCCCCCATGCCCGATTGAAGCAGTAGATCATACCTACTTGTCCCCCACCATATCCACCCCCCACACCCACTACTTCCAGCCACTACTCACACCAAACCCCTTCACACATGGGCTAGCCGGCATATCCACTCGTCACGTTTGTAATGGACACAAAAATTGAGCACACTACTACCCTAGGGACACTCATCTCCTAGCTCACTTGCATCATACACTCAGCTACCCTCCACAACTTTTCGCACTCCACAAAAACTAGGGGTCTCCAAAATAGATGGTATGATTATGAGTCCATGGAGCTATGAAGACACCTCCAAATCGAAAGAGCGCTAGGATTTATCACAGAGAGGGAGGCCCACAAATAGAAAAGGATCTTGACCCACCCTAAGCAGTGGGCATACGAGGAGACACAGTACTAGGACTTGTATCACTTATTTATCAACAAGGATACGGCCGTAGCATAGTGCAAATTGTGAGAGCCATAGTTGTCAGGTACAAAAGGTACAATACGGTATGGTATGATAAAATACGGTACTAATTGGTACCTTATGATTTTATAAGGTACGGTATGATATTAGTACGAAAAAAAATTAAGATGATTTTTTAAATAACAAAAACCATAAATCATTAAATGATAGATTATAGAATACATGTTTAAAGTGAAAATAGCCATTTCATTACAGAATAAGATGAATACGTGAGGGTGACCATCACGGTTGCATAGGCTAGGCAAAACATGCGATACATCATACAACTACAGTCTAGTATATTTGATATAAAAAAAAAGAGAGACCTGTGTCATATGAAAGATGAATCTACGATGAGGCATCACTATCATCATCATCATCATTAGAACCATCTGAGTGCTCATCAAGAGAGTCTAAAGATGGCTTCTCGGCATCTGATGATGAGACAGACTCATACTCATTCTCATTGATGAGGTTACCATCATCATCAAATGATGGCTCTCTATGTGGCGGCTGTATAGGCAAGGGGGGGATGTCATCATGAGGCACAGGATGTGAGCTACTAGAGCCCCGCCTTACATATGTCTGCAAGTCACTCAAACCACCCATTCTCGATGATGGAGGGTGTCAAATGACCATGCCCCTGCTACCACCTACTCGAACTCCTCGCCCACGAGCACGCTGACTGCTAGTGTCACGAGTATGTGCTGCTATAAGCTCTGCAAAAATCATCTCCTTCTCCACATTCACCTCCTTATGTACACTCGGAAAAGTGTCTCCCGTCAACTTGAATGTATCAACATTCACCTACACAATGCAGTGATGCAAGTAAGATTGATCATGATTCATTCTAAATGCTAAAGTCTAAATTGTAAAGTATAAAGTTTAAACTCCAAAGTTCAAAGTTTAAAAGTTAAAACAACAAATTTTAAATGTTATGATTAAGTGTTTAAACTTTACCTGCTTCGGACTACCCATGCTCATCATAGCCCTCATCATGTGTTAGTGCGGCAATAGACTAGCCACCCTAATTGTCGTCTACTAAGCCGATTGCGAATCTTTGTGTGAATGAGAGAATAGGCACTCCAATTTCTCTCACATGCACCCAAAGAGCAATCCTGGGCAAGGACCCTCATGGCTAAGGGCTGAAGGGTCTCCAGTGCGTATCCAAAGTTTTGCCACCAAAATAAAGGCTTCACAAGTGACTCTCTCTTCCAACAAGTGGGAGAAGCAAAAGCCACATGCCCTCTCTCATCTACATAGCATCCTAGCTCCTCTAGCATTGCATTGTGGTCATCAACAAGGACCACACGAGTCAAATAAGCAAGCTGGTCTGAAAGGAACTCTCTATCATCCATGACCGCCGGTGACTTGTAGGCTGGATGTACCAATGCGGCAAAACCATGGATGGGCTTATGCATCCACGTCAACTCCTCTCTGCTATCTCTAAAACATGTGCACGCTGTGCTTTGTGATCACTCTACAAGCACATGTCTCCGCCAATGCCGCTCTAAAGAAGTGAACGAGAAGGCCCATGGTGAACCCCTCGCAATCACTCATACGTAACACCTTATAAAAGGGAGTCACGACAATGACAATGGCACGGACTTTTTGCCAAAACTGCTCATTAAGGCACAAGCACTGTATAGCTTTGGCCTCGTGTCTCATACTCATCCCACTCATTCCATAGAGTGGACACCACTATTTGGCACAAGGCAGACCGCACCTCATAAAGGCACTCTAGCAATAACCACATGTAAGCAAAGCGAGTTGAAGAAGGCTTCTTCAACTCCACTGTGCTATGCTCACGATACATCGCAAGCACCTTTACCTTTACTGTGAAGAATACATCACTCTTGAAAATGCCAAATTTCTGGGTCTTCCTATCACATACAGATAACAAGCTTAAACAACTGCCTCACGATTAAAGCTTAGAGCTTTCTTCCTTATGGGGCAGGTTAATGTCCAATAGGTGCAGACATTGTGGTGGGCTATGCCAAATAACATTGTTGCCTTTCAAAGCATTTTGACACAATGGTTGTGCTTCTAGCTAGATCAGTTTTTCATCATGTGCAAAGTCGCGCAGCTCTTACCCCCTACCCAAGCCAATATTTGGAAGGGGAAAGCAGCCCCCCGTTCTAAGTGCTCTGTGCACACATATTTCCGAGGGGGGAAAATAGCATTCCATTCAACCATAATACCAATCAGCCACAAAAATAGAAATAAAAAAGGATAAAAAAACACATCTGCATGCCCTCCATGTTTACATACCTTAGATATTATGAACCATAGAAAAAGTGTGAAACCCGTTCTAGAGACTGCACTATGAAAGAGAAGTAGCATTAGCTTTATTAATTCAAGGGTCATTACATGATAAAACAGAGCATACAGCTGTACACATGTTTATCATGGACGGTACTGTTTCAAAAGAAGAAATCTCTGTTAAGAGGAGAAACTAATATGACTCATGTTTGTGCAGGTTTGTTACGTATGTTCATTGCGTTGCTTTTCAAGATATTTACCTCACTGTACTCCCAAGTAGGAGACTCAGATGCTTTCCTGTCCTGCAAGCCTTTCCCGATCTTCAAAGAGACACCGTGATCTTTTATTGCTCCATTGTGCTCCCCTAATCTTTTGGCTTGACCTTTCCACAGACAGAGACAGAAGATTTTACTTGAGTACTTCATATTTGTGGCAATTTCAACAGCATTTCAATGATAAGCACTTGCAAGCTAACAATCGATGTCTTTAATACTGCAGAAACCACTGGTATCAGAGACAGAGCCTTCAGCTCTAGCATTCCTTTATATGGAATCTATTATAGCCCGATAGCATAAATTTTATTAGCCAAAAATTTACCATCCAGGAAATATTAATGAGACCCCAAGAAAGCCCGTAAGCCAGTCAAATCCAGTGATACAGCATGCCTATAGACACGTGACACAAATGGGAGATTATGAGGCCCATCTACGCCACGGATACCTCTAAATACAGTAACAGCTGCCAAATCTGTTGCTGCTTTCTTTTCCTAGAGATAATAAAAATCCTATTAATGATACCTCAAAGCAGAAAACGGTAACCCCAGCAGCCCACCACCACCCCAACACACATCACCCAAACCCGCTCCCCGCCCCCCCAAAAAACTCAAATACATCTAGATACATCATAAGTACAATGGTGAAGTGAACTACCAATCTGCTGGGCTATAGTGGCAGACCTTATGAGGAGCTAGGTGAAAAAGGTGCCGGAGTCCCATGTCTACATGAAAGCACCTTTTGTTGGGGTGAGGGCAAAGGTGCCTGTGCCTAGCTGCCCATGTATTAGTTACACTGACAGTACTCGCATACCCGCACACTTGTCCACTATAGGTTGCAAGCGCCCATCACTGTCATTTCATTCTTTATTCTTTCAATGACATTTGAATAAAGGAACACCTAGTGTGCAAATTGAGGAAGCGCCTCATGGCCTTAAGTAGGCACCTAGGAAATGGTATCACAAGTTTGATGCCATTATGCATTCATATGGATATTCCCGCACTGATATGGATCCGTGTTTATGCATAAAGAAGGCTTGTATAGCAAAATTATGATTTTGATCCTCTATGTGGATGATATATTGATTGTTGGGAGTGCTCATGATAAGTGAGATGCCTTGAAAGGTCAACTTAGGAAGAGCTTTGAGATGAAGAACATGGGATAGGCCTCACATATTCTTAGGATGCACATTATGTATGATTGCTCTAAGGGGCTCCTCTACTTGTCACAAAAGGAGTACATCCAAATGGTCCTTGAGTGGTTTCATCTATAGGATGTTAAGCCTATTGGCTGTCCTTTACCTTCTCACATGAAGGTGAGTCAAGTTTATTGTTTGCAATTTAATAAGCAGAAGGTTGAGATAGCCAAGATCCCTTATGCATCCACACTGGGCTATTTGATGTATACCATGATAGCCACTCATCCCGACATAGCATTTGCAATGGGAGTTGTGGCACACTATATAGCTACACCTGGCAGATGACAGTGGGATGCCGTCAAGGGTATCATGAGGTACTTGAAAGGTACAATAGATATGTGCATATGTTATGGTGGCTAGGATACAGAAGTCGTGGGGTACACTGACTCTGATTATGTAGGACATGTAAACAGTAGGAAGTTCACCTTTGGCTATGTTTTACTTTTGTTGGAGATGTTATTTCTTAGATGTCCAGGGTACAGAAATGCACGGCCCTATCTACTATAGAGGCAGAGTATGTTGCAGCCACTGAGGCTTACAAGCAGCCTCTCTGGTTAGGCCGTCTGGTGGCAGGCCTTAGCATTACTGATGTGGTCCTCACACTACATTCGGATTCTATGAGTGTTATTCAATTGGCCAAGAATCCGATCTTTTTTTTTTCAAGTAAAATGTGACTAATTATATTACTCAAAAAAACTGATTACAACAGAATGTTCATACTCAACAGACAAGCTGGACCTGATGCAAAGTCACAAATACATCATGTATACAAGCCTCTCAAGGCGGTCTGGGGAGGATGGGGGCAAAAAGCCATGTGTTGGGGGGGGGGGGAGGGGAGGTGGTGTCACCAACTGGGGCTGCCTACTTGCATCACGAAAAACAAGTCCTCGCAGCCACAAGTGCGCATGAAATGACAACAGAGCTCCTAACAAGCCCTGGACTCGCCCTACACCTGATCCCATCAGCCGTGGAGGGAGTGGATGATGGAGGTCCAGAGCTCTGCTAAGGTTTCTTGTACTAACAGTCTCTCTCCACTGAAAGCCTCCTGACACCGCGCCTTCCAGATCTACCATCCAATAAGGCTCCCTATGATCTCCCATACCTCCGAGTGGTCTGTTGTGGGCTCCAGTACCTGTCGGATGGGTAGAGCCTCCAAAACAACCATTGCGCACGACCCTGCCTCGATAATGAATATCGTGTCTTGCATCTCGACCTCATACAGAAAGTGACGGCCTTAGTTGACTGCCTGCCAACAGAAAGCTGCACATGAGATACATCTAAGGCTGGGTGCTATACGGCAAAGGATGCGGCAAGCTGCTCTCCACACGAGCTGTGCCTCCTCACATGACCAAAGGCAGTGCTTTGGGGTTTCCAGAGGTTGTTGTGTGTAGCGCTTACAACCTCCCTCCTTCTACATCTAGGCAAGCCAACTTCCCACTGTCAAGCTTCCATGTGCCACCAGCCATAAGAAATATGACACCCTCCTCCACCTCCAGCTATCCCATAGGTGGTGCCAGAAGGTCGGTCGAAAAGGCTCCGTGATGCTGTGCTCCGCCCAGTGCCTGCTACGTGACATCGCCTTATCCATATCCTCCTGCATCAGTATGTATCTGTCAATCCTGGCAGTGTACTTTAGCAACCTGGGTGGCTTCTTGGCAACCGCCGTGGCTAGCCATATCCACTCTCCTGGATCCCACTCCAGCTCATCAAGTGGTCTGCCCTCCTAGATCCAAAGGCGGCACTCCCTGAGCTCCTCCCAGAAGACATAGGGGTCCAATCGCCATGTCTTTCCCTGAAGGCCCACCATCTGAATCCTTCTCCACAAGAGGGCGGCTATCCCCTCATCCAGCTACCCTCTATCAAGGACTAGACGTCCCCCCTCATGCACTACGAAGAACGTCCTGTGTGGGGCGCTACCCACTCTACCTGCAACCTGTAGGGGGATGCCTACTAGTGAGAACCTAGCTACCCATACCTCCCCAGGCTCTATCGGCTCTCATATCGGGGGAGCAAGACACTTCAGAGGTATTGCTGCATCTATCTCCCTTTTTCTCAACTCCACTCCCTTCTGGTAGCCTGATACTTGCTGCAGCACCTCCTCGTCCGCCATCCTGTATACCTCCCACCATGTCCTGATGGTACAAGCCAGAAGGCCGGCCTCCCAACCAGCCCCACTGGATGTGGGGGCGCTCATCGATCTGTGCTTCTTCTCGATCTTTGGCGTAGGGGTTCCAGATCACTAGCTAATAGTCTATCTCCTCCTGCCAGCTTGGGGAGCTCTGTATTAGGGCCTTATAGAGGCCTTGCCACACACGGAGTAGGCTGCATAGGAAAGGTGATTTGGGGGAGGTGATCTCGGCTGACATGAAGATCCATCTCAAGGACGGCCTCCATTCTCCCTAGCATTTGTCCTGAAGTGAAAATCTCCTGGAAGGCCAACAAAAGGAGGTCCTTCACCACTTTCCAATAGGTAGTGAAGCAGGCCTTAGATAAGCCATCCTCCCCCGGGCATTTCTGCCCATCCTATGTATGGAAAGCCTCCTCTAATTCCTTCCTTGTGAAGGGGGCTAGGAGGGAGAGTCCCATCTCCTCTGTTACAAGGGACAAGATGTGATCCTAGACCTGTTGTCTACATCTCTGTCCTCTAGCTGAGGCTCTCTCTTGCTAGAAGAGGCGCTTGTAGTAGTCGGTGGCAATCTCCATCACCTCGTCTCAGCTAGAGCGAGTCCTCCCATACTGATCCCGAAGGCTGCGTATCTGCTCTCCTACGGTGCGAGGCTGGTACACCTGGAAGAACTTCCTGCACATCGTGTCCCCCTTCTGTGCCCAGAAGGCTACTAAGGTTCGGAAAGAGAACTCCGAGCGCCTATCCTCTAGGCCAGCAATGGCTGCTCGCACGTGCACCTCTTGCGCGTGGAGGGTGGGATCCCCTGGTGCCTCCTATAACAATCTCTACGTGGCTGCAAGATCCCACCGGAGTGCTCTTTCTCCTCCTCCCAGCTCTGGTGCCTGGCCTCAAGAATCCAATCTTCCATGCAAAGACGAAGCACATTGAGATGTGTTACCACTTTATACGAGAGGTTGTTGAGGACAAGTGCATTGAGCTTGTCAAGATCTCAACTGACCAAAATCCTGTAGATCTGCTCACTAAAAGCCTCTCGGAGTAGTGTTTTTCCTTTCTTAGAAAGTTGATGGCCGTTGGATGAGATGGCGCCTTTCCTCATCCTAATGTACTTATATACATTTGTACTTTGTCACATTTTTCTTGTTCTCTCCTTACTAGGGGCACATTCGCCTTAAAGTGGAAGGTTGTTGGGGGTAAAGGCGCATGTGCCTAGCCACCCATGTATTAGTTACACTAACAGTATTCGCATACTCAAACACGTACATTGGAGGTGGTGGGCGCCCATCATTGTCACTTCATTCTTCATTCTTTCAGTGACATTTGAATTAAAAAAACACCGGTTACACATTGTGACTCTTGGAGTTCCCACATTGTATGTCTCTCTCTCTCTCTTGCTCTTGCCCCTTCCACCATAGCTCTTGCTTCCGCTCCGTGCTCACTTCAAGACTCACTCTCTTCATCTCTCCTCCTCATCCTCTCAAAATAACCTTGAAGCCTTCCCTGTCTCAAGTGTGTGAATGATCTGTGTCCAAATCCCAAAAAAAAATCTTTGCAATGGAAACATTCTAAAGGTTAATAGCATGGCTACATGTCGCAGCCCAAATGAAGCAAGCAATGATGCTAGCAATAAGCTTCCATCCATGATAGTGTCCCTCACTCCATTGTGTTTGTGAGTCATCTTAAGTGGAAATCTTACTCAAATGTAGGAAAATAATGAGAAAAGAGTGGCTCCCTTGAAAATTCTCATATCCACATGCTAGGTCTATATCAGTAACCTAGGCCACAGCCCCCAAAGTCGCTATTCTCTTTTGTGTCATGAAAGACCTTTTTAAGGGCTCTCCTCCACATCTCTTGAGCTCTGGGACAATTTCATAGATAGTTTCTCCTCTAATTCTACACATCTCACACATGCCATTGGGGCCTTTGCCATAACTGATCCATTTACCAACCACCAAACTCCTATAAGCTATTAGCCATGTAAGAGAGAAACCTTCCTACACCTGAGATAGTCATCCAACCTCCTCCAAGAGTCTTCCAAGAAAGTATCTAAGATATCCTGTCTGTGCAAGTGATAAGCTGGTGTTGGCTCGGCTTTTCCTTCTCATGAGTACCCTCCTTTCCAACTTGGTGGTGTAGCTACTGAAAGCTACATCGCATGGTTTGTAAAGGAATGAGTGTCTCTAAACCCCCTCACCTAGGTCTCACTAAAATCTTTGTAGGACCCTCCTTTGATAAGCCAAATGTATTCATTCATTAATTAAGCAATTGGATCCTAATCAATGTTCCATCTCTTCTCACTGTATGCCACTACTCTGATCCTATGTCTAGAGTAGTATGTGAACTCTTCTTCATCGTAGTCCTCAAACAATACTTGGCCATGTGCTCTCAATTGGACCATATCTATGCTTTGCATGAGGATTCCTTTTTACCAAAATTTTTTGGAAATGCAAGTGTTGTAGCAAGTTGTCTTATCAGATCATTTTCCTTTATAGCTTGAAATGATTAGGTAGCTTGTGGATGCTTTCACAGGTCTCTTGGGAAAGCTGCCCTTGGGATTTAACTCTTCTCTTTCAAGTCATGCTATCTTCAAGGGATACATGAGCGAATTGCTTGAAAGATTTTTGTGTGATTTTCCACTAGAAGGCTTGGCCTCATTTGAAAGACTGCTTCTTAATGTGCAAATGGTGTCGAGGCAAAAAAGGATTTACCATGTTTCGCTTACTAGGTAGTGTTTGCATGCTACAAAGGATACCCTAGCTGGCCTTGGTTTGTCTAATGTTGCTTGATTCTCCGCATGATGCTTTTTTTGTCTCATTATCGGCAAAGCTGGCTGAACTTATTCAATGTTTTCAGTTGTGGTCCCGACAGCAAGCCAAGCTCTAGGACTTGACCAAGGGTCTTTGGGATAGTTTTTAACAGACTCAAATTTTTTCGAGCCTTGCATGCATCCCTTGCACAAGAGAATACAGTGAGGTTGCAAAATGCAAATGGTCACATGTCACGAACCCCTGCTCTATTGTATGTATGTGTCGAGACTACTTTGCAAATCTTTTAGATTCGTGGCAAGCATGTTCTCCTTAGGATCCTTATGCCTGTGCAACCTTTTGTATCTTGGTCAAAGATCAAGTTCCCAAGGACACGCAAGTCACCTTGGAGGTTGATATCTGTGAGGGTAAAGTTATGGAAGTTTTGTTGCATTTTCCTAATGATAAAAACCCTCGCTAGGATGGTATTACCAATGAATCCTTTGAAATCCATGCATCTCTTTTGGAAAAATCATTGATAGCCATGTGCCAACACGTTTAAGCTTCTGGTAGCATGCCTTTATTGTGGAAAGAAGGGGTGATTAAGTTGATCCGTAGAGTTCCCTCCCATTTGAAGCTTATGCATTAGACTAATTTCCTTGATGGGCACTGTGCATAAGATCTTTGTGAAGGTGTTGGCAAATCATCTTCATAAACACATACGTGGTCTTATGCATCCTCATCATTATCATTTTATTAAGGATAGAATCATTCTAGACAATATCTTGAACGCACAAATGGCCATAGATTATTCATCCACTTCATTATGGTTTCATTAAGAGATGCAACATCATGCATAATACTTTGAATGTTCAAACGGGGATCAATTATGCCAAAGCCTCTAGCCAATAGGTTATTATGATCCAACTAGATATTAAAAAGGCCTTTGATCATGTTAGTTGGTTGTTCTTATGACAATTGATGTCTACCATGGATTTTGATCCTCGCATAACTTATTTTAATGATACCACCAGGTGGGATGCTATGGCACATATTACGTATAAGGTTGCATTGTCTCATTCTCTTTGTCAAGGATGCCCTCTTAGTCCTTAATTATTTGTATTGGTCATTCACCCAATCCTCTCTTTGTTGGATAGGTTGGTTGATGGTTGGGAGATCATTAGCTTGACTTTTCATAGTGGTGCTCAACTTTTGGGTAATCTTTGATAGATGATTCCTTTATGTTTCTTACCAATGTGAATTAGGCAATGACTATTTCGAAACTCTATGTTTTAGCTTCAAGGCTTCATATTAATGCTCATAAATCTACATTGATTTCTTGCATGGAGACCGATTTGCAAGTTTTGAGTTGGCAAGGAGCCATTGTTTCTAAAGGTGAAATTACCCAACACTCGGGATAACCCATTGGTGTGGATGTAGCTCCTTGGGTCTTGCTTGATTGGATGTCCTCCTGCATTCATAATGGATTTATGTATTGGAAATCTCAATGCTAGCTTCTTCTCTAAAAGCGGCTCAATCCATCATGGTTAGTATGGTCTCTTACTTTTTGCCTTTGCTTCCTTGGACCAAGAAGTCTCTCTTGGAATTGGTGCAGCCCATCCACTCTATGTTGTGGAAAAGAAGGGAATCATTCAGGTCAAGTGTGGATATCTTGGCAACATGTTAATATTCCAAAATAGTTGGAAGGAGGTGCTTTGTTCGATGTCAATCACCATATGATAGCTTTCAAAATAGCTCTTTACAGCCCCAAAACTCAATGATTACCAAAGTTTTATTAAATGGTGCACATTCCAAGAGAGAGTCTGTGTCCCATAAGCCAAACCGAAATTTGGGAGGATCCACATTCCTATAAATAGATAGGCTGCCCACCACTCCACCTTAATCTTGTTTTGCAGATTGCTAGTGCCTATCTCTGCTGTCCACACCCCGCTTGCGGAGGATATCTCAATTTGAGCTGCTGTTTAATCCTATCCTACACCTCGCCCCTGCTGTCCAGCCCTTTTTACCTACTAGTGACTGCTCTCAGCCTATCTACATCACCTTGCAGGCTGTGTTTACTGCTACAGACCACTCTACAGCCTGCGTTTGACATAGATCTGTTGCTACCAGCCATTGACATCATGTTATGCACTTGCATTTACAGCCCATTGTAGTCATACATTTTTCCACGTCATCATAGGAGTTGTGTTTTTCTGCAACAGCTATAGCCTGGCCATTCTAGACAATTCTCTCACTGTTGTACACCATCACACATTGATCCAGCCTCCTTGGACCTGCAGTTGCTGCTGCCAGACATCTTTAGAAGTTTTCTCCTCCGTTTCACGATCTGTCAACGTACAACACACTCTCTAGCTCATTCTCTACCAAGATTAGTAAAATGCATATGGTACATCTTATAACCACTCAGCAATGCCAAGTTATAGCAGCAAGAGTGCTTCAGAATCAGCAGGTTGCTTGACAGCATAGCTATCAAAGTCAATAACAGTCCTATGGAACTCTAGGTCCTTGATACACATGAAAAGACCTTGAACAAATGTAGGTGGAAGATTTGCATTTGCTGCTGCCAAACATTTTTGGAGGCCGTTTGCTACGTTGCAGGATTCATCAAAGTACGACACACTCTCTAGATCATACTCTTTGCCCTAGTCCAAGAGACATGGGAGTTCGGGTTTTAGTATTCACCTTTGCATAGTGTGTTTGTTGCATTCAGCATTGTATTTATTCATCATTCATTATTCAGCTTCTAAGTGCATTGTCTATGTGTTACCCTGACCCTAACTGTGTTCATTTTATCAGTCTATGCTTTGTCATGCGATTCTATTTGTTATCTATAGACGAGCATTTCTTTACATGCTAGACCACTCTAAATCTACAATCATAATAGCAAGATACATGTACATATATCTCATGAGAGAGAGCAATGGAGGCTGTTGCAAATTTTTTGGAATTAAGAGTACAATAGAGAAAGAGCATGTGTCATTTTCTAATTATAATGGTTTCAATACCTTTGCATGCTTCATGAGCATATGTATCATTGGCAGGCCACCTCTCATATAATGATTTTGAGAATTGTGGCATAATTGACATGTGGGAGAGTTCTTAGGGAAGGGTACACTTTCTTTGATAATGCTTGGTAATTCTAAGAATTGCATAGTAGGCCAACTAAAATCATGATAGCCCTAAAAGCTCACCTAAAATTGAGATATGCCCTGAAAGCTTCCCTAGAAAGTTTCCCAAATGGAACTTGTCTATGCAGGGCAGTCCCCAGACAAAGCAATAGCTTCCCAAACCATTGCTGCTGGTATGGAATACATAAAAGCAGGTTGCTACAGAAGATATGAGGACACTGACAGCCCAACCAACCTTTTTAACCTGGCTGAGAGCACATGCCGGCAGTTCCCTCTGTATTTCTTTGACAGTCGTACTTCGGCTGAGTGACAACACACTAGAAATTTTGTATACTCCAACTTGAATGTGTGCTTCAACATGCATGCTATGGCAGTCTCTGGTATGGCACCATGATCCAAAATAAGGGCAGTCTCAAGCTTCCAATCAGGCATCAACCTTGCAGATTGGTAAGAGCAAAATGGGTAGTGTAGGCATTGCAGAATAGACGAACAGCAAGTATTAGGGTATACATGGAACACATCCCATCGAGGTCTTAGCTTTGCAACACATGGTTGCTAGCCTCCCAGGCCTTAGAGCAAGCCACATGGAAGAGGCTGCTTTCCTAGCAAATGGGATCCTCATGATCTGCCTCTCATCCTTGAAGGCTGCCCATGTAGTGCTACATAGCTAGGAAGCCATCTTGTGGAAGAGGCACAGCCCACACACCGCCCCTGGCCCCCACCCATCTCCCAAGAAAAAGCAACCCCAGGAGGGTCCTAGGGCAACCCCCTCAGGATCCCTTTTCTTCTAGCAACCCCTTAATCACAGATGTAAATAACATTGCAATCAATATGGCACAAATGGCCATTAACCAATCAAGTTTTAGTCCCACCTAGATATCATTCTAGACTGCAAGCCAACAGTATAGCCATCAATTCCTAAACATGTTTTGGCTTTGAAGAAGTTTTTGACATGGATCCTGCCTAGCGTGTGGATACTGTTTTGTTATTCATCTTGTACAGCATATAAGCTTTTCAAACCTTCTGTACATGTTTGTTGTTTATAACTGTAGGATCTTACTTGTTTGACCATAATTGATTGAAGATACTGGTTTGAAGACACTCAAATAACAGGGATTTAATAGTGGGAAAAAAAGATGCTGAATGTTTTTTCAAGAAAAGAAAATTATATTGATAAAAGGAAAAAAGATGCTGTATACAAGCCAATAATCTGGGACAAGCTGTTATTCTTCAATAATCTCAATTAAAATGCTATAAAGCCTCTTCTATCAAGCAATCACAGAATAAAGGCCTTCATTACAAGTCAAAGAGCTAGCTCAGATTACTATTCTTATAATGTGAAGAATTAGAACATAGTACTACAGCAGATAGAATTTCACCTTGGCCCAAGTTTGATTCCTTGGTCAACATGGTCAAAGAGAAGCCAGCACACCTAGCACCATAGATACTATCATTACACTTCTAACTAAAATGATCCCTCAAGTGTTAGGAGGGGTTGGAGATCATTATTGTAGAGAAGATCTGCAATGACCGTTGGTATCTTCCAAGGAAGAAGCATGTGCGTTACTTGTTTGTTGCTTCCTTTGTAAATGTTTGATACATTCCAGAAAAAAAGGTAGTGAAGGGATTACTTACCAAACAACTCCTAGTATTCCAAAAGCATAGAAAACTGACTCCCATCCGAAATGTTCAATAAAAACAGGAGCCAAGATTAAACTGCACACAAGCACCGCAATGGGTTATATCTTGTAGAATTTGTTAACTGAAAAGAAAAGTCTAGTGCTAAACAAAACCACGGGCAAACACAATCATCTATTTGAGAAGCCACATAATTCATATCAACAAACCTCCTATCTTTCATAAGAAACCGATGATCTCACAGAACCAAGAACAGCTTTAGCATGAGGCAACACTTGTAGGCATCCCCTCTTGTTATTCACAGACTGACTTTACATCCTTATCATGCCTGTACCCCTTTGATTGTCCTCATATGGCGCATTTCTCTTCTGCTACGTGCATGCCACTCTTTTTGAAACAAGTTGGAAGATGCCAAGCACAGGAAATGATGTAGACAATAGTATGCAATTCACTCAACTGAACTTTCTTACCATTTTGAGGCCTTTCCTGAGTTGGTAAATCATAAATAATCTTTGTATTACTGGCCTGAACAGACAGACAAACAGAGCCCACAGGCCTGAGAGCGACTAAGCCATTCCTGCTTACTCGTTCAGTTAGACAGGGCTATTCCTTGAGTCCATCACTCTTTGCCATTGCCACATGTCTGATGTTGACTATGTTGTCACACCTACCTCTAAATGGAGAAATCATGGCTCTCACTTTGGCATCAGGACAACAACATGGTCTTTTTTGTCCTTGAGGGATGACCAACACTATGTACAAAGGGCAATTTACACGTGGTCTTTATTTCCTACTGCTTCAGGGTTACATGATAATGTACAATAATTCCCCTTGATTTGCTGCACTCTTGGGATCTCTTTGCCTTGGGTTGGCAAGGTAAAGTTGTTCCCCAGGCTCACATCTTCTGTTGATAGGATTTCTGGAAACTCCAGGAATAAAGCCTTGTAGATATCTTAGGCCAGTCTAGACCCTAACAATGACAATTCTTTTAAGTCTTCAATCAGTGAGCTTGATCTAGCTCTAGCAATTAAGGATTCTCACCCTACAGTGAAACCATTGTACAACCTGTACATTATTGTAAAATGGCCCTTTTTTGCCCTTGTAAATGCTTGCACATTGGGCAGACTAGGGGTATAGGCATTTCACTGCAATCCAAGCCTCTCAGGGACATTTTGGGCTGGCGATGCAATGGAGGGTGGTGACAGCTAATCAACAGCAGATCACATCACATTGGGAGCCACTGTTCATCATTACACACTATGAGAGAGCACCTTCAAGTCACTTGGGAGGGTAAGGTGGGCTTGGCCAAAGAGGGACATGCAAATATTGCACCCATATTAGGTATTGCCATGGATTTTTCTCAACACATCAATAGTGATTGTGAGAGAGATGGTATGAGAGGGGCTTCGCCCTCAACTCATTAGGAAGTAAAATGAGAGAAGTGGAACTCTAACTGACCAAGGAGCCTTGTTTACATATGCATGATGTGCCTCTTTTTAGGTTAGGGCTTAGGCACCTTGTCAATGCATGCATGACTGCAGTATATATATCATACCTCAATTGCATTCTTGTTATCATCTCTTGCACAAAGGTTATCTTCTAATGGGCATTTATCATATGGCAATCGTGTTATACATCCAATCACGCTTCCTTTTAGGTTCATAATTTGCATCGAGGATCCGGCAGCATTGTGTGAACCTTTTACACAATTGGGAAGGAGAGAAATTTGCCATGAACCTCATCAATGAGTGGCTTGAAAGACGAGATGTTTAGAGTCAATTGGTCCTTGTCATAACGAGAGGCGAGATATTAGTAAGGAAAGTTATCCTTAACCAATGGACACTTGTATGTACATTGTGTATAAAGCACATAGACTCATAGGTTAGATAGCCTAGACATACACTCCAACACATACACCTCTCGATCTATATCACATGGCATTTATGCATTAGAATTTTGTCTTATATGCATACACATCAACTACATCTATTTCATAAAGCATGATGTACATATCTTCAAGCATATCGCAATATAGGAGTAGACCATTGAAGATCCTGAAGCTTCATTTTCATTACAGAACTGAGTGTGTGAGGCACTCAGAGTTGAGAGTTGATTTTTCCTTAATAAAGGGAGGTAGAAGAGAGGTGGGATTTGCATGCGCACACACGTGTGTGTGTGTGTGTGTGTGTGTGTGTGTGTGTGTGTGTGTGTGTGTGTTACACACACACACATAGCAGCTTGCTTCCTCTATCACTCTCTCACTCCTACGGGGCCCTCCCTGCATCTTGAATGATGTGACTAGACCAAGTTTGGCTGCCGCGACTTCTCTTCAACACTGGCTGGGTCAATTTGATGAAGTCTTGTAGATACTAATCTCCATGCCCATATAATAGATGCAGCAAATCTGACCTCAAAATTGGTCCCAAGCCCTATAGCTTGGATATGCTGAAATAGCCAATGTTTGCTAAGCTGCCATAGTCCTCCATGAGCAGTAGCAATGGTCTCTAATCTCCATAATAGTAGCTTCTTCCATGGCTCCTCGCCTGGAAGTCCATGGCTCCTCGCAATGAGCTTTACCATCAGTGCTCTAACTATCTGGGTCAATAACCCTTGAACCAACCTTGACTCTATGTTGGATGATAACATCCCAAGCTACCTTAGCCCTCAGAAGACTACCATCTCCATCTGACCAAATGAAATCCCTGATGAGTCAATTCACTTGGCCAATGCATGACCTAGAGAAAGTCCAACAAGAAGTTATGTACCACATGGTGCCTAATAGAACCTAAGTTGCAACTACCACCCTGCCTGCTAGTGATAGTCTTCTATGCTCCAATATAGTAGCTTTTGTCTTACGCTAAGTAATAAGGATGCCAGCTGCTGCTCTAAAGAAATACCAATGCCTGTATGGCAGCCCAAGTATCTCATAGAAGTGCCATGGGGGACCCAACTACAGTTTATCTACTAAGTATCACAAACCCAAAATCCATAGGATTTGTGCCATTTAATAAGAGCTCCTAAGACCCTATAAAAGATCTCCATTGCAGCTAAAAAGGCCATAAAATTCTCCTCATTCCCATCCAGGTAAACAAACGTGTCATCTACAAACTCTACATCCAGCAGCAACTCCAACTCTCAGAAATCTCATGCCTCGAATACCTATATTCCTATCCCTGAGGGAGAAGCTCATAGCCTCTACAACAAATAAGAAGAGGTGCAAGGGGCATCCTTGTTGCACTAACCTCTAAATACAGAATCCAGCACCTCCAATCCCACCAATGAGGACCTGGCTATGAGCTGATGAATCTAGAGCCAATAAACCTCTGATCCATTGCTCTAGCAAACCCATCCTCAGCATGGTGCCCTCTAGAAATTCCCAATCAACTCTATCATAGGCCTTCTCAAAATTGAGAAGCAAAACAATGAGATTTTGTCCCCTAGATCGTGCGAAAGTTGTAGATTTTGTCATTGGGACATGAAATTTTAAGATGTTTTAATCTTGCCAATAACATTTGATTAAATTATTAATCAAGCATGCAAGGTTTTTTAAGCACATGTCATGCACATGGTAGTTATTTCATGGTAACAAGCCAAGGACCCCGAGGATGCAATGGGTGTTAAAGGAAAAAGTTGTGATAAGATATACCGATTGAGTTTTGGTGGTCAATTGGTGTTAATTTTGACCCCAAGATACTTGTTTGGCCAATAAGTATTAGTGGTGACACGAGGGACTAGTGTTAATTAATTAACTAATGCCAATCTAAGGGTCAACAAAGGTTGGGGACCACTCCAAGTTGCAAATTGGCCTAGCCAATTTAATTATGGATGGGCATATTTAATTATAGGCAGGGCTAGAAGGGATGAAATTAATTTTCAAATTATTTAATGACTGGATAATACTAGAAAATGGGTTTAGAAGGCTGCCACTTGGCAAAAATGCCCATGCAAACTGAAAAAACGTTTTTAGGGGCAAAAGAGAGGGATTTTGATGACTTAGTCTGTGAGAAAGAGAGAGAGAGAGAGATGGCGACCTGTCATGACCCTTCTACTGCAGCGACTTGACCTCTTGTGGTGGCTCTATCGGGCCTGCGCCTACGCAATTCTGCCCTGCTTCTGCACGCAGGCTGAGGCAGCCACAGAGAGAGAGAGAGGGGACATGCTTATCTGCCTGCAGACGTGCTTCCCCTGACCAGCGTGCGTGCGTACCTGCCTCGTCCGCTGCATGAGCTCTTCTGTCAGACCAATGCAGGGTCCGTTCTGCCCTGTTCAAGCCCTACCCTCGCCTACCTGTGAACAGCTGGTTGACCTATCTTGCAAACTAGCGTGCGTCAATCCTTCCTGGGGAGCCCTACTCTGCGGTTGACACAGAGAGAGAGAGAGAGGGGAGTCGGCGTACCATAGAACTGTCAGGATCTGGGAGCGCGCGACTATGACCCTGCACAAGTCAGCAGGCAGACTGTGGCAGCAGAGAGAGAGAGAGAGAGAGCGCCCTACAAATAGCTTCAGATCTCTTGTTAAAGTGGTGATACAACATGGCTGGTCTGGACATGGCCTTTATTGACCAAACGGTGGCAGCCCTTCGTCCGGATTCTGAAACAGAGAAACCAGAGGATATGGTTCCTTGCACAGAGGAGATGCCATTTGGTCCTGACTTCCAGCCTGCGATCAAACGCACCAAGCATACTTCGGAAGATACAATGGGTCATCAGGAACGTTCTTATGCTCAGGTTGCTTCTGATTCTGTGGATTCTCAGGATGTTGACTGTGAGCATTTTGGAGTTTGCCAACACTCTGCTTGGTGATTATGTTCAACATAATCATGAAGCGTTCTCTGACTCTGAAACTGAAGATGTTCTAGAAGCCACTGTGGATCCTAAAAATGTTTTGCGCTCATTCTTAGTGTTTTATGAGCGTGCTGTTATACTCTTTTTCACTGGTAGGATCCCAATGCTTTCCTATATTCGCCAGTGGCTGCAAAGTCTACTACAAGGGGTGTGTGTTGAAGAGATTTTTGTTGGGCCCCAAGGCTTTTATGAGGTATTGTTGAAATCCGAGAAGCATTGTGCCGATCTGCTGACTAAATTGCCAATGTTCTTTGATCACCGTTTGGTCCATGTTGTGCCATGGCGCCCAATGGCGGATTTTCAGCACTTGCTTCAACGCGAATGCCCGGTGTGGGTTGAAGTGGAAAACTGTCCGGTTGTCTATTGGCCACTGTTAAAGGATGCCATGGCCGTTGTGGGCACTGCTTTGGTTCCCCCGAGCCTAAGGGCCACAAATCGTAACCATTTGTGTATGTTATGGGACACTGCTTGGAAAAGGCCTGCTTGGTTACGTCTTAATTACTCTGGCTTGCATCCTTTGCACTTTCGTTTGAAATGGGGTAACTTTGCAGGGCATTGTTTTTCGTGTGGAAAATTGGGGCATTCTACGGCCGAATGTCCAGCGAAGCAACCGACTTCAGATGCTGAGCATGTTTTGCCTCCCATGGAAGATATGGTGCTTAATGCTCCGTCGCAGGATGCGACCTAGCCACCTAAAGTTTTGGATAAAGGCAAACAACATGTTTCGGGTTTGGATTCCCGTGACAATGACTGGGTAGATGCACGTGCTAAGAAAGGTAAAAGGTTTGATGTTGGCATGGCGGATACTGTGCCTAATGCTTCACAAGATTCCTTGCATACTTATATGCGCAGGAAAGACATGTTGTCTTCAGAGCACACTACTCATGCTATGGTTTCTTCTGCTCCTCGCAATAGCAGAGAGGAGATTGACGTGGATGCATAAGCCCATCCATGGTTTTGCCGCAGTGGTACATCCGGCCTACAAGTCACCAACGGTCATGGATGATAGAGAGTTCCGTTCAGACCAGCTTGCTTATTTGACTCGTGTGGTCCTTGTTGATGACCACAATGCAGTGCTAGAGGAGCTAGGATGCTATGCAGATCAGAGCATGTGGCTTTTGCTTCTCCCACTTGTTGGAGGAGAGAGTCACTTCTGAAGCCTTTATTTTGGTAGCAAAACTTTGGATATGCACTAGAGACCCTTCAGCCCTTAGCCATGAGGGTCCTTGCACAAGATTACTCCCAATTTCTCCCACTTTGGATGCGCACTGGAGACCCTTTAGCCCTTAGCCATGAAGGTCCTTGCCCATGATTGCTCTTTGGGTGCATGTGAGAGAAATTTGAGTGTCTATTCTCTCATTCACACAAAGATTCGCAATCAGCTTAGCACGCGATAGTTAGAGCGGCTAGTCTATTGCTACACTAACTTACGCATGATGAGGGCTATGATGAGCATGCTTAGTCTGAAGCAGATAAAGCTTAAACACTTAACCATAATATTTAAAATTTGTTGTTTCAACTTTTAAACTTTGAACTTTGAAGTTTAAACTTTATACTTTACAATTTAGACTTCAGCATTTACAATGATCAATCTTACGTGCATCACTGCATTGTATAGGTGGATGTTGCGATACTCTTCTGAGTATACATAAGGAGGTGGACGAGGAGGAGGAGATGATTTTTGCAAAGCTCTATAGAGAGCTTATAGCAACAGATACTCGTAACACTTGCAGTCAGTATGCTTGTGGGCGAGGAGTTTGAGTAGGTGGTAGCAAAGGCATGGTCATTCCACGCTCTCCATCATCAAGGAGGGGTGGTTCGAGTGGCTTGCAGACATATGTAAGGCGGGGCTCTAGTAGCTCACATCCTATGCCTCATGATGATATTTCCCCCCCCCCCTCCCCGCCTACATAGCTGCCACCTAGGGAGCCATCATTTGATGATGATGGTAACCTCATCAGTGAGGATGAGTATAAGTCGGATGCCGAGGAGTCATCTTCAGACTCTCTTGATGAGCACTCAAATGGTTTTGATGACGATGATGATGATGATAGTAATGCCTCATCATAGATTTATCATTCATATGACATAGGTCTCTCTTTTTTTTTGTATCAGATATACAAGACTGTAGTTGTATGATGTATCATATGTTTTGCATAGCCCATGCGACCGCGATGGTCACCCTCATATATTCATCTTATTCTGTAATGAAATGGCTATTTCCACTTTAAACATGTATTCTATGATCTATCATTTAATGATTTATGGTTTTTGTTATTTTAAAAATCATCTTTTTTTTTTCGTACTAATATTGTACCGTACCTTATAAAAACATAAGATACCGATTAGTACCGTATTTTATCGTACCGTACCTTTCGTAACTGACAACTATGATGGTAGTCCAACGCCAGGCCATGAGGATCAGGTCATATTCACCTCTTGAAATCTCATATGGCCTATGGATTCCATGGTAGCCCGATACATGAGGATAAGGTCATATTCGTCTCTTGAAATCTCATATGGTCTAGGGACTCCATGGTAGTCCAACGTCTCTCCCGGCCATGAGGATGAGGTCTATGGGCTCCATGGTAGTCCGACATCTCTCCTAACCATGAGGATCAGGTTATATTCGCCTCTTAAAATCTCATATGGCCTATGGACTCCATGGTAGCCCGATACATGAGGATGAGGCTGTATTCGCCTCTTGAAATCTCATATGGTCTATGGATTCCCATGGTAGTCCAACGTCTCTTTGCCGCCGGGCAATGTCGGAGGATGGCGGAGCAAGTTGTGTAGCCTACTTCTGCTCATTTCTTGATGGATTTGGCTTGAGAGAATGATGCAATAATGTCATATTCGAAGTGATCTTACCCTCTTGTTGTTCCTACTACTTGCGAAGGGCTTGCAGATCAAAAGCCCAAATTTCTTTGAAGAGATCTTAGCTCTGATACCATGTAAAGAAATACGCTAATGCAAAAACCCAAATACAAGTGTACAGCAAAGCATAAACTGAATAGAACACAATTAGGATTAAGGTAATATAGAGACAATAAATACAATGAAGATCATAAATACATGAATCTATAGAATATAATGCTCATGAAACAAACACATTATGTAGTGAAGGAATATTGTATCCCAAACTCAAATGTCTCGAAGACTGAGGTAGAGGTACTAAGCTAAAGAGTGTGCCATACTCCTGATGGATCCCAAAATGCAGCAAGGCAGCCTCTAAAACATCTAATAGTAGCAAACGCAACAATAGTGATGCCGAATTAGTATCACAAACAAGCAGAGGAGAGAGAATTGCAAAACAGAGTTCTAGAGGTAGGTGACAGCTTCATGGAAGGAGCAAATGCAACACATAGAAGGTTATGAGTGCAGGGTGGCAGCTACAAATGCCAAATGCAATAGTAGAAGGCAGTCGCCAAGTTGTATGAACCACAGATGCAGGCAGCAGGCTGGTTGCCAGGTTGACACAGCTTTTGCAGAGGAGTTGACTGCTGGCGGCAGCAAAATGCGGTAGGAAACTATGCAAGAAGGTTGGAAACAGGTGCTGAATGGATGTAGACAATGTCGGGCAGCCTCAGCTAAGATGTCCTCCGCGAATGGGGTATGGGCAGCAAAGCTAGATCACCTAAAACTTGCAAAAGCAAGATTGACTGAATGGGAGGTCATGCTGTCTATCTATAGAAAGTTTGGGGTCTCCCAAATTAGGGTTTACATGTGGAACATTTGGAACTCTCTCGAACCGCTCCTGGTTGAAAAGAATGGTTAAAATTCATTAATTAACTTGAGTTTTGGGGCTGTTTAACTAGAGCTAATTGTAATTTATCTCAACAGGCACAAACATGTACAACGGGCTGTGTGAGAGTAACCAAATGAAAATCTCTCTCAACTTGCACAAAAAATGAAGTGACTATGACTGGAGGGAAGGCCCAAATAGGCAGGAAACAATGCAATAAACTGATCAGGTCAGCCAGTTAAATCTGGTCGACTGCTGCTGAATATAGCTGACTCAATAAAACAAAATAACATAAGAATAAACTGCTGTGAGAAATGCAGCCAGTCTCGTGGCAACTCTCTCCCCCCTGTCCAGCCTGCGTGACCTGCCTGGAATCATGCCCAAACTGCTAGCGACTACAAAACTACTGCCCGACGTAATCCTGAACATGGTGTAACTGAATAATCTGTCCTAATCTGCCCTGTACATGCTTGTGCCCATCCTGGAGGTGACCAAATCTCTAACAAAGGGGGACAGTTGAACAGTCAGCTACCTTATGAAAACTTTGTGATGAGCAGCAAGAGCTGTGTAAGTGGTCAAACAAACTAATTCAGTTGCTAAACCTTACTAAAAAAGAGCATCCTATAATAGCTTAAAAAGGCCCTGAGCTTGATGGACACTGCCAATGTAGGGGGTTAGCTCCAGAGATACTAGAAAAGGTACTCCTGACAGTAGTGGAAAGCTGAAAATTAAAGTCCGTAAAGTTCTTATTACAAGATCCTCATTTTATCATCTAGTCATACAAATTCCTAAGCCCTTATTCAATTAAATGTAATAAACTGTGAATTCCTGTCCTGGCTCAATTCAGAACGTTATGCTAGCTTTACAACCACACCACACATGAAGAAAACATCGTATACATGCTGTAGTATTACTATTGATTACATGTTGTTACACCTGAACTGCCAAAAATTTTAAGTTTGCTCTGACACTAAAACATAAGTAAGCATCCCAGATCATATGGCATTGAATAAACTTCACTATTTTCTTAATTGTTCTTTTACTAATCTATTAACTAGCACATAATCACCAAAGGTTCTTACCCAATAATGCTGCCCACATTCAGCCCATTAAAGACAAATGCCACTGCTCTAGATCGTTCTGTTGCAGGAACAATCCTAAAACCATGTAAACAGTTTGTTTATGAATAAACTAGAAGTTTGAAAAGAGAACCAAAGAAAAAGGTAATGTCATACAATCACACAGTTTTGTTTCAAATTCACCACACTAAGGCCAGTTAAATTGTAACATTAATGTTTCACCTCAGAATTGACAGAAAATGTATTTAACTGATTGTTGTTCCCCAACTTGATGTATTATATAGCTCTTGTTGTATGATGCAATCTTTCATCATGTCGGCCCCTAATTTGTATAGACTATGTTACAATGGTACTCAGTTGCTGTGACACTATATTAAGTAGATTGAAGCATAGCCTATACACCCATAGGAATTTTAAGTAGTTAACAAGCCTTTGGAAATGCAAACCTATAGATGCTTGATTTATGAGGGTTTCTCAGTTAGTTGGTCACCACAAAATCATACTCATTTTCAAAAAGCAAAGATTATACGGTACCCTACAGTCACCAGACAATTGTTACCAGAGACTACTTGCCCAAGATATATGGCTCCATCTTAGAACATGAATTTAATGGATGTGAATAATGCAATAGACACAGAGCACTAGGACAGGCAGGGTTCTAGAGAGGATACACCACACTGGATCACGTACTGACTAATTGTCACAACTCTTATTGAGGAGAGCTGAGCATATGGGAAGAAGCTAGCGTTCTTTGTAGATTTTCATAAAGCTGTTAACATCATCCTGCATATTAGGCTAGGACTATATATGATTTATGTGAGGCATGACAAGGAGAGTGCGTGGTACAAATGGCCCATCAAAATTTGTAACGAGCATCATTGGATCTGAAGCAAGGATGGCCATTTCCATCCACATATGGCTGTACATTGACAAGGTTTCAAATAACAAACATAGATTGGGTGCCAATAGCCAATGTTGCTCGAGTTATGACACCCATTTTGATTTTGGATCCGTAGCCTAGATTTGTCCCCTAGATGTGTGGGGGTTGAGGAAAAATTGGCTGTCTGAAATTTGCATGCTGAAAATTACAGTTTTGAGCATGCAGATTGGCCCCTTTGCTGAATGTGGCAACTTTCTCCAAAATTTGCATGTTGAAAATTACAGTTTTGCCAATGCAAATTGGCCCCTTGGACGAATGTGGATCGTTGAAATGGAGCTACCTGTGCATTTTGGAATCTGCCCATTGAAAGACATAGGAAGAGATGGCTGCCATGAAACTCACTAGGCTTTTTATATTGTGGATGCACATGTTTCTTCTTAGGCATAGAAGGGGCTTCCAAAACTTTAGAGGTTGAAGATTCTGAGTAAGCTGAGTTAGAGTACTCACTACACTAAAAACTATGCTTTGAATGCTCCATCTAATTCCTCTTCATTCTGTTACTATATTTTGGTAGTGATCTGTGTGAATCCACTTAGGACCGCCAGGGCACCTTTTTCCCTCTTTAGGAGGTTTTTATCCATTGGCCTTGTTAAATGCCTATTCACTTTTAGGGCATAATAAGCCTTGTAAATCTTCTCTTGATACCTCGCAATACACCTTGACTTGTGCTCTCTCAAGCTTCTTCTTCTCGAACCTCTGTACTTGCATAATTGCACCCTTAAATCCAACAATTGGTATAAGAGCAGACTTCAACCTCTTGGGTAGAGTTGTCAAAGCCCTCTACTTGATTTCCTCAAATTAGGAAAAGATTTTATGAGTGTTCATGAGTCGATGAATACTGTAGGAAGCCCAGTTAGGACTTGGCATCATTAGATTTTTTATCAGGTTCATTTTGGCCTCCATTTGTACTACTACCAATACTGCATAGGCTATTTCGTCCTTTTGCACAGAAATTTCAACATCAGTTATTTCTGCAATGTAAATGCCTTTGCAGTCTTCTTTATGCTATGCTACATAGCACAGGTTGGTTTTGTGCACATTTTCCTCTATATAGTCAAGTTTTGCATCAAGTACAGTTAATGGCCATGGCTAGAAACAATGGTGTATTCCATATGCTGGCTCTTGAGGACAATTTTGATGGAACCAATTATCTGTTGTGGGCTTATATGATGCATCATGTATTAGTTGCAAAGGGGATTTAGAATATTGTACATGGAATTCTAAGATGTCTAAATGGTGTTTCACGGTGTAGAGGCTCATACTTTGTAAGCAATTAGAAAATGAGCATATGGATGAAGGTAACTCAATGGATAGTTTTTGAACAAAGATCAAAGATCTTCAGGTGTAGTTGATTGCTGCAGATGAGATTTTGCCAAACTATTCACTTATGCAAATTGTTCTCAATGGTCTTCTTGATTCTTATCAGAGTTTTGCATCTAGTCTTCGTTTGATGATGAAAGGCAATCTGAATGCTTTGTCATTTGATGAGTTGGCTTCTATTTTGCTAAAAGAAGAACAATCTAAGCAAAACACATTCATTATGCAAGATGCAAGTTCTTTCTCTAAGCTACTCTAGAAAGCTGCTGTAAAACTGCTCTTGCCCATCGCATCACGAACGCTGCCCCCGCGTCACGCATCCACTACCATCGCGCCCACCCAACACCTCCATCGCGGTCACCCTGAGTCCCCTGCCCCCCCCGGCCTTCCTCAGCATTCGTCCCCCTCCTCCTCCCGCCACCCAACTATCCCTCTCCCTCTGCCCTACGCTGCTTTACAGCAGGTGCGCTGCGCCCACCCCTCTCCCGCTAGCTCTCATCAGCTCCCCCCTCTTCCGCCAGCATCTCCTATGTCCCCCTCTCCATCGCACTCACCCATAGCTCCCCCCCACATTCCTCAACATTCGCCCCCTCCTCCTCCCGCCACCCAGTCAACCCTCCCCCTCTGCCTTGCGCTGCTTCACAGCAGGAGCGCTACGCCCACCCCTCTCCCACCATCTCTAGTCATCTCCCCCCCCTTCCGCTGGTGCCCCCTCTGTCTCCCCACCTCCCCCTGTAGTGTTATGCACCCCCTCTAACATGCTGCACGACCCCCCCTCCCTCATAAAATCCTTCTCCTCCCATTTCCACCCCCCCCCCCATACCGTTGCTCCCTCCACTTGTAGCAACACCTTTCCCCTTTCGGCAGCACAGTAGCGGGATCAACAGGTCCTCAACAAGGTTACGCAATGGAAACCCCTGGTCAAATGCCAGTGCATTCTGCGAGTGCCCCCCAATCAAACACCTTGCGCATTGTCCTCTCTGAGGAACAGCTCTTGGCCGTCCATGCCATAGAGCTGGAGCATAAAGAAACGGTGATATTCGGTCAGGTAATAGGACACTCTCCATCCAGGGCCCAGCTTCGGGATTGGCTTCACTCTACGATGCGCATTGGCACAGCGCAGATCGTGGAGGCAGTCCACATGGGCCAAGGGATCTTCATGGTTCGTCTCACCTCTGCGGACGTAGCTCATGAGTTAGTGGAGAGCTCGCTCTATGCCTCTACGAAGCGGGTCATTCACATGGTTCCATGGTACAGCAGCTTCAAAGTGGAATCATTTGAGCTCCACAACAGATTTCTCTGACACCCAATCACTTTACTTTTCCCCGAACTGGCAGCAGAGTACCGCTAGTTAGTGGAGGACTTCGGACTGCTCTTCGGCACAGTTCTTCCTGCCTCCTTTGCGGATGCAATGACAGCTGCAGGAGTCCGCAAGGTACGAGTGGCCGTGAAAGACACAAAGAGTATACCCAAGTTCTTGGAGATTGAGGCGGCAGGAGCTCACTCCAATAGGCAACAGGTCCCTCTGACCGGGCAATTAGGGCAATGCCTACGCTACCATGACTTTGGGCATCAAGCAACAGACTGTACGCACTTCAGAGCCAAGGCTCTGCCGACAGTCCCAGAGGTGGACGCTGATGGCTTCACACAGGTCCAAAGACAATAGGGAGGGAGACGGTAGGGGGAGCCGCAGCTAGCTCCTCAAATGCAACCTCAACAACAGGGAGTAGGAGAGCGAGCGACGCCCCCTTTGCAGAGCACTCAACAGCCCCCCCCTGTCCGCCCCACCCGACAAGACCGCAACCCCCCACATCCACCACCCGCGCTACAAGCTACCCCACTTGAGATCCCACAGCCCCGCACCAACCCACCCCTCACCTCCCATGCCCCCCCCACTGACCCAAGCCCACGGCTCCCCCCTATCAAGCCCAACCTTCCCCCCTCCAAACACACACCACGCACCTTCGACCACCCCACCATCCCTCGGTCTTCTTCACCCCCACCACCTCCCCTGCCGAGCACCCCCCCCCCAATCCGCCCCCGGTTGAGGTGATCCCCCCCAAACCCAACCCCCCTCCTCCCACAGGAGATGATGAGCCACTCACGGCTACATCCTCCGCACACCAGCAGTTCTCCCTCTCCCACACAGACACTAGCTCATCTGCCCCTACCGTCCGTCACACTTTCGCAAGACAGGCACAGCTATTGCCATAGGAGTTCTTTTGCACTGGCCCGTGGTCCTACCTAAGAGTTGCAGAGAAAACAGAGTTCCCACTACCTCTAGTGGTGGGGATCTTCGTGGTTTGTAAGTCAAGGAGGGGCAAGTTCCATCTACTAGCACCACCAACTGGACCAAACTACACTTTCTTCTTTCAATCCTCTCACACAGGGGATTGGACAATTACACAGATAGAGGAGGAGTTGAAGAGTCTGGTGGAGGACCACATCTCCTAGTGGATGGGAGAAGTGTTGAGCTAAAATATGCATTACGCTGATTAGCCTCTTAAACAGCCCCAAAACACACTTAAAATGCTCTTTTAGAGTAAAACCCTAAAAGGGGAAGCGGTTCAAGAGAGTTCAGTGGAACCCTAAAACGGGGAGCGCTACCAGAAAGTTTAGTAGAAACCCTAATTTTTGGGGTGCCCTTCCACATCTATAAATAGACAGGCTGCCCCCATTCAGTAATCATCCTTGTTTGCAGATTACACCAACCCACACACCCTCTACTGCTGTTGGCGCCCAATTTCTGCCTCCATCTGCTGTTCAGCAATCATCGACTGCAGCCACATCATCTTCAGCCTGTCCATTGCTGTAGGCGACGGCTCTTAGCTGCTGGCAACTGCTCCAAATTGTCCCAGACTGCTGTTTAGCCTGCTGTCCATCATCTCCAAGGTCAACCAGCCTGTGTTTTCAGCATTATAGGCCCTGACACTCTCAGCCACTGTTTCAGCCTGCTGTTTACAACAGACTATGCACAATTTCCAGCCCCCGATCGGTGGTACACTGCTGCGTTTACCAGTTTCCTGCCTCCAGACTGCTGCGTTTTGGTGACTAGCCTGCTGCCATTCCCTATTCAGCATTCCTACACTCCGGCTGGTGGTCACAGACTTGGCATCCGTCTTCGATGGACGTCACACTCCGACATTGCTCTGCCCTTGAGCACACTATACACTCTTACATTCATTTACAGCATTCATCTACTTCAGAGTTGTGTTCTCTCTCCCTTCTTCTGTTTGTGTTTGAGTTTTTGTGTTTGAGTTTTGAGTTTTGCGTTTAGGGTTTGAGTTTTTCCCTCTGTGTCTGTGTCTGTGTCTTTGTGTTTGTGTCGTGGTCGTACACTCTGTGTATTCTCAATGCAAGCCCTAGCACTCTTCTTAACATGGTATCAGAGCCGGTGCTCTTGTAAAGAGTATCTTACGGATATTGTTGAGAGCTAGTCTTTGTGCAAGGCACACAATACCACTTGTAACCGAATAACAATGTCCAAGACACCTTCTCCAATTCCTATGATGTCTTATTACGCTTCTCCATCATTGGAAACCCTAAGATAGCATTATAGACTCGGTGAGGAGGACGACACTCCACCTTCACCAGATTTCACTAACATAACAGAGAAGGACTTTGAGGAGTACTATCGCAACAAGTACGGTGATATTTACACCCATCCTACCAGTTTTGCTACCACATTCGGACCGGTTGGTGAGGCTGGCCACCTCTCTGATCATGGAGGATATACGGCATTCGGAACATCTGGCGATCCATCTTCATCATCTCCGCCAGGTCCAATGCCAGGTTTGTACAATTCTTTTGTGTTGCATAAATCAAAACCCTCGCCTATTTCTTCTTTTGAGGTACAAGATCTAGATGGCTTTGCATATGTGAACTTCAATCGAGGGGGCTCACGAAGCAGATGAAATTCAAGTACATCTACAGCTTCTGTTTCATTTGAGCATATTACACACACTTCTCACTTCTCTCCCATCCCACCCTCTTCTATATCACACCTTCATTATCTCTCATCATCTTTCCAAAATCTTGGATTATACTCCACATTTGCATCACACACCCTAGGGGTTGGATCTACCATCTCCGCTCCTAGTACCTTTTCCTTCTCCATCCCATTCTCTACCTCTTTGCATCATGGTACTTCATTAGGGGGAATGCCACCCTTTAACACAGTGCCTCTCACCTTTCAGCAAATGAGCATACCCATAACTCCTGGGTCGACTGTGATGGGCATCCCCCTCACTATCCCCAGCTTCACATCTCCCATGACCACTCATACGCAGGGGTATCCATCCTCAACTTATGGTGCGTCTTCACACTCTCCTTGGGTTACACCTATGCAGGGATTCCCATCTTCTGCTCCCCGTGTTCCCACCCCACCTCCTTGGGTTCCTCATGTGGCTACCATGCCCATGCCTAGTCAGCCCATCCCCACCTATGGATCCACCTTGCACACTGCATGCATGCCTGGAGGGCACTCTAGGGCCCATTCCCAAGTGTACTCCACTCCCCCATCCTACCCCCACTACACTTTTTCACACTATCCATCTCTGAGCACTACCACTCCTGTTGCAATGGCCAAGAATGCCTTCACGGATAAGACACGTTTTAACGGGTCAAATTTCACTACTTGGTCAAATTTCATGCAACAAGTGCTTGAGTCTCAGGGTCTTTGGGACCTCATCATTGGTCTAGAGCCTATGCCGGGCCCTCGACTAGCTCACCCCGATTGCATCCGTCAATGGAGAGTCCCCAATGCTACAGCCAATGTTGAGCTAATGCAGAGATTGGTTCCTGAGTTTTACTCTCAGTTGCAGCACTTCCGGCTCGCGTCAAAGCGTTGGAGTCACCTTCTCGACCGCTATGCGGCTCGTGATCGTACTCGGCGCATCGATCTCGACTTTGAGCTTCAAGAGTTCTCTCTTAAGGAAGGGGATGATCTGAAAGTCAAGCTAGCTGACTATAGGCGATTACTTGCCGAGTTCGCCACTACTGGCTCTCCAAAGTCAAACGATGATCAAGTTACATTTTTCTTGAATAAGTTGCCCGCAAAATACTTCAATTTCATTCAACACATCATCTACCAACCTCGATTGCCAACCTTCTACAAGTTTGAGTGCCAGTTCTTGCATTACGCAAGGCTGCATGATCAAGTCCATAAGAAATCCTCATCACAGCCTTATTCAAAGCAGAGAGGGTTGGTTGCCTCTTCTTCGGGAGGGAAAACCACCAGTGGGAAGAACTCGCTAGATGCGAAGGCAAGCCAATCAAAGGGTGACTCCTCTTCCTCAGATGGAACCAAAGAATCAAGACCTATTTGGCAGTAACTCCCTAAGAAAAACCGGTTTTGCACACACTGCCAGAGAGCAGGCCATGTGGATGAGGAGTGTCGCTCCAAGGCCCAAGGTCTTCCACCTAAAAAGCCTCAACAGACCGCTGCGATGCCACAATCCAACGGGGCTACGCCTTCCGCTCCTGCTTCATTTGGTCCTTCAGCACCTATTATTGCTGCTGGACATGTGACTCGAGTACAGCCTCAGCAGCCCATCTCTTTCACTACCCCTGAGGGACTGGTTGATTGGTCTGCAGGTTCCGATTCCGTTGCACTTCATACATGTATCTCACCTTTCTCCCCACCTCGTCAGGCGTTCCCTTGGCAGAGCCCTGCTACTGGACGTACGTGATGGTGGCCACCTTCTTAGACTAGCATGTCTCTAGGTCCTTTCCGATACCCTAGGTCGGTTTAGCATTCATTTTTCGCACTCTTAGAGTCGGGCCCATAGGATTTTTGTCTCTACATTTTAAGTCTTCTTCTAAGTCTTCCGCTACATTTACTCACACACACACACACATTTACATCTTTGCACTTGTTCCTTCAATTAGATTTTCATTTTTGTTTTGTTTTGTTTTTGGAGCATCTCACTACTGACCTCTGTGATTGCAGACTTTGATCTCCTTTGCAGGTTTTGTTTTCAGTGTAGGGCTAACATGCAGGTTTACCCAATCCTACTTGGGGTGGAGACTTGGGATGCACGCCGTTCCTTCATGGTTTCATCATCCTTGGAGTTTTGCTCTTCTACCAGCATGGAGGCTTCCCCTCCCGAGGCGCATCGTGCAGCATCTCTCTTGATGCTATCATGGCGGTTTCTTCCAATTGGGATGCTTCCTCCTCCTCTTCATTCCTTATGGTTCTCGGCACCACAGGAAGACCGACATCAGGCTCCTCTTCCTTCTTCGGAATCTACATCCAGGTTGAGAGGGGGTTCCTACACTTCTTGGTATTCTGCAAGCTTCAGCACTTTGTCTTCGGCATCGACTTCTTCCCCCTGTTGTACCTTACCCTTTGCATTGCATGATTTCATCATCTTTGTATTAGGACACTTGGGCAAGTGAACAATTTCCCCATGAGGGACACTGTCCAAGTGGCACCTGCTGCATGAGCATTCTTCGGCATGTAACATACGTTGCATCTCATTGTGCAGAACACCACTTGAGCAGATCCTAAGTTGTTTCCACTGGCGGCTGTTGTTACCACACCACCATCCTTCTTCATCACATGGATACCTCATCACCTACTTTTTCTCGTCATCGACACCCTGAGTGTATGGGTTAACTTGTACTGTTTTGTGATGTGTTGGGTGTATCCTCCCTACTCCCGTATTCTGGATCACTATTACTCAATTGGCCGTATCCCATAAAATTTACCATACTTATTTTTTTTAAAAACAAAAACAAAAACAAAAGTTCCATGTAGTTCCATCCACCTTTGTAGGGCTTGGTAGGCCACTGAGCAGCCGACGTGCACCCTTTGTCCGATGCCCTGTCCTCTCTGGGGTGACTACTTGGATTCCCTTGGTAAGATAACCATCCCCTCTATAGTCTTGGTAAGCCACTGGGCAGCCAACGTGCACCCTTTGTCCGATACCCTGGCTGCTTTGGGGTGGAAAGCCTTGGGGTAAGTAACCATCACAATGGCTGGCCTAACCTTTCGGCTCAGTTTTGGGCCTGAGCGGGGATGTTGAGCTAAAATATGCATTACTTGCTAATTTGCCTCTTAAACAGCCCCAAAACACACTAAAAATGCTATTTTAGAGTAAAACCCTAAAACGGGGAGTGGTTCGAGAGAGTTCAATGGAAACCCTAAAACAAGGAGTGGTACTAGAAAGTTTAGTGGAAACCCTAATTTTTGGGGTGCCCTTCCACATCTATAAATAGACAGGCTACCCCCATTCAACAATCATCCTTGTTTGCAGGTTACACCCACCTACACAGCCTCTGCTGCTGTTGGCGCCCAATTTCCGCCTCCATCTGTTGTTCAGCCATCATCGACTGCAGCCACATCATCTTCAGCCTGTCCATTGCTGTAGGTGATGACTCTCAGCTGCTGGCGACTGCTCCAAACTGTCCCAGACTGCTGTTCAGCCTGCTCTCCATCATCGTCAGGGTCAGCCAGCCTGCATTTTCAGCATTGCAGGCCCTGACACTCTCAAATACTGTTTCAGCCTGCTGTTTACAGCAGACTGTGCACAGTTTCCAGCTCCCGATCGGTGGTACACTGCTGCGTTGACCAGTTTCCAGCCTCCAGATTGCTACGTTTTGGTGACCAACCTGCTGCCATTCTCTATTTAGCACTCCCACACTCCGACTGGTGGTCACAGACTTGGGATCTGTCTTCGGTGGACGTCACACTCCAACATTGCTCTGCCCTTGAGCACACTGTACACTCTTACATTCATTTACAGCATTCATTCACTTGAGAGTTGTGTTCTCTCTCTCCCTTCTTCTGTTTGTGTTTGAGTTTCTGTGTTTGAGTTTTGAGTTTTGCGTTTAGGGTTTGAGTTTTGAGTTTTGCATTTAGGGTTTGAGTTTTGCCCTCTATGTCTTTGTGTTTCTGTCGTGGTCGTACATTGTATGTGTCCTCAGTGCAAACCCTAGCAATCTTCTTAACAAGAAGGACTAGCACTGTTTGCACAGCACTGGCCTGGCTGCATGATGGACATTAACTAGTGGCCTGGTGCCGAGGTCCCACACTTGAGCATTATCTTTTGAGCCCCTCCACAGTGGAGAGCTCTGTGGGATGTGATCGAGTGGCCCTAGCACAAGCGGCCCGTTTCTACTAGTGTACAGAGTCACGACTCTCAGCATGGCTAATAGATGCATTGATAGTACCACTTGCAGTATCTATCACCCATATGGTTCGGCCAAGGGTCACCATGGGGGATTGGAGTTCACCATCCAGACCTCCGGCAAAGCGTACTTGCATGCCCCATAGTTTCTCCTCCTCATCAGCAGCATCCACTCCGAATAGATGCCTGTTCAGTCAGTCATAGGTTTCCCCATGAGCTTACACCTTGTATCCTAGAATGTGAACAGTCTCCACTACAGTGGGGCACGTGGGTCCAAGAAGTTGATTGTTTGGCAGGAGCTGCAACCTGCCCTTGCAAGATGGATCGACATTCTACTTCTACAGGAGCACAAGCTCACGCCCACCCAGGCCCAGTGGGTAGGGAAGGTACTCCCGGGCAGCTCCCGCACTTTTTGGGAGCACGTCATAGGTGCCCACAACAGGAGTGGAGGCGTATGCACCTCTATCGGCCCGAGTCTCACCACCTGTGTACGAGACCACGGCACGATAGTGGCAGGGAGGGTTCTATGGATCAAACTAGATATTGGGGACTCATGCCTTAGAGTCCTCAATGTCTATGCCCCTACGGAGGTTAGGGCACGCAGTAGGTTCTGGGTGGAGATCGCGGAGGGACTCCCAGAGGTGGACTCTTGGATCATTGGAGGAGACTTCAACAACCTAGAGGCTTTGGAGGACCAGCAGAGAGCAAAGACAAAAACTACCATGGCATGGTTGGGGAGGAGCAGGAGCCATGGAAGGTCTTTCTACTGGCAGTAGGAGCACGCGATGCCTGGAGAGACCCTGCCTTCCACAGGAGGGAGAGGTCATTGGACTTCTCTTGGGGATACAAGCGGCTAGGTGGAGTCCTGCTAGAGCGGTTGGACAGGTTTTATGTGGGAGAGTGGGGAGGCTCTCGTGGAGGCCAGATTGGGCAGTTGATAGGTACCACATTGTCGGGCCATTGCCCGATTCTCCTGACACTTGATTCCCCAACATCTACCCTAGACACACGATCCTGTCAGATCCCTGACTCGACCTATAGGAGGGAGGAGGTGATGAGACAGATAGAGCAGATTTCGAATAGGGAGTGGGGCACAAGGGACCAAATCGCAGAGGAGGTTGCAGAGGTCTTAGCCGAGTCGAGCACGATCTGCCAAGAGGCAGCCATACAAGCCAGACAGCAAAGCTGGGAGGAGGAGAGAGCACTGCGGCGGGACCTTGTAGCCATGCAGAGATTTTTACAAGAGGCACCAAGGGATCCCACCCTCAACGAACAAGAGACGCGCACGCAAGCAGTCATTGCTGGCCTAGAGGACAAACACTCGAAGTTCTCTTTCCGCACCTCAGCAACGTTCTGAGCGCGGAAGGGGGATATAATGTGCAAGGAGTATTTCCAGGTGCACCAGCCTCGCACCTTAGGAGAGCAGATACGCAACCTTCGATATCAGTATGGGAGGACTCATTCTAGCCCTCAGACGAGGTGATGGAGATTGCCACCGACTACTACAGGCGTCTTTTCCAACAGGAGACAGCCTTAGCTAGAGGGTAGCGATGTAGACAGCAAGTCTAGGATCACATCCCGTCCCTCATCATAGAGGACATGGGACGCTCCCTTCTAGTCCCCCTTCACAAAGAAGGAACTAGAGGAGGCTTTCCATACACAAGAGGGTAAAAATGCCCGGGAGAGGATGGCCTCTCAAAGGCTTTCTTCACCACCTACTAGGAGCTAGTAAAGGACCCCCTACTGATGGCCTTCTAGGAGATTTACACTTCAGGACAGATGCCAGGCAGTCTCTTCGCAGGCCTTATCAGTCTTCTCCCCAAGAGGGAGATCGGTTGGAGCTCTCCCAGTGGAAACCAATCACCTTATTGTAAGTGGCCTATAAGGCACTGGCAAAGATGATTGGTAGGTGATTACACACCGTGCTTCCAGATATCATCCATGACACACAGACAGGCTTTGTCCAGGATAGAAGTATCCTAGACAATGTAGTCACCTTCTTTGAGGCGACAAAGTGGGCGCAGCACAGTGGGCAGAGGCTGGTCGTACTACTCTTGGATTTTGAGAAAGCTTATGACAGGCTGAACTGGGATTACCTGAAGGGCGCCATGGTGAGACTGGGTTTTCCCCAGGCTTGGATTCATGGGTTCTCCGCACTTTACAGATCGGCCACCAGCAAGGTTCTCATAGCTAGTAGGTGAGGGGTGGAGTTTCGACTGGAGAGTTCAGTCCGGCAGGGCTGCCCCCTCGCCCTGTACCTATTTCTACTCTTTGCAGAGGTGATGACTCATTTCCTCCAGTAACGCATGAGTGGATTACGCGGCCTCCGACTTCCCGTGAGAGAGCAGACTGAGTTGTTAGACTCAGAGTATGCAGATGATACAGCACTCTACATAGAGGACGATGAGTTGATGCTAGAGAAAGTGAGGTTGGCTCTTGAGGTGTTCTATTCTGCAGCGGGAGCGAAAATCAAGTGGCGAAAGTCGTTTGGTTTCCTCATAGACCCGGACTCTAGCATGGAGTGGGACATCCACCTGGGATTTAGATAGGTGAGCAGAGGGCAGACCATCCATTACCTAGGGTTCCAGGTGGGACTCGACATCACTCCTGCCCAGCAGTTTCTTCCAGTCCTCGATTCTATTCAGAGGAAGCTGACCTACTGGGGTACGGCTCGCCTCTCACTAGCAGGCCGAGCCCTGGTGGTTAACCAGATCCTCCTAGCGACGGCCTGGTATATCGCCTCGTGTTGGTTCTTCTTCAAGTCTTGTGTACTGCAGCTTCGCCAGCTAGTGCGAAATTTCCTTTGGTCCGGGTCAGACGGCTCCAAGGATTCCAGGGCCAAGGTGGCTTGGGCGACCATTATACGGCATCAGTCAGAGGGAGGCCTGGGGATCCTAGACCCAGAGTATCAAAGTATGGCCCTCTTGGGCAAGCTAGTTGTCCACAGCCTCACTCCAACAGGGCAGACATGGAAGGTCCTACTGCAGGAGGGTATTCAGGACTATAGACCGAGGCTTGGCGGCAAGTGCAGGCCATCCCTGAGATGGATCTTCACGTCAGCCCAGATCACCCCGCTCAGAGCACCTTCCCTGCGCAGTTTACTCCGCGTATGGCAGGGCCTCTGTAAGGCTCTAATCCAGAGCCCCCAAGCTACCAGGAGAAGATAGATCGTCAGCCGATAATCTGAAACTCCCAGATCAAAGATCGAGAAGGGGCACAGATTGGCGAGTGCCCCCACATCCAGTGGGCTGGCTGGGAGGCCGGTCCGACTCGTACCATCAGGACATTGAGGGAGGTGTATAGGATGGTGGACGAGGTGCTGCAGCGAGTATCTGGCTGCCAGAGAGGAGTGGAGCTGAGGAGAAGAGAGAGAGACGCAGCAATACCTCAGGAGTGGCTTTCTCCCTCGAGACGAGAGCCGATAGAGCTCGGGGAGGTATGCGTCGCTAGGTTTTCACCAGCAAGCATCCCCCTACAAGTGGCAGGTAGAATGGGCGGCGCTCCACCTGGGACCCTCTTCACCGTACAACAGGGGGGCCATCTGGCCCTTGACAGAGGACAGCAGGATGAGGGGATAGTTGTCCTTTCATGGAGGAGGATCCGGGTGATTGGCCTTCAGGGGAAGACATGGCGGCTGGACCCTTTTGTCTTCTGGCAGCAGCTCAGGGAGTGGCCCTTTGGATCTAGAAGGGCAGGCCACTTGATGAGCTAGAGTGGGACCTGGGAGAGTGGCTATGGCCGGCCACAACGATCGCCAAGAAGCCATCGAGGTTCCTCGAGTGCATAGCTACGATTGGCAGACACATACTGATGCAAGAGGATATGGATTGGGCGCCATCTCGTAGCAGGCACTAGGCAGAGCACCGCATCACGAAGCCTTTCCGACGGACCTTCTGGCACCGCCTTTGGGATAGTTGAAGGCCGAGGAGGGTATCATATTTCTTATGGCTGGTGGCACATGGAGGCTTGGCAATGGGAAGTTGGCTTGTTCAGATGCAGGAGGAGGGAGGTTGTATGCGTTGCACACAACCTCTGGAAACACCAAAGTACTGCCTTTGGTCGTGTGAGGCGGCACAGCTCGTGTGGAGAGGTGCATGCCGCATCCTTCGTCGTATAGCACTCAGCCTTGGATGTATCTCATGGGGAGCTTTCTGCTAGCAAGCAATCAGCCAGGGCCGCCACCTTTATAAGGCCAGGATGCAAGACACGATATTCATTATCGAGGCAGGGTCGTGCACAGTGGCGGATTTGGAGACTGTACCCATCTACCAAGTTCTGGAGCCCACAGCAGACCACTCTGAGGTATGGGAGATCATAGGGCGTCTTACTGGTTGGCATATCTAGAAGGCGCGGTTTCAGGAGGCTTTCGGCGGAGAGAGACTTTTAGTACAACCAACCTTAGCAGAGCTTTAGACCTCCATCATCCACTCCCTCCGCGGTCGATGGGATCAAGTGCAGGGCGAATCCAGGGCTCCTTAGGAGCTCCGATGTCATTTCATGCGCACTTGGGGCGGCCATGACCTGTTTTTCATGATGCAGGCAGGCAGCCCCAAATGGCGATACACCCCCTTCCATGGACTCTTACCCCCACCCCCCCCCCCCCCCAAGACCACCTTGTGAGACTTGTATATATGATATACTTGTGATTTTCATCAGCTCCAGCTACTCTGTTGAGCATGAGCACTCCGTTGCAATCAGTTTTTCTGAGTAATATAATCAGCCACATTTTACTTGCAAAAAAAAACACATTCATTATGTGTGTTGTAGATCAAGCTTTTGAAGCTAGTTGGAAAGGTAAAGATAAAACTAAAGCTTGCTCTTTTGATAGTAAGTACTAAGTAGAAATCTACAAATGCTACTTAGACAAGGAAGATTAATAAGGATAAGAATGAAAAAGAGAGTTAGAAGTTTTGCAAGTATTGTAAGGCAAAATATCATGCCATAAAGGATTGGGTCCTAAATTGGCTATGAAAGAGGCTAAGAAGAAATAGGCTAATACGGCTATTGCAGATGTCTCTCCTTCTAAGATAGAATTTGCAAATGTTGTGCAAGATACATAATGGGCATTTAGTGCACAATGTAGTTATGGCCCTTCTTTACATGATTCTTCCATGTGTGTGTGTTGTGGATTTAGATGCATGTGTGTTGTGGATTCAGATACAATGATGCCATGAAGCATATTACTTCTCTACACAATCTGTTCACTTCTCTTGAGCCTACCTCGTAAGCATAGTATTGTGACATGTACCAATGACTCCTCTTATCCTATCAAAGAAGTTGGCAAAACAGTACTAACTGTTGTTAATGACAGTACTTTCACACTTAATGGATATTTGTATTTATCAAAGATTATTAAAAAATTTGTTATCAGTTTCTGCACTTGCCAAGATTGGTTGGATTGTGAAGTTTGTCGATGACTGGTGTACACTTAATGATCTCTCTTGTAGTGATACAAATATTGCATCTCGTTCACTATGCCATGAGTTACATAAGCTCAATAACTATGGGAAATGGGTGGAAGAAATGGCATATGCTATTGTGAATTCACAAGCAATTTCAGATACAAAAGTTTAGCATGTATGTTTTGGTCATCTGAATTTTGCTAGTTTTTGCACTTGCAAAAATCTAATATGGTATCTGTTGAGAAACCACTTCTTTAATTCACATGCTTCATTTTAGGGTTTCACAGACAGTCCCAAAAAGGGCTATTGTCCACATTTTGGTCACTTTTTCAATGAGCACCCACATAATGGTACTCCACCTAGACAGCTTATGCCTATAAATAAGCAGTCACTTTGTTCATTACCACCTCTCTCTCCCTCTCTCTTCAATCATTCTTGACCACCTTCTTCAATCACCACCACCACTTCCCTTCTCTCACCAACCCCTTCCACTGCCCTTACACCCCTTTAGGAGGACATTGTGGTTCGTGGCTCGTGGTTGCCTTCACCCTTCCTCTTTTGCTTCAAATGCCTTGTTCCATCATCAAGCCTTGCGCTTGGAGCATCTTTCACCTGGAGTCATCGTCATTTGCTTGGCGTCAGCACCCTTTTCCATCAAGCTCCACCTTCACCTATGTTTTTCAGTATGGAGATCTTCTCCTTGCCTAGCATCATCATCTCCGGCTTGAAATTAGAATCTTAGCCTCTAGCAACAATCTACATCATCGAGCATTAGTGATTTCATCACTCATCTACCATAGGGGCTGCTAGGACCTACGTTTTTGCAGCATGGCTTCTCCTCCATCACCTGGTGTCACTCATCTATCATAGGGGCTGTTGGAACCTACGTTTTTGTAGCCTCACTCCTCCTCCATCACCTGGCATCACTCATCTACCACAGAGGCTGCTAGGACCTGTATTTTTGCAGCCCCGCTCATCCTCCATCATCTAGCGTCATCATTATTGAAACCAACCTTCTCAGATAGGGTGGTAAATAATCTCATTAAGCACAATTTACAGCAATTAACAAATTCAAAAAATTGAAATGCACACTTTACCATATAATCTTGGACATAGGACATCCTGTTGGCCCCAAATCTGGCGCCCCTTTCAGTATTTATTTAACTTAATTGAAGAAGAAGTTGATGTATAATGGGATTCTCCCAATCCCTTTCGGTATTCCAACTCCCCTTGCTGTCCAAAATGACCAACAAGTCTTGATTTGCCCCTTGATTCGGGCAGTCAATTGGCCTTCACCTACTTTGATGAAGATGGAAAATGCCCCAAATTCATTGATTTGCTGGTCCCTCCACTTAAATTTGACTAAAACAGCTTCAGCCCTGTTGAATCCAAGTCTTGGACCTTCCAATTTCTGGCACACTTCCCAAGGCTGCTCATAAACCCTACTTTTTGCTCAAATTAGGGTTCACAACAGAGAAATCAGAAATTTCTCAACCTCTGGTGATCTCAATGATATGATCTTTGGAGCAAGGCTATAGAATGGCTAGGAGATGGAGAGAATGCTGAAGAGAGAGAAAATTCAGACTTTCTTCGCGAAGAATTGAAGAAAATCTATCATTTACTTTTATTGCACTGTCTCAATAGTTTGTAGATGCAAAGAATTGAAGAAAATCAGTCATTTACTACTACTACCCTGTCTCAATTGCCTATAGATACTGTCATCTATTGTTGATCGGTCTTCTCCTACCCTTGGCTGCCTCAAAAGGTCCTCCAATGGCTGCAAATCAGACCAGCAATATCTCCTCTCTCTCTCTTGCAGGCTGAATTCACTCAAATGCTTCTCTTCAACCTCTAAAAACGTTTTTCAGTCTTGCATGGGAATTTTTGGCAAGTGGCAACCTTCCCAAATGGTTTTTTTCAGCATTATCCATAATTAAATATTAATTTTCAGTCTTTAAATACTGAAAATTAATCTAATAATTATTTCAGTGCCCTAAAAAAATAATCTGACTGGCCAATAATTAAATTGGCTAGGCAACTTCTATTCCCGAGTGTCTGTGTGCCATCTTTGACCATCACATTGGCATTAGGTACCATTAAATGCCACTTCTCTAGTGTTACCAACTGACACTTATGGCCAAATGAATGGCCTAAGCCAACAACTCGCACTAGATACCATCAAGTACATGTGCAACATAACTTGTAGCAATTTTTGCATTTGACATCCTGTGATTTCCTCGAACCCCGGGCTCGTAAATTTACTCTAACCCTAGTTACACCTCACATATGCAACATTTACTTGACCATGTGATTAAAAATTAATCCACATGTTAAGTGAGGTTTTAAAAATGCATGTCCTCATGTCAATTATCCACTTGACGTCAACATTTGGGCTGCTCTCCCTACCTTTGACAACTCCAACACTCTGGGATTTGCATTTTGCTGCCGAGGTCAATCCCCAGTATTAGAGAACTGTGGTTCGCTCCCTCAACAACTAGTGATCATGTTCCACATCTCCGAGAGCATTAGAGGACTACAATTCGCTCCCTCAACAACTGTCCTTCACCTTTCAGTGATTACTTCAATAGCCCATTGCCTAGAGGATTGCGTTTCGCTCCCTTCATTGTGTAGATTTTCCACTAGTACCACCGACTAATTTAGACAAGATAGTGCAGCTATCTTCTGAGCTTCGGCTCTATTATATTGGCTTTTCTTCTCATAGCATGATTCAGTGCATGATCATTGTATTCTTCTCTTTTTGAGTTTCTCTTCTCTCTCAGTGTTGCCATAAACACTCTTATGTTACTCTGCGCAAACCCTACTGTCTCTTTGCACCGTTACTTATTTTGACACCTATTATTTTTTACAGTATCTTCATTGCCTACTCTTGAGACACCTAGAAATAAGATTTTTGAAGGTTGCGTATCAGGTAAAATGCAGCATGCTTCATTTCCAAAAGATAATTTGGTGAGAGTTGTTCGCAAATTGTAGCTTGTACATAGTGGCATTTATTGTCCAATGCAAAGAGAATCTTTTGGCAACCCCTTGTACTTCGTGACTTTCATTGATGACTACTCCAAGCATGCATGGGTATATGGTTCAAAAGGTAAGTCTTAAGTGTTTTTGTGCTTCAAGGAGTCTATCAACATAGCTGAAAATTTGTTAGGATATAAAGTAGTCACTCTCCATTCTGATTGCGCGCGTGCGCGCGTGTGTGTGTGTGGGAGGGGTGGATGGGGGATGTATATGTCTTAAGGAATTTTATGCATATCTGACTGAACATGGGAGTATATGTGTCATGCATTAAACAGTTGCAAATTATCACCAACGAACTAACTTGTCCTTCTATTTGGGGTGTAAACAACAGTGGAGAGTTTGAGAAATAGAGGAAAGACAGATAGAATGGAGTGACTTGATAGAAAGAGTGGATGGATGAATGAATGGCAATGTGTAAAATGAAGTCACTGCCCTAGGGGAAAGGGGGGGGAGGGATTATATATAACTAAGGAATTTCATGCATATCTGGCTGAACGTGGGAGTATATGCATCATGCATTAGACAGCTGTGAAGGATCACCCACGAACTGACTTGTCCTCCTGTTCAGGGTGTAAACAACAGTGGAGAGTCTGAGGAATAGAGAAAAAGACGTATAGAATGGAGTGACTTGATAGAAAGAGTGAATGGATGAATGAATGGCAATGTGTAAAATGAAGTCACTGCCCTATTTATAGGCACAGAGTCTAAGATGGTGCCCCAAAATGTGGGCACCCAACACTTTTTGGGTTGTAATAGTAAAACCTACATGAATTAATGAAAAGAAATGTAGTAAATGAATGGGTTTCTCAATACCCCCCCCCCCCCCCCCCCCCTCAAGCCCAAAAAGAATGAAGTATTTCTCGGGCAACTTATTCAAAAAGAACATAACCTAATTGTTATCTAGCTTTGGTGAGCCAATAGTGACTATTTTAGTGAGAAACCGCCGATATTCAACCAACTTGACTTTCAAAACATCCCCTTTCTTAAAGGAAAACTCTTGAAGCTCAAATTGAGATTAGTACGCCGAGTGCAATCTCTTGCCGCATATCCATCAATGGGATGACTCCAATGCTTAGATGCAAGGGGAAAGTGTTGTAACTAAGAGGTAGGACATAGAGATGGATAGGAATACGTGGGGCAGACAATGGAAGTCCCTACGTAAGAGTGACCCATGGACTATGGTCACTATTGATACGCACCAAAATATTATCGGTTGCATAACGTTTGGTGAGAGTTCTAACTTCAATTGCAAAATCGATATGAACTTAAAACTCATGTGTCTGTAAGCTTTTCCTACAATTGGCTTTCTGATTGAGTGCAATGCAACTGCACTTTGAAACAAAAAATAATAATTTTTAATACGATGAATCACACTCCATATACATCGATGAGGGCACACCGTAAGCAAAGGATGGAAATGCTTGCATCTAGAAGGTTGTTAAGTGGTTTGGGGGTGGGGGGTGGGGGGGGTGGTGGTGGTGGGTGTGTGTGTGTGTGTGTCAGGGGTGTGGAGGGGGGGATGCCCGTCATAGCTGTCCCAAGGTGAAAAGAAGTGCTCATGTGTGGCTATGTGGAAGGCACTATGTTAAAGGGTAGCATTCCCCCTAACGGTATATTGTGGTGCAAAGAGTAGTGAAGGGTGGATAGAAAATGATGTGGAGAAAGAGAGAGTGCTAGGAGCAGAGACGGAGGGTCCAACTCCTAGTGTGCTGAATGTGGAAGTGAAGTGCAATCCTAGGTTTTGGAATGAACAAGAGAGGAAATCAAGGTGCGGATTAGAAGAGGGTGGGAGGGAGGGATTTGAGAACAGTGGATTACATCCTTAAATGAAACAAAAGATGTAGACATGCCTATTGAAGAATGTTTGCTTTGAGAGCCCCCTCTATTGAAGTTTACATATTGAAAATCATCCAAATCTTACACCAAAAGGAGAAACACGACAGGGTTTTGATTCATACGACTTGAAGGGGTTGCACCAACCTAACATTGGATCTAGCTAAGATGGAGTCATAGGTACTCCCTGATTGGAGAGGTGATCAATCTCACCAACCAATCTAGATGTAGTAGCAAAGCTAGTAGGGGTGGTATAAGCTTGATTATCTGTGATGCACAAGTACTCTTCAAACTCCTCTATCAAGTGACTAAAATTTGAAACATGAGAAGAAAAAGAAGGTGAGTGAAGGTGGGGTGTCATCTTCCTCACCAAGTCCATAATACCTCCTCAGGGCCTCCAATAATGGAGAAGCCTAATAAGACATCATGGGATCCCACGAAGGTATCTGAGACATTATAAATTAGATTCGTGTCATTCCTGTGCCTTGCACAAAACCAAGTCTCTGCAATATCCATAGGATACACTTTACAAGAGTACCGGCTTTGATATCATGTGAAGATATGCTAGGGTTTGCACTGAGGAAACAAAGAAAGTACGACCACGATTGTAACACAAAGACTCGGATAGTGACATGTCAAACTCAAACCCTAAATGCAAAACACAATCAAAGTAGATAGAGAACTCTAAAGTGAATGAATGAATGTTGTAAATGAAGGAGAGAATATAAAGACACTCAAGGGCAGAGCTCTCCAACAACCAATGGCTCTCATGGGAGCAAGCTGAGGGAGGTGTTGATATGTATCATCCCCTAAAGACTAATCCCAAGAGCAATAACTACCAATCAGAGCAGAGGCTAATGAAGACAACTACTGAAAACACAAAAACGTCTTGATGTAGATGATGGAAGCTGATCACTGGCAGCAATGGCTAGCCGACAACTATAGACCACATAGCAGTAGTTGTTGGGGCTGGACAACAAGTGGAAGAGGGGTGACAGCTGAAACCTGCAAGACAAGGATGAGGCTGAATGGTGGTTAGCTTGTCTATTTATAGATGTGGAAAGATCCTCCCAAATTAGGTTTTTGCATATGGGACATAGAAACTCTCTAGAACCGAACCCTATTTAATGAAATTTTTGGTGCATTACATGTTTTGGGGCCTTTTTTGTTAGATTAGGATTCAAGCAACACATGCACACTCACACTCTCACAGTGAACAAGTGAATAGCAAGAGAGAAGAGAGTGCTAGAAGGTTACATCTACTATGAGAGAATGAATGAAAGTACAATCCCTAAGGTACTAAGTACCACACCCACTAATAAATGTTCACATGGGGAAAAACCCTTCTCCAACTAGAAGGTAAAGAGTGCTCGTGAGATAAGGGAGCCTTCACACCAGAACTTAGGAGGGACACGATAAGTGTAACAAACCCCCTTGAGTGAATGATATGAAGGTATACAAGGAATAGACAGATCAATCCCCAAATGGTATCAAGCTAAGAGCCTTGCAAATGGCTTTGAACTTCTCTCTAAAGAGAGCTTTCGTAAACACATCAACCAAATTGCTCTATATAGTGACATAAACCAAGTCAATCTCCCCAGCATGGAGCCTTTCTCTAACATATGATAATGCACCTCAATGTGCTTAGTGTAAGCATGAAAAACTAGATTCTTGACAACTGCCATGGCACTCTGATTGTCAATGTAGATAGGAGTGGGTGACTACTATCCCACACTAAGATCAACCAAAAGGTGTCCAAGCCATACACATTCCAATGTAGCTATAAATGTTGCACTGTATTTAGCTTCACAACTAGATGTGGCCACTATAGTCTACTTCTTGCTCAACCAAGAAATGCATGAATCACCAAGCATGAAACAATTGCCACTATTGGACACCCTTGTATTAGAACAAGTCATGCCTTGTCAACTCTTGTCTGTGAACCTTAGTTTGAGTCAGATGAGGGCTTTAGGAGCTCTAACTTGTTTGTCACTTGTTTTGATAGAGGAGGTAGCTCATTCTGGAGCACTCAATTTATTGCCTTTAAGTGCATTTTCTCCTCCCATCGGGATTTTGTGTGCATTTCCCGGGTAGTTACTACTTTCCACAATCTACGTACACCTACCGGACATTGTCAGTGTCATTTAGGATGTTTTCTATAGTCACCCCTATTTTTTTGGCATTTTATTTGTCATTGACCAGCATTAGGATTTCCAAAGTAGTGGGTTAGCAAGTTGCAGTTCTTTAATCCTCACTACAAAGCCAAGTCAGGGTCAATAGGGCAAAAGGAGAGAGATTCAACATCCAACGATCAATTAGACACAGTTCTCCACTAGTCCCCTTCTTGTTCCTATTTGTAATAGAGACAATGAGCTCCTTCTTAACAAGCGAATCCACAATATCAAATGCATCCAGTTACCCTGAGTTTGAGGAGCTTCTTGATGTGGAGTTCGTTACTGACACATCAATTTATTCACATAAGGATGAGAGTAACTTTAGGGCCTTGTAGAAGCCATGGAGATATTTTGCAAAGCAATAGGTTCCTTAATTAACTCGCACAAGTCCTATGGGATTTTGGGCTCATTTTGGGCATGTGACACTATGAACCCAAAATAACAATCTCATGAGGACTTCACCTAGGTCCCCCTAGGACCATAATGACACATCTTGGATGCCATGTGGACTTGACATTACTTCAAAGCAACAGTTGGTAACTCTTTTTTTGAGCATCAAGCAGGATTGGAGCTTAGCAAGGCTTTTACTAGCAAGAAGAGTAGAAGTCTCCAACCAAGTTCTTCTTGAAACCATGTGCTACATCACTTCTTGTTAGGCAATCTCTGGGTCATGCATTGGCAAGTGAAGCCCCTAATCAGAAACTTTATTTGGTCAAGACAAGATGCAAACCCAGCTAGAGTGAAGGTGGATTGGATGTCATCATACTGTCTAGATCTAGAGGAGGCTTGGGGATCATAGACCTAGATAGCCAAAGCAAACCCTTATGGGCTAAGCTCATTGTCAAGGGTCTTCTCCAAGCGAGAAGGCTACTTTGCCACTTGTTAGGGTTAGGGTTAATTGTACTTTGCCTTTTACCTTCAGGGGTATTCCCTCTGACGTGTTATTACTAGAATTTTCTTTTCCCTATAAAAATGAACATGCAACTTCTGCACATATAATAGAATAATTTCATATTGTGAAGTACATATACTTTGCAAAACTTCAATTTCATTTTCCAGCTACTACAATGACAAGAGAGCTTAGAAAGACAGGCTTTGTGCATGAATAACCTTGCAATCAAGTCTGTAGCAGCTGAAGGAGACACACCTTCACCAAGCCCCACCTACATTGCAGCCCACAATTTCACATCATCTGTGTTGAAAACATATATGCAAAATTCAAAAATCGGCACAAAGTGTCATTAGATTATCAACATAAGAATGCTCACAAGTTTCTTTCTTCACCCAATACTACAGCTTTGCTTGACCATATATTATTAGTTAGCTTATGTGCAGCCTATACATTGAGCCACTTCAATGACAATATACATATTCTGCTGGGCCCCAGGATGTAGAAAATTAAGATGTACATGTTTCTCTTCGCCTCTTGATTGCAACAATTTTCATTACCTTCTCTCCAACCTTCAGATTAATTCCTGTGTAAGAAGCTGAAATACTAGCTATTCCAAAACATTCATATCTTTGCTCCAGACTCCAATGGCAGATAGACACATTAAACTTTGAAGAAATACTCCATACTTGAAATTTCCACACAGCTATTTGATTCTATCTTTAGACATATGAGCTTGAAAATTTTAACAATCCTAGAAGAATAGTTGCATCCTAAAACCCTAAAGGGTAGGGTTTGAAATTTGGTTCTTCTCATCTCCCCATAGGTCAGGTATGCACCTCTCTCTCTCCTGTCCTGAAGAATCTTGGAAGGTCCACCCTCAGTTCGTTCACTCCAATTCTTTCGCTAAGCTTGTGGGTATGATGCATAATGTTTGCACAGGTCTGCACATTTAGGCTTAGTCAGAGTCTAGTTTCCCTAGAATTTACAAATGACATGGCACCAGTCTGCACACTGCAGATTAGCCACATTAATGTGTCGCACAGATTCTCCCAGTACTACGCTGTAACTGTAATCTAGCTGAGGCCGTGGCAGGGTCCACATTGGCAGAATGGTCTCCCCTTCCACTGGTCCACACAGAAAATACTGTGACCATGAATGCTATATCAGGCAAGGCATGTGGTGTCTTGAGGAAAGCAGGTCCTTGATTATGGTAACATCATTAACTAGGATTATAACAATAATGCTACCTTGGTTAAATCGGGATTCAGAACCCATCTGTGCATCCAATGCAAGATCATAAGCATCATAGAGTGGAAGCTCTAGAGCCAGTCCTGGAATATAGTTTGCACCACGTGCTAAAGGATGTTATTATCTGGCCTCTGATTTACAATGATTATACAAGCCCGAAACCAGATATTCTCAAATATGTTTGTTTGCTATTGTCCACATTATCTATCAAAATTCATGGATTGCTTCAAAGTTGAAGAGCTTAGAATGTCACATGGTATCAGAGCAGGCCAGCATATGGAACTTGAATTCACATTCTAGCACAATAATGTAGGAAAGGAGAAATTTCATGGCATCCTAGAGTGAGGTTCAGAGAAAGAAATGACTCAAACCATCAACTGTTGCATGCAAAAAGGGACCGGTATGGAGCATCCAAGGTCTATGGACATGCCTCATATATGGCAAGAGAGCCTGCACAGTGGCACCAACGCAGATAGTCTGCAGCCTGAATAGACCATCCTTCTGAGCTGCAAGGTCAAGTGCTACTCATTCTGAGCATACTCACGAGGCATACCTCTAGTTGGAAACAGCATCCGGTTTCTCTATTGTGACGGAAATCATACCCTGTTTGCTAGACCCCTAGCATACTTCAAGGGCATACCTCTAGTTTGAAACAGCAGGCAGTTTCTCCATCATTACAGAAATTATAAACTTTCTGCTGGACCCCTAATAGGACTGGTTTGCAACCTTAGGGAGGGGATTGTGTGCCTATAGTAAGGGGGAAAATTCTGGCCCAGAGAATGGAGTAAGCGGACTTACAAGGTTGGGTCTTTCTGTCTCTGAGTCTCTTCTGCTGCCTTACACCTAAAGCAAGGTAATAAAATCTAAGGTTAGCCAAACCAAGTCAACCTGAACTCCTGTGAGTCGGCAACCACAGAAATAAGGATATCTTCTGATGCTTGAAAGCTATCATCCAATCTCCCAGAGATCAGTAAGGAATGGCTGCGGTACATTATATTTATACCACAGAGGTGCTGTCTTGGAGAGGCCCAGATCATAAAAATGTAAATCCTCCTCCTTTTTCATCATGCAGCCAGGGACTCTTGCTCAAATAAATCTCTCCAAACCCATTTGGTTGGTTCCAAATCATGAAGAGGTCTCCTCTAGTAATCTGGAAAACTCTGTAGCTTGAGTGATAGCTAAAACAGGGATTTAGGTCTATGTTTGGTCACTTGTCTATATGAGCCACCATGCAACAATATCTATCTCAAAAACCTTGCCCTCTTCTAACAGTACTCATACTCACTCCCCATGTCAAGCTCATCTAGCTCAATATATGGGACACTACACCAAATATTCTTTCAAATGTCTCCATACACTCATTGGCAACCTAGTTCTCAAAAAGAAGTTCCAACTTAAATGAATGATAGCACACAATGAACGTACTCTCATTCATGTCCTCAAGTAGCTCTAGACAATCCTGGGGTAGCACAAAAGTGTGAAGATAAAGCCACATTATTGCTGATGGGTCTATCTCAGTGTCAATGTCAAAGAATAAGCTTCAGTTGGATAGTGGGTGGGATTGAAGTAGGAGCCTAAGATAATTGACAAGTGTGATGGATATAGAATTGGAGCAAGGAGGGGACAAGGTCTGTGGGCTTGAAAAGGTATTCATCAAGGTCTTACCCTCAATCAACCCAGAACTCCCTCGAAGGCAAGACAGCACAAAGCCTTGGGAGACAACAATGCCCCCCTTACAACTGACAAATGTAGGCCATCATCGCTAGCCATAGAAGACACCCATTAAGACATCTCACCCTCAACATGATGGAGTAGATACTTTATTAGCCCATGAGATGGTTACAAGAGGCTAGGCCGACATATGATGCCATAGTTTTTGTCCTTGAGAGAGTATTATATCAGATTCTTTGACTCATCAGCTTTAGTTTAATTTCATTTCATTTTACTATCATAGTTTATACAATTTCGTAATGCTCTTTAGAATTGTTGTAAAATTCTATATGCCTTATGATGAGATCTCATCAAACTTGTATTACATGCTTGGGTCTAGGGGCTTTTATGAAGTGCTGCTGCATCCTCCTCAGATGTGGGATGCTCTATTGGTGAAGTTGCCTTTGTTTTTTGACCATCTCTTGGTTCATGTTGTACCTTGAAGGCCTTTCGTGAATTTCCGATGTTTGCTTCAGCCTGGATGTCCCATCTGGGTGGAAGTTGAAGGCTTCCCAGCAATATATTAGCCTTTGTTGAAGGAAGCCATGGCTGCCATTGGCACTGTTTTGGTGCCACCTACATTGCATGCTTCCAATCAGAATGGTTTATGTATGTTGTGGGACATTACCTGCAAGAGGCCTAATTGGCTGCATATAAACTGCTCTGGCATGCGTTCATTGCTTTTTTGGATCAAATGGGGCACCTTTGCAGGGCATTGCTTTTCTTGTGCGCAGTTGGGCCACTTTATGTCTGAGTGTCCTGATAAAGCAGATAGAAATGCTGCCCCTATAGTAGTTGCAGACATGTTAGATGAGGAGCCAAAGGATGGTGAAACCCCTCCACAGAGGCCTATGGATAAGGGTAAATAACCCAAGCACTCGTGATCAGCCAGCACCTCCTCGGCCAGAGGTCATCTGAAAAAGAGAAAAATAGCGCCTCGTCTTCCCTGCCCGACGCTCGTCTAACAGTTGCACCACCACAGCGCCTCGCCCTCATCTGCACTACCACCGCCCACCAGCGGCCTGTGCAACCGACGCCTCTAGTCATGTGTGATGCCGCCTCCAGCTAAGCCACTGCCAGCAGATGCCTCGCCTGCCCTGTCCGTCACCTGCGCTCCCCGCCCAGCCACCAACTAAGCTGCTAGCTCAGCAACTTGTGCTCCATTCCTCCTCCACCAAGTCCACCACGTCTCTGCACCAACCATATCAAAGGTAGCAAAGGGAAAATTTTATCAAAATTTTATTCAAATTTAATATTCTGGAAGGGGCTTTTGCCCAAGCAACATATCTTTGTTCCTGCACGTGTGTGGGACACATTTATTGCAAAGATCTTATGAACTTTGGGTCAAAATTTTGGGATTTTTGATGTCAGCTCAGACATTGGCAAATGTACATCAGTGAAAGTTTCTAATAGACTGAATTTGTGCATTTTTGGACAACAAATGGCAAGCCTCATATGTCATGACAAAAGGATTTCAGTGTCAAGGCTGATTTGGCCTTGATTGCACTTTTGCAGCTAAAATATCAAGTGATTATATTACCTGCTCACAATCAAGCCATGACCACTCCCGAACGGTGAGCCTTCAATCTGCTGGTAAAATGTGACATGTGTCTGCATGTTGCACATGGAAAGGGGCAGCCCTAAGAGCAAAGTGTATGATGGCTAGCAGCCAATAGCAAGACCTTTATCAACACAGCTAATTTTCAACTCCCAAGAGAGAGAGATTACAAGATGAGCCATTTGGCAGCTTATCACGGTTCACTCATTCTTCGGTGATGTCTAAGACACAACTAAAGACCATAAGCAACTGACTTCAATCCCTCCTTCCAAACATCACCAATGACTCTCAAACAGGTTTTCTCCAGAACAGAAGCATACTACACAATATACCCACAATTGTTTTGAGCCAACAGTGCAATGGCCAAAAATGCAGTTCTTTTCTTGGATTTCAAGGATGCCTATGCCAACTTGGTACAAGTTGCAGTGATGAATGAGTTTGGTGGCCAGAAGGGAGCGTACCTTTGGTTAGAGAGTTTGGTCAGGCACAAATCCTCTCTAGCACCGTATCTATTCCTTAAAATTCAATGCCCTGTCGCCTTTGAGCTAGAGGGCAAAGGCCTTTGCAGCTGAGACATCCTATAAGGACTGTGAGAGAAAAATAGTATTGTCCAGATAAGTACAAAGTGATTGCTGGATTACCAGTATATGAACAAACAAACAAACAGTCAAGCATCAGCCAGCTTTGTAAAGCATCTAAGGAAGAGACTGCCAATATGAGATCATCAAACACATTAGGCTGTACCAGATTAATCTCCTCAAACTTGATGTTAGACTTGCTAGTCACAATGTTGTAATCATCATTCTTGTCCTGCACTTTACCCTTTCCCTTTTCCTTACACTTGTCTCCATTTTATGGCAATGTTGCCAAATATGATCTACTTTCCCAAATTAATGACAAGTAAGACCAAACTTATGGCCATGAGAATTACTGCAGGACTATCTACATGTCTAGACTCTTTCCTGCAGGAATACCAGTTGATATCAACAATCGTTGGTCCCTATCTACCTACCAGCAACCAGATGTGGTCCAGATCCCAATCAACAGCTGCCATATCCTACACTTAGACCATAAGTAATAGGACATAGCAGAACCAGCCTTTATGTTTATACAGCCATCTCCTGGTCCAAAGCTCTGTTGGGAAATCCAGTACATCAACGGTTCCAAAAGAGTGGTAAAAACCCTGGGATGATTGGTAAGTTAAAAGCTGCATCATTTGCATGAGTTTCATGGCAGGGTGGGGCACTTCCACATATAAAAAACTATGCATGAGGCCTTGCAATCCCATTTTGATCTGACTTTTTGTAGTCCTCTTCTCTCAAAAACAATAAATATTTTCCTCTTTTGGCTGTCAAAAAATAGTGCTTAAAATTTGAGCATCCAGATATTTGTTTAGTAACTCTAAGTATAACAATTAGAATAATTATAAGCCTTAAATATTTTGCTAAAAGAATCTTCAAATTTACAAAAACTGGATAAGTTTTACAAGGGTCCAGTAAAACTTCCCAGTATGGAAATTCAGTTTAAGACAAGGGCTTAGTGGATTTTCAATATGGATCTCTCAACTTCAGATGTGAGTGTGTAAAATTATCTCACTTCCAGAAATCAATATGCAAAATTACATGCGAGTAAAATACTTATAACCTGTCAAACTAGAAGTCTAACTATAAGGTTGTCATTTACAAAATCCCTTCTTTATTTGGAAATGTACTTTATAGAAAGACAATAAACACTAACCATTAGCCGTGAAAAGAGAAGAGCTGGTAAGAAAGATGTTACGAATGGTACTGCAGCTGTAGCCATGGACCAAACGAATACACCTACACCTAAAACTGCCCTGCAAACCAAACTCTGCATGTCAGGCACATTTTTATACCTAAAACAGAGCTCCTGCAAAACCCGCAGAAATTGTTTGTAAAGGATCATTTTACATGTCTCAGATGTGGCACCAGTGATCCTTTCTGAGCACGGAGATAATAAGTTTAACTCAGTATGACAATTTTCCCCAGGGAATACAAAATGATATCAGATAATCTAGATTACTACATTTCCCATAAACACATTAAACAGTCAACAATATTTGATGGTATAAAACTATCCAAAATCCAAATGTAGTTATCAAAAGCCAAAGCTGATCGATTTGAAATCGTGTTTACATGGAATATGTACACATACAATGCATACACAGCTCAAGATAAAATCAACATTAAATTATTGTTTAGATTCTATGCTGCCTAAATAAAATGAGCTTAAAATGATTCCACCAAGGTTGGAACTTACAAAACTGTAATGTCATAAAACTTTTTTAAAAACATATCTGATACATTTAAACAATCATAATTTCAGAAAACCTTGAAATAGTGGATAACATCATCATGCTTCAAATTACTGACTGTCAAACTTCAACCAGTGACTAGCACAGGTGTGCCAAGGTTCTGGGTGACAGTAAAACCCACCTAGCAAATATCATCAACTATAAAAACGTGGCATGGCACGTGACACCACAAATGTTCAACCAACTATAATCATTGCTCAGCCAAATTAGTGCATACATTTGCATAATTTTGGTCATCGGACTGATAATGTATTCAGGTTGGAAGGCCACCCTGCAGGACACTCAGCTGAAAGGACAACAGACTACATAGAAGTCAATGCCTCAACAGGATGGCCACTTTGGATACTTCTTACCAACCACCCCACCAATCCTCTGCAACACCCCACTCTAGCTGCAGGCCCTAAGCCCCTACCATAAACTCCTTTGGGCCCCCCTCCTCTCTGAACATGTGTGTTTGATATCCATTTTGCATGTAGTTGTAAGCTAAATCAATTTGACTTGGTATGATACTTCAATATGTTGGATTTCTATCTTGTGGGCAAATATATCTTTGGTAAATCTTATTGTTTGATAGTTTAGATATCATTGCATATTCCCATTAGAGGATGCATTGATTTGGATGGGCAAATTTGTCTCCATCTCTTGATAAGTAACAATATGGTTCCATGAGTAACAATATAGTTTAGATATCATTTCATATTCCCATTAGAGTATGCATTGATTTGGATGGGCAAGGTTTCTCTTATTGCTCTGAGATCTTTTTTCTATGTACATGACTAAGCTTTTTGATATGGTTGTTGATTGTAAGCAGGAAATGCATCTAGGGATGTGTGTACACACACCCTGGCACCTTCACCTTCACTTGTTCCCTCACCTCCACCAACCTCCTCCACATAGCCCTTGCATCACAACCATCCTCAAGACCACCCCCCTACTCTTGCATAACAATGTTGAGTCATCAAAATCAAGGCTTGCATTAACATTTAATTTCCATGCATTAATGCCTAATTATGCTCCTTAAAACAGTCTCAAAAACCTTTATTTATGTTAAAAGGGCTTTATTTGTGCAATAGGACAAATGTCTGAAAACACCCCTATAAAAGGGCATGTTGTGGGCATTCCCTACTCACACTTTTTCATTCAGATCATTCACTCTCAGTCACTGTCCCTCCACACTAAGTATATTTCCTCTCCTTTCCTCTGGTGCCTGCTAGAAGCTGTCCCGACTGGAGCTACTGTTGCCTTCCTTGGAGCATTCTAAGGCTGCCACCCATGGTTCCTAAACGCCATCCACTAGCCCAAAGGATGTTTGCTGTTTCTTTAAATTCTAGTGTCTGGCAACCATCAGCTGCTGTAATAGTCCACATTCAAGATAACTCGTGTATCTTCTGCAGCAGCTGTCTACCTCGTTCAGCCAGTCGCCTCCTCAGCTTGACAGGTCTTTGCTATGCTTGCAAAAGTTGCACCTTCTTGGAGGCCTTCTTCATCAGTTGATAGCTTCAACAGGATGGCTACTTTGGATACATTTTACCAACGACCCCCCCCCAACTCCTCCACAACACCCCACTCTAGCTGCCGGCCCTATGCCCCTACCATAAACTCCTTTGGGCCCCCCTCCTCTCTGCGCATGCGCACGCGCACGCACACACCCCTCCTTGGCACCTTCACCTTCACTTGTTCCCTCACCTCCACCAACCTCCTCCACATAGCCCTTTGCATCACAACCATCCTCAAGACCACCCCCTACTCTTGCATAACAATGTTGAGTCACCAAAATCAAGGCTTGCATTAACATTTAATTTTCATGCATTAATGCCTAATTATGCTCCTTAAAACACACTCAAAAAGCTTTATTTATGTTAAAAGGGCTTAATTCATGCAATAGAACAAATGTCCAAAAACACCCCTATAACAGGACATGTTGTGGGCATCCCACACTCTCATTTTTTCATTCAGATCATTCCCTCTCAGTCATTCTCCCTCCACACTAAGTATATTTCCTCTCCTTTGCTCTAGCACCTGCTAAAAGCTGTCCCAACTAGAGCTACTGTTGCCTACCTTGGAGCATTCTGAAGCTGTCACCCATGGCTCCACTGACTGCCGTCCACCAGCCCAAGGGATGTTTGTTGTTTCTTTAAATTCTAGTGTTAGGCAACCATCAGCTGCTATAATAGTCCACATTCAAGATAACTCACATGCTATGCTTGCAAAAGTTGCACCTTCTTGAGGCCTTCTTCATCAGTAGATAGCTATGTTGTTGTTGTGGGTCTTCTCTATCAGCAGGCAGCTTTTATTTTCTATTGCAGCTCCTATAAGTTAATCTTCATCGTTGTTCATCTAAAAAAACTATTCCTATCACGAGGACATGTATTTTTAAAACCTCACGTAACATGTGGATTAATTTTTAATCACATGGTTAAGTAAATGTTGCACATGCGAGGTGTAACTGGGTTTAGAGTAAATTTACGAGCTCGGAACCCAAGGAAATCATAGGATGTCAAAGGCAAAAGTTGCTATAAGTTATGCCACACGAGTACTTGGTGGTATCTAGTGTCAGTTGTTGGCCTAGGTGATTCATTTGGCCATGAATGTCAATTGGTAACACTAGAGAAATGGCGTTTAATGGTACCTAACGCCAATATGATGGTCAAAGATGGTGCAAAGACACTTAGAAATGGAAGTTGCCAAGCCAATTTGATTATTGGCTAGTCAGATTATTTTTCGGACACCGAAATAATCATTAGATTAATTTTCTGGTTACATGGTTCCATTGCCGAGATACCACTCAATCCCTCGATTTGGTGGGCTCGAGCCACCTCATTGCAAGCCAAAGTTTTGTGCTAGTACTTAATCAGGTTATTTATCACCCTATCCGAGGAGGAAGGCTGGTTATATAAATTTACTTTAACCCCAATTACACCTCACATGTGCAACATTTACTTAACCATGTGATTAAAATTTAATCCTCATGTTAAGTGAGATTTCAAAAATACATGTCCTCATGACAGCCCTCCCCCTTAAAATCCTTGTAATCATCCTCGATTGCACTGCCAAATGCATCAAAAGCAAAATAGTAGATTGGAATTTCCACAAGGCATCATAGTTAACACAACATTGTGCACTGTTGCTCAACCATTCCATATACCCAACACATGCTGAAAATTACTAGCCAATTATAACATACCATAAGACTCACAAAGAATCTTATAAAAAAACATTGCTAGATTATTATGTGACATGTCTATTTCTCATGAGCTCAACTCATCTGGCAAACCAAACCATAGCATAGCATAACTATGCATAAACCATGGCTAAAACATCAATGGCATCATAACAGATGCTATTGTCCATGAAACCAAATGTAAACCATTGAAAACTGAGCATAATCTAATCATAAACTGATCACTTGCTGATCTGAGAACTAATCACAAACTGCTGCAAATGTGACCCCAAAAACTGATCACAAACTCATTGCAAAAACTGATCAGCAATCAATGCAAAAACTAATCCACAAAGAGACCATAAATGGTTCTCAAGCTGATCAAAAACTAAGCTAAAACTAATCAGAATTTTTGTCTCAAAATTGAGGCAAAATTCATGTTGAATTGATCATAAGTTGATGCAAAAGAATAGTTCCAATGCCTGGGTGAAACTCATACTCATCTACATACATCTCGCAGTGACTAGTACACTAAGTAGTGACCTCATGGCAAACATACTGTCAGTGCAATACCTTGGATGCATGTTGAATACATCCAAGATCCACTACATACGAGAGTTGTTCATAACTCGAGGAGGAAAAGTGCTACCTCCCCCTTGAGCATCATGTAATACTCCAGATCCTTGCTCTGCTAAACCTAACAGAGCCTAAACTAAAGTCAGCTCTAACTGAAAGGTATTTAAGTAAAGTTGCAACAACTGAGAATGGTCTGCCAAGTCATCCTTTTTCATCCATTTGGCATACCTTGGTGAATAATTCTGAAATTTCACTGAGTATCTCCCGGAAACTTTACCTTTGACTTTTTCCCCCTTATATACCAAAATCTGCTCAAGTATCAAAATCTCATCTAGCTTTTGAACCTTAGGCTGAATTTCAGCAAACATATCCTCTGGCACATCACCATAAAAAGGCCTCAACAAATTGGCATGAAAGGCATTGTGTATCTGCCAATGTGGAGGTAATTTCAGCCGATTTGCCACATCATTAATATTCTCCAACACCTAGAAGGGCCCATAGTATCTCATACTCAACTTCTGATACAATCTTTCTCTTCCTTTCATCTTTTTCAATCTTGCCTTTTCAAAATTTAGCAATACATAATCACCCTCTGCAAATTGTAAAGCACATCTGTGGTAATCAACTGCCCTCTTTTGCTTTTCTTGCGATCCCTGAAGTGCATATTTTATCTTTGCATAGGCTACATCCAAGTTTTCCACATAATGATCAGCCTCAAAGATCTTATTCTTGGTTTGCAGAATAGGTGGTACCTTCTTGCCACCCTCAACCACCTCAAATGGAGCTTTTCCCATAGAACTATTCACTGTGTTGTTGTAAGCTAGCGTACATACTTCTGCACCGTAAAATCAGCCCCCAACAAATAATGTTTCCACATAGACAGTGCATTCAGCCAAAAGTTCTTTCTCATAGACCTGCAAATTCTTTTTTGCACCATAAAGAATTTGGCTCTCATAAGCTACAACTCCACCGTCCTGCATAAGAACAACCCCAATGTTGTTACCACAGGCATCACATTGAACTATGAATGACTTCCTTAGATCGAGCAACACAAGCATAGGATCTGAAGTCATCTTTTCCTTCAACTTTTCAAATGCTGAAATTTCCACTACTGTCCATCTAAATGGCACATTCTTCTTCTGCAAGGCATGCAATGGAGATTAATTTCAGCAAACCCACGTACATACTTCCTCTAGTAAGTACATAAACCCAAGAAGCTGCAGATCTCATGCACATTCCTCAAAGGTGGCCATGATCGTATTACCTCAACCTTTGCAGGGTCCATGGGAATACCATCAGCCGATACAATACGTCCCAAAAAGTGGATTTCACGCAAGAAGAATTCACTTTTCTTGTTGTTGATAACCAGTCTATGCTCACACAGTTCATTGAACATAATGTCCAAATATTTTCTATACTCTGCCTCGTTCTTTGAATAGACAATCATGTCATCAAAGAAAGTGCCCACAAATCCTCTATGTGGCTTGAAGATACGATCCATTATCTGATTAAAAGTAGCAAGAGCATTCGTAAGTCCAAAAGGCATAACAAGAAACTCATAGAATCCAAAAGATATCCTAAAAGCTGTCTTAGGCACATCTTCCAGTCTAATATGTATCTGATGACACCCACTTTTCAAATCTATATGGCTAAATGTATCCATAACATCATCGATCCGAGAAATTGTAAAGTGATTCTTTATTGTGATCTTGTTCAAAGCACGATAATTAATGCACATATGCCATGAACCATCCTTTTTCTACACCAAAAGCACTGGAGAACAAAAAGGAGATGAGCTATTAGAAAAAGGGTTGATTCAACCCAACTCAAAGAAAAGAAGTTGCAAGTCTATGAGATAGAGCTTTTGGCTGTAATTCATGTACTATTTACATGAAAACATTATTTGTTGGGGGCTGATTTTCCAGTGCAAACACACCATCAAACTTTGAGATACTTTCTAACGCAAACAAAGTTGTCAGAGAAGCATATGAGATGGGAAAATTTTCTCTCTATGTTTCATTTTTAGATTGTACATATTAATGATGGTAAAAAGAATGTTGTGGCTGATGCACTGTCACGTAAGCCACAAATTTCAGCCATCAATATGGTTTATCACACCGAGTTGGATGCCATGAAATAGCAATATGTTGCTGATTCGGACTTTGCTAATGTTTATGATCAGCTTTGCAATGGCCAAAGGCATGAACACTTTGTGCTAAGAGATGGATTTCTGATGATGCATGGATGCCTATGTCACAAAGCAATTAAGACCAAGAGTTATCACTAAAATTCATGCTCCTCTGTATACAAGACACAAAGGTATTGATGCCATGGTCAAGGCAGTGGAGCATTTCTTTTATTGGCCAACTTTGAGACATGATGTAGAATAGTTTTTTAAGACATGCGTCGTATGCCAGAACGTAAAGCATGATAGGCAAAAGATACCAAGTTTGTTACAAACCTTGCCTCTTCCAAAAAGGCCTTGGTAGAGAATCGCAATGGACTTTATTTTTGGGCTTCCTAAGACATCTACAAGAAATGATGGGATATGGACTATCATTTACAAGTTTAGCAAACAAGCCCATTTCATTCCGGTGAGGAAGAAAATAAAAGCTAATCATATGGCACGATTGTTTTTGCAACACATCTTTAAGTATCACGGTATGCCAGAGTCAATCATTAGTGATCGAGACCCCCAAATGACCAACTTATTTTGGAAGGGCTTGTTTGAGAATATGGGTACCATGCTAAAATTCTCATCATCCTTCCATCTGCATACAGATGCTTAGTCTCACGAAGCAATTTCCACAGTGTTAGATCTTTTGAGGTGCTATGTTTCAAACCACAAGACACAGTGGAAGCAGTATTTGCCCTTGGTTGAGTTTGCTTACAACAAAGTGCATAGTTCTACCGGCAAAGCTTCATTTGAGGTGGTTAAGGGTGGCAAGAAGATACCACTATTCTCCAAACTAAAAATAAGATCTTTGAGACTGATCGTTATGTGGAAAACTTGGATGTAGCCTATGCAAAGATAAAATATGCACTTCAGAGATTGCAAGAAAAGCAAGAGGATAGCTAATCGCCACAGACGTACTTTGCAACTTGCAGAGGATGATAGTGTATTGTTGCGTTTTGAAAAGGCAAGACTGAAAAAGATGAAAGGAAGAGAAAGATTGTATCACAAGTTGAGTATGAGATACTATGGGCCCTTCCAGGTGTTGGAGAATATCCGTGATGTGCCATATCAGCTGAAATTACGTCCACATTGGCAGATACACAATGTCTTTCATGCCAATTTGTTGAGGCCTTTTTATGGTAATGTGCCAAGGGATATGTCTGCTAAAATTCAGCCTGAGGTTCAGAAGCTAGATGAGATTATCGTACCCAAGTAGATTTTGGCACATAAGGAAAAAAATTTCAAAGATAAAGTTTCCAGGAGATACTTAGTGAAATTTTAGAATTATTCACCAATGGATGCCAAATGGATGGAAGAGGATGACTTGGCAAACCATTCTCAGTTGGTGCAACTTTACTTAAATGCCTTTCAGTTAGAGCTGACTTTAATTTAGGCTCTGTTAGGTTTAGCAGAGCAAGGGTCCGGAGTATTACTTGATGCTCAAGGGGGAGATAGCACTTCCACTCCTCTAGTTATGGATAGCTCTCATATGTAGTGGATCTCGGATATATTCAACATGCATCCAAGGTATTGTGCTGACAGTATGTTTGCCATGAGGTCACTACTTAGTGTACTATTCACTGTGAGATGTATGCAAATGAGTGTGAGTTTCACCCGAGCACTAGAACTATAATTTTACATCAATTTATGATCAATTTGGCAAGAATTTTGCCTCAATTTTGAGACAAAAATTCTGATTAGTTTCAACTCAGTTTTTTATCAGCTTGAGAACCGTTTATGGTCACTTTATGGATTAGTTTTTGCATTGATTGCTGATCAGTTTTTGCAATGAGTTTGTGATCAGTTTGGGGTTACATTTGCAGCAGTTTGTGATCAATCCTCAGATCAGCAAGTGATCAGTTTATGATGGTTTGGTTTTGCCAGATGAGGTTCATGAGAAATAGACATGTCACATGATAATCTCGCAATGTTTTTTATAAGATTCTTTGTGAGTCTTATGGTATATTATGATTTGCTAGTAATTTTCAGCATGTGTTGGGAGTATGGAATGGTTGAGCAACAGTGTATAATGTTGTGTTAACTATGATGCCTTGTGGAAATTCCAATCGACTATTTTGCTTTTAATGCATTTGGCAGTGCGATCAATGATGAGTGCAAGGATCTTAAGGGGGAGGGTTGTCATGAGGACATATATTTTTGAAACCTCACTTAACATGTGGATTAATTTTTAATCACATGGTTAAGTAATTGTTGCACATGTGAGGTGTAACTGGGGTTAGAATAAATTTGCAAGCCGGGGACCCGAGGAAATCATAGGATATCAAAGGCAAAAGTTGCTATGAGTTATGCCGCCGCACAGATTCTTGGTGGTATCTAGTGCCAATTGTTGGCCTAGGTCATTTATTTGACCATAAGTGTCAATTGGTGACACTAGAGAAGTGGCGTTTAATGGTACCTAACACCAATCTGATGGTCAAAGATGGCGCAGAGATACTCAGGAATGGAAGTTGCCTAGTCAATTTAATTATTGGCCAGTCAGATTATTTTTCAGGGCACCAAAATAATTATTAGATTAATTTTTCGGTTACATGGTTTCATTGCCAGGATACCACTCAATCCCTTGATTTGGTGGGTCCGAAGCACCTGATTGCAAGCCAAAGCTTTGTGCTAGTGCTTAATCAGGTTATTTACCACCCTATCCGAGGAGCAAGGCTGGTTACAGTTCCACTCCCTTCACCACTCTCCACATTCATCTAGTGTCTTCTTCAACATCCACCTACCCAAATTTTTATATCCTTAAATACCCGGATGGGTGCTAGTAGCATTGTTAACATTGGTTATGAAGTGACTAAGTGCGAATGCACTAAGGACACTTCGGGGTTAGGGTAGCTGAGCCCTATTTATAGGACTCAAGGCCCTATTGTGCATTCATTGTGTGATCACCACTCTTGGACTCTTGGTCCATTGGCAAACACATCTATACACCAAGATGGTATGGGTTGGTAGTACGAGACGCTAACCATTGGGGTATGGTTGTGACTCGGAGTGCTCTTGGGTCTCTCTCTCTCTCTTCCCCCCTCTCTCCTTCTTTCTCCCTTCCTCTCTTTCTCAAAAAATATTTAAATTTTAAAAAGACTTTTCTCTTTTCTCTTTTTTCCCATCCCTCTTCCTCTTTCTTATTCTTATAATTCTTCTCTCCGAGAGAGAGAAAGAGAGAGAGAGAGAGAGAGAGAGAGAGAGGGATGTGGGGGGAGGGAGGGGAAGCTTTACTAAAAAAAGGGAGGAGGAAGAGAAAATAAGACATTACACATGAGAAAGAGGGGAGGGGAAAGGAAGGGAGGTTTGGAAAATGGGGTAGGTTCGGGAAGCCCTCTAGAGGTTTGGGGCTTTCCGAACCTATAGCTAAAATAATATAGTAGTAAGATATTTTAGTTTATTCTCTCTCTCTCTCTCTCTCTCTCTCTCTCTCTCTCTCTCTCTCTCTCTCTCTCCTTTTTTTCTCTTTGCACTTTTCTTCTCTCTCTCTCTCCTCTCTGGGGTGAGGTCTTCATCTAGGTAGATCTTTTCTCCTTTGAGAGGGATTCTCTTGGAGAGGAAGGCTCTCTTCTTTTCGAAGTCTCCAAACTTCAAGATGAGGACTTTTGCTTTTGTGTCAGCTTTCCCGACTCGCCAAGCCCCAATGATGGGTACATCTATAGCCCCAATTTTGGTGGCAAGAGCTGTAGCATCTTCAATTGGGGAGCTTTTCTCATCTAGTCCAACCACTCTTACGTGGAGTGCGCGTACCCGTCTTTTTGCCTCTTCTTCCAAGGTGGCATTCATAACTTCCACTTTGTTGCCATGCATTCCTTTGTTCTTTTTTGCCACATCTATCCATTCTGCATTTTCTTTGACAATATTCTCAACATTCTCCATTTTCTTTTGGGTGCCTTCCACCACACTTGCATAGGTGTGCATATCCTTTTTTAAAACATCCATTTCTTTTTGTAGTTCCGGTGTGATTTGTGGTTCCTTTTGTGCGTCCAGTTTCTTTTTGCATTTGTCTAGTTCTTCTTGTAGATTAGAGATCATTGAGTCTTTCTCTGCCATGTGTGCATCCAATGTTTGTTGCATCTCCTTTTTTAGTTCTTCCATCATTTCAGCTCGAACCCACTCTTGTATATCATTTTCCATTTCCTTCCTCATGGTACGCATTTCAGCACGGAGTATGGTCAACATCTCCTCATATAGTGTTTCATTAATTTTGCGGGATGTCTTCCCATATCTACTTGACCCTAGAGAGACATTCCAATCTCGCGTTTTACGCCCATAGGTTTTGTATCTCATTTTCTTTGGCGGTGTATAGAACATTGTTTCCATGGTTGGTTTTGTGATTCCTTCATTGTCAGTTTCTTCCATTATGATTATAGTATGTGTTATAGCATAAAACTGTTTACAGACTGACTAGAGTAGTAAACCAGTAAATAGCATAAACTGTCAGTATATCATAAACTGTCAATGTGACTGCATTATAAAATATGACTGTAGCATAAACTGTCAATGTAGCATAGAACTGTCAATCTCACCTAAACTGTCACTGTAGCATGAAATGTTAATGTGCGTCAGTCTGATTTCACGTAGGTCTCCAGTCTACACAGCACGGCAAGGTTCACATCAGTCTGAGTACATCTGCAATCTCAGTACATTCACACATGTCAGCATTCACGTCAATCTGAAAGAGTCAACATATTTTTTATACAGTCATAGTCACGACACAAAACTGTCCTATCAATCACTGCACATCCTTGCAGATACTATTCACAAGGCCCACCACTGTACTGCAGATACATCCCGTCATTGTTCACTTAGTACTCCTGCGTCAGTACATTTACAGCATTCTCAGTGCTCCTGCATCAGTACCTTCATCACAACATTCTCACTACAGCATTCTCCTTTGTCACAGTACATTCGTCACAACATGTATTTTTATCACACGACATTCGTCAATACAGCATTACTATCTTGCATCACGCTTGCATTACTGATGACCTGTCCTGCATCAGACTTGACAACCTATCCCGTCACGTCAAAGCATACCCATCACGTCAGAGCGAGAGAGGGTGGATAGACACATCCGTGACGCCAGGCACACATCACATCACGTCAGCGTCACATGTCACGCCAGGCACACGTCTGTCATGTCAGTGTCATATGTCACGCCAACGTCACACAGCAGCCGTCACGCCCGTCAGCATTCACTCGTCACGCCCGTCAGCATTCGCCTGTCACACACGTCAAAGCATACGACCGTCACACCCATCACGTCAAAGCATACGCCCGTCACACACGTTAGAGCATTCGCCTGTCACGCACGCTCGTCACGCCCATCACGTCAGAGCATTCGCCCGTCACGACAGAGAAGTCTCGAAGAGAGAGAGAGAGAGAGAGAGAGAGAGAGAGAGAGAGAGAGAGAGAGAGAGAGAGAGAGAGAGAGAGAGAGAGAGAGGTCTCGGGGAGAGAGAGAATGATATCGAAAAGAGAGAAAGAGAGTGATGTCTAGAGAGAGAGCGAGAGAGGATGATGTGTGGAAAAGAGTGAGGGAGTAATTGGCAAGAAGTTCCACAAGGGACAAGAGAACAGAAAATATTGTGGGATTTTTTGGCCACATTGTGCGCCTACTCGGGCGTTTGGCTTGGTGGCTAGCCTAGCCCTCAGTGGCTAGGCAGAATATGGCCACAAGGCCATACTGACTTCAAGATCTTTCATGATCCAACTATTCAAGGTAATTAGGAGAGTCTAGAGACACATGGCAAGCAGATGTGATTCATTGGCCTTTGGTTTTATATGACACGTAGATATCACAATTCAATGAGAATTAAAAATACTTTTTACAAATGTTTCTTCTTCTCCCTTCTCTTAACTGCTTAATTTCTTAAGCTCCCCCCTGCCCCCCACCCTTGCTTATTTTTTGTTTTTAAAGGCCCAATTTCACATTAAATGCAAATTATCTCTGTTATATTCTACTCTCCTCTCTTACATACTTTGACCTCTAAATTCTCACATCTCTCTATCTTTCCAAACTTTCTTCGTTTTCTACAATCCTTTGTTCTATGGACACCATGACTTCCCACGGAGTATCTATTTTTGATATATCTAATCATATTGAACCTCAACATATGGACAATGCTCATCCAACTTCTCCCGAGCCCAAACACATGCACCAGCAACATCCCGAAGGATCTTCTTTCATGAAATTTGATGGCGATTCATCGCTAGTGATGATTCTCCAAGCTCAACCTAAATACATGCAATGGCAATTGGCTGACCCCTCATTTTCCATTTGTGCCCATAGCTAGGAGGACGTTGCCTCTTCAATTCCAGCCCGATCAACTTAAAGGGGAGAAGAAGGGATGTGATGAGACCAACATCGACTCATGGCTAGCCAAATGGATGGCTTATTTTGATTCAATTCAATGAGGCTCAACATATTGGATAAATATCAATTGTATTATAGGGGAAGGCATATGCTTGGTGGGCGTGGCTACACCCCGAGCCGAAAACATGGGTAGATTTTCAATCCATTTTTGGAAAACATTTCACAACCGATGATCGGATTGAAAATCCCCATATATTATTTAAGCTCAATATGGGAAAGAAGACCTTGGATGCGTATGCATAGGAATTTAAAGATCTTTCTCATAAAACAAAGACTTTGCATGATCCTTGGGCGTCCTTCTACATGTGTTATCTTTTCGGTTTGCCATCAGACTACCAGAATGAGTTCTCCACAATCCATTACATTTATTAGAGGACGTTTATAGGTACTCCAAAAACTTAAATAATAGTTGGGCTGCAAGTAGAGGTAGCCAATCAACGGGTGGCTCCTATCAAGCTACTTCCACCTTCAAGCCAAAAAAATCTTCTATCCCAGTAGCAATTCATTAGTCACTTTCAGAGTTGCACAAGAATATGAATGGTAAGCGCAAAGGAACGTGTGGCAAGGATCACTCTAAGAGTCATTGCTTTGCTTGCCACCAAATGAGGCTCTTTCATGGTGACAAAGAGTGTCCTCAGAATAAGAAGGCAAAGTCTACTTTAAAGGCTTCAGTAAATATTACAAAAGCTCCAAGTATTTTTTTGAATTTTTATTCAAAGACTATTTTGTTAATGTGAGTAGTTGTAATGGTTGCTTCATAGATAGATTTTTTTTTGATCCACATGACCTTTTAAAGATCACGAGTTATATTAATAGCTAAGAAGTTACAATTTTGTTCCATAATGTCTCTACTTATAGTTTTCTTTCTTCTCAATTGATGCAAAAATTGCAACTCCACACAATACCCGCTAACCGATCTTATCATGTTTATTATACAGAGGGCCTCACTGTGGATCGATGGAATCAGATGGTGCCAAGCCAAGTTCTTCCAATCCAACAATACCATGACCCCCTGGACTTCCAACTAATGAGCTTTGACCTATGTCAATGTCATTCTTGCCATGGGATGGCTTTTTTTATAAATATTCCTCTTTGAACATTGACTATAAAACTCATGTACTATCTTTTGAATTGGATGGTCACTCTCAACTGATTGAGCTATTTACCCTTGAAGATCACTGAAACTAATGAATATATAATATCATATTTGGGATTTCGTAGATGTTTTTCTAAACCAGATATTATTACTCATGTTTGTTTCATTACAAAATTTTAATCATCTGATTTACAATATAATTCCATTTATTTTAATAATAATGTTGATGTGAACTCAAATATGAATAAATATTTGGATCTAATTTTATATGAGTGCGCTGATATCTCTCTATCTAAATTAGTCCGCAATGACAAACTTCCACTATCTTGTGGTACATTAGACAATAGGATCAAGAGGTTGACCAGTAGCCATCCCGTCTCTCACCAACTTATAGGTTTGACCCAAAAGAGAAGGACAAAATAGCTAGGCAACTTCACAATTACCTAGCTAGGAGTTTTATTGAACAAATTAAATCTCCATGGAGCATGTCTATCCTTCTTACTAAAAAGAAGGATGCCACGATGCGCCTCTATTGATTACAAAGGTCTCAATAAGATGATTGTCAAGAATAAATATCCCTTACCTCGGATGGATGACCTTATAGATCGGCTTTGTAGTGCATGATATTTCACCAAGATCGATCTTAGCCCAAATTACCATCAGATACAGATAGCTTCAGAGAATGTCCCAAAAGCTACATTTCAAATGAGGTATGAATACTCAATTTTTTGTTTTACTTTTTGAATTAACGAATGCTCCCATAGGTGTCTAGTAAATGATAAATAATTTGTTTCATCTCAGAAAGTGGATAGTCATTTTCCTTAACAACATACTTATCTATAGTAAGTCATTGGAGGAGCATGCAAACCATTTGTGTACGGTCTTAAGTTTCTGAAGATAGAAGCAATTGTTTGCAAAAATATCCAAGTGTAAATTTTTTCACACGAAGCTATTGTATCTTGGATATTTCATCTTAATTTATGGCATTTGGATTGATCTCCAAAAGTTTTGAAGTTCATTAAGGACTATACTCATGTTGCTAAACCCTTAATACATTTGCTTAGAAATATCCAAAGCAAGAAAAATCACATTAATCTGCCAATTCTTTGGACTAGTGAGCTCAATGAATGTTTTCAAACATTGAAACAACTGATCACTACTACACCAACACTACCCAACAAAAAGAATTGTCAATGATCATCTATGAGCTTAAAATATAGCATCATTATTTCTAGAGCACTCGATTCATTATTTGGAATTTGGAAAATTCACCACTATTCATCAAAATACCTTCGTAATCAACCCAATCTCCTAGGCCGTAAGGCAAGAGGCTGAGCTTATGTAGGAATTTCATTTCAAGATTCATTACCAAAATAACCTAACTAATATAGTTGTTGATGCCCTTGGTCGGATTCTTGAAGTTAATGCTTTGTTCTTTTCCAAAATTTTGATTGATTTCTATTTTCTCTCAAAGGGCATCGCCAAAATAATCTTCACTTGGTAAAACCTAGCAACTAGTTCAAAAGGGACCTAGTAGCCCAGAAGGCTTTGGCTGTCTAGATGCCAAAAGTTGGCTACTGAGAGAAAGATGGTGAAAAGGTAATTTATTCATAATGGAATACTTTTTAAACAAGGCAAAAGTGTATGTCCGATGATCAAGACATCCACAATAAAATTTTATACGAGTATCATGATGCATCGAGCATTGGACATCTAACATACAACTGACTTTGGCCTTAGTTACTCCCTAATTTAATCGGTCACACATCAAGACTATAGTCAAGTCTTAGGTATGTCAATGCCCATAGTGTCAACTTAATAAAGCTAAATAACTTAAACAAGCAAGGATGTTACATCCTCTACAAATTCCCAATAGAAAGTAAAGTAGCATTTCTATGGATTTTGTAGTGGGATTATCCCATACCAATTGAGGTCATGATGCAATCTGAGTTGTGATCGACTGATTGATAAAAATGGCTTGATTCATTCCTATAAAGACAACCATGAAAAGCCACAAGCTAGTTGGTCTCTTTATTGAATATCTTTACAAACTTTATGGTTTGCTTAACAAAATAGTCAATGATCACAATTCTAAGTTTATTGACCACTTCTAGTAAACACCTTTTCAAAATTGAAAATAAGATTATCCACATCATCATCAAAGTATATCCTAAGATCGATGGACATACCGAGACGACAAATCAAACGATGAAGGATATGCTACATGCATATGTCTCCTGTGGACAATCTAATTGGTATCATTACCTTCCTCAAATTGAGTTTGCTTATAACAATGCTAAGCATTTAGCTACTAGTTATAGCCTGTTTATGCCTATATACAATTATAAGCCAAAACCACCAAGATTGTTATTGGGCTCAAGGGAATGAAAATGCAGCCCATGGTCAACTTTCTACACGATATACAAGAAATTCTAACGATTGTAAATGAAAGTATTTAAAACGGCCTAGGATCCTACCATATTTTATACTAACCAACATCATACTCCTCGAGAGCTCCAGGAGGGCATGTGGATTTACCTTAAACTCCTAAAGGGCTCTCATTTTATGACCACCAATAGGTGCTATAAGTTATCTTCGAGGTATTGTGGTCCTTTCCAAATTACTAAGTGTTGGGAATAAAGGGCCATCGTGCCCTTTATATGTGCACGGGTGTGAACACACCCTTAGCACATTGTACTTTCATATATATATATATATATATATATATATATATATCTATCTAAAACCTAAAGTGGTACACTCGTCATTGTACCGAAAAAACGTGTTCACTCTCTACTTTGCTCACTCACACTCTCTCTGTTTCCCTCACTGAGCATAAGGTCTGTCTACCTCTATCTCCGTGCATAATCAATTCCTTCAAACTAGTATCAGAGCGTAAGGTGTTGCAGGTGCTGCAGACGATCGTCAGTCAGGCTGAGGCAGTCGTAAGCTGCAGAAAGCGCATAGGCTCTGGAGAGTGTGCGAGGGCCAGGCTCCAGCTGTGCGCCAAGGCTTGGGCGAATGTGGCGGAATGGTAGACGCGCTGCCTTGAAGTGGCAGTGAGGCCACTCGTCATCGGGCGAGTGTGACAGGACCAGCAGGACAGGCGAGGACAGGCCTGACGGGGCGCGCGACACGTGACAGGACCAGTGGGACAGGCGAGGACAGGCTTGATGGGTCAACGGGCCCGTCATCCAAATTTTTTTTTATAAAATCTTTTTTTAAAACTCCTCTCCTCCAGGCATTTGCGCGCGCAAGCACAGTGTGCAGATTTGTGCAAAATTAAGCCAGAGATTTGGGGCTTTTCCCAAATTTGGGGAATTCGATGCAGGACAAGCAAATCTGTCTCAGAAATTGCAGGAATTTGTGACATTGTGTCCCCAACATTTGGGGCTTTTAATGTATATGTGCAATTTGGGCTGAAATTAACTCAATTTCTTGACATTGAGGCACATTGGACCCCGTGCAATTTGGGGCTTTTGCGATCTGGGCAAAATTTGTGCAGCATTTGGTCATTTTATGTACATGCAGGTTGAATTCCGCGCAATTTGGACATCAACACTTGGTGAAATTTGGGGGTTTTGCTGAAATTGCTTTATTTTGGCAAAATTGGACTGTCCTATGCATGACAGAGGAAATGTAGATGTGTGTTTGATGCTTTTGAGCACAAAATTTTGGGACTTTTAACCGTTCGTGTCAAATTTTATGCCCATGGGTACACGTACAACAGAAATTGCATCTGAAATTTTGGGATTTCTCATGTAATGTGATGCACATGCCCTTTGGAACAGCTGTAATCAGTTGGATAATGCTGTAGCACTTGGTTTGGTGCTTCTGAAAACTGAATTACAGATCTGAAATCTATACTTCTGCATGGTCATTTATTGTTGATTGGTACTTGTTTGTACCTTGGTCACTTGGGTGACAATTTGGGCCTGCATTTATTGGTTTTTTGGTCACTTTTGAGCTCAAAACCATGGCTGGCAGCAATGACAGCAGTAATTTGATGCATATAAAGAAGCTTGAAGGCGCACATACTTTTGCAGTGCAGCAAAAACAATACTACAATATCCTGTTACAAAAGAAGCAGGCAAAGCCGATCAAAGCTAAAGGGGCAAAGCTTGCGGACATGGATCAGGACGATTGGGATGAGTTGAATGAGCTTGCACGCTCAACCATAGAGCTATCGATTTCTGATGCCTTGCTCTTCAACATTGAAGGTTTGGATTTTGCATATGCTATATGGACTAGACTGGAAGAACTGTATGCACAGAAGAGCGCTGCAAGTAAAGTGTATTGGCTGAAAAAACTTATGGATTTGTGCATAAAATAAGGTACAGCAATGTCTACTCACTTGAGTGAGTTTAACTCCATTTTCAGCCAGTTGGTTGCCTTGAAGTTCATGATTGATGAGGAATTTAAGGCTACTTTCTTGCTTTCCACTCTACCAGAGAGTTGAGATACATTCAGGACTGCTATGAGCAATTCTAATGTGATCCTTTTATATGCTGATGTAGAGAGTGCTCTACTTATGGAAGAGATGAATCGGTAGAACAATGCATCCAGTAAGTCTTCCAGTGCTTTGCATACTAGGGGCAGATCACAGCAAAAGGGCAAATATGATGGCAAGGGACGCAGTAAATCACGTGCTAAATATGATGGCAAGGGAAACAGTGCTTTGCATACTAGGGGCAGATCACAGCAAAAGGGCAAATATGATGACAAGGGACGAAGTAAATCACGTGGCAAAGATGTTGAATGCCATCATTGTGGCAAGAAGGGTCACTTTAAACGTGACTACTACAAATGGAAGAAAGAGAAAGGAAAAGGCAAGAAGACAGATGATTGCAAGGAAGAGAAGAAGGACAGTCAGCCTAAGAAAAGTAGTGTAAAAATTGAAGAGGTGAATGTAGTCACTCATGACAGTGACAGTGGGAGTGATGTACTCTTTGTCTCTTCACATTTTGGTGCACATGCTCTACTTGCAGATACAGATGATGACATGCATACCTAGATTCTTGATTCAAGTGCTTCCTTTCATGTCACCCCTCATCGTGAGTGGTTTTCCGCATATACAGGGGGTCGACATGGTGTTGTCCATCTTGGGGACAACTATGCATGTGCGATTGCAGGTATTGGCAATGTGCAGTTACAGTTTCAGCATGGCTCTGTCTTTACACTTCGGCATATACGACATGTACCTCAGCTCAAGAAGAGCTTGATCAGCACAGGGTAGCTAGATGATGATGGTTTTCATACCACCTTTGGTGATGGAAAATGGAAGATCTGTAAGGGATCTAGGGTTATTACCAAAGGTTGCAAGAGTGATACGTTGTAACCACTTCATGTATCTAGTGTGTGTGACTATGTTGTTGCCGTGACCGAGCAGCCAAGTGTTTCTTTGTGGCATGGCTGGTTGGGACACATGAGTCAAACAGGAATGAAAGTGCTTTCTCGTTTGGGTTACTTGCCTTGTCTTTGTTATGCTGATTTTGAGCACTATGATCATTGTATTTATGACAAACATGCACAGACTTCTCACAAAAAGTCTCTTTCTTTGAAATCTTCTCCTCTAGACTTAGTACATTCAGATATATGTCAAATGCCAGGATTATCTTTAGGGGGAAATAAATATTTTGTCACCTTTGTCGATGATGCTACACGGAAAGTACCCTATTCATAGCAAGGATGAAGTGCTTGACAAGTTTAAAAAATTCTTGACATTGGCTGAAAATCAGACAGATAAGACACTTAAGTGTCTTCGCTCTAACAATGGTGGGGAATATGTGTCCAAAGCCTTTCAGGCATTTTGTGACAGCAAAGGGATAAAGAGGGAGCTCACTGCCCCTCATAATCCACCCCAAAATGGAGTTGCACAGCGTATGAATCGGACCATTCAGGATAAGGTCCGTACGATGCTATCTCATACTGCATTACCCCATGGTTTTTGGGCAGAGGCTGTCATGACAGCCGTTCACTTGATTAATCAGTCACCAAACAGGTCTTTGGGGGGGGAGTTCCCCAAGAAGTGTGGTCGGGCAAGCTACCTTCATATGCTCATTTGAAAGTGTTTGGCTGCAAGGCTTTTGTGCACATTCGTAAAGAAAAACGCAGCAAACTTGAGTCAAAGTCCTGTAAATGCATTTTCCTAGGATATGGTGACGAGAGTGAAATGGGCTATAAATTGTGGGATCCCGAGAAAAGAAAAATAGTACGCAGCAATGACGTTATCTTCCGAGAAGATCGCATGCACAAACAACCCGAAAAGACTGAGGAGATCCATTGGGTTGTATTCCGGGAAGAAATACCTTTTGGACAGCAAAATGTGCCCGCTGTACAGCAGCAAATACCTGCTGTAAATGAACCTGTAAATGCAGGAAATGATCAGCCAGCTATTGCCCATGAAAATGAGACATTACATGTGCACGAACAGCCAGGACAGCAAGTTGTTAATGCTGATTTGCACGCTGAAATGCCAGGACAGCATGCTGAAAATGGAAATTTGCAGTAACAGCCAGCAAACAATGACCATTGGGTTAGGAGATCGTCTAGGGCTACTAGACAACCCAACAGATTTGTTCCTGGTGCAATTAATGTGGCTGAGTATGTCATGTTGACAGACTGTGGTGAACCGTCTTGCTTCAAGGAAGCAATGGACAGACAGGACAGCAAGAAATGGTATAAACCCATGCTGTCAGAGATGGAATCTCTTGAAAAAAATGGCACTTGGGACTTGGTGCAGTTGCCTAAAGGGCAGAAAACCCTTCCATGCAAATGGGTTTACAAAATGAAGGTCACTTCTCGTTCCTCACCAAAGTACAAAGCAAGATTGGTTGCAAAGGGGTACAAACAGGAGCATGGAATTGACTTTGATGAGATTTTCTCTCCTGTAGTCAAGATGACTACATTGAGAACCATTTTGGGCTTGGTTGCAGTTGAGGATATGGAGCTCATAAAGATGGATGTAAAGACTACATTTTTACATGGTGATCTGCATGAAGACATATATATGCAGCAGCCTTCAGGGTTTGTTGAACAAGGAAAAGAACAAATGGTATGTAAACTCAAGAGGAGTTTGTATGGGCTGAAACAAGCACCAAGAGAATGGTATCATAAGTTTGATACATTCATGCAGTCCCAAGGCTTTCATAGAAGTCAAGTGGATCACTGCTTGTACACCAAGAAGGTAGCAGATGGCAACCTGATTATCTTGGTTTTGTATGTTGATGGCATGCTCATTGCTGACAAGCATACTCATGCCTTGGATTCATTGAAGCAAAGTCTTCATGGCAACTTTAACATGAAGGATCTGGGTGATGCAAATCACATTCTTAGCATGGGAATACTCAGAGATAGATCTAAAGGCTTCCTCTCTCTATCTCAGTAGGAGTATATCTCCAAAGTTTTGCAACGTTTCAATATGGAGAGGGGGAAAACAATTGGGGTTCCATTCCAATTACCTCCATATGTGAAACTCAGTGCAGAGGACAGCCCTACATCTGATGATGAGAAGGCTAAAATAGCTAAGATACCATATGCTTCAGCTGTTGGCAGTTTGATGTATGCTATGGTTGCTACACGTCCTGACATTTCTTTTGCAGTGGGAGTGGATAGCAGATACATAGCAACCCCTCGCAAGAAACATTGGGATGCAGTGAAAGGTATTATGAGATACCTCAAAGGCACAAAGGAGTTGTGCATCTGCTTTGGAAAGCAAAAAGCATTTGTTGTTGGCTTTACGGATGCAAACTATGCTAGTCATGCGGACTGCAGGAAGTCCACTTCTAGATATGTGTTTACTTTCACAGGAGGAGCGGTCTCTTGGATCTCCAAGCTACAAAAGTATGTTGCATTGTCTACTACAAAGGCAGAGTATGTAGCTGCCACTGAGGCATGCAAGGAGCCTTTATGGCTTTCACGTTTGGTGGGAGAGCTTGGCATCACAGAGTTACCTGTTCTCCATTGTGATAGTCAGAGTGCTATCATGCTAGCACGGAATCCTGTCTTTCATGCAAAGACAAAGCACATACAGGTAAAGTATCACTTCATTAGAGATGTACTTGACAGCAAGAGCATTGAGCTTGTCAAGGTGCATACAGATGATAATCCTGCAGACCTTCTCACGAAGGGTCTTCCAACAGAGCGGTTTGCTCATTGCCGACAGATGATGAGAGTTGGATAGATATATTTATTTCAGCTTTGTACATACTTAGACTTAGCTGATTATTTTCTCCTCTTAAGGCACATTGCCTTTAGGTGGAAGGTTGTTGGGAATAAAGGGCCATCGTGCCTTTTATATGTGCACGGGTGTGAACACACCCTTAGCACATTGTACTTTCATACATATATCTATCTAAAACATAAAGTGGTACACTTGTCATTATACCGAAAAAACGTGTTTACTCTCTACTCTGCTCACTCGCACTCTCTCTGTTTCCCTCACTGAGCGTAAGGTCTGTCTACCTCTATCTCCGTGCCTAATCGATTCCACTAAGAATATAAGTAGTGTATATCACAAGCTTAATTACTATCAAAAATCCGAGTTCGCCCTATATTCCGCATTAGTCATTTCAAAGAACTTTTGGGACAAATGTGGGTTGGAGGTATGGGATGCCAACCCTTGGGGTATGGTCATGAACCAAAGTGCTACTAGCTCTCGAGCTCAAGGGTGAGCCCATTTGGCTCTATGATTACGAGGTGAGTGATGAGTCTAATGTCCAGTTCTCTATATTTGTGAATATCTCATGTACACGTTGGATCCTAGGGAGAGTTTCACAAATGACTATGTTTTGATCCCTCCACAATGCACACTCCTTCCACAAGTGCTGCCACCTTGATCAGCTAGAATTATCTTGAGCCACTCCACCACCAAACACTAAAAGTATAATCCATAAGGTACTATAGTACTATACTCAAAGATGATATTCACACAAGGAAAAAAAAACCTTCTCCAACTAGAAGGTAAAACCGCTTGTATATGATGAAACGTTCGCCCCAAAAGAATGGAGGACATGATAAGTATAACAAACCCTTCTGGAATAAATGACGTGAATGTATACAAGGGTAGAACAATCCCCAAATATCGTAAGCCTAAAGCCTTGCAAATGGCTTTAAATTTTTCTTTTGAAAGAGCCTTAGTAACTACCATCTGCTAAATTGTCATGCGTAGAGACATAAAGCAAGTCAATCTCCCCCATATGAAGCCTCTCTCTGACATAATGATAATGCATCTCAATGTGCTTAGTGTGAACATGAAACACTAGATTCCTCGCAAGTGTCATGGCACTTTGACTACTATTATAGATAGGAGTGGGTGATTATTATCTGACACTAAGATCAACCAAAAGGCATCTAAGCCATACACATTCCTTTGTAGCTGTAAATGTTGCCCTTGTATTCAATTTCACAAATGGATGTGACCACTATAGAGTGCTTTTTGTTTAGCCAAGAGATTAATGGACCACCAAGCACGAAACAATCACCACTAGTGGATACTTAGATATCAAAGCAACCAGCCCAATCATTATCTATGAATGCACACAAGCAAAGAGAACTGCCTCAAGAGTAGAAGAAGCTCAATAACCAAGTGCTTTTGAGATATCAAAATACATGTTTACTACTTGCCAATTCTTAGTGTGGGGTTGTACATGAAGTGTGTCAATTTAGAAAACCTAAACCGAATATCTGGCCATGTATTACACAAGTACATACAAAAGGCAACCAACAATCTGCTAATAGAGAGACTCCACCACCAAACACTAAAAGTATAATCCATAAGGTACTATAGTACTATACTCAAAGATGATATTCACACAAGGAAAAAAAAACCTTCTCCAACTAGAAGGTAAAACCGCTTGTATATGATGAAACGTTCGCCCCAAAAGAATGGAGGACATGATAAGTATAACAAACCCTTCTGGAATAAATGACGTGAATGTATACAAGGGTAGAACAATCCCCAAATATCGTAAGCCTAAAGCCTTGCAAATGGCTTTAAATTTTTCTTTTGAAAGAGCCTTAGTAACTACCATCTGCTAAATTGTCATGCGTAGAGACATAAAGCAAGTCAATCTCCCCCATATGAAGCCTCTCTCTGACATAATGATAATGCATCTCAATGTGCTTAGTGTGAACATGAAACACTAGATTCCTCGCAAGTGTCATGGCACTTTGACTACTATTATAGATAGGAGTGGGTGATTATTATCTGACACTAAGATCAACCAAAAGGCATCTAAGCCATACACATTCCTTTGTAGCTGTAAATGTTGCCCTTGTATTCAATTTCACAAATGGATGTGACCACTATAGAGTGCTTTTTGTTTAGCCAAGAGATTAATGGACCACCAAGCACGAAACAATCACCACTAGTGGATACTTAGATATCAAAGCAACCAGCCCAATCATTATCTATGAATGCACACAAGCAAAGAGAACTGCCTCAAGAGTAGAAGAAGCTCAATAACCAAGTGCTTTTGAGATATCAAAATACATGTTTACTACTTGCCAATTCTTAGTGTGGGGTTGTACATGAAGTGTGTCAATTTAGAAAACCTAAACCGAATATCTGGCCATGTATTACACAAGTACATACAAAAGGCAACCAACAATCTGCTAATAGAGAGAATATCAAGTAGATCTCCTACATTTCAAAGTGTAAAGTTGTGGCCTCTAGAATAGAGATAGGCTTGCAATCTTGCATCTAAAACCCTTAAGGAGATGTTCAATGTACTTAGATTATGTCAAAACAATGCCCCCTCAACTGGAATAAACTATATGCCAAGATAGTAATGCAAAGGGCTAACATCAAATGAATGTTGTGATTCAGTCTTCAAGGCTGCAATTTGTGTTTCATGGACCCAGCCAATAGCATATTGTCCACATAAAGAAATGAGAATTAACAAAACATCTCTATTCATGCAAACATAGAGCATGCTCTTAGTATGTGAGTTATTAAATCTAAGAGTGATCTAATGAGCGACTCATACCATGCCCCAAGGCCTAGGTGCTTATTTCACACCATACATGGCCTTGTGCAAACAACACAATTTGTCGTCTAATCTTTTTTTAACAAAGACTAGAGGTTGAGTGACATAAACCTCCTCATGTAAATCATTATTCAAAAAACAAGTCTTCACATCCAACTAAGGCATATGCCAATCAAAATGAGCAACCATAGCAATGATACTACAAATGATAGCTATACTTGAAGTTATGGCAAAGGTCTCATCATAGTCAATCCCATGCTTTTGGGCATACCCTTTCGAAATGAGCCTTGCCTTGTACAATCAACGCTATCATCAAATGTGTGTTTAACCTTGTAAACCCACTTTGTATCTATAGCACACTTGCCAAGAGGCAAGTCACATAACTCCCATGTGACATTTTTGTCAATGGAGTCCAACTTCAACTGCATGGCTGCCATCCAATGTTCATCTTGTGAAGCATCCTCAAAAGCAACAGATTCCTTGTTGCATGCAAGAGCTACAAGTATCTGTGCAATCAAGATATCCTATGCATGGCAAGTGGCTGCTCTATTTCTAACAGGAACTGGAACGGGATGTTTGCTGTCCTATAATGAATCTAACAACCATCTAGGGACTGTTTTTGCTTTCAAAATAGCAACCCTCTCATTGGCCACTCATCATCAGCAATACTATAATCAATGGGCTGTAAATCAAGTTGCTTATCAGCATGTGAATGCTACTCATTTTGCTGTTGTATACCCTCATTAGGTTGTTGAAATTGGTGCACCTTGCTGAAATAAAGGCTGCATACTGTCAAACACGTCCTTGGGACCCACATTTGGCTGATTCGTGCAGTCCATGTAAGGCTGACCAACATGTTCAGTAAACACCACACCTCTACTATCGAAACTCTTGTTTCGAAAGGGTTGATTCAAAGAGTACCTTTACTTTCTACATTATATCCAATAAAAATAAATCTAATAGTCTTGCCTGTAACTAAAATAACTCTTCATGGGTGTTGCACCAAAGCATATGCCAAACAACCAAATTTGTGCATAGGTAACACCAATGGTTTTCATCCTTCCATGCCTTATAAAGCATAAGGCATAAGGCATACATGCAGCCAATGCTTATATGGGGCAAAGACTGAGTATATATGCTACACACGTGACAGCATCCAACCAACATTTTGGGGGCAGCTTGTTGGGTGATAGCATACACCTTGCTATCTCCATGAAAGATCTATTTTCCCTCTCAGACATTTTGACAAAAATTGGAAAAAAAAGGGTGTCTAACACTATTAAAAGCAAACTCTACTATAAGAAAGTATTGTTCCCAATTAGTTTTCCTTTTAGTTACATAAACACAAAGCAGATATTCTAGGTTTGCCCATCAATTTCCTGATCATTTACAGTACTCATGCTACAATTAGTGTGCAGCCTCCTAAACACAACTCTCTAAAAGTGACTATTAAAGATTCTATCTTGATCACAAACAATGTTTTAGGAAAGGCCATACATTGATGTAGGTTCTCTACAAATAATCTAGCCTGTCCTTGATTTTTAAGATCAGATGAGTTTGCAATAAACCTAGCCAAACCTATACACAATTATCCACATGGAATCATGCCCCCTCTATATCCTACATAATCCACCAATAAAAGGAATTTCTAATTAGTGGAGAAGACATCCCAATTTTAATCTTTCAGCTTTAGTAATTTGGCACTGACATTCAACACTACTAAACATGCCTATTAAGAGCATAAGTCATATTAACCCTGAGGTGTCTTGCACTAGAACTATCGTGACACTCAAAGAGTATCCATCACCTAAGTTCTTGATCTTTTGAGACACATACTCTACCTTTGTAAGGTTAGTCATCGTCTATGGCCACGTTCTTCCACCAATATTCATCTTGAAAATCCCTCAATGTTCCTCTCTCCATTGAGGCCCTTTCATTTGGATCCCCTTGTTCTATGCTCTCCCATCTTTTGGAAGATGTAAGACCCTTCAATGGATTTAAGCAGAACATAAGAGAATTGAGTAAGACTCAATTTGCTAATCATAGGCATCCTACTAAGAGAGTTTGCAACAACAACGTAATTCCCTTTTCTATATCTAAATTCATCATATAACTCTTGAAGAAGTTTATCCAATCTAGCCTTAGGCTCTTTATATTAGCTTAATCAGCAAGTCACTTGATGCTATCCTAATCAAATAGAAGCATTACTTTGGCACCATACAAATAGTGGTGCCATTTGTTGAAAGCATATTTTTCTTTTGCAAGGGGGGAAATTTGATAAATTCTCTCAAAACAAAGTATCCCAAGGCACAATACAACGTATAATACAGCCATATTAGGGACTTGCATAGCAAAAAAAAGTACAATGAGGGGAAGTCTATTACAAGATCTAATGAAAACCAATCAAGAGGTCTAAGTGCCATGCAGCTAACAACGGAATAAACTGTGTGAGTGCACAACCAAGAGGAACCATGAACACAGAGTGAAAGATAACGAGACAAAAGGAATGTAGTGACCTAAAGGAACAAATTAGCAAACTTTGAATGGTACAAGGCTAGTCTCAATCAACCCCTACATGCAGCTTAGAGAGCCAATGAGGGCGCCAAAGGCAAGAGAATGAGGAACATAATAATGAGGAGGGATGGCACAAGAATGACTGAATGACTGAATGACTGATTGGTGGAAAGAGAGGACAGCCATAAATAGCACAAAATGATAGAACTGGCCAATTTGCATTTGATGCAAGTTGGATCAACATAAATACCCACAAATGACAAATGAAATGTACAGAAAATGTTGTCCTTGCCCAATAAAATGCATCCCACCTTTGGCAATAAATACTTCCCGAAAATGACAAAAACAAGCTATCAAGTGACAAATGTGCACACAACTTAGTAACGCCACTGCTGAGCATTAAAAATACATCTCCTCATGATATAACTCCCCCTTGAAATCCTTGCAATCATACTCAATCGCACACCAAGTGATGAAAGAAAACTAATACTAAATTGAAAAAAGCATAGGCATCATAGTCAAAGAACATTGACTGCTGCTATTCTACTATGCTACCGCCCAACTCATGCTGAAATTTCCAGCCCTCATAAGTAAGTCATAGCTGACCAAAAAGAAACCCTAATTGCTGTCAGAACCACAATGGATACATCCATTAACTTTATCTCAAAAGTGTTCTAACAAAACATCCATAGCAAACTAAGCATAAACTATCAGTGGCATTACTTCACATGCTGCTGTCCATAAAACCAGCTGAATACCACTGAAAACTAATGACCATATGCTGAAAACGCAACTGATAATTGGCCTCTAATGATCATAATCTGATGACCATACTCTAATGATCATACACTGATGCAAATGTACAGTTTCAGAGCTGCAATAAAAACCATACCCATCTGCATACCAACTATAGTCACTAGTACACTGAGACTTAGCATTATCTTTACTAATACCTTTTGCAAAAACCAAGTACGCAAAACTATGATATTTCAATACTGAAGAAATTGCTAGAGGAATTGACTCTCCCTTTAGCTTTACATCATGAACATGTTCCCTTCCTTTGTGAGTGTGAGCAATTTTCCTATCATATGCAACAATCATAGCATGCACTCTATGACACAATGGAATACCCAAAAATACATCACAGCCCTCCAATAGCATACTATGAAAATCCTCACTATCCACATATGAGTACAAATGAATACAAAATTTTACAATGGTAGGGGTGACAGGCTTTGCATGTCCAACCAAGACAAGCCAAACCAGCCTCGCCCATGGGACCCATCTCCTCATCTTTGATGCCTAACTTGGCTACCAATTCCAATTGGCACGAGCACTTGCATCAAAGAAAACTAAAGCATGTTGATCCCTCACTTTGTCCCATGCACAACATAACTTTGAAGCACCTGTGGTTTGTTGTTGTTGGGTGTAAAGTCCCATTAATCTCCGTGTGTATAAACTTACCGATGTGAACGCACCCTTATATGTACCCTAACATATAAATACATATTTATTCTTTGAGCATAGCATAGTTACACGAAATGCCATTTCTGGTGTTTTAGAAACGCTACAACGTTTCTGGAAACGGAAACGCCCAAGAAACGGCGTTTCTGTAGACTGTGATTTGGGGCAAAACTTTGGCCCGCGCGTGAGTGCCCCCAAATTCCCACATTCCAGTCAACTTTTCACCTGCCTACGTTTCTCTATTTGCGACCTTCACGTGTTGCCCATTTGCGACCTTCGCGTGGGCAGATTCTCATTGGAGACAGCTCTTCTGTGTCTACTGTTGCGCGGGGTGAGATGCAGCTTATTCCAGATGGACGTGGTGGTCAAGTATCAAATTTCAATGTCAATAATCAATTATATGTTAATCATGTATGTCAAGTATTTCTCGATCAAGTGACAAGTGTGGCTTATTGTCATCTATTATCTATATTATATATTAAATCAGGGTTACATATTTTCTTGTATCCCCGTTTCCCTGTTTCTTCCTGGAGACGAAACTCCGTTTCTACCGTTTCCCCACCGTTTCCGTTTCGTCGTTTCCGAAACTCCAAGTAACCATGCATAGCACACTGGTACACTCATCTTGGATTCCCTCACTCTCACTCTCAGCTCTATTTCTACTCCATTTCTGTCTCGCACTCCATTGTACTTTGTCACAACAAACTGGTATCAAAGCTCCCGTTATAGTGTTCGCACTTCCCAAGAGTGTAAGTCAGTTCTGCATGCGAAAAGAAATCGTTCACTTTTCTTGTCAGTCATAAAGAGCAGCAATCGATAGGTGTCAGGTCGCAAGACAGGCAGCTGCGCAACAGGTCACTGGACCAAGTGTCACAAATCATGGGTGAAGACAACCAGCACAACTCCCGTGAGGCAAATGGCATGCACAACAGGCAAACTGTCACGCATCAGGCCAACGATGATGCAGGCCAGGTCGACGGCGCCAGGTTAGATGGACACCACAGCATGGGGGCATGTGCAGACGGGCGACCGTGTGCACATGTCCACAACCGACAAGTGACGAAGCCTAGTCAAAGACCTGACAAGCCCATTATCTTCCGTTTTTTAATCATCTACAATTTTTTCTTCTCCTTACCAGGTGTTCGCGTGCACAAGGACTATTTGCCATCTTGGCCAAAAATTTTAGGGCATTTCCCGGATTTGGGAACTGTGTTCCAGAATAGGAAATCTGACCCAAAAGTTGCAAAAATTGTGCATATTGGCTCTGAAAATTTTGGGGCTTTTCTTATATCAGTGAATTGTTGCTCAATTGTGCCAGATTTACTAACATTCATGCACATTTGGACCTGAGAAATTTGGGAATTTTGCAAGATTTTGGCAAATTTTGCTCATTTTATGCTCTTGAGATCATGTATTAATGCAATCGGAGAAGATTGGTCAGTAAAACTTTAGGGATTTTTCTGAAATTTGAGAATTTTGGAAAAATTGATGTCTGAAATGTACATTGGGGAGCTCCCATTGAGTTGATATATTGCTGAATATTCATGGTGCAGCAGTCTTAGTGATCACTTGCAAATCTGAGATTGTTGCAAATGTATTTTTTGTGATATTGCTAAAGTGGGAGTCACCTGGCAATGATGTATGCATGTAATGTATGCTGAAATTTCAGTTATACTACTGAAAGTCAGCCCTTCTACTGCTGTACATGTACTTGGACTGAATCTTACACTTATTGTCTGAAAATTTGGGCTGATGTTAGCTGAATATTCAGCTCATTGTTTGCTGTCATAAATTGCAACATCAATGTTTTGGGTGCATTGTTGAAAAATGGCTGCAAATGCTTCTAGCAGCAGTGACACTAAATCCCTTCCTGAAATCAAGAGGTTTGATGGAACTAGCTTTGACTATTGGAAGAACAGGATGCAAGGCATTTTGTTCTCAAGGATTGTGATGATGCTCCTTTGGAAGTTAAGCCTATAGCTATGACACATGAGGATTGGGCTAGACTCAACAAGAAGGCCATTGCATATATTAAAATGGTTGTATCTAATGATGTACTTACAGACATTAAGCATCTTGATACAGCTCATGCCATATGGAAAAAGTTGATGGACAATTATGAAAATACAACTCCAGTAAATCAAGTGTATCTCATGCGCAAGCTTGTAAACATGGAGTTGGATGAGTCTAAGCTAGCATCAGAGCAATTGAGTGCTTTTATAGGGAGTTTGAGTCAGTTGCACGACTCTGGTTTGCAGTCCTTCAATGATAAATTGAAAGCTATTTTCTTGTTGATGACTTTGCCTGATAGCTAGAAGTCTTTGGTTGTTTCACTAAGCAACAGCCCTGCTTTAACAAAGACAAAAGCAAGAGTAAAAGCAAAAGTAAACAACAGGATGTTACTTGCTATCAATGTGGACGTAAAGGGCATAAAAATCTTGATTGTCAATACTACAAGAAAGAGCAAGAAAGAAAGAAACAGCAAGGAAAGAAAAAGAAGGATGACAAGAAAGATGATGATAGCTCTCCCTCAAAAGAAGTTGCAAAGGCAAATGTTGCATCTAGTGTGGTCATTGAAGAGCTCTCTGACACTGCAGAGATACTTGTTGCAACCTCATGTAATAGTGTAGATGTTATGGCAATAGCAGGTGATATGCATATCACTAAAAGGACGTAATTGACGCCTTACTTTCAGCTCATGATGGACAGTCTCAATCATGGATAGTCAACAACAGTGCCTCTTTTCATGTTACTCACACTTTGGAGTCATTTCCTAAATACACTATAGGTTACCTAGGCAAGGTTTACTTGGGCAATAATTATGCATGTGAAATAGAGGGTGTAGGTACCATTCACTTGGTCCATGAAAATGGCCAAGAGCTGATTTTGCAAGATGTTAGATATGTATCTGGCATAAAGAAAAGTCTACTATCAATTGGGCAACTTGATACAAGAGGGTACTTTACTACCTTTGGTGATGGATCATGGAAGGTCCACAAAGGCTCTATGCCGATTGTTAAAGGCAACAAAAAGGGGACTTTGTATTATTTGCATTGTAAATCATTACCTGGCAAGTTTTTGGCCATGGCTGAAGTTCATTCACAGATGGAACTTTGGCACAAAAGACTTGGCAATATGAGCCAGAAAGGCCTTCAGGTTCTCTCCTCTTTAGGGATATTTGATACACAAGGCTCTGGTCTCGACTTTTGTAATGATTGCATATATGGGAAACATGTGAAGTCTCCTTATCACTCTGGTGTCATTAAGAAGTCTAATGCTCGACTTAGTACACTCTAATGTGTACAAAGGCCTACTACTTCACATGGGTGTACACTATGCCTATTAATTCACATGGGAATGCACGGTACTTTATCACTTTTATTGATGATTTCAGTAGAAAGTCATGGGTGTATGTGTTAAAGAACAAAAAGGAAGTATTTGACGCTTTTAAAAGGTTTCATACTTTTGTTACCACATAGAGAGGGCTCAAGTTAAAAGCTATAAGAACACATAATGGGGGCAAATATGTTTCTAATGAGTTCAAAAGGTTTTATAAGATGCATGGCATTAAGAGAGAGTTGACAGCCCCTTACAATCCTGCATTAAATGGCGTGGCTAAAAGATATAATCGCACACTTTGTGAGAGATTCAAATGCATGTTGTCCACAGCTAATCTCCCACAACAGTTTTGGGGAGAGACTCTTAAAACAACAGTTCATGTATACAATTGCTCTCCCAATTGTGCATTGGAAAATGGTATCCCTGAAGAGGTTTGGTCTAGCAAACCTGCTTCATATGACCATTTGCATGTCTTTGGTTGTGATATCTTTGTACATATTCCTGTAAATCAGAGGACTAAACTAGACATGAAATCCATCAAGGGCATCTTCATGGGATATGGAGATGAGGGAGAAATGGGTTATAGAGTTTGGCTTCCTCAAGATAGAAAGATAGTACGCAGTCGAGACATAGTATTTAATGAGGCAAAGTTGCTGAAAATACTACACAAAGTGATCTTGACAAAAAGAAGGTCAAATTTCTACATGAACAGCCAGCCATTCAACAACCATTAGCTGAAGATTCTGTCCCTTTTGATGCTGAAAATGAGCAACAACCTATTGTGTGTTAGCACATCAGAGACTGGCCGTACAGTCATAGTCGGACTATACAGTCAGACTGCCACGTGGCAGTCCGACCTGTACCAGTACAGTCAGCAGCCAACCTGCCTATTTGATGTGCCCTGATTCTGGCTATTTATAGCCAAGTTTTCAGCCTTCTGCCTACACTCTTCTGCTCGCAGATTACAGACTGGAGGCTCGCGCAGATTCCGTCTCTGTTCCCAAATTTCAGACAGGAGACCGTGCAGACTCCAGCGGACTTCGAGGTGAACAGCAGGTTGCATCGTCGAGGTAGAGACACGCAGTCCAACGCACTGCGCCCGTGTATATATCTGCATATCTTTGTATACAGCACACTTTATACAGCAGATCTTCATCTTCCACTGTCTCTTTCTCTCTCTTCTCTCTGCGTTCTCTCTCTCTCTCAGTCCTACGCTTCCGCACCGCTGCACTCTGACATGGTATCAGAGCACTATTGAAGGGCTGACTGAGTGCAAAACCAACCTGAAGAGGAGTTTCCATCACGACACAAGGCTGCGTTTTCAGCATTTGAGGGCAGGCAGGAGAGCTGCGCCTCGAAACAAGGCTGAAGCGAGCGTGGGCACGCGGGAAAGGAGTCCAGGTGGTGGATTTGCTGCTGTTTACTGCTGTTTGACAAGGAGGAAGTTTGAGTTTTCAGCTTTCAAGTGCAGGTTTTGCTTTTTCATCGCCTCCGGCAGGTGAAGAAGTTTCGGGACGCGGAAGAGCCTTAGCAGGCTGAGCTTTCACAGTCAGAGGGGGCTGCTTTTGCGAAGGCATTACAGGTGAAGATGTCTACAGAGATTGACTTGGAGTTCCAGATGATTATGGACCGGAAGGTGCCTGTCTTACCGGCTCTTCCCGCAGATCAAAAGCTCGATGGCGACAACTACCGCATCTAGCGCGTGATGATGTTAGCCATCCTTGAGTCCTATGATTTGGCGGAGCTTGTACAGGAGGAGATTGACCGGCCCTCGGCGAGAGATGAGTCCAAACTCTCTTCCGATGCTCGTGCGGAGTTGGCCAAGGCACAGTCTCACTGGGACAAACTGAATGCCAGGATTCATTCCTTTCTTTTTCTGTCTTGTACTACACCCGTGATAGCCCACATCGAGCATTTGATGGTGGCTCAAGAGATATGGCTGGAGCTTGATCAGATGTATAACCGGATGACCCCTATGAAGCGGGTTTCTTTGGAGGTGCAGATGCGGACCTTGTCCGTGAACAAGTCTTCTTCGTTGCGGGAGCACATCAACAAGCTTAGACACCTTCAAATGCAGGTTCAGAATGCGGGGAAGCCGATTTCCTCCAAAGACATGGCGATCACACTCTTGTCCCAGTTGCCACCACGATTCGGTGCTTTCTACTCCGCCCTCATTGCTTCGGGGCGAGAGTCCACTCTTCGGTGGGAAGAGTTGGTTCCTATGGTCTTGGACCAAGAGGAACAACTGAAGGGACACAATGCTTCCAAGTCGGAGGCACTGACAGATCAAGCCTCTCAGAAGAAGGGGAAGGACCAAAAGAAGAAGGGGGATAACAAGTCAAAGAAGGACAAGGACAAGGACAAAGAATCCACATGCCATATTTGTGGAAAGACCGGCCATTGGAAGAAGGATTGCCCTGACAAAGACAAGAAGGACACCAACAAGAAGGACACGAAGGATTATGGAGTGGTGGCTGCACCCTCATCAGCTGCGTTTCTTCATCTAGCTGTCATTGAGGACTCTACACCGAATGCTTCTGATGCTGCGATGACAGCTCCCCAGGCTCGAGAGTGGATTGTTGATAGTGGTGCCTCCCGGCACATGACTCCTTCATCAGATGGTGTTGCCCAGTTGAGACCTTTGCGTGGGCATATTCTCATTGGAGATAGCTCTTTGGTGTCTATTGCAGGACGGGGTGAGATGCAGCTTATTCCAGATGGACGTGGTGGTACCCATACCTCAGAGGTCTTGCATGTACCAGGTTTAGGGTATCATCTACTGTCAGTTCATAAGATTTGTTCCCTTGGACTTTTGGTGGAGTTTGACAGTGATTCGGTGCGAGTCCTTGATCGTGGGTCAAGAAAGGTTCTCTCATCCGGATATGAGGAGAACGGCATCTACAAATTGAAGTCTTCTACTGCCCTCTTTACTCTTCTTCTTACCTCTCAAACACAGTCAGAGCTATGGCATGCTCGGTTTGGTCACCTCAACTATGATTATCTTCGGAGGGCGTCACGTGGACAGCTTGTTCGAGGGTTGCCGGACATAGTGGTGAGCCAATAGCCATGCGTCTCCTGCATTCGTGGGAAACAGCATAGGGATGCGATTCCCAACAAAGCTTCGCGGCGGTCTACTTCACCGATGGAGCTTGTATCTACAGATCTTTGTGGCCCTATGAGGAACGAGTCCTTACAAGGGAGCTCGTACTTCATGTTGATCGTAGATGACAACAGGATGACATAGGCCTATTTCTTGGCATTGAAGTCAGAAGCTTTCTCCCACTTCAAGGATTGGCTTCTCTTTGAGAAGAACCGATCAGGCCAGAGATTGAAGACCTTGCAATCCGACAAGGGTGGTGAATTTGTTTCTAATGAGTTTGCTCGTTTTTGTGCAGATAAAGGTATTCACCAAGAGTTTGCCAATACCAACACTCCTCAAGAAAATGGCATTCTTGAACGGAAGAACCGAAGTGTGATCGAGATGGCGCGCACCATGATGGCGCACCGACAGACACCTCAGTTTCTGTGGGCCGAGGCTGTGGCTACTGCAGTCCACATCCTTAACCGATCCCCCACTTCGGCCGTTGATGGGATGACACCTTTTGAGGCCTACTTTGGGACTAAGCCCAATGTTTCTTATTTTAGGGTCTTTGGGTGTGATGCCTATGTTCACATTCCCAAGACTCATCGTGATAAATTTGAAGCAGCTTCCTAAAGTCAGGTGTTTGTTGGCTACAGCTCTCAGTCCCAAGGCTATCGTTTGTATGATCCCGTTAAGCGGGATGTGTACACCAGTCGAGATGTGCGGTTCGTGGAGGTTCCGACCATAGCAGCGGATGAGGAGCATCCCGTTCTTGGAGGTCTAGGGGAGAGTTGGGCTCCCGCGACAGTTCCTTTGGAGCCCACGCCTTTTGATTCTGATTCTGTTTCTGACACAGAGTCTACTGTTCCACCGGTCACCCCCGAGGAGTTACCACCGGTGGATATCCCAGAGTCTTCAGCTTATGGAGAGAGACGAGGAGAGGTCCGGCCTCCTCCTCGTTGGGCCCGTGACACACTCCGTGATTCAGGGATCGAGGGGGTCCCTGAGGAGTGGGGACCGCAGGATGGTCCGCGGCGGTCACGGAGGCACCAGGCACATTCTACAGAGTTTGTTTGCTCTAACTATTGTTTGATGACCCGTGTTATGCAGGATCGAGAGCCCACTTCCGTGCAGGAGGCTTTACAGTCCGCACCATGGAAGAAAGCTATGGAAGCCGAGTTGGAGGCTATTGAGAGGAATGGCACTTGGTCACTCGTGCCACGTCCCCCGAATAAGAAGGTGATTGGTATCAAATGGGTCTTCAAGACCAAGTACCTTAGTGATGGTTCTTTGGCCAAGCACAAGGCTCGCCTTGTTGCTAAAGGTTTTGCACAGCACCCAGGGATTGATTGTCATGACACTTTTGCCCCCACTGCTCGTATGGCGACTATTCGAGCTGTTCTTGCCTTGGCTGGCCATAGGAGATGGCCTGTCTACCAGTTAGATGTGAAATCGGCCTTCCTCAATGGTGATTTGAAGAAGGAGATCTATGTCGAGCAGCCTCCTGCTGGCTTTGGATCTTCAGATGGGAAAGTCTACAGGTTGAAGAAGGCCTTGTATGGCCTCAAGCAAGCTTTGCGTGCATGGAACGAGAAGATTGATTCGTTCCTTCAGTCACAGTTGGGATATCGGTGTTCCAAGGCCGATCCACAGCTTTATGTACACACTTCCGAGGCTGGTTGTGTGCTTTTTGTATTGTATGTTGATGATTTGATTGTCACAGGTGATCATGCACAGAAGGTCCAAGAGACGAAGGCAGCTTTACATTGGACGTTCAAGATGACGGATTTGGGTCTACTCCATTTCTTCTTGGGCCATAAGATTTATCAATCTCAGAGGGGGATCTTCATCTCTCAGCAGAGATATGTACAGGAGCTCTTGGTTTCTTTTGCGATGGAGGATTGTCGGACCATTTCTACTCCTATGGATCCAAATTGGAAGGCCACTTCCCATTCAGCTTCTCCCATGGCGGATGCTTCCCACTATCGTCAGTTGATTGGATCATTGATTTGGCTCCTCAACACTCGTGTTGATCTTTGTTTTGTTGTTGGGCTCTTGGCGGGGTTCATGAGTGCACCTCAGATGGTGCATTGGCAGGCTGCCCAGAGGATACTTCGGTATTTGAGGGGGATATGTGATTTAGGGATTCATTATCCAACAAGCAGAGGTGGTTCAGATCTTGTTCTTGCAAAATGGAGCGACTCAGATTGGGCCGGTGATGTGGACCACAGGCGGTCTACTACAGGTTACTCTTTTACCTTGGGTGCAGGTGTTATATCATGGAGTAGCAAGAAGCAGCCCACGGTAGCCCTTTCGTCTACTAAGACGGAGTATCGGGCTGCGTCTTCCACCACATGTGAGGCTATGTGGCTTCGGAGATTGTTGGAGGACCTTGGCTGCCCCCAAACTCGTCCTACTTTGCTGCAGTGTGACAATGAGAGTTGCATTGCCTTGGCACGGAATCCTGTTTTTCATGCCCGGACGAAGCACATAGAGATCCAGTACCACTTTATCAAAGAGAAGCTTCTGGATGAGACCATCACCGTGGAGTACTGCAAGACGGAGGATAATCTTGCAGATTTGTTTACGAAGGTGCTACACCAGGCTCTACTTCAGAGACATGCCAGATCCCTCAGGCTTCTGCCCCGCCCAGGCTCTAAGAGAGGGTGTTAGCAGATCAGAGACTGGCCGTACATTCACAGTCGGACTGCCACGTGGCAGTCCGACCTGTACTAGTATAGTCGGCAGTCAACCTGCCTATTTAATGCGTCCTGATTCTGGCTATTTATAGCCGAGTTTTCAGCCTTCTGCCTACACTCTTCTGCTCGCAGATTACAGACTGGAGGCTCGCGCAGATTCCGTCTCTGTTCACAGATTTCAGACAGGAGATGGTGCAGACTGCAGCGGACTTCGAGGTGAACAACAGGTTGCATTGTCGAGGTGGAGACACGCAGTCCAGCGCACTGCGCCCGTGTATATATCTGCATATCTTTGTATACAACACACTTTATACAGCAGATCTTCATCTTCCACTGTCTCTTTCTCTCTCTTCTCTCTGCGTTCTCTCTCTCAGTCCTACGCTTCCACACCGCTGCACTCTGACATTGTGCTACAGCTAGAAGATAATGGACAATAAATAGAGGCACAAGATGGAATAGGACAGCAAGAAGAACATGCTGAAAACAGGTTACAGCAGCAAAAAAATGCTGAAAATCAGCCACACCAGGTGATGGTGTGCACATACTTGAGGATGTAGGCCCATTGCCTAACTATACAAATCATTAGGTAAGAAGGTCTACATGTGTTAGACGGTAGCCACAGATGTTTCAGCCATCTTTGGATTGCATTTTATTGACTGATGAAGGTGAGCCTCTAACATTTACAGAGGTACGATCGTGTGAAAACAAGAGAAAGTGGGAGCTTACGATACAGAAAGATATGCAGTCTCTGTATGCGAATAACACATAGGAGCTTGTACCTTTGCCCAAGGATAGGAAAGCTATTCCTAATAAATGGGTTTATAAGGTGAAATGTATTGATGGGAAGCCTAAATACAAGGCACGCTTGGTTGCTGAGGGCTATACACAAAAGGAAGGCATAGACTTCCACCAGGTTTTTTCACCGGTGGCAAAGATGACTACGCTCCGTGTTTTGTTTGCTCTCACTGCATCCTTGGAGTTAGAGTTGAATCAGATGGATGTGAAGATTGATTTTCTTCATGGTGACCTAGATGAAGATATGTACATGAAACAGCCCGAAGGTTTTGCTATTCCAAGGAAAGAGCATTTAGTTTGTAAGCTGAAACGTGGCTTATATGGGCTAAAACAAGCCGCTAGACAGTGGTGAAAAAAGTTTAATAATTTTATGCTCAGCCATGGATTCAAACATAGTCAAACGTAGTCATGCAGATCATTGCTTATACACTAAAAAGACTGCTGATGAAAGCCTTATTATGCTGGTCTTATATGTGGATGACATACTGATTGCAGGACAGCATAAGAGTACTCTACATGCTCTTAAAAGTCAGCTGAGTTCAGCCTTCTCAATGAAAGATTTGGGAGTAGCTGAACACATTTTGGGCATGCGCATTAAAGATATAGAGGGCAACACTTGTTTCTCTCACAAGATAAGTACATTAGCAAACTACTTGACAGATTTAATATGGCTGATGCTAAACCTCTTGGTATGCCTTTACCGCCATATACAAAGCTTAGCAAAGCTAATTGCCCAAAAGATAATGCAACTGCTACTACTATGAAGGGCATACATTATGCATCAACTTGTGGTTCTTTGATGTACACCATGGTTGCAACTCATCCTAACATTGCTCATGCAGTGGGAGTTGTTATTAGTAGATTCATGTCTAACCCCAACAAACCACATTGGGAAGCTGTAAAATGTATCTTTAGATACTTAAAAGGTACACAAGACAAGTGTACTTGATATGGAAAGGGTACAAAAGAGTTATAGGAATTATGTGATTTAGACATGGCAGGAGATCTTGACACTAGAAAATCTACCAGTGGGTATGTCTTTACTTTGGCTAGTGGGGCTATTTCTTGGTGTTCAAGGTTGCAAAAAATCATAGCACTGAGTACCACAAAGGCTGAATATATTATCAAAGTGCAGCAATGCGGAAGCGTAGGACATAGACTGAGAGAGAGTGAACACAGACAGAAGAGAGAGAGAGAAAAGGAGACAGTGTAAACGCAGGAAATCTGCAGTGTGATATGCTGTATAAGAGTGCAAAAATATACACGGGGGCAGAGGAAATATCTGCGTGTGCCCCCGACTTGATGACCTCGATCTCCATCAGCCTGAACACAGTCTATCTCAGCAACAGATCTCAAGACCAAAATCTGAAATGAATGAATGACTAAGTACGCCACCAACTGGCTATTTATAGCCAAAAAATAGGAAATACCAGCACCAGGTCAGCTGCATTAAATGCAGCTGACTGCAGTAAAAAACAATAAAAAACTGTCCAACTGCAGACAGTCCAACTGCAGCTATGCTGACGTGGCATCCTGCTGCTGACATGTCCTCTGCCATATGCTGTATACTATGCAGAAACCCTAACACAGCCTGTACAGGGGATGACTCTACCTCTAACACCCCCTCTCAGATCCTGGACGAGGCATCAGACCGAGGGATCTGGAATGCTGATGAAGTAAAGCCTGGGGAAGCGCCTTCGTGAACAAATCTGCAAGATTATCCTCCGTCTTGCAGTACTCCACATCAATGGTCCCATCCAGAAGCTTCTCCCAAATGAAGTGATACTGGATCTCAATGTGCTTCGTCCGGGCATGGAATATAGGATTCCGCACCAAGGCAATGCAACTCTCATTGTCGCACCATAGAAGAGTAGGACAAGTCTAGGGGCAGCCAAGCTCCTCCAACAATCTCTGAAGCCACACAACCTCACATGTGGTGGAAGACACGGCCCGATACCGCCTCAGTAGAAGAAAGGGCTACCGTGAGCTACTTCTTGCTACTCCAAGAGATAACACCTGTACCCAAGGTAAAACAATAGCCTGTAGTAGACCATCGGTGGTCCACATCGCCAACCCAATCCGAGTCACTCCAACCTGCAAGAACCAGATCAGAAGCATCTGTACCTACAGGATAAGAAATCCCTAAGTCAGAAGTGCCCCTCAAATACTGAAGAATCCTCATGGCAGCCTGTCAATGCACCTATTTGGGTTCAGTCATGAACCCTGCCAAAAGACCCATAGCAAAACAAAGATCAACGCGAGTGTTGAGAAGCCAAATCAAGGATCCAATCAACTGACGGTAGCGTGAAGCATCCATCACGGGAGAATCTGACTGTGAAGTGGCCTTCCAATTCGAATCCAAAGGAATAGTAATGGGCCGACATCTCAAAAGGCACCAAGAGCTCTTGTATGTACCTCTGCTGAGCGATGAAAATCCCCCTTTGAGACTGATAAATCTCATGACCCAAGAAGAAATGAAGAAGCCCCAAATCCGTCATCTCAAATGCCTAATGTAAAGCTGTCTTGGTCTCTCGGACCTTCTGTGCATGATCCCCTATCAGAATCAAATCATCAACATACAACACAAACAACACATGACCAACCTCGGAAGTGTGTACATAAAGCTGCGGATCAGCCTTGGAGCGCCAATATCCCAACTTCAACCGAAGAAACGAGTCAATCTTCTCGTTCCATGCATGGAAAACCTGCTTGAGGCCATACAAGGCCTTCAACCTGTAAACTTTCCCATCCGAGGATCCAAAGCCAGGAGGCTGCTCAACATAGATCTCCTCCTACAAGTCACCATTCAGAAAGGCCGACTTCACATCCAACTAATAGACAGGCCATCTCCTATGGCCAACCAATGCAAGAACAGCTCGAATAGTCGCCATCCGAGCAGTGGGGGCAAAAAGTATCATGGAAATCAATGTCTGGGCGCTAAGCAAAACCTTTAGCAACAAGGCAAGCCTTGTGCTTGTCCAAAGAACCATCGCTAAGGTACTTGGTCTTGAAGACTCATTTGACATCAATCACCTTCTTGTGAGAGGAACGAGGCACAAGAGACCAAGTGCCATTCCTCTCAATAGCCTCCAACTCAGCTTCCATGGCCTTCCGCCAATGATTAGACTACAAAGCCTCCTTCACTAAAGTGGGCTCTCGATCCTGCATAACACGGGTCAGTAAACAATAGTTGGAGCAAACAAGCTCCGAAGAATGTGCCCGGTTCCTCCATGACCTCCGCGGTCCATCCTGCGGTTCCCACTCCTCAAGGACCGCCTCAATCCCTGAATCACGGAGTGTGTCACAAGCCCAACGAGGAGGAGGACGAACCTCTCCCCATTGCTCTCCATCTGCAGAAGACTCAGGAACATCCACCTGGTAGAATCTCCTCGAGGGTGGCCAACGGAAGGGAAGACTCGGAATCAGAAGAAGAATATCCATCAAAAGACTCTGGCTCCAAAGGAGCTGTCTCAGGAGCCCAATTCTCCCTTGGATCTCCAAGAACGGGGTGCTCCTGACTCCCCTCTGTGGTCGGAACTTCCACGAACCGCACATCGCGGCTCGTGTAGACATCCCACTTGACAGGATCAAACAAACAATAACCTTGGGACTGGGAGCTATAGCCAACAATAACCTGTTGTCGGGAAGCCGCCTCGAACTTGTCATGCTATGTCTTCGGGATGTGTACATAAGCGTCACACCCGAAGATCCTGAAATAAGAGACATCATGCTTAGTCCCAAAGTAAGCCTCAAAAGGTGTCATCTTGTCAACAGCCAAAGTGGGAGATCGATTGAGGATGTAAACTGCAATAGCCATTGCCTCGGCCCACAGAAACTGAGGTGTCTATCGGTGCTCCATCATGGTGCACGCCATCTCAATCACACTTCGGTTCTTTCGCTCCAAAATACCATTCTCTTGGAGAGTGTTGGTGTTAGCAAACTCCTGGTAAATACCCCTATTTGAACAAAAACGAGCAAACTCATTAGACATAAATTCACCTCTCTTTTCGAAAGCAAGGTCTTCAGTCGCCGACCAGAACGATTCTCTTCAAAGAGAAGCCAATCCTTGAAGTGAGAGAAAGCCTCCAACTTCAAAGTCAAGAAACAGGCCCAAGTCATCCTGCTGTAGTCATCTACGATTAACATGAATTACAAGCTCCCCTTCAAGGACTCGGTCCTCATCGGGCCACAAAGATCCGTAGATACAAGCTCCATGAGTGAAATAGACCGCCTAGAAGCTTTGTTAGGAATCACATCCCGATGCAATTTCCCACAAATGCAAGAGACACATGGCTAATGGCTCACCACTATGTCCGGCAATCCTCGGACAAACGACCCTCACGATGCCTTCCGAAGGTACTCGTAGTTCAGGTAGCCAAACCGAGCATGCCATAGCTTGGACTGTGTCTGAGAAGTAAGAAGAAGAGAAGTAAGAGATGAAGAAGACTTCAATTTGTAGACGCCATTCTCCTCATACCCTATAGAGAGAACCTTCCTCGATCCACGATCAAGGACTCGAACAGTATCACTATCAAACTCCACCAAGAGGCCAAGAGCACAAATCTTATGGACCGAAAGTAAATGATACTCCAAACTTGGCACATCCAACACCTCAGAAGTATGGGTACCACCACGTCCATATGGAATAAGTTGCATCTCACTCCGCGCAGCAATAGACACAGAAGAGCTGTATCCAATGAGAATCTACCCACGCGAAGGTCGCAAATGGGCAACACCAACGAGAGAAGGAGTCATGTACCAGGAGGCACCACTATCCATGATCCACTCACGAGCCTGGGGAGCTGTCATCGCAGTATCAGAAGTCTTCAGTGTAGAGTCCTCAATGATGGCTAAGTGTAGAAAAGCAGTTGATGAGGGTGCAGCCACTGCTCCAGAATCCTTTGTGTCCTTCTTCTTGGTGTCCTTCTTATCTTTGTCAGGGCAATCCTTCTTCCAATGACTGGTCTTTCCACAAATACGGCAAGTCGATTCCTTCTCCTTGTCTTTCTTAGATTTGTTGTCCTCCTCCTTCTTCTTCTTTTGGTCCTTCCCCTTCTTCTGAGAGGCTTGACCAACCAAAGCCTCCGATTTGGAAGCATTATGTCCCTTCAACCGTTCCTCCTGATCCAAGACCATAGGAACCAACTCTTCCCACCAAAGAGTTGACTCCCGCCCTGATGCAATAAGACCGGAATAAAAGGTACCGAATCGTGGCAGCAACTGGGACAGTAAAGTAATCACCATGTCTTCGGAGGAAATAGGCTTCCCCGCATTTTGAACCTGCATCTGAAGCTGCCGAAGCTTGTTGATGTGTTCCCGAAGCAAAGAAAACTTATTCACGAACAAGGTCCGCATCTGCACCTCCAAAGAAACCCTCTTCATGAGGGTCATCCGGTTGTACATCTGATCAAGCTCCAGCCATATCTCTCGAGCCACCGTCAAGTGCTCGATGTGAGCTATCACGGCTGTAGTGCAAGACAGAAATAGAAAAGATCGAATCCTGGCAGTCAGTTTATCCCAATGAGACTGGGCCTTGGTCAACTCCGCACGAGAATTGGAAGAGAGTTTGGACTCATCCCTCACCGAGGGCCTATTAATCTCCTCCATCACCAATTCCGCCAAATCATAAGACTCCAAAATGGCCAACATCATCACCCGCCAGATGCGGTAGTTGTCACCATCAAGCTTTTGATCCAATGGAAGAGCCGGTAGGACAAGCATCTTCCTATCCATGATCACCTGGAACTCCAAATCAATCTCTATAGACATGTTAACCTGCAATACTTGCACAAACGCAAAATCAGCCCCCTCTGACTATGAAAACACAGCCTTCTAGGGCTGGTTCCTCCGCTGCCCAAACTTTCTTCACCTGCTGGAGGCAATGAAAAGGTAAAATCTGCAATGGAAGGCCTCAAACGCAGCCTTCCTCCCCTTCGAACAACAATAACCTGCAACAAATTCACCGATTAGACACCTTTCCCGCACGCCCACGCTCGCTTCAACCTTGATCCAATGCGCAGCCCTCCCGCTCGCCCTCGAATCCTGGAAACGCAGTCTTGTGTCACACTGAGATCTCCTCTTCAGATAGGTTCAGCCCTCAGTCAGTCCATCTTCACCGTTCTGATACCATGTCACAGTGCAGCGATGCGGAAGCGTAGAACATAGATTGTGAGAGAGTGAACATAGAGAGGAGAGAGAGAAAGGAGACTGTAAACGCAGAAAATCTGCACTCTAATATGTTGTATAAGAGTGCAGAAATATACACGGGGGCAGAGGAAATATCTGTGTGTGTCTCCGACTTGATGACCTCGATCTCCGTCAGCCCAAGCACAGTCTGTCTCAACCAACAAATCTCAAGACCAGAATCTGAAATGAATGAATGACTGAGTGTGCCACCAACTGGCTATTTATAGCCAGAAAATAGAAAATACCAGCACTAGGTCGACTACATTAAATGATTGCATTAAAAAACAATAAAAAACTGTCCGACTGCAGTTGTGCTGCTGTGCTATTGTGCTGACGTGGCATCCTGCTGCTGACGTGTCCTCTGCCGTATGTTGTATACTATTGTACTGTGCAAAAACCCTAACACTGTCTGACTAGGGGATGACTCTACCTCTGACATATATTTCAGCCACAAAAGCTTCCAAGGAAGCTATTTGGCTTGGCCGTTTGGTCAAGGATTTTGGCCTTTCTTCACATACTCTAGTGCTTGGTTGTGATAGCCAGAGTGCAATATGTCTAGCTAAGAATGCCATGTTTCATGAACATACCAAACACATAGATGTTCGGTATCACTTCATTCGACAAGTCTTGGATGATGGTCTTGTCACACTGACTAAGGTCAAAACCCAAGATAGCCCTATAGATGTTCTCACTAAAAGTTTTGCAACGTGAGCATTGCATTCGATTAGTGGAAATTGGCTAGCTTAAAGATGCCACTTCGGGCCTTTAAGTGGGAGATTATTGGGTGTAAAGTCCCATTGATCTCCGTGTGTATAAACTTATGGATGTGAACACAGCCTTATTTGTACCCTAACATATAAATACATTTTTATTCTTTGTGTATTGTACACACTGATACACTCATCTTGGATTCCCTCACTCTCACTCTTAGCTCTATTCCTGCTCCATTCCTGTCTCACACACCATTGTACTCTGTCACAACAGTTGCTCACCAATAAGATCAAATACCAATCTAGCTAAAGTTTTATGCTTCTTGCCTTTTTTATTCTTGTTGTCATCTACATGGTTTTTAGACTTAACGTTCAGGCCATTCACATACTATATGTCCCTCTTTTTCACAAACATAGCATTTCTTTGCATCATACAATGCCTTCTTTTCTGCTAGATTTCTTAGCACTAGCAAATGACCTTTTGCCTTATCTACCTTTTTGAAAAAATGACTAATATTCAGCTTGTTGACTCTTTTTTGAGGATTTAAACTTACTATCCAAAAATTCAATCTTGCTGCTTTTATTTTCAGCATTGTTCTTTGAGCATCTTTGTTGCCCCTAAATCTTATGGCATGGCCTTTTATCAATGCATAAGCTATATTTGCATTTTCAATCAATTAACCCATGTTGTTCACTTTTCTCTAGTACAATAGTTGCAGATTTCTTTGGGTAGACCACAACAGTGGGTCTCTATTTCAACCATCATAACCTCGTGAAAAGAGCTAACTAATAGCAAAGCTGCCCAAAATTTGTTTGTATACTGTTCCAATTCAACATAATGAATTACATCCAATTTGAGGCAAAGCTGTTATCACATCCACTTCAAATGTGTTTATGAGCCATTGGAAAGAGAAAACTTGTTTAAAATGCACCTTAGTTACTAATGCATTGGCTTGCATGAAAGGGTTGTCCACCACTAAAGCGCTTTCCCTTCTAAGAAAGTGGTTGCCTTGGACACTTTTGAATGCTCGAAAAAATTGCACCCAAGCAAGCCACATGCCCATAGCAGGACCTCCCAATTGACCAAACATCTTTGTATTCCTAGTTGCATACCAATGTTACCATACATGCCGGTGTGCATTTCGGGTGGCAATGCCACGTGATAATTTCCTTGAACACCTAACATAGGTGGTTGAAAACCAGCTGCATTTTGCATGCCAACATTTGTGGGTGTAGTAGCATATATAGCCTCAAACACTGATCCATCCCCAAAATAACCTAGATGCATAGATGGTTGAGGATTTGTTTGTTGTTCACGAGGAATACACTACACATTATTCCCTAAAGGACAATCATGCTGTTGGACTAGAGTTCCCAGCACATTCAGCATTACAAGTGCCGGTGTATGCAATACTTCTAGCTGAAAAGATGACCCATGAGCCACATTTGGCCGTTTAGAATGTGAAGCAACCTTTTTCCCTTTAACATCAGGAACTGACTGCATAAATTCAGTAAATTAGGAATGCTGAATTAACTACTGCAAGTTGATAACAGCACTTGCCCAACTATGCCCTAAACATTGCATTGGCTTCTTGAGCACCTTGGACTTACATGTGATTGAGCTAAATGCTCACTGATCGCATTTGTTGCTCATTGTCTTGAAGCACTTTCAGCATTTAGTGACTCAAAACCATGTGTTGAGTGCCTTTTAGGAGGGGATTCATGTTCCTCATTCCCATTACCACTATTATATGACATCTTTTACTATTTGCCCCTTGCTGTACACCGTATTCAGCGAGTAAAAACCTTGCTGTAATTCAATTAGAGCAAAGCCAAAATGCATGTGTTTGCTTCTCCAGATGACCACAATCTCACCTCCATTACAAAGATAGCGATGTCCCGGCAACAAAGCCATGAAATAGGCCTTTGGAAGCCCAAAGGGCAATAGACCACATTTTAGCAAACACTTAATTCAGCTTAACCGTAAATTCAGCAAGAAAAAATTGCACACAACTATAGGGATATAAGCAACAACATGACTAAAACATGTGGGGAAATTTGATTCTAAAACAACAATTTATCAGAAAACACCTTTCTTTCCTTGGAGGATAACTAACATGTACAACAAAGCATGTGAAGCTACAAAGAATTATCAACATGAAACTAAGATCAAAGAAATATATGGTCAAAGCAATGGACTGAAACTCCCACATTAGTTTTTGGAAATGTGAATTATAATCTACTAAGACTGTTTATTTGTGTCTCCGAAAAGGGGAAAAAGAAAACTGTTTATTTGTGTCTAAACAGTGTTAAACTATTTAGGAGTTCAGTTTTTCCACTCCATCTAAAGACCATTTCTCTGATTTCTAGCCCTCACAGAATTAGCACAACCTAAAAGAATAGGTGTTTGCTATTTGGAAATCATTCTCTAAACCTTGTTCATAGAATAACTTTGAAATCTTTCAACTGAGATTTTGATGAGAGTGATACTTACTCCCCTTTAAATTTTTTTGAAAGCCATCCTCCTGGCAACTGGCTCAAAGCGTAACCCCAAAAAAATGAAGACTGCACCAACCCTGCTGTTGAAGCATTCCAATGAAACTGATTTGACATGGGAATGATTGCAATGCTCATATTAACCTTCATAAGACAACCAATAGAATAGATACTCAAAGAATCTTCCAAGTGTGGTTCCTTCACAAACAAAAACACACGAGCAACAAAGGCACGACAGGAAACTACTTATCTGTTTGAATCTAGACAACACACAAATTTGTGGCAGCTAATAGATTCTCCAACATTTTCTATCAGAAGGATGGTGATGATATATGCAAATCTCAAGCTATAATCTTACAATTGAGAAATTCAAAGCCTTCCTAATAAACATTGAAATGGAAAGAGAGCAACTCTCTTACTCTCACTTGCAATCACCAATGGAGGCAAAAGAAATTAAAGAAAGAAACATGCTGATAAGTAATATGCACAATGATGCATATATGTGTCCAGCATCATGCATCTTTTGCATGCATACATCCATTCATACCCTAAACGGTTGCATACATCATGTCTACATGCAAAAGCCTATATCTCTACATACATACAACCAAGCATGTACAAATGCATACGTGCATTGACTCTATCATACCAGCCCTTCCGTTTATGTTAAACATTCCCTTTGCAACAATTACCCCATGCAATCCCTTCTGAACCTTGCCCTAGATATGCTTGCATTCTTTGGAAACAATGTAGCACTTACTTTGGATTGCCCTGACCATATTCTCATTTTGGTAAGGCATAAATGGGGCTGAAATGCTCTATTGAATGCTTTAGATTTATGGCAACATGTGCATCCTGGTTAATCAGGCTTTATGTTTCATCATGAAGCTCTTAACTATGTATGGACCAAATTGAATCATTGGTATTTGTGTACTGATCATGATCAGTGGCTTTCTGATCATGCTCCTTTACAGTTGGGCCTTCTTTGGCATGGACATGAAGGATACTCCATTATATGATAGGCACCTTTTCTTAACAAGTCATGGTTATATTAGCATTATACTTTTTGTGCTATTTGCATGAACAGATTTTTGAAGGCATACGCATTGCTTGGTTTCATTTTGTACAATGTATGCAAATGGTAATTCAAGACTATGGACGTTGGCTCTTTGGAGAGGAAATAAAAACAGCCAAGTGTGTTAGCATTTAATGAATGTTAATCAATCTTGTGATTTTGATGTTGTTGCGAAGGATACTCTCACACATGCAAAATATACCATACCTAGAAATTATCAACATAAACTAGATAATTGGATGACTAGAGCACCACAAAATTCTATTTTGGATAAGCAAAGCTCCTCAAAAGAATTTTTCAAAACATGCATACTTCTAGGAAAAAGGAAGGATAAAAAAGGGCAAAGCAAAAGATGTCAAAATCATGTGGAGCAATGGAAGCAAAGAGATAGAGCTATTATACACACACAGAACTAAAAAAGAGAACAAGAACACATGATCTCAAAGATAATGAGCTTGGGAAATAGAATCCATATACCAAAGCACAAGAGTGTGTACAAAGACACATGCTGTGGGTGACTAGTGAAACTAGCCTTCCTTCTCAGATAGGGTGGTAAATAATCTAATTAAGAACTAATTAGCAAGCATAATATTTGCATAAACTGAAAATGCAAATGTTACCACTTGATCTTCGACATTGGACACCCAATTGGCCCCAAAATTAGCGCCCCTTGTGGTATTTCTTTAACTTGTATTCCGAAAGGTTAAAATACACTAAGGTTCATCCCAATCTCCTTCAATCTTCAATACATTTTGTTGTCCATAGCAACTAAGCAAGTCTTCAAACCAATTTTTCCTTGAATTTCTTGGCGATTGGCATTCAATCCACTCCTTTGATGAAAAAGTTAGCCCCAAACCTTGATGTTGCCTAGCTAACCTCTTGAAATTCTCCAAAATCCCAAAAGTTTGGCTGCTGAATTTCGAGTACTGGGCCCCAATTTCTGACCACTCTTCCTAGGGTAGCTAGAAACTCTACTATAAACTAGGGTTTAGCAGCAGAAATTCTTCAATTACACCCTCTTGGGACTGAATTTGACTGAGAACTCTTGAGGGAAGCTCTGAATTAGCTGAGAGAATGGAGAGAAGCCGAAGAGAGAAATTTCAAAGTTTCGTCACCAAAATTGGCTGAAATTTATTGCTACCCTGCTGTGAATGGCTGATTTACTACAGCCCACCATCAACAAGAGCCCCATATACAATCCTTGAATGAAAAATTCTGCCCCAAACTTAGTGTTGGCTGGTTGGTCTCTTGAAATTCTTTGAAATCCCAAAATTTCAGCTACTGAATTTTGAGTATTAGGCCCCAATTTCTAACGACTCTTCCCAAGATGGCTGGTAAACCCTAATTTCTATTGTAAATTAGGGTTTAGCAATAGAAATTCTTTAATTGCACTGTCTTAGGACTAAATTTGGCTAAGATTTGAAGGCAAGTTATGATTTGGCTGAGAGAATGGAGAGGAAACTAAAGAGAGAGAAATTTCAAAGTTTCATCGCCAAAATTGGCTAAAAGTTAATGTTGCCTTGTTGTGAATGGCTGATTTACTACAATTCACCATCAACCAGAGCCCCACAAGTAGTCACCTACCCTTGTGGTTCCCAAAATTGTTGTCACCTACGTGTAGATAGCCTATAGGGGTTGTCACCTACCTCCAATGGCCTCTTGATCGATTGGGAGCAACTCTTTGACAGCCTCCAATGGCTGGAAAATTGCAGCAACAGCTCTTTTTTTCCTCTCCCAACCTCCACATGCTGAAATAAGGCACCACCACCACCATCTCATACTCTCTCTCTCTAGCACTAGAGACTTTGAGGGATGACAACACCACTAGGGCTCAAAAAACATAGGGCAGCATGGTCTTCACTGCATGCCAAGAGTTGAAGTCAAAATCTAAGAACAATGATTCATTGAAGGAGTCCTTATCCTTTTTCTTCTTCTACTTCTCCTTCTCATTCAATAACATTGCTAGTTTCTTGAAATCCTTTCAAGGATACCCATTCTCACCACAATGGTAGCACTAACTTTTCTTCTTCTACTTGTCACCCCTCTGACAAAAGCATCTAAAGAGTGATTGCCAAAACGAGATGGTAATCTCACTTTTAAGCACAAAGAAGCATCATGCTCAAGTAGCATTGAAGTCATACGATCCAAAACTAATAAGTGTCATCAATGTTTGGGCTCATAAAATGTTGGCAATGCCATCAAACTCTAGAGGTAATTTGTAGAGTACAATCCCCACAAGATCGGCTTCAAGAAGAGCCGACTCCATGTGGCAAAGTTGATCCTAGATCTATGTCAACCTAAGAAGGAATGGCTGAATCGTATTAGTCATCTTGAATCAAATAATCTGCAATTGGCCATGGAGAGTCACAGCACTCATGTTCGTCAAAGCCTCGTACACAAGCTAAAGCTTCTTTGCACCTCTGGCGATGTCTTACAGGATGTAACCACCAACAATGTTTCCTTTGAGATGCACCAAAGAAAAGTTGTGAGTATGCCTTGGTGGCATCATTGTCTTGATCAAGAACTACTCGTCATAGTTTTCTTCATCCCATTGGTTGAAAGAGGAGATGGTTTTCAAGGATGCAAGGAAGATCCTAAAACAATGTACCAAAATCGCATCTACACAAACCAAGCTTTCATCGCTAACCCCAAGTTAGATGGTCCATGCCTTTTAAACTTGTCATCGATATTGCAGTATAAAGGAGCCATTGTAGATTAGATGCAAAGAACATAAGGTAAGGGGTATAAGAGAGAATACACTTAGGATGAACGCCCCAATACTACGAGTTCAATAGTCCAAGAAAAGATAACGATTTAGACAAGATAGCAACACACATGTGAAGAGAGTGTAATGACGAAAGCACCTCAACCAATACAGGTGACCCTACCTTGAAGTGTGTTGAGATCAAGCTGAGGTAACTGAGGCCTGCAAAAAAGAAATTGGGAAATGATTGCATAGAATGTCAAAATGTCAGCAGCTAATGTGAAAATGATGGTCCATCTATGAAGTTGTGGCAGCAAAAAACAGGTTCAGCACTGAAAAATCAGGCTGTCTGGATGCTGAAAACTGGCACTGTGCTATAGAAATTGACACCCAGGCCAGCCAGATCAAGAAAACAGCAAAACGCAAACTCTAGGGCAGTCTACATGTACAGTCAAACCTGAAACAGCAGTCATACACAGCAACTAGCACACGCAACTTCAGCTCTGACACCATGTCCGAATGGTGTGCAGCAATGGAAACAAAGAGACAGAGCTGATTAAACTGCTAGTTGAGTACTTTGGAATATGAAAATATATGTAGAAAGGCCCATTGGTCATACTATCATTGAGAAAAAGAACCGAGTAGAACAACAAGAACACATGAACTTAAAGAGAATAGACTTAGGAAATGGAATCCATATACCAAGGCTCAAGAGTGTGTAGAAAGGCACCGACTGTGGGCAACCAGCAAAGAGTTGCAATCTTCCTCTCTCCATCAGGAAGGAAAGTGTGCTTGTATGAATCAGTGATCAGTAATGAGAGGCAGCCAATAAATAGGGTGAGAAAATATAAATAAATGGTCAGGTCAGCCAGCATTAAATTTGGCTTGAAATGCAGTTGGCCAGCATTAAATGCACTTAACTCAGATAAGAAATGCCCTCTAGCTATGAGCTCTACCACCCAAGTGATGTACAATGCTAACAGTATCAAGACAAGTGATGCAATGTGCAAAAGACAGTGCATAGGCAAAGGAGGCAGCATCAACAACAACATGTGCACACTAATGCTAGACAAAGACCGGAGCAAAGAAGCCCAAAGAAACAAAGACAAGCTAAGAGTGTGAGAGTGCGCAATGGAAGAAGATCGCGAACATACAAAGGGAAGGGGAGAGACATATGATGAACGCACAGAATGAACAAATGAAGCTGCATTGATCTGAAAAAGAAGGCTGAATACAAGACACTGCTGATTAGTCCCTGCACACTGCTGCTGTGCATCAATGAGGACGCCGAAACAGGCAGTAGGATACTGAGAAAGCATACTGAATGCAAAAGCATGGAGGCATGGACTACTGAATGTGTCAGGCTGAATGCGGCTGAATGCATTAAATTAGATCGGACCTGATCAAAGAGTCTCCTGCCCAAAGTCGCTAGCATGCCACATATGCACAAAACAAAAAATGGTTCCTGTCCAGTACAAAGTGAATACATTGCCATAAATGCAAACTTATGTACTCAAAAATGCAATGCAAAACTGCAAGAGGTCCTTTGTCTCCTTCAAATTCTAATAAAGCTCACAACCAAGAGATGGCATGCATGTATACATAAAGTGATAACACCCCCTCTCAAATCCGGGGAGTGGCTGAAGGCCAAGGAGATGCATGTGATGAAGCATGGAAGATTGTGGTAGAGGCTTCATGAAGACATCCACTGTAGGACAATAGACCACCTCCAACTCAAAATCCAAGATCCACCCTCGAACATAGCAGTATTGAACCTCAATGTGCATCATGCAAGCAACAGCACTCTGATCATCAAACCGAAGTAAAGTAGGTTCCACCTGAGAGAATTCAATCTCCATACACATGCAGTAGATCCATACCATTGCTAGCATTATTATATAAGGAGGGCCAGATGCAAAGAGGCCATAGATCAGTAGAGTACTTCCATCTCAATGACACCTTCATACATATGGACTGAGAATATTCCTGGCCTAAGAGACACAGGGAACAAGCTCCCGGGTAATTTAGAGATCATGCATAGAAGACAAGAGGCATGCCTATCACTCATTCCCTGAGATGTCTTGCCAGTAACCTATTCCCTCATTTCTTGTTGTAATTTTACCTAGGTTTTTCAGCCAATGCTAGTTGTTTGGGGGGCCGAGGAGATGTGCAAGTATTTGCAATGGTATTCAGAGTACCAAGCCCTAGGCAAGGGTCCTTAGAACAGCTGAAAAGCAAAAGCTTCTTGCTTCCTAGGGCTGACAAAATGTTCAATTATATGAGAGTTGCTTTCAAGTTCATATGCAATCATGAGCATACAGCTATGACATGCAGTGAAAGTTGTGCTAGTGCATTCTTTTATGCATTAAAAAGTGGGCATGAGCATCAGCAAACTGATAAATTACAATTGAGACTGCTAAAGCAGCTGTGCAATCTTCAAAACACATCATTTACATACAAGAAAGCATCTTATATATACCTTGTCCATGTTACAAATAACAAATGCAATCGATGTTGTGAAGATAAGTTTGTATCTGTGAGGAATTCCCTCCCAAATATCGGTATTTGCAGTAAGCTCCTCTTCATGTTTTCCCAGATCATCAATCTCCTCATCTGCTTCTGGGCTAATTTTGGAGCCTGTACCAATGCTCTGATGTGCAGATGACTCTGAAAAGACGCCGAAAAGCTTCCTCGACCTCCCTGTGCAGCCACGAAATGGAAGGAAAGGCCCGCAGGAGAGCTTCCTAGAGTACGTATGTCCCTTCCTGTAGGCTATACAGGAAAACTGTGGTGGCAGCAGCTGGTTCTGAGGGACTGGATACCCTAATTTGTGCAGATAATCCGGGCGCAAGCTGCTGTAAGCCATTTGGAGCTGCGTGACGGCCTGAAGCTGGAAGGACCTTTGTCTGATCGATCGTCAGGCTCAGCATTTCTCTGAATGTTTCACGAGCTGACACGTGGTGTCACACGAAGTTAGCTGTAGTCTCAGCCACAAGTCCTTTTTGGGCACACGCTTTGGCTTTTATCAAGGGTTTTATCGAAGTCTTTTATTTAACCTTTTTGCACGCTTTTGGCTTTTGTCAAAGTTTTTTATTTAACCTTTTGGCCTCCCCTCGAGGAGGGGCCCTTTGGCAGCAGATTGTTTATGTGGGTTCACTAAGGAAATTACTTTTAAATTTTAAAAACCCTCAAATATAGAAGCATGTCTCATGCATTGTATAAATATATATATATATATATATATATATATATATTTACTACTAAGAATGCTAGGCTGCTTCGTGATAGCCCCCACAAAGCAGCAAGCGAAGTTGTCGTGCAATTACTCGATAATCCATTTCTCCTTTTTTTCTACCCTCGTTTCCTCCTCTCTTTCTAATTTTTTCTCTCTCTTTTTCTCCCTCTCTACCAATTCTCTATATCTATTTTTTTTTCTTTCACTTCTTTTTATTTTGGTTTATTTTCTCTCTCTCAAATTTTACCTTTTCTCTCTCTATAATTTTCTCTCTCCCTTTCCTCCCTCTCACTCAAAGTATATGAAAAAGTATATCAAAAATTTAAAGAAAAGCTTTTTAAAATGTTTAATCAAAAGAAAAAATTTAAGAAGGCTTTTAAAAATATTTATTTAAAATAGAAAAAATAGAAAAATTGAAGAAAGTTTAACTTAAAAAGTTTAATCTACCTAAAAGAGGGGGAAAAGAGAGGGGGAGAGAGAGAGAAACTTTTGATTTAAAAAGGGAAAGAAAGAGACCCCTCTCTCTCTATTTCTCTCTCCCCCCTCTCTCCTCTCCTTTTCTCCTCTCTCCCTCTCCTCCTTTTTCCTTTTTTTTCTCTTCTTCTTCTTCTTTCTCTCTCTTCATTCTCTCTTTAAAAAAATTTCTTCTCTCTTCTAAATTTAATCTTTGCTCTCTCTCCTTTTCTCCCCACTTTTCTTCTCTCTCTCTTATCCCCTTCCTTTTTTCTTTTTTATTTTCTCTCTCTTTTCAATTTGAATTTTCTATAATTCTCTCTCTCTCTTAAATTTTATCTCCCTTCTCTCCCTGCTTTTCTTCTCTCTCCTCTCTTTTCCTTTTCTCTCTCTCCTCTTTTTTCCTTTTTTATTCTCTCTCTTTTAAATTTGATTTTTCCTCCTATAGTTCTCTCTCTGCCCCCTCTCTCTCTCCCTTCCCCCTCTCTCTCTCTCTCTCTCCTTCATCTCTTTCTCTCTCCCTTTTATTTTAGTACTCTCTCTCTCTCTCTCTCTAAAAATTCTTCTCTCTTTTAAATTTTATCTCCCTCCTCTCCATGCTTTTCTTCTCTCTCCCCCTCTCTCCTCTCTTTTCCTTCTCCCTCTCTCTCTCTCTCTCTCTCTCTCTCTCTCTCTCTCTCTCTCTCTCTCTCTCTCTCTCTCTCTCTCTCTCTCTCTCTCTCTCTCTCTCTCTCTCTCATTTTTTTCTTTTTTCTCGTTTAAATTGTCATCTCTATAATTCTCTCTCTCCTTTTCTTCTCTCTACACCTTCTCTCTCTCCCCTTTTCTTCTGCCCCTCTCTCCTATCTCTCTCTCTCTCTCTCTTATCCTTTTTTCCTTTTTAATTATCTATCTCTTTTAAATTTTATTTATTCTCTCCATAATTCTCTCTCTCTCTCTCTCTCAAAGAACAACTTTAAAAATGTTTAATTTTGAAAAAAGAATTTTTAAAAAGGTTTTTTAAAATATTTAATTAAAAGAGGAGTAAAAAAATAAGAAGAAAAGTTTAATATATCTGAGAAAGAGAGAGAGAGAGAGAGAGAGTTTTGGTTTAAATAGGAGGAGAAAGAGACGTTAGTGAAAAGTTTGATTAAATTAAAAGATGGGGGGGGGGGGGGGGGGGGGGGGGGGGTGGAGGGAGTAATTAAAAAGGGGAGGGGGAAGAAAGAGTGTGTGATTAAACATGAGAAAAATAAAAAGCTTTTTGCATGCTTTTGGCTTTTGATCACTTTTATCACCTTTTTGCATGCTTTTGGCTTTTGATAAAAGGAGAGGTTTGCGAATGGGGTAGGTTTGGGAAGCCCTCTCGAGGTTCAGAGCTACAACCAAAATAATATAGCAATAAGATTGTAGATGGGCCCTATGATAAGTATGTAGACTTATCACTTATTTATCCTAGTGCTTGAGTTAAAACACTTGACACATCCTTGAGACATTTATCAAAATTCACATCTTCTTATAGTGGGATGGAGCTATTGGATAACATTTCTTCTTATTTTTATATCTTGAAGTAAGACATCCACCTCTAAATACCCATAAGGGGGGGCATCTCTCCTCCAAATATTAGCCAAGAGCACAAGAAAGAATTAAACCCAAAATCTCATGACAATAATAAGCAAATATGGAAAAAAAACTCGATTTTTAGGCTTGATGATTTATGTGATTACAAGTTAGAGCCACTTGGCATGCACATAGACTTTTGAATGTGCTTGTACACAAGAAATAAGGAACCACTCAAAATAAATTATTTTTGGTATATGTGGGAAACAACAATATGGGAAAGCAAAAGCATTGAAGAATGATCAATGAAAGATAATACAAAACTTTTAGATAATGAAAAGATATTGAGCAAAAAGAGATGGAATAAAACCCTTGTAATAGGGAGGATGTAATTTTTGCAAAGTGTAATGGGAAAGATTATGCATGTAAATGAAAGAGGAGAGGTATGATGAAGAAGGGGGAATAGTTTAATGTCACCCCCTTTTCAACTACAAAAAATAAATGCCATTGTCCCCTCCCCTTTTCAAGTATAAGGAGGAGCTTCTAATATTCTTCCTTTTCCCCCATAATCTCTGTGATGTAGCCAAATCAGCAACGCAATTCTCGAGATGTTAAGGCCAATGTGAAAATTTTGATGGGAAGTTTGGAGCAACCACCTTCATAAAGGAAAGAGGGAAAAGGGTATCTCATGCAAATGAGATGCCTATTTTTAATGTCTAATAATAATTGCATAACGAGATGATTTGCCTTGTGGTTTTAGATCTTATACATGTTACGTAGGGAAAAGGGGTTCAAAGCTTGATTATCACCAAAGGTGTTTTGTATGTGACTAAGCAAATTGGCAACCACTTGTGATCAGAGTGTCAGGAGCCTAGAATAAGTGTTTACCTCAATTATGAACATCAATCATGATATGATAGTATGTTGCACTTCTAGAAGACGGAATATGCTAATCCATATGGAAAAGAATCCTTATCAAGAAGCCAAAAGAGAGCTAAAATTTTCAAAAATCAATCAAATCCTTCCAAGAGTTGGAGGAGAGCAAAGCTTAAGACTAAGAATTTGAATTGCTTCATGGCTAGGCTGTCATTACTTCTAATGTATAGTTGGTGTGCATGCAAGGGAAGAACTTAAGCAAGGCTCAAGATCACATGGGCGATGGGAAGCCCAAGGTGTTGAGAGCTATCAAAGATGGAGAGATGGGACTAGACTCCTATGCATAGGACAAAGCATGTGATGTGAATGTTGTGGTTCAAGTGGTGGTTATAAAAATGCACAAGTTTAACCTCTCAAGGAGAGAGTCTTGGCTGGTTTCAACATATAGAGTCTATAGAGCATCTAGACTTTACCTATTGAAAGTTTTTGTGCTCGCTATGAAAACTTCACTTATTTTGGCATTTTCTATACTTCACAGAAAATATCAATCCTATGGCATTACACAATCCCTTTCATAGATTCAAGTTTCAAAGGAGAATTATAAGTGCATCAATTTCAACAATATAAAATGAGGAGAGAATCCACCTTCCAATCCTGGGCATTCAAGTACTCTACAAAATACAAGCACGAGTTATCATCTATCTCTACAACTAAATCTGCAGTATGATATTGTGTAACTTCTCTCGACATGAATTGCAATGTATGATGATTTTAAGTGGAAATCTCTATATTACATGATTCAAGGATGGCACACTCTCTAAAATATGCTCCAAAATCAATCAAATTGAACACTCAATGATATACACTAAACCAATGCTTCAATAGATAATATTTTCAACACCATGCTATATGGAATCTACAACTTTCACAATCATATGTAATGTTTATCACATTGCCCAATCCCTTGAATCCAACTACTAAAACCATCATCTTTTACACAAGCATTTGTAGATATACATATATTCTCAAAGAATCTTAATATCTTAACATATTGCCATAAATAAGAGTAGCATAGACTCACATTAACAATGTTTTTGTGGGAGCCCTTGATCACAAACTAAGAACACAACTCTAAAATGTCCTATGAACAAACTAGCCTTTCCAACAAATGGTTTATTATACATCATAATATCCATCAATGACTACCTCAAAGGCATATCAATGCATCACAGGAGTCTCATCCCACAAAATTAGGCTTGATTTTCTCAATAAGTGCAAGGACACTTTGAATATAAATATTACAAGTGGATGACTGTTTAGTTTCAATGGGATTTTGAACTTGGAGTGAGCAGTACAACCACTAGGTAGAAGCAAGGCAATGATGCTAGATGATGCATCTTAAGTATAGATGTGCATTTATAGCTTCATGCATGACTCACACACATGCAAGGTGTTATTTTTCCTTTCCCTATCTATATATATTCCCAATGTCTATGTGTGCGTGTATGTACATGTATGAGAAAGAGAGAGAGGCAACTCTAGACCCTAAGAGGATAGGGCTCTCTCTCTCTTTCTCTCTAGGGGACATTAATACCCATACTACTATATGATGATGGCATTGTCCTCATCTCTAGCACACTAGAGGGATTGCAATGCCACCTAGATGCACTACATGTATTCTGTCTCAGGACAAGGATCTCATGGTAGTGAATCTTGAGAAAACCAAAACTAAGTATTCAACACTTCTTCCTAGTGGATTCAACAATCAATACCCCATTTCACATACGAAGAAGAGATAATGGAGGTGGTCCAGAGATATGTTTACTTTGGGATTACTTTTTCAGGGCCAAGATTCACTTTGGCGAGAGCAATGGAGGATAGATTATCACAAGGCTATGTGGCTTTAGGGTCGATGGAGAGCCAAGGTGTATGCATATAGCTTTAGAAGCCTCAAATGGAGCTATGGCTACTTGACACTTTGGTCACACCAACACTTCTATATGGGGCCCTCATATGAGGATCGAGCCTCTATACCACATGAGGAGAGCCACACATGATTAACCACTGCCCAAGGGGGAGGAGATATATGAGGGGTGGGAGCAGATGGAGAGACCCCTGGTACTAATGATTTCATAGATGATTCAAAGTAAACCCTCGATACCACATGATATTATGAGAACACATATGAGAGCGCCACCCATAGTGGTAGAGTCTCTCTTTAAGATGGTAACTTTCTTACGTAGGCTCTAGACCTTGTTGAGACGAAGGTACTCTTGACTCACACTAGAGTCATCTAGACAATTAGCATTACAAGGGGATATTGGGTGCTAGTATGCCTAGGTAGAGGCATGGTTACAATTGCATGGATTACACATGGATCACCTTCCATCACTATAGTATAGCCTGGACTGCCCTCACTTGGAGCTTAGTCAAGAGGAGCTAAACCGCATCATCAAGATGGGCATTATTCAGATACACATTGCCACGACATGGGTGACGCCTACTAGGGAGCTAGGGACGAAGATGGCTTTTTATCGGAAGCATCTTCTACACTTACCACCTAATGGCTTTATTGTCTTCCCAAGATACATGGATGCACACATCTCATGGTGTACGATGTGCCATTGGATAGCTCCCTACATCCTCACATCAGCTCTAAATTGAGACAAGTAAATACGATGCAGACTCCCTCCCCTCGGAGGATAGGGTTCGCCACCTTTGTCAGCTTGGAGGAGCACTACTTATGTAGATGCCCAATGTACTACGAGATCTGAGGGCACTTCCATTTCTTGTTAGGGATTTGGGCTACTATGTAGGGTTATGGATTTCCCAAATGAGAGACGTCTCAGGCTCATCTTATTGGAGCTACGCCACCACGAAGAGTACCTCTTATGGACCTAGCAGTAGCAAAGACACGGAGCACACACCAACATGCATTCAGGGAGTTCTTCAAAGACAAAATACTCCCTCCACCACAAAGCCCTCGTCAATCGACCAACACCTCTGCCATGGGGACCCGCCCTAGACATAGCCATATAGAGAGGTGGAGAGCTTGTCACACACGCCCAACTAGTCCATGCCCTTGCAGGAGGCATCATCTATAGATACAGAGGAAACTACACCGCCACCCGGGGGACCCTACCTCATTGCTTCAACCTCTCTATGCTAGATAGACCCATGAGAGACATTTTGGAATAACTACCCCTAGAGTAGTTCCACATTGTAACTAGCTTGGACATCATTTTGTACTCATCAACTATGTATTGTTCCATGTTTATTCTCCATTTAGTTAGGCATAGCATTAGATGACAGCTTTTTTGGGACATGGAAAATTCCCAAACTTCTCAAATGTAACATTTCAGCCTCATAGGCAATTTGGCATTTTGTAGATATTAATATAACTCTCTCTCTCTCTCTCTCTCTCTCTCTCTCTCTCTCTCTCTCTCTCTCTCTCTCTCTCTCTCAAAAAAAAAAAAAAAACTATTTCTTGCTTAAAAATATCATAGAATAAAATTATTATCAAAATTATTATGGAAAAATATTTTTTAATTAAGTCTATTTGGGAGGTGGGCATTTTCGGCTTACAGTTTTATTTCACACTAAGTGTTATGGTAGGTATCATTAGGTACAATGTTTTAATGCTTGGCAAAGCAAACTTGGTATTTTTTTTGGGGGGATGGGGAGCCGGGGGGGGATTGGTTTCACCCCCAAAGGGTATATGCAAAGATTCAAGAGAAAGAGAGAGATACAAAGATGGTGAGGAAGCGATTGATCATTTTTGACTTATTCACAAAGCATCAATACAAACTTATAGCATGTAGGCATCCTTTGAAACCCTAATTGTTAAGGTGCTTTGCCTATGCTGCCCTATATTTCCTACACGCATCATGATTGCACACATGTATACTACAAGTGGCAGGTGCCCATCACTGTTACTTTATTCTTTATTCTTTCAATGACTATTGAATAAGGTCAATCACCCATTATGACTTTTGGAGTTCCCACATGTGGTGTCTGTCACTCCTAGTCTCTTATTCCATTTGCCATAGCTCTTGCTTCCACTTGTGTGCTTCCACTCAGGCTCTATCTTTCAGCCGATATTAGAGTGGACATTTGAGAAGCTTCTTCATCTGTTGCTTCAACCCGGATTGAAAGCTTTAGCTCAAGGTTTCATGGAAAACATTGTTTCTTCCTCCCAAGGTCTATATTGAGTCTTCCCTTCTCTCGGCTTATTCTAGCTTGCTCCCAATTTTGTTCTCCACTTGTTGGTGAGTTACATTCTTTGTATCCCAATTGCTACTTGGATATCCCTAGTAGTGGAAGCTTACTTTCTTGGCAATTCACCCACATTTGGATTGACATATACTATTGTATTTATTTTAATGTTATTGTAATGATAATTTTCAGCATTGTCTTAGAGAGTAGATATTGTATTGTTGCAATGTAACGTTTGCAATTGGTGGATAGCTCTATATTTAAGTATTCCCTCCTATTTTACCCTTGTTTTGGCCAAGTTTTGGACCTTCACATGAAGGAAGAGACTAGAGTGTCTTCACATTTAAATTAATTTCATTCGACTTTCAACTAGTTCACTTTGCAAGGCATTGAGTTCAAATATAATCTACCTCCCTTATGCTTGCTCGTGACACTTTCTAAGTCATGGGATGCTTTCTATACAATCATGTGCGCTAATATACCTAAGGATGGTTTGAAACTCTAGTATAGTGAGGGTGTTTACTCATAGAGGAAATAAACAGAAAGAATGTGGATGGCTCTTGTACTTCTCATGCATTGTTAGGGGAAGACATGATGGTAAGAGCGATAATGGCCACCATGGTAGAGACTCACATAGGTCTTAGTCTTGCAAGAAATCTCACAGTAACTCATGTGGTCCTAAGTTGTCTCTAACATGTCATTATTGTGGAAAGTAGTATCATACTCGATCGTAGTGCCATAAGATGCATGATGATAAGTGCAAATAGAAAGGCAAGGGCAAAGTGCAGGAAAAGTTTGATGATCACCATATTGTCCCTACTAAGTTCAGTGTAAAGATTGAAGAGATAAATATAGTATAGCCTGAGTCATATGATGATTACATCTTAGTAGCTTTCTCTCTTAGTACTTCTTAGATGATTGATGCTCCACCTACATATTCTCAATGTTGGTTGCTTGATTCCAAGGCTTTATTTCATGTTACCCCACATAGGGAATGGTTTTAGTCCTATCATAGCATGATAAGTTTTGTGAGACTAGACTTGGGATTGGATACTATTGGCATTGGGGATGTATGCCTAGAGTTTCCTTCAAGTAGCGCTTTTTCTCTACATAATGTATGTCATGTATTGGCTTTGACCAAAAGCTTTCTATCTATTGGACAATTGGGTGATGCAGGCTATTATGTATCTTTTGGTGATTTTGTAAGGAAGATTACGCTTAAGAATATTGTCTTTGCTCGAGGTGCCAAGGCTAGCAACCTCTATTCTTTATTTGTATCTAGGTCTCTTGACCATGTTTGGACAATGGTTGATATACCACATGTAACTTTATGGCATTATCACCTTGGGTATATGTCCTTAAAGGGAATGAAATGCTTACTCATTCGCAAATATTTTGATCTTTGCACCCATTATCTTATATTTTGATATTTGCACCCATTATCTTTATGGCAAATAGACCCATAGTTCTTATAAGAAGTGGTCCCATGCTTTATCAATCATCGTTGGGTGGCCTAAAGTACTTTGTTGTGTTTATCGATAATTATTCATGTAAGATCTAGTCATATCCTATTAAGTAGAAATCAGATGTTTTATCTATATTTTAGATTTTGCTTTCTCTTGTTGAGAACCAACCTGGGTATAGGCTGAAATACCTAAGGTCTGACAATCGGGGTTTGGTATGTTTCTAAGGTATTTGAGTAACTTGTGATGAGAGGGGCATTAAGTGTTAGTTTATACTTGAACGACCGATACACTTCGCCCCAAAATGGTATTGCACAGCGCATAAATAGGACCATTTAGGAATGAATCCATAGTATGCTTAGTCAAGTAGGCTTATCACAACATTTTTGGGCTAAAGTAGTTACAACTACATTACATTTTATAAATAGATTCCCATGCAATACTATCGATTGTCAGGTTGCAAAGGAGGTATGGTCTAGAAAGCCACCCTCATATGTGTGTATTGAGTTCTTTGGATGTGAAGCTTTCTACCATGTTCCCAAGGATAATTGCAATAAGCTAGATCCTAAGTCAATTAAATGCATATTTATTTGTTATGGGGATGTAGGTGAGATGGGCTATTGTCTATGAGATATACAAGTTGGGAAGGTTATCTACAACTTTGATGTTGTTTCCATGAGGAGAAAATGCATAAGCGTTCTGAGCATGTAGTTGAGCTATGCAATGTGATCTTTCAAGAGGAACCTCTTATTACCGTACAACAAGCTAGATAGCATACAATTGATATTCCACTAGCCCATGATCATGATATTGGATAGGATGTACATGCCCCAGTGTGTTTTAAGATGGTGTACTAGAGATAGACGTTAGCTTGATCGATTTGCATGCTTTATTGACTATGTTATGGTGATAGATTCTCATGAGTCCCTTACTTATTGAGGAGACGATGCACAGAGGTGGTAGTCACTCTTGGGAGAGGGCCATACAATTTGAGTTTGATTCAATGTAGAAAACCTATACACAGGATTTTGTTTATTTTCCTAGTGGGAAACATGCATTGCCATGCAAGTGGGTGTCCATATTGAAGAGTACCCTTGGATGACCCAAGCCAGCATATAAGGGTAGATTGACTGCTAAGGGTTTTGCAGGAGGATGGTATTGACTTTGATGAAGTCTCTTATCTTGTAGTCAAGATGACTATCCTACAATTGATCTTGGACTTGGTTGCACAATTAGATCTCGACCTTGCATAAGGAAATCTGTATATAGTAGCCTAAGGCTTTATGAAAAAGGGCAAGGAACACCTAGTGTGCAAATTAATAAAGAGTCTTTATGGCCTTAAGAAGACACCTAAGGAATGGTACCATAAGTTCTATGCTTTCATGCATTCATAGGGATATAGTCCCAATACAAATCCATGTTTATACATAAAGAAGGCATGTGATGGTAGCCTTATTATCTTGGTACTTAATGTTGATGATATATTGATTGCTGAGAGAGCTCATGAAGAGCTAGATACTTTGAAGACTCTGCAAAAGAAGAGCTTTGAGATGAAGGATATGGGGGAAGCCTCACATATTCTTGGTATGCGTGCCATGCACGATCACTCTAAAGGGCTCATTTACCTGTCACAATAGGCATTAGGGGAAATTTGGACTCACATTTGGGCCTTTTAGTTTTAGAGAGAGAAAGCCTCTCAACCAATAAGGAGAGAGCTCCTGTTATAGTAAATATAGAAATTTTCATTTTTTAAATGTATTATTTCATTCTTAAACATTTTCAACATGAAACATTTTTCGGTGTATTTGGGGACAAATTCGTTGAGGCACAAAAACAAAGAGACTCCTAAATAATTTAAGAGGCTAGATAATGAATTTTTTATCATCTAGTATACTCTTCTATTCTTCTTATTCTTTTCTTGTCATTCTCAAATATTAAATCAAAATACTCTCCCTTCATTCTAGTATCTCTATCTTTTTCTTGAAACTCTCAAGTACTAAATGAAGTGTCTCTTGTCCCAAAATTTTGTATGTGATTTACTCTTCTTACTCCTACTTTTCATTTAATGCTTTCATTTGCTTTGTTTTCTATTTCAATGGAAAGTACATATTTAGATAAACATGACCAAAGGTGAATTCCATGAGGGGGGGACTTGGGTCAGTACAACGCAAAGAGGGGCCTCCAAGATTATTGGAGGGTTCCCCCTCGTGTTCTACTAGCCCAAGGCCCTCTCACATGATGCTAGACTAGAGAGAATACAATGCAAGAGGGGGAGAGGGGGGTCCATCAGTTTGTTTGAAAATATCTTATCACATTTTGAGCCATTCTAGAATGGCCTAAAAGCCCCGTCTCGAGTCATTTTAGAATGGCCTGAAACCCCTATCTTAGGTCCAAAAAAGATCAAAATGGACATGGAGAGGCCAACATATAAAGAAATAGAAGTGTCATTGGAGAGGACCCACATAATGCAATGGGCCCCCTAACCAAAATTGGTGGGAGGGGGGGCCTTGTATTGTGTCGGTCCTACCAAGTTGACATTTTTAGTGCAAAATTTGGCAAAATTGATGGTGCTATTGCATCTTAAATGGCGCAAAGCCCTTCTCTAGGTAAAAAAATACTCAAAATGGACATTGGGAGACCAAATATGAAGAAAAAAAGTCACCCAAGCAGGTCTTGTACAACACAAGGGGGGCCCATCCAAAATGTCACCTAGGGAGGTCCCGTACAATGCTATGGGCCCCCTTTGCCTTGTGTGGGACCTCCAAATATTCAAAATGTAACTCATGTAGATCTCGCACAATAGAAGGAGCCCCAATTTTGGATGGGCCCCCCTCATGTTGTATGGGACCTCCAAATGGGCCCCCTTGTGTTGTGCGGGACCTCCCTGGGTGACATTTTTTTCATTCATATCTTAGACTCCAATCTCCATTTTGAGTGTTTTTTGAGCCTACGTAGAGGTTTTGTCCATTCCATACACAATGGCACCATTGATTTTGCCAAATTCCACACCAAAAATGTCAATTTAGGAGGATCGTCTTGGTTGGGGGTCCACTTGTGTTGTGTGGGTCCTCTCAGGTGACACTTCTGTTTCCTCATATCTTGGCCTCCCTATGTTCATTTTGAGCATTTTTAGACCTGAGACGATGGTTTTGGTTATTCGAGATGTAATGGCATGATCCATTTTACCAATTTCTCCACCCAATATATCAACCCAAGAGGAGTGGCACAATGGGTGGGGACCCCCTCACATTGTACCGTTTCTCCCATGTATCTTTTTCATTTTCTGATATCTTAGTGTCTTGTTATCCATTTGAACATTTGTAAATGCCAAATTTAGATATATCCTAAATGCTCTAAAAGCCCATTAGGATATTAAAAATTATTCAAAATGAACACTAGCAGATCAATCTATAAAGGAGCCAGGTGATAATTATGCTCACAATGCGAAAAATCCTTTTCAAACACAATAATGGGCTCCCCCTTGAATTGTTTTGGCAATAGACCCACACAATGCGAGGAGGAGGTACTTAAAAATATTGAGAGCTCCTCTTACATTGTGTGGGTCCATGGTTGCATTGAACCCGCATAACACAAGGAGGGGTGATTCGAAAATCTCAAAGTGTCCTCATGGTATTGTGTGGTCTTAGGGGCCCCTCTCACATTATGCAGATCCATGCTCACATAAGAAAGACATAGAGAGGGATAGAAAGGGAGAGAGAGAGAGAGTTAGACAAAGAGAGGAGGGGAGAGAGAGAGAGAAGGAGATAGAGATAGAGATAGAGGGAGATAGAGGGAGAGGGAGGTTGAGACGAAGGGTTCAGAGAGAGGGAGGGAGAAGAGAAGAACTCAACAAAAAGACAAGAAAAAGATTCGTCTTTTATCTTTGGAGCACAAATTCTTTTTCCTAGCCCATCCTTCCCAAGGAAACCTATCAATGCTTGTGAATTTAGGAGAGCCCATGCAAAGGATGAGAGCTTGGTGACCCAAGGTCTGTGAGAAGGCTAACAAGATCGAAGGAAGACTAATTTGATAGCATTGACCAATCCAATTGCTCCAACCTTCACTCTCATAACTGTTGTTATTCGCACATGTGACACACTCCCAGCAAGGGACTGAATCCAAAGAGGTAAACAAGCACTTCTTGGAAGTAATGTGCTTTGATGCACCACTATCAAAATACCATGTTTCCTACATTTTAGCAGCATTAAATTCTCAATCAGCCATAGAAGAATCATAACTGCATGTGAGAAATGCATAATCCTCTTCCACAAAGTTGGTTGAAGCATCACCATCTATTGTTTTGCTGTGGTGGTGGCCAATGCCTCTTGGACAACCAAATAGGAGTCTTTCTTCTTCTCTTTGGCCAATCTCTTTCTGCATTCATCAATATAGTGACTGAGCTTCATGCAGTAATGGCATTTTTCCTTTTTTTAGATTTTTTTGAGTCTTGGACAGTTGTGTTTACCCTTTGCTAATTTTTTGCATGTTTCTTGACTTTACCTTTGCCTTTAAACTTGAAAAGCATAGCCACATCTCTTGTACACAATGCAACATTCTTCCAAGTTTGTTCTTACAACAAGAAACCTTCCAATTCCACAAAAGTAAGGGGCTATTGCTCCCTCCTCAATGACAATATCAAAGAGGTATGGAAACCAAGATGACTGTGGAAGAGAGTTTAGTGTGAGGTTCACCAATTCAACATCCCGAACAATCTCATTAACATTGAGCTATCACCCTCATCCATGTTCACATTGTCCAACTCTCTATGAAGGTAAGAGATCCTAGCATCATTGCGGGCTGCAAACATACACTCAAGCATGTCACATGCTGATTTTGAGGTCTTACACGACCAAATGTGCATAATAATGTCCCCTTTTATTGTCAATGCAATCAAAGAAAGTGCCTGAACATCCTTTGAATCCCATTTCCTCTGATTCTCTATAGGAGGGGAAGGAGGGGTAGTTGTAGAGCAACAACTTGTCCTCAAGCGTGACGCTGAGGTGTCTGAGGTACAAGATCTTGTAGTCACTGCAAGTCACCTATAACATAGCCCCACAAATCCTTTGTAACAAGAAGGATGTGGATCATAAAACTCTACAACAGATAGTTTGAGCCATCAAGTTTGTCCTCCGGAGTGAGGACACCAGAAATGCTACTTTGATCATTATTCTGCTAATGTGCCATGTTGTCTAACGAACAAAAATTTACATCCAAATACTTGTGCTGAAGTATAGAGTGTGTACTCCTCAAGAGTACCAACAAACCCCAAGGAATTAAGAAAAAGTACAAAATTGTATGTTAACCCCAGTGCAAAGAAAGCAAAAGAAAATAAAAAAGATGTAGGACAAAGTGGAGAAAATTGGCAAAAAAATAAGAAAAAAAAGGGCCAAAAGCACAAGGAGAAAATTTAAAGCCCAAGGCAAGTACAGAAGGGAAAAGGCACGTCTTAAATACAAAAGGGCACCCTAAATCTTTGTAAAAGAGCGCCAGACTCCCTCCTGTGGTGCAGTTTGTAAATGTAGACGGGCATGGATGATGGAACAATGTAAATAGGAAGGGAATAGGGAAAGAGGACCTAGGCTAAAATGGCTAGTCATGTTAAAAAAGGGATGGGTGCCGAAAGGGAATTAGGGCTTGTATAAAAGGCAAAAAGTGAATGAAGAAGCTCGTTCTTGTGTGTGGCCAAAACTAGCTCTTCTCTTCTTCTCTTCTTCTTCTTCTTCTTACTCGCTTGAGCTTATGCTTGAGAGAGGGAGTGTGAGGGAGTGAGTGTGTGAGGGTGAGGGACCGTGGTGGAGAAGCTCTCCATCTTTTCCTCTCTTCTTCTTCTCTTCTCTTCTCTTGCGTGCAGCAATGGAGCATGAAGCTTAGAGCTTGAGGATCGAGCTTACTTGAGCTTGCACCTTGGATCATGGTGCTACTGGAATGCTTGAGGGAGGAGGCAACTCGATCAAGAATGGAGATAAGCTCACTACACTCGTAGGTGCAAGAGAACATACATCTATGTGAGAGGTAGCCATTGCACTTGGCTTGAAATGCTTGAAACAATAAGCAGTCTGTGGGTCTTGGTGGTAGAGCGAGGGCTCCCACATTTTGGTTCCATTGCGGGACCAATTGATTCAAGTCTCGAGTGTTTATGCGCTCCGAATCATGCATTGAAATAGGGTTCACCTCGAACTGGTACTTGTGATAGGTAGGAAGTGAGGGATTTGAAGAGGTATTTGATGTCCTTTGCAAGTAAGTTTTTCTGGGTTTTTGGATTTAGGTAAGTAGGTTGGAGTAGTGTGAGTGGTTACTTGTGATTCGGATGCATTTAGGTAAGGAAAAAACAAGGAAAACATAGAAACACACAATAGGGTTTCTACTATAATAGCAAGCCCAAAATAGGGAAATGAGAGCTTCAAGGCATTATGATGTCAAAGAGAGAGAAGCGAGAGGTAAAAGACTAGGCAAGGAGGGGTTTAAGAAGCCAAGAGGGCAAAGAGAGAACTCATTTGCGTTCATTTAGTCAAGAGAGAGCTTGAGAGTGAGAGAGAGAGCTACAAGGCTAGAAACCATTTCCCACTTGGCGATCTTCACCTCCGCATCTTCGAGCCCCGCAAGTAAGCTTTGAGTGTGCCTTCGTATTTGATGATAGTTCCCAGGATCATAGTTGAAGGATTGATCCAAGATGCGTGTGAGATTCAGCAAGATTTTTGTCATTTTGAAACTTTTGCGACCACGCTACTCAAATGGATCCACAGTCGTGCGAGTCCCACCACAGCTCAGACAATCCAAACCCCTAGTCCACTCGAGTGAACCATACTAGTCTAAGTCCTAGGCTCGAACTCGGACAATGTTATTTGGCCTCAAATGGCCACTATGACTCGGATAGTTGACCTCGATGTTGGAGGGCCAAATTCGAAGACCCCAAAATAGTCCATTCAGATGCATGCATATTTGACCTTCGACGACCGTGCGCACATTCATCCTGATTGCTCAAACTTGGATGGTTTGAGTCATGCACTCGAATAGATTGTACAAATTTCATATTCTAGCTTACGCAACCCACCCTAGGGAACGCACATCCTAAGCCCAAGCTAGATAACACCCCCGTAGGCCTCCAAATGTGTAGAACGGCTCACAATGCCACCAAACTCATGAATCACAACCTAACAGCCCAAGAAATGACTGCGGCCAATGACCCCCAGCCACGTTTCTCATAAAGACCCAGACTAACTGATCAAATGTGCTACCCCTCAAACCACCCATCTAAAATGTCGTAGGGACTAGAATGAACCATCTAAAGTGGCTGTCATCTACATGAAAGGATCGGGACAAGTGTGTGTTGCACTATATTATTTTCATTGAATTCGCAAACTACACCAATTGAACATTTGATGCACACCAAAAAAGTTGAAAGCGTGATTTTGCACAACTCACTTTGAGGAGCACACTACTAGCATATGAGTGCCCGTAACATTGAGGATTGTTTTAAATAACAAGGAATTCACACAAGATAAGATAAGTTGAAAGAACCCACTAGTAGGAGGAGACCCCAGAAATCAAACAGTGGCCAAGGATCCCAATCACTAAATAATGAGAGACTTGAATCGTCGAGCCGCTAGGAAGCAACAACGATAAGCAGGATTAGGGACATAGCTCTACCCGACTTGATCAATATGATCGACACCCTAGTTGCTCAAGAAACCGGCAATATGTCAAGAATCGGCATCAACCAGGAAAATGACGAGCATGACTTGGGAGAATTCCTAATCGAAATCTAGCAAATGATAACCCGGGATGACCTGCAAACTAAAATGGAGTATCATGGTAGACTAGCTGAAGACATCATAAACAATCTCGAGGAAGAGCAAAAGTTGGCAAGGAATGTGGTGCAAGGCATAGCTGCCTACAATCAAGAGCAACGAGCTCAAAAGATGAGACAACACATAGAAATGCGCAAGGCCCAACGCAACTTATCACTCACCAACCAAAATAGGACATGACCAAATGCACAGAGAGAGAGAGAGAGAGCACTAGAGGCTGCGAGCGAGCTACTCATCATCACGAAGCAACTCTTAGACAACACGGTTGCAAAACAGAGCGGAGCAACCCTGGCAACTTCATTGCTAGGGAGGACTAGGAATCACCCAAAATTCTAAGAGGCAGACCGAGATACTTGTGGTTACTGAGCAACTCGATAAGTATCAGCCCAACAATGATCCATATAGCTTTGTGGAGCAGTTTGCGCAAGTGTGCAAGGCAAATGGCCTCCTGAACCTTGCTCAATGCACACAAGCTTTTAGACTTTGGTTAGGAGACAAAGGACAAACGTAGTACACTAGTCTCGAACGCAATAACTTCAATAACCTCAAGAGTCTCTTCATCAAGAGATTCTCTGAGGTGGGATACTCTGAAAACCTCACCATCAAGCCGATGAATGTCAGTTAAAAGGACAAGGAGGATATTTGAGACTACATTGCCCATGTGTGGAGTTTCTTTAAGAGAATGCCAGCTGTTGCAGAGTGACCTAGTGAATGAGCGGTCTCCACTTTGTTCATAAGCAGAATATAAAGCGCAGAGCTTTACAAGGCCTTAGTGAGCAACTCAAATCTACAAAGGGACGTGCTGGCTAGGGTCTTCGAAGAAGCCATACGAGTGGATGACCTGCTCAAGGAGAGGAGCTCAAGACCCAGAAATCGAGACAACGTTGCCTCTAGAATCTCAGAAAGAGCTACTGAAGGGTCAAGACAAGGGAAAGAGTGTTGACTAAAGACAGAAGTTGGTAGATGTGAAGCTAGAGTTGGCTAGGCTTCAAGAGATGATGAGAAGGCCGACACAAGCTCATGTGCAATGTGTGCATTGTAGAGGAAACCACCTTCCAGCTGAGTGCATGGATCCTAGTTCCAGACCCTCTGCCAATTGCGGTAGGTTTGGCCATGATGCAATGCATTGCCGATTACCAAGGCGATTACCATACTCATAGCCATACAATCAACCTTACTACTTAGGGAATATACCATAACCTTTCAGAAGGAGGAATTCACTAGATCTCCCAACACCCAATGATTCAAAGCTAGCCATCCTTGGGATGGACATCAACCCCACAAGGATACCTAGACTACCTAGACCCATCGTGACCCATCCACCAAGCAACGGTCCGATACATTACATAAAGGAGTTGAATGAGAACGAAGCATACATGAACCCTTATGTCTTATGCGATGAAGAGGGTAACCCCAACTTGATGGATTTCATACCAGTGCCAGTAGCCTTGGGTAGGGGAAGAGGTAGAGGTCTAGGAGGACAGATGCAAGAACCCAAACTTGCGGTCACCCCCCCAGGGCACATCTCATCTCGATGCCCCGAAAGGAAGCAAGCCAATCGAGACAAGGCCGACCTGAGATGCTGTGAGTGTGGGATCATATACTTGTACATCGAGTGCCCTAGGTAGAAACCTTCCACTAGGGGGAAGCAAGTCACACATGCAGGACGATTAGCAACTTGCTCACGACGTTAATATTGGCCCCTGTGATTCTTCCTTTGGGAGAACTCCTTAGGGAGAATCTAACCTTATGGCAAGTGCTGAAGCAATGGGTTGGGGTAACCCACTTGTGGATAACGCAATGTTTAATGTCACACTGGCCAATGGAATGAAAGTAGGCCATTTGGAGTGCTGAAAGATTGGCTCGTGAAGATATCGAGAGTCTAGTTCTCAATGAACTTCATAGTCATGAAGGGAGTGGACTACAACATCCTGTTGAGTTGTTAGTCCCCCTAAACATTTTTTCTTTTTTTCCCCCTTCTTTCGACCACTCGATTTTTTGTAATTAATTTTTAATTGTGTTTCCTTATGCATTTTTGCTCCTTTTTCCATGTGAACGCGTCCTTCTTCCATCAGAATTGTGTTTTGCCCTAAGAGCCTTATTGCCCACTCTTCCTCGGACATTTTTCCTTCTTTTTGCCCCTTGTTTCGCCTAATGGATTCTTTGGAATTAATCTTCATTTGGATTTTTGTGTGTTTTTATTATTTTTTCCATGTGAACCACCCCATTTGTCATCAAAACCATGTTTCCATTGAATAGCCCTATCCAGCTTGTCAATCCAAACATTTTTCGTTCTTGCTACATTTCATTCTGAATTTCTAATTTTTTGTTATTACTTTTTAAAGTTTTATTTCTTTGTTTTTTTCATGTGAACGTGCCTAATTCATGTCAAAACTGGGTTCTAATTTAATAATCATGTGAGGCACCTTTGTTGGGACAATTTTTCTTTTTTTCGCACTCTGATTCAATTGACAAATTTTGCATTATTAAATTTCCAGTGTATTTTCATCCACATTATAGTCATTTTTCCATGTGAACGGCCAATTTTTGCATCGTCCTATGTGTCGAGGCATCCACCATGTCACATCCAGTCTGCACTTACTTCCCCCGCTTCTGTCTAATCCTATCACTGTAAGATTTTTTTCCCCCATCTTGTGTTGGTGCAAAGGACAGGGGGAGCACACTTATTTTTATGATTTTCATTTTAAAAAACAAACACCCAACCTTTCCAAAAAAATAATTACCCTCCCCAACCATTCCCTCTCGAACCCATCTCTCTCTCTCTCTCTCTCTCTCTCTCTCTCTCTCTCTCTCTCTCTCTCTCTCTCTCTCTCTCTCTCTCTCTCTCTCTCTCTCTCTCTCTCATCCCGACATAGACACTGCTTCTTTTCTCCTCCTCTACTCTCTCTTCTCCTCCTCCTCCCTCTTATCCTCCCTCTTCTCTCTCCATCTCCTTCTCTTCATTGACTCCTCTTTCTCCTCGACTCCTCCTTTCCTCCTCACCACCACCACCATGCTACGCCTTTCTCCAAACCACCTACCCTCCTTCCCCTCCCACCCGCTAGCCTACGCCCTCCCCCGCCTAAACTACCCCTCGTCGCCAGCTCCTACCTCCCCTACCCTGCCTGCCTACCCCCAACCTCACACCCGCCCGACATCCTAACTTGCTCCCCACCCACCCAAAAACCCTTTTCCAACCCCCTCCCCCCCCCCCCCCCCCCGCGGGCCCGCCTAAACCCAATTTCCTCCCCTACCTTACAAACAAAAGACAAAGAAGAAGAAAAAAAAACATGCCCCACCTATTCCAACCAGGATCGTGCGCCTTCCACAGGGTTTTCTCTATGTCGTGCTCGTGATCATTCACATCGTGGGTGTTCGTGTGGATTATGTGTGTTTGTTATTTCGTGATCGTTTGCGCATAGATTTTCTAGTTCGTGCCTGCATGCCATCTAAGCCCTTGTTCCTGCATGAGGACATAAAAAGAACAAAGCAAAACAAAACACCAACCAACATATAAAAACCCAATAAAACATAACCTAACTCACATACAATATAAATAAATAAATCCATTCAAATAAACAAACTGATAGTACAATCACACCCTTTAATTTAAAAAATTAAATATTTTAAGAAATCACAAATGAAAAATAACAAAAACATAAACATACACTTACCAAGAAAACAAAAAACACCATTCAGAAAAAATAAAAAATAAAAAGAGATAAACCATAACTCGCAAACTAGACCAAACCCTCTTATTGTTTTGAATGATGGGTATCAGCCCTCGAGTTTTTTATCATTGTCCAAGCGGTTGATTCTCTGTGTGGTAAACTTGTTGCACTCTTGTTTATGGATTTTTTTGGGACGTGGGAGTCGTATTGGTTCTTTTCCATTGTGCTCATCAGACTTTGCAAGTGCCATATACACATTACCAGGTTTCATTTTCTTTTCCATTTTTCACATGCACCATAACACACATGTAATTTGTAATTATCTTGACCGTTGCAGCCACAAAATTAACATAGTGTACCCTATAAAATTTGAAAATTAAAATCAATCAACCATTAACTTATAAAAGGAACCCCTGCCATTGCACGAGCACATGGCACAATAACCCACATAATTTTGTAACTTAAAATTTACTCATGATGGTCCACAGTGCATGCACACACATGTTGCAGACACATTTAATTTGTAAATAAAATGAACCCATGCCATCACACATACATGTGCTTTGCACCAAACATCATTTAAGTTGTAACAAGGAATTGCATTAGTAGAGACCAAAGTTCAGTCCAAGTCTGAGTGGGGTTGGGTTACATAACCCTATTCACCATGCATTAAGGGGTACTTTAATAATAAACTGCAAAGTAACATTTTCACCCATAAAAGGAATTTTTGTAGTTTTCACCCACCCACATCACCACACCTTAGGTTGATGACATGCGCTTACGGGGTTGGGGATTTATCAGTCAATGGTCTAGTCCTTGCTAGTGGTTCTGTCATGAGTCTGTTATGGTTTCTTTGCTTGAGTTTGAGTCAGGGATATGGAATGACTTGATTGTATTTTATTTGGATTGCTTGATTATGGGGGATTAGGGTGCCTATTTGTTTGCAAAGCATGAAGCTTTTGGTCGCATGTGTGTGTAGGTCATGTCGAAATTTTTCCATAGGCTGAGGATTATTTGAGGTTGTTTGGTTCAATCTTATCGATCTTAAGTTTTTTATCTCAGTTGTGGTCTGTGTATTGGTGTTTTGCAAAAAATTCCTATTCTCTTTTCCTAGTTTTTTGTGTTTTTACTTGCCACCTTCTAACACTCCTATGCTTGTGATCCAACATCTTCCCCTTCCAGTCCATGACTATTCTCTCTTGTTGGATGCTGATTGCATTTGTAAGGTTGGACTTCATCTCTTTGTGGCCCTAAAATTCCCTCTAGTGGATGCGAAGCTATGTTACTCTTTTCTAGAGACTTACAAGAAGCTTTTGGGCTTGATTTATGGCTATCGATTTTGTTTATCCCTTGCTACTATCAACGAGGCCTTGTTCCTACCCTTTGCAACTTCCCCTGTGCCTAGTGGTAACCATTTATTGTCCATTGCAGAGATCCTTGCATTGTTGCTGAGGAGACCTCCACTCCTTTGGTAGCAAATAAGGCTATCACTAGCTCAGGAGTATCATTGGCGCATATTTCCTCTCCCTTGTGGAAGCAGTTATGTCAATTCCTCGAGGACCTATTCATGTCGGGGCAAGCCTGCATCCAAGTGTTTGTCCAGAGAACTATTCATTGCATCCATCAGAATCCTTGAGGGGGTGAAGTTCAATTGAACAACCTTTCTATTGGCTAAAATGGATCAACATTTTCAACGTGTAAAGAAGGGTCAACTCAGTACTATTTCCTATGGGGTTTTTCTGCAGAAGATTATTTAATCGACACCTCCCCCAAGTGGCATTCATGTCCCTTATCCTGTTCCACTTCCATAGTAGTCTCCTTCTATGCAAGCCAATTTTGATTTAACAAATGTATCTCCTATCAAAATCATTCGAAAGAAGCACCACACTCAGGGTCCTTCTGATCTCGTCCATGTTCCAACCCCTGTGGTATAGAATCAGATACCTAGGGTGTCGGATAGCTCCCTTTCCCCGTTCCTTGCATGTCCTAATTTGTTTGTGGTACAACGGAAAGATACACTAGATTCACAAATTCCTTCATCTCTCTAGACGTTGATTTCTCTCTTTTATGTATATTAAAGGAGACTTGCAGATTCCAGATGAGGAGGATTGGAATATTTATGTGGGGGATTGTGGTTTTGCAAGCTATATTCTATGTGCATTTTGTGGAGTTCGATCTTGTGGGGTGGATGGTCTTCAAAATTTTAATCAGCACACAGCCTGGTGTAGAGGAGTTGATTGGCATCCTCCTCTGGATGATATTGTCATGGGTCCACACTGTTGATAGAGCACTTTTTATAAGTCTGATATCCAGCAATTGCATGTTGTAAGTGTTGCATCACATTGTTGATAATCCCTTGTTTATTGAGGAGTTGTTGTTCTATTTATCCTCATGATCTTATTTTATCCCTTATTGCTGCTTGCCTTCATTCTTATATTCATATTCTTACCACTAATCCTGATTCCATTTCTTTTCTATATTTTACCCCTGCTTCATTCCCTCATATTCCAGTTTTTACCCCTTGCCCTTTTATATTGCTGATCCTCCTACCTCTTCTCCTCCTACCAATCCTTATCTTATTATTCCTTCTATTCGTTCCGCCTTTTGTTCAAAATCTTCTAAAGTTTTTTTAGTATCATTTTCTCCATTTCCAACATCATTATCCTTACACTTTCCCTCTTTCTATGATCTATCATATCCACCTCCAATGTTCTACCCTCATTCCTATTCCACCTCTTATGGAATTTTTGAATCTTCCATGTTAGTATGTATTGGATACTCTTGGATTTGATAATGACATCCTTTATTGACGGTAGTGGACTTTACATGATTCTGTGACAAGACATGTATTTAATTGGCCTATTATTCCTACATCCTGGGAGACCTCTTTGACATGTCTGAAATCCTACCTTCAATTTGCTCAAGTGCATGCTCAGTCTGAAGATACTTATGTACGTCTTGCTGCACATTTTTGTTGGTATCTTGCCTTCATGCATCAACAGTCCAATCTGAACACTCGGAAGACCATTCCAAAATTGACAATAAATCCTAATGAGGACGTGACCGTTGCTTAGATGGATGTGATGTACTATTTTGCACAGGCATTTCCTACTAGATTTATTATCTTGTTGGATCGGATGTATTATCTGCAATTCCTTCAGAATGTAACCCTCCATTTTGTGGATGAAAGAAAAACCCTACTATGTCTCAAGATTAGTATGAAGTTTAAGAAGAAATATCTTCATCCTACATAGCAGTGGTGTAGTCCTTAGATGTACCATCTTTTTTATGAAAATTCTCATTTTTAGCTTTCCTTTTTTGGGGATTGGTGACATTTAGACTGTATTTTGTTGTGTATTTGTGGGCGTTGTGTTCTATGTTCTATGATATGTGTTGTGTGTATATTATCCTTGTCACGAGGAGATGATGAAGTTGCTATTGAAGATGATTTAAGCTGAAGCTGATCAAAGTTGGTTGGAGGTTGAAGTTAAAGATTTTTTGGATGGCTATGTGCTACAATGCAGAAAACTCTTATATCATTTACTAATTTATTTGGTTTTAGTTTGGCATATTAAGGATTGATCTATACTTTAAGGTGATTTTTTTTCATCACTTTGTTTGCTAGATCCATGTTCTTTTGAAGGTTGATGGGGTCGAGGTTGGTTCTTGAATTCTAAATGATCGATGATGAAGATAAAATGATGAGCTAGTATTTTGAGCTTCTATTCTCCTTTTCTAAGGTCATGAGGACACTCCCTAATTAAGTGTGGGGATATGTTGAGTGTTGAAATAACTGTATTTTTAGCTATTTTTGTTGATTTTTGGCTAATATGAGAGTGTGTAGATTGAATTTGGATGACTTTAGAAGCATTTTGGGATAGTTTAATTATATTTGGAAGAGTCATGATGGGTTTTGGTTGAGATATGATGTTCTAATAGGTCTTGTGATGAGTCAGTTTGGTTTTGTTATGGTCTGTTTTGCCTTTGTTTTGATTTGTTTTCTTTCAGTTGGTGAGGTTGAGATTGCGAACAAGTCTTTTGAGGATTGATTGAGAGCAGGTTTAATGGATTTGGATGGTTTGAAGTGGTTTTGGTTGAAGCTGTATGGTTTTTATGCTTCCTATTGATCCTCTGTTGAGCTTTTGTAGAGTCTTTGTCTTTGTTCTATTTGCTTTGTGAATGTTATGTGGGATAGATGTTTAGCTTGGGAATGTTTTGTAATCTTGGAAGAGGAAGAATGCAAGCTCAAAGTAGCTCAAAGAAGCGAAAGAAGTAGCTGAAGAAGACTTGAAGTGAAGAATGAAGTGACTATTCCATTGTATTATTGAGTGAGGATATGCGTGTTGAGATATCGAGCTCCACTCGTGATATGCCAGGGTGACCGTTGTGCATTTATGTCACGGACTTGTCAGTTGTTTGTAGATGTGGTTGGTACACCGCCCATGAATAATAGCTAGATGACAACTATCCTTATCTACTCTAGTTCATGGCTCAGTTAGTATGCCACCTTAGTTAGTTGAGTTTGGTTTGAGACCCATATATAGGGTTCTTCTATTTCTTTTGTACGAGAGTTCTTTTGGCTTACACAACGAAGAAGAGGAAAACTGTTTTCAGCCTCCACCCTTGTGTGTATTCCCCCATTGTGCAAGCAAGAAAGCTACAAGTGAGACTTCTTCCTTCTCTCCCACAATCTTGACATGGTATCAGAGCTTTGTTCGTGGTAAGGAGCTCAAGAAAGCAAGCCAAGTTCGCAGTGTTCTGGTAAGAGGACCAGTGTTGCTTTCATTCTTCTGTTTTGGGAGCAAGTCTCTGCAGGTAGCACAGCCGAAAAGTGCAAGAGTGCATTGTCTCAGGTTGAGACGCCCTTCGCGGTGAAGTAAGAGGACAATATATGCTGCGGAAACAGGCTTTAGCCCTTGGTGACCCTATTTTTTTGATTTGAGGCCATTTCGAGGCCTGTTTTGGAGGCGGAAGTTTTCTGCACACACTGAGGAAAAGGCCCAGTTTTATGCTGTGCGACCACTGTTCTACAGGTCGGTGAAAAGTTACTGTAGAAATTACATCGTATGCCTGTGTGCAAAGACATTGGGAGTTACAGAATCATCCTTGTTGCATGTTGATGCAAAATCGTCACTAGGAAGTGACTGTGTGGTCAAATACCACTTTCGTCAGTTTTGCAGATTTGCCCTTGTGAGGCTGAAGCTATGTTCTTTGCAGTGACAGAATTTTTTGCAGTGTTCTGTAATGGCGTCTGATTCTCTCTCACAGATTGTCACTGAAAAGCTTGACAAGAACAACTTCCAAGCATGGAAGTTTAGAATGATGAATTTCCTTATGGGAAAAGGATATTGGGAATTTGTTGTAGGAAATGAAGAAGAACCAGTTCTTCCCGATATTCCCAATCAACAATAGCAAATGTAGGCATTTAAAGCATGGCATGAGAGAGCCATGAAAGTTATGTATTGGCTGTCTATCAGCATTTCAGACTCTATAATTGTGCATATTCAGGATGCAAGTACGCCAAAGGAGGCATGGGATACTTTGTCAAAAATGTATAGCACAAATACGCAAGCCAGGAAAATGCAGCTCAAGCAAGAGTTGCACAATGTGCAAAGAGAAAGTATGAGCATCAATGACTACCACATGAAGGTGAAGAAGATTGCACATGCACTTGCTTCCATTGGGTCACCAGTGGAAGATGATGATTTAGTTTCTGTGACCTTGAATGGTCTAGGAAAGGATTATGCACAGTTTCGAACATCCATTTCCGTCCGTGAAAGATTTCCTGATTTTGAGAAGTTGATTGCTCTTCTAATTTCTGAGGAGCAGAGAAATGGTGGTGCATCTTCTTCAGGAGGAACTTCAAAAGAAGTTGTCTTCTACTCAAATGCTGGAAGAGGTAGAGGCAGAGGTAGAGGAGGCCGATCTGGAGGCCGTGGTAGAAATCAGAATATGCAGCAAACTCAAGAAAACCAGTCCTATGGAGGAGGACTTGGTAACTCTAGAGGCAGGGGGATTTGTGGAGACTGGTGATGATACTGCACATCCTATTGTGCAGATTGAAAATATTCATTTGTCTATGCAGGATGGGAAAAAGAAATACATGTCGGATGTATTTCATGTTCCGAATATCACCAAGAACCTGGTTTCTGTTGGTCAAATGGTTGAGCAGGGCTTGCAGGTTAGATTTAATTCCCATGGATGCTTTGTTGAGGATATGAAAAATAAAGATCGCTTGATAGCAAAAGGAAAGAAGAAGGACAGAATGTTTACATTGGATGCAGACATGCCTGAATTGAGTGCAGCAATGTTTGCATATGGGACCGGTGTAGTTGCAGATATTGATATCTGGCATAAACGCATTGGTCATGTTAATGTACAGCGACTTAAATCAATGCGGGCCCAAAATATTGTTGTAGGATTGCCAAAATTCAAGGTTGCAGAAATGCATAAGGTATGTGAAGCCTGTAAGTTTAGAAAACATGCAAGGAAACCATTTCCTAGACATGTTCAAGAGAGTAAGAAGCCATTGGAATTAATCCACTCTGATGTGTGGACTACTAAAGCTGCATCTCTTGGAGGCTGTCATTATTTTGTCACTTTTATTGATGACTATAGCAGAAAAGTTTGGGTGTATTTTATGAAAAAGAAAAGTGAAGTTTTTGGGCATTTCAAAACTCTTAAAGTTGTGGTTGAAAAAGAAACATGCCTGCAAATAAAATGCCTAAGGTCAGATGGAGAGGGAGAGTACCTCTCAAATGAGTTTGCAAGGTTCTTGCAGGAGTATGGCATAAAGCAGCAATATTCATGCAGTCATACCCCACATCAAAATGGAATTGCAGAAAGAAAAAATAGGCATATTGGAGAGGTATCTCGTGCCATGCTCAATGAAAAAGACCTGCCAAGACTTTTACTGGGTTGAGGCAGTTGCTACAGCAGTCTACATAATGAACAGGACTCCCACTGCAGCAATACATGGCATGACTCCAGAGGAGAGGTATACTGGTAGGAAACCAGATATTTCTCATTTGAAAATTTTTGGTTGCATTGCCTATGTTCATATGCCAGATGAGTTGGGATCCAAGTTGGATCCAAAGGTTGAAAAGTGCATCTTTATTGGTTATTCTCTGTAGAGCAAAAAGGGTATAGATGCTATAACCCTTCTACTCGTAAGTTTATAGTGAGCAGAGATGTTGTTTTTTATGAGATGAGTAGCTGGTATAAACCAGTAAATGTGATGGATAATATAGATGCACAAAATGGTAATGCTGCACAGAATTCACAGCAGCAGTCACAAGATATTAGTGGACCTGGAGCGTCCTCTAGCAGTGGTTCACATTCTTCGCCATGGACAGGCAGATTGAGATCAGGAGAATCTTCTCAAAGCAATGCAGATAGTGGTATACAGGTATCACAAAAAGGAAAAGAGAAGGTAGATCAGCCCATGTTTGATATGAATGCAGGTCACTCTTATGTGGATGGTGAATCCAGTGGCTCAGAACATAGCATTGATGATGAGTTGGGTATTCCTTCTATTGTTACACCTGGAGTAAGGAAGACCAGGGATGTTTTGAGAGCATCTGGGAGTGAACCTACTTTGCACAGGTCTACCAGAGCTAGGTATCCTGTGGATAGGCTGAAATATGATGGATTTACAGCCATTCACTATGCATATATGGTCAAAGTAATACAAGAACCAGAACCCACTTCTTTTGAGCAAGCCATGGGAAAATAAAAATGGAAGAAAGCCATGGATGAAGAAATGGATGCCTTGGAAGCAAATGCTACATGGGAATTGGTACCTTTGCCTAAAGGTAAGAATGCAATTGGCTGTAAGTGGGTTTATAAGGTGAAGCACAATGCAGATGGTTTTGTGAACAGATACAAGGCAAGATTAGTAGTCAAGGGTTATGCACAAACATATGGCATTGATTATGAAGAAACATTCAGTCCGGTTGCAAGGATGGCAACCGTAAGAGCAGTCATTGCTATGGCTGCATCAAAGGAATGGTCTTTACATCAGATGGATGTAAAGAATGCCTTCTTGCATGGTGATTTGCAAGAAGAGGTATATATGGAGTAGCCACCAGGTTATGTACATGCTGTTCATCCTGAGTTTGTTTGCAGGTTGAAGAAAGCATTGTATGGCTTGAAGCAAGCACCTAGAGCATTGGCTTTCAGATTTCCAAGGCAGATTTCTCACTTTATGTGAGAAAAATAGAGAAAGGTATTATGCTGCTTGTCATTTATGTTGATGATTTGATTATCACAGGTGATAGTGATGAAGATATCCTTCATGTGAAAATGCTATTGAAGCAGAAGTTTGAGATGAAGGATTTAGGAGAGCTGCATTATTTCTTGGGCATTGAGGTGATTAGATCACCAAGTGGGATATGGCTCTTGCAGAGGCAGTATGGATTGGACATGTTGTCCAAATATGGGATGACAGGCTGTAAGCCTATTTCAGTTCCTTTGGAGCAGAATGTGAAGTTGAGCACAGATGCAAGTGAGCTTCTCGAAGACCCTACTATGTACAGACGCATAGTAGGAAGTTTGATTTATATGACTATTACCAGGCTAGATTTGAGCTATGCTGTTGGATTGGTAAGTCAGTTTATGCAGGCTCCAAGAAAACCACATTTGGATGCGGCTAGACGCATACTCAGATATGTGAAGTCCACATTGCAGTATGGACTATTTTATGAGACTGGGATTCAGATACAGTTGCATGGATACAGTGATGCTGATTGGGCTGGTAGTATTTCTGATAGACGATCTACCAGTGGATATGTGTTCTCTTTTGGGAGTGCTGCAGTCACTTGGAGCAACAAGAAACAGCCTACAGTTGCCTTGTCGAGCACAGAGGCTGAGTACAGGGGTGTAGCAATGGCTGCATGTGAGGTAGCTTGGTTGCATAAGCTACTTTATGATATGCATCAGCCTACAGATGGGCCAATTGTCATTTATTGTGACAACATGAGCAGTATACACTTGGCAAATAACCCAGTCTATTATGCTAAAACAAAGCACATTGAGGTGCATTATCACTATGTGTGGGAGAGGGTTTTACTAGGTCTTATTGATCTAGTTTATGTCAGCACAGAGGATCAGGTAGCTGACATATTTACGAAGGCATTGGGCGCAGAGAAGGTGTGCAAGTTCAGAGACCTGCTTGGTGTGCAGGAATTGGGATTGAGCTCGAGGGGGAGTGTTGAGATATCGAGCTCCACTCGTGATATGCTAGTGTGATCGTTGTGCATTTATGTCACCGACTTGTCAGTTGTTGCAGATGCGGTTGGTACACCGCCCATGAATAATAGCTAGATGACAACTATCCTTATCTACTCTAGTTCGTGGCTCAGTTAGTATGCCACCTTAGTTAGTTGAGTTTGGTTTGAGACCCATATATAGGGTTTTTCTATTTCTTTTGTACGAGAGTTCTTTTGGCTTACACAACTAAGAAGAGGAAAACTGTTTTCAGCCTCCATCCTTGTGTGTATTCCCCCATTGTGCAAGCAAGAAAGCTACAAGTGAGACTCCTTCCTTCTCTCCCACAATCTTGACAATGTGTGAGAGAGATCAAGTGTGAGAGATAGCCATTTTTATGCTAAAAACATTGTATCTACATAGGAGACTATGAAGACATTGAAGATGAGTACTATGTGATAAAATTCCATTCAAAGTGGAGCATTCTTTTGTGTTTTCATGATTCTTTGATGGATTATAAGAAGAATATGAAGAATGTGATCAATTTTGTTGAAGATAAAGCCGTGGGAGATTCGTTTTATGAAGATGCATGAAGATTTGTTGTGGTTGGTGTTCTTTTTCCTATTGTGGTTACACAAAAGAATGAAAACAAGCTTGTTGTTGCATACAAGATAGATTTTCTTGCATTAAGATCCCTGTTTCTTTGGTGTTCTCTCGAGAGCTCCATACGATCCCACGTATTATGAGACAATGTCTCTTAGATCTAATATATAATCATGTAAACTTGAATCACCACGGGATTTGGAACATCATCCACTACTAGATAAAATCTTGATCAAAGAGGAGTTGATTTAAGAGACTCTCTTTGCTCAATGGCTTAATATCTTATTTATGTGTGCTTATAGCTTGACCTTTTGATCTAGAATGCCCTTATTGAGCTAGAGTACAATCCTAACTTTTATGATTGTTGGCTCCCTAAACCTGCTTTTTCACCCGGTTTACATAAATAAAAAATATACTTATATGTACACACACACGAAATATTATTGTTTTAAAATAAAAAACCAAAAAGTCTCTCATGCACTATAAAACTTCCCAGTCGACCTAAAGGCTTGAATCATTTTCTATAGGGGGAGGAAAGGTTTGGAAATTCTCCAACCATTAAAACCTTGGCTACCAATACAATATAAAATTTTCTGGTAACGAGACAAGGGTAAGTATATTAGAAATGGATATTCTCTATTAGATAATTCTTAGGATGGCCATTGCTTGTTGTCATGTAGATAGTACCCCCTTAATAACCCCCTCAGTTCATAGTCACACTACTTCTAGTGTTCATTAAGGACTCCCTCAATGAAGATAAAATTGTGTTCACTTCCTAAGAACCACAAGAATTTGATACGAAAGTAATGATGTGGGGAGTACGTCCTCTCAAATTTTGAGCATTGATAAACCTTGAGAACCTCATCAACAAATACTTGACAACCAGGGGATTGATAGGCAATTGTGGATTAGTTGACTACTTTAGAGCTACAAGAACTCAAATCCACTTCATGACATGCAAGGGCCTCATTATGATCCAGATATAAGGACTAGCACATTCATCTACAAATTGAGGGTTGACCAATGCTTTGAGAAAAGGGAGACAATACTTAAGTACACCTAAACTCATAAAAGAGACATTGGGGATCAAACTAAGATTAGTAAGATACATCAAAGCATAGTAAATGCCCCAATTATCTCAAAGATGGGACAATCCATTGATAAATAGTGATGGAATTCTATTGATTGCGATACTATAATTGCAATAGAATGATTGTATTTCAGCCATTTCATGTGGCATAAATGACCTAGGTGCACCATGACTTTGTGACCTTCAATGTTGGCCTCCAATCAACTGTAGAGTGCTCAAAAATGCACATGAACATTTCAACTTGCCAAATCCTAAAAATTATAGCCTAAATTGGAGCCCAAATTTATGAAACATTTGCTTTGACAACAATCTTGTATAGTCCCCATTCCACACAGTTTCTCTCACAAACAAGGGATTTCTCATCATGATAATATTGTAAGAAAATCACTTTCTTCATGACAAAGTGTCCATAAAGTGCAAGAGAGGATTCCAATATATAGTGTTGCAATAACGTATTTTAATGAGAATTAGGTTAAAAAGAGAAACATGCCTTGCTATAAATAGAGTTATAAAGCCACCCAATGGATTTCTCACATAGAGAGGAGAAGATTGGCCGTCGCTGCCTTGACTCCATATGTGCTATCAACTCATGTTTTGTAGTTGAAAATTGCAATTTAGAAGAATGGTTATCTTTAAACATGTGTTTCTTATATAAGAGAGAAAAACAACAACGTACCTTGCTGTAAATGAAGTTATAGAGCCACCCAATGTATTCCCCATACGGAGAGGAGAAGATTAGCAATTGTTTTGACTTCATACATGCTGTCAACTCATCTTCTGTAGTTGAAAATTGCAAATTTTTTAGCAAAGAGAAGAATGGCTATTTCCAAACTTGTGCTTCTCAAATGAAGGAGAAAGAGGCCCCAAATAGCCAAGATTAGCTTTCTTAATGAGTACCTTGTTGCTCCTTAATTCGATCTCATTTTTTATTAAGGGCTAATCAATGAATTGGTCAATTAGTCATAAGTGAGTTGCTTACTAGACCAAACTTAAGCTCAAGATATGCTTTATAACTTAAGTGAGCTAATTACTAGGCGAAATTTTCAAATGATAATAAAATCTAAGGTGCAAACTTTAAAGTAATGAAAGTTTTAACATTGCACCTTATTCGTTTTGCGATGTCCTTGCGCCACATAGCATGAACAATTGTCCATCACATGCCTCTGTGTCAAATCCTTCATTATTGGTGCAATGGTCACACGGTGCCAGGAGCTAGGGGCACTAGAATTGGAGTTTATTTTAATTAAATCATTAAGTCCATTTCTCATTGTGATGACATTCATGTTAATTGAGAGGACCTTGTAATACATCACCTTGTTTATTGAGCCTTTGAGCCTAGTCTCTTCTCTCATGTGGCAGGACCCTTGTAACATGTGATACATTACCTTGTTTCCTGAATCTTTGAACCTAGTCTCTTCTCTCATTTGGCAGGCCCTTTGTAACATGTGATACATTACCTTGTTTCCTGAACCTTTGAACCTTTGAACCTAGTCTCTTCTCCTATTTGGGAGGCCCTTGTTAGTAAGTGCATCAAATTGTTTATTGAAGGGTCAGGTTCCAAACTGAGGCGAGGTACCATTCCTTGGTCTCTAGGGTTTTAGCAATGGCTTCTGCGTGCTGGCGTATCATAAGCAGAGAAGGAGACCGCGTTACCGATAGGAGTCTTGCCGCCAAGAACATTGCAAGCATAGATGCACAAGAGCTACTGATTCTTAGGAGTCAAGAGTTGTTTTCAGGCTAGCAGTCTGTGAAGAGTGTGCATGTATACCAGCGAGAGGTGCCACGGCAGCTCTGTTCACGAGTCACACGCGGTAGTACTTGCAGGTTTCCAATCTCTTGTGCAGACAGCAAGATAATCCCTGCAGTAATCCGAAATTGAGGTTTTGAAGGAGCAACCGGAAGACCTTTATTGTAGCCGTGGTTTCTCGTCATGGCTGCTCTCAGTCGCGCTTCTAAACCCTTGTTGCCAGTGAAGCGCGCTGCAGGAACTAGCAGATTGTGTTTACAGCCTTATCAGCAGCTTCCGTGGGGAATGGCAGCCTCTCAGCGTGGGCATCAACCAAGCACGAGCAATGCCCGGGTCGAGCAAGATCCGAGGACTTGGTGGGATTACGAAGGCTCTATGCTTCAGAACAGAGGAGCCTCCCACATTGCAGAGCACAACCAGCCACCCGCTTTCAGAGAAACGCAGCAAAAGCATCACCAACATACACAGCCAAGAGGAGTGTTGCAGGGTTATGCGGACCAATGTTCGCGGCTAAAAGGGCAGCATTATCAACCGCCACTCACTTTGCATTATAGATGTCATCAACGGCCATGTTCGTTCTTTTCCACAATGGCAGCCATGGCATCCCCTCCTGAAGCACCTGCTCCTGATGCCTCAGCCAGTCCATGTCTCATTCCTGGTCGAGCTGATCTCGCAGGCACTACCCGTTTTGCACAGAGACTGGGTTCTGATGCAGGGCCAGGCCACTTCCGCACTTTTAAGGTTGGTGGCAGAGTAGGTGAATTGCTCGTTTCGTCTCTTGGTATCGGCACCTGGCATGGGCCTGAAACAGATGCAGCAGACAAGGAGTATGTTAATTCCGTTTACCAAAGCTTGTCTATGGGCATCAATGTTATTGATACTGCTGATTCATACCGTGGCACCCGGAGCGAGCTTGCTGTTGGAAAAGCTCTTTCGAATGCTATTAGGGATGGGATTGTTAACAGAGATGAAGTGCTTGTCTGTTCTAAGGCAGGGTTCTTGGCTATAGACTATAGGGAGCCTATGAGTGCCAGTTCCTGGATATGTAAAAAGTACATTGGTCCAGGTATCATTAAAGAGGAGGACTTTCTTGGAGATCAACACTGTCTTTCAAGGCATTACCTTAAACATCAAGTGGATGTCTGTAGAAAAAACCTTGGAGTGGATGTAATCGACATCTTTTACATCCACAATCCGGAAGCACAATTAAGTGTCATTCCAATGGAGAGGCTTATGAAAAGAATTAGGAAGGCATTTCGAGCCATGGAGCATTGTGTCGCCACAGGGAAGATATCCACATATGGCATTTCCACCTGGTGTGGCTTCAGGGTAAACCCTGTTGGGAAGCCTCACATTTCCTTAGAGGAAGTTGTTTCACTTGCCAAAGAGATTGCAGGGGAGAATCATCATTTCAAAGTAGTTCAGGTGCCATATAATGCAAGTTTAAAAGAAGTAGCTACCACACCCACCCAGATGGTAAATGGCAAAAAGGTACCATTTCTTCACGCAGCACATCAACTTGGTGTGCAAGTTATCACCTCTTGTTCACTCAGTATGGCATATCTTTGCAAGACTATGCCATTTGAGGTGCGAAATAAGTGTTCTGAGATTGGGGATCGACGTACAAATGCCCAATGTGCCCTCCAATTTGCTCGGACTACGCCTGGCGTAATGACATCGTTAGTAGGTATGCGGAATATGCTGCATGTTAAAGAGAACAATGCCATAATCAAATACCCAGCTATTCACAGAACACAGGCATAATTACATGCCTAGGAAACTTGTGCAATCTAGTCTACTCACTGCTGAGGCCTGATATGATCATTTTGCTGATAATCTGAAGGTATCTGCAGTAATGGCCCCTTTATGCAGTGTCAAAATTGATGCTACATACGAGGCCAGCCATGGCATATTTGGATGTTTGATGGGTCAGGTGTGTGGAAAGTATTGTGTTTTAATTCAGGAGTTGTCTGTCTTTCATTTACTATCTGCAACTTAGACCTAGCTGAGATCCACCAGGTAGGTATTAAAGATGGGTGATAAAATAGGAAGATCATGATATTTCTTCCAACGTGCTGTATGGAAGCTGCTCTCAGTTAGCCACATGTTTAGAGCCAGTCTTAGGCACATGTTGAGAACAGTGCATAAATCAAGCAGAAAGCTAGTTGCTAAGCAGAAAGGTAGTTCATCTTCCTTCCAACTAGCTACATGTACGTGTAAGGTTTCTAAAAATTTTTAAAGGTCGAACAACACCATGTATTGATAGGGTAAGATGTATCTTGTATCAAGGCATGAGGGAGTTACTGGAGGTTTCTTGACAAGTGCTTGGCACATGAAGCTTGATTCAACCAATCTAACAGTGTTGAGGTTTATAGTTGTGTGCTGACAGGAATGCCTTTGGGTAAAGTTATATTGAACACTTAAGAAATTTTTGTTGGTATCAGAGCTCCTTGAGACTGATCAGAGAAATGGTCTGAGGAAAAAGTGGGGTTGTGGGATAAGACAAAAGGGAAAGGTTGAATAAATGATTTAGCTCTCTTGGAAATTTCATTTATGGCTGGTTTGATTGTGAGAGGGTAAAAAATGTTCAATAGAAGTTAGATCATGATTGAGGTAGTTCGAGTGGAGAAATTATCATCGGATGAGGTGTAACTGTGGGTAATTTTCTATTAAATGTAATTTATTTTTGAGCACGTGACAATTTATAATCCTCTACTCAAGGGACCTATAAAATATTAGCTGTTCCTGAGATGGTTGTTTACTTTGAGTGGACAATGTTATCTGACAGCTGAGTGCACAAACATTTGCAATTTGGGCAAACTGATTCCGAGTCCAAATCGTGAGTTGAAGAATGGAGTGTGGGGAAAGAAACCATTATATTCTGGTGGGTTGTCTTGTTACTTGGAATGCATGTGGATACACACATGCTCAGGTCATGAATTAACAAGAAAGTATATGGTGCCTTGGATATCTAGCTACAGTCAATCTTAGTTGTTAGTGGCAATGAAGGACCAGGTCACAGTCTTGGTTCTTATTCTCTCTCCTGAAGTATAACTTGCACAGGCAGATTTGATAGTGTGCTTTTAAGTCCAAAGGGTGTGAGGTGGAGCATCTTAGAGAATGATAAAATGGTGTATACTCACACTTTGAGAACCATTTGTCCAAGTGGACTCGAGAGTGCATATTGAATTCAAGTTCAAAGGTCTGTAAGTTGAGGCATTGTTGGAATGATGTAAAATGGTGTATGTTAAATGTCACGTTGTTGGTCAAGGTATTAGGCACGTGTTGGTAATATTATGCAAGCCTTATACATGTAGTTAGGAACATGTTTTGTAAATAATGCCTTCTACTTAATGGTGGTCATTTGTAAAATGGACACTAGATGTTTAAAATCAGAACCCAATTCTTAGGTCTGTAAATGCATGTCTTCCTTTACAATTTAGATTTGAGATAACCATTCAAAAGAGAGAAGGAGGTGGTAAAGAATACTTATAATGGTTTGCCCTGACCGATATTTGCTATACAAGTAGGAAAGTGTTTGGCTAAGAATAGGGGAGATTAAATGAGCAATATTATTTCTATTAATATATGGCATTGCACTAATCCCCTTCTTTGAGAACTGCTTGCCTAGGTGGATTCTAGAGTATCCTAAATTCAAAGTCAAGCATTGCAGGGTGAGGTGTCTTACAAATTGATGCAAAATAGTGTATGTTGTAGCTCCTCTTGCTTGTTTTTAAAGATGGACATTGTTAAAGGAGCTAAATGTCGAAGTTGGTTGTTAAAGGTTTTGGGCACCCCTTGGCAAAAATTTTATGATGCAAGCCATAGATGTTCATAAGTATTAAATTGTTTCATGTAAATCATACATTCTATTCAAAGGTTTGTTGCTTGTAAATTGAAGTGAGATGATTAAAATTGGAACCTTATTCTTAGGCATCTATTTGGGAGAGGTTGCAAAGCACAATCATAATAATCTTGAAAAATATTTGTTATATCATCTATATTAATTTTGTAGTATGTGAAGTTGCAAGAATCCTCTTTAAAAGGTCTCAAATTAGAAAAGTGGCAACACCCTTTTATTCAGATTTGTGTTGATGTGAACTTTTTGTGAAAACTCAAAGGGTGTTAGGTGTGGTATTTGCAAGCTAAGCTAGCCTAGAAAGGTATGGTCTTCATTGTCTTTTACTTGAGCTTTGAAGGTTATCCCAAACGTTGGATAGCCATTGAGCAACACTCCGAGAGATAGCCCCACCAAGTTTGAAGTTATTTTTGCAATGATAATGGTTTCCAACTCTTCAAATAAATTGTGTCTTATGAGGGTAGGTGTGATGTGATGCCTCTTGAACCTTTCCATTGTCTCTTAGGCTCTAGTGGGATGTGTGTTTAGTCTCAAAGAGTTTAGTCTCTTGTGGATAGTGAAGTTGGATTCATGCTCATGACCTCATGTCACTACTAAGCATTTGATTAGCTTTGTGTTCTAATTTGTTATGTGCATCCTTGACCCACAACTTGACTTGTTTTCTCATCTCAAGCTAATCATTAGTGTTTGGGTATTTTCCAACTTTTGTGGATTTGCCAGTAATTGTGGAAAGTCATAATTATGCTTGGTACATTTGGCTTTGTAACTTGAGTTGTGTTGCTTTCGCTCTTCAGGAGCACATATCTCTTCTTTGAGTTCTTTTTACTTATCACCAATCCATCCATCATTGCAAAGTTTGGGGAGGCTTACATTTCCTTTCTTGCTCTTGGTTGAAGGGGATTGGTTCTTCCTTGATCATTTCAACACCAAACAAACTCAAAGCCATCAAGGTGAATTGCCTTCTTAGTTGAGGCTTTTTGTCTAGAGCAATCTAGATACATATGTAAAGTTGTGCTTTGGATATGTTTGATCTACATTGTGACTTTCAAATAACTCATACTTCTCAAGGCATCTTAAGACTACATGACCAAGTTGGACATAATGCCAATAAACCATTCACCCAAGAGGTGGCCATCCTATACCTCTATAATATCATCTTGCAAGCACCATTGCAATAATGGATTGGTAATCCATGAGTTGCAAGTCACATAGGGGTTGATGTCTTTGTTGAGGGATATGGTGTTCATTCTCGAGCCAATCCCTCACCCATGGTGCTAAGGCGTGACAAATGTGCGTTGATAGTTTCTCCCGATATGTTTGATCTACATTGTGACTTTCAAATAACTCATACTTCTCAAGGCATCTTAAGACTACATGACCAAGTTGGACATAATGCCAATAAACCATTCACCCAAGAGGTGGCCATCCTATACCTCTATAATATCATCTTGCAAGCACCATTGCAATAATGGATTGGTAATCCATGAGTTGCAAGTCACATAGGGGTTGATGTCTTTGTTGAGGGATATGGTGTTCATTCTCGAGCCAATCCCTCACCCATGGTGCTAAGGCGTGACAAATGTGCGTTGATAGTTTCTCCCTCACGTGTGAGCCCTAATTTCAAGTTCTCTCTCCATGTGAGTGTCTTAGGCCTCTACCTCTCTTTCATAATGTGGTATCCCCCAAGAAGAGCCACTCTATTCTCTTTGCCTACTATTGCTCTCTTGTGCCTACATACTTTCGTGTGCCATTTGTGTAGGGTATTTCGTGATGTGGCTTGCATAGAAACCCCTTCAAGGGGATTTCGTTGTGCGACTTTGAGACCCCCATGGATCATGCTTAGAGGAGTAGTGGGCCTACTAATTTGCGATGGACTAGTAGTCCCCATGAGGTGAACTCTAAATGGGTCTATGGATGGTTTGTTTACTATGTCGAAACTTCAAATAGAGGGTGTGTAACCTAAGGTGTAGGAAGTCTTAATTATGCTTGAAGGATAGGTATCTCTATGTGGAATATTTAGTTGAGGATCTAGTGTGTTGGTAGTGCTAAAAAGGTTTCCCTTCTTTCACCTTTATTGATGGTAGGGATTGATTTATCAAGCAAGCATCGTGGGAATCTACGAGAAGAAGCTTTATGTATATATCTACGAGTAGTTGTTCATGTTTGTATCTACATAGTTCACATAAACCCTCATGCTTCTTGGTTTAGGGTTTTTTGGAGGCAAGTCATTTCTGCCATAGTGGAACACATTAGAACTTCTACTTATAAGCACGTTTGTGTCACAGGTTCTTGATTGACTAATTAGCTTTTGATTTTCTTGTTTGAGGTATCCAACTCCTAAGATAAGTTAGGCTCTTTCTTGCTTGTTTTGTCTTCTTGACCTATGCCTGTGGATGTTGGAGGCTTTTCTTCCCCCATGTTGATTGTCTATTCATATCAACTCATAAGTATGCTTATTGAAGCTATCTTCATCTAGTCTAAAATTACTAGCTATGCCCTTGTATAATCACTCATTTTAGATTTCCTTAATGAAGAACTTGGATAGAATTTTTTTGAAGGTTGTTGACTAGAATGGATTATCTTAAACTTGACTCAATTTCTAGACACATACTTGTAGTTCAACTCATCTCCTTGCAATACTTTCATGAATTTGACTATGAGAGTGTTCCTATAGCTAGGGTTAGAGAACCACTCGATATAGAGGTCCTTTAGCATGGTGAAACTATCCTTCGCTCTTAACGTAGGAACGAACGATTTTGTGTTGATCTAGCAACATAGGTTTGTGTTGACCTATTGGCTATTATTGTTGCTTATCAGGTCTAAGTCGATGAACCACATTCCAACTTTCTTCCATTGGCATACGCTAATGATGTATTGAACCATTGTATTGAATCAAGTAGAGAAGAGACTGACAATTACTAATATGGTGTGAAGAACTAAAGCACACAATGTACAAAGTTTGCATCTCGTGATGTATTGGAACAAGTTGATATGATCTCACATGTTGAAAAAGTGGATCCCTTCTAGACCATGACCCTCAATGGACACATGTCATTCTTAGATTGGGTATGCACCATATTCGCTTTAGAAAATCCTGTGCAATTGTTGCTTCAGAGCAAAGAGCCACTTTGTTTTGTCCTTCACTTCCTCTTGTTGCATTGTATTGGGAAATTTAGCTTCTTTTGTTGAAAACTCTCTCCCTATGTTGTTACCTTTATTATGTCAAAGGGCATAAGCTCTTTGCCAACATCCTCATTTGAAGAATTGAAGCAAAAAGGGAAATGAAAAAGGACCTCCACTAAATCCAAGGAATGAAAAAGGGCTTCTTAAACCCTTGCCCTTGATATTCTTTCAACCACTTCTCCATGTTCTCCATCAAGTGCAAGAAGGTCAAATAGGACTTCCAACAAAGTTGAAACTCCAACGAGACCTTAAGCCTCTCCTAGATTATAGAAGTCACTCCCTAAGAGAGGCTTTGTGAGTTCAAGGAGATGAGTAGGTGGAAACAATGAAGTTTGGCAGATATTGTTTGCTAAAGGAGTTGAAAACCTTGGAATTTCCAATTTTGGGAGAGAAGCATCAGATTGTGTTAAGGAACTCAAATACATCAAGGAGACATCAATGAACTTATGGAATGCAAGTGAAAAGAGGTAGAGGATCAAGGGTTGGTGGTAGTTCTCTCAAGGATGTGGCACTTGGGCATTACTTGGCTAGGATTGATTCTCATATTCTTAGAAAAGGCTTCATAGCCTATACTTTGTATTAAATCTCTTACAAGGCTTCTTGGCTACTCAAGGTTATAATATAACATCCAGAAAGTAATGTTTCTAGAAAACATAGTTATCGTTAGAACTTTTGGGTATGGTTATGGCTACTTTGCCTCCAAAGTTGAATACTTCTTGGCATTCTTATCTTATGCTTTAGCAGAAAATCAAATAGATGCAAAACCTATAGTTGGCTATATGAGGAGAAATTTTTTGTATTACAAAGGAAAGTTGCCTAATAAGAAAGAAGATGCAAAGGCTAGCTTTGTATACCACTATGTTGTAATACAATGGCTTTTCAAGATTCACACTCATCCGTTATGTTTTTCAGTTCTTTGAAGTTGCCTTTGGTAAAATCAATTGAATAACTCCATAAGAGCATTGCTTTTTTAACTCCTCCATATCTTGTGCTTTGAAAGAAATGCTTACGTGCTTGATAGTAAGACCTTTCCATGCCTTGGCTATTATAAGTTGCTTAAGGATTCTTGCTCTTCCATAATATAAGCCCCATGAATATGAAGGATGTGCTACATAATAAAAAAAGTAACGATGAGTTTCTATAATTCAAACCAATGTTTCAAAAATGGAGAGATTGAACTTTATCTTACAAAACAAAAAGTCATATCTTTTTTCCTCCCTTGTCTCCTTGATTTCTTGAACAAGATTTGCGATTCAACATTTTTACTCTTCTAGATACATATATGATGTTTTTGTTGTTTGAGTACTTTTAGGAAGATGTTAAGGTGTCTCCAAACTTCCATTTGTAGAAATGCAACTTATGACGTTTTGGCCTCATTTGCTCTCACATAACTCTCAATCTTATTTTCATTATGATTTTGCTAGAAATCATTTGTCTTTTGAACCTCTCATAGATGCATCTAAAAACAATCTTGTTGAGGGGGCTATGGATGTTGTTTTAGAGATGTGCAAGGATACATTAGAGGAATTGATGCGATGTAATTATAGATTCAATGAAGGAAAACAATGGAAAAGACCATCTACACAAGGATTTATACTATATACCTATGGCACATTATTTTCTTGAATCCATAAGGAGATAAGCCAACATGCCAAAAAGATATTGTCCTAGTTAGGTGCTAACCTTAACATGTACTTGAAGATTGAAGTGTGCCCTACTTCAGGGAGTTAATAACCACTTTACACAAGATTGGGGAGAGCTTTTTGGGGTGCAATTAGTCATGATTTTGGGCTAGTCTAGTATTTGCATCAATAGAAACAACAACAACAACAATAGTCTTTGTGACAAAAGCATTACATGTTGAAATCAAAGTAAAGCTCTTTGATGGTGGAAAAAATATATTGAATTATTTGAAGGTGTATGCAGAGAAATAAGATTTCTTTGGGATACCTGCAAATCCAATGATTATAAGGCTTGTAGTTCACAAATTGAAATTGCACATAAGGAAAATATACGCAAAAAGGCATGTATGGGATGATGTTAAGAAAGCACTCAAAGAAGAATGCTTTATTAAAGAAACATGATTGGTCACTAAAAGAACATCCATGGAGTGGGTTGTAAAACCCAACAAAGGCTTGGCTACTACAACATTATTGTGCTAGTTTGAATGTACATATGATTAGTTGGATGATATGAAGTAGTAATCTTTAGAATGATAAAAGATTGAGTTATTTCTTTAGTTAGCATGCCTTACATTCCAGTTGAGCCTCAAAGAGCTCTTGGAGGATGAAACTACAAAGCAAGGACTCAAGACTTGGCAAGATGTGAAAGATGTATATATGCTTATTAAGGATAGAGAAGAAGAGTAAGGATGCATATTGGGGGGAAGGGCAAGATGCGAGTTTTTGAGCAAGTTTTTTTGGGCAACCCCTCTATTCTTGTTCCACATAGTTCACTTATTCCACCCTTAGATGTACCCACCTCCGCTTTCACTTTTGCCGTCGCCATCGCCCACCACCACCACCATCTTCACTCTCTCCATCTCTCTCTTTTCCTCTCTCTCTCTCTCTCTCTCTCTCTCTCTCTACATATAAGTAGCAAGTTATTTTCTTTGTTTCTCTCCTCACACACACACACACACTCTCTCTCTCTCTCTCTCTCTCTCTCTCTCTCTCTCTCTCATGTTTACGATATGGAAACATTTGTGTAAGCACTCCAAATCGATAGAACCTGTATTACATTAGATTGTGATATATATTGCAACGAATAGTTCTCTCTTTATTGATATATAACTCTCTCTCTCTCATGCTAGCAATCTCATTAAATATTGGTTAGAAAGTAAAAACTCATTATTAAAGCTTGCACATTTGTGGATTATTTATTGTGGTGGCAAGAAGGAATATGGATTGGTGAAAACAAGTATAAATTTGATGCTTAATCAACATGCTTAATGTGAGAGAGAGAGAGAGAGAGAGAGAGAGAGAGAGAGAGAGAGAGAGAGAGAGAGAGAGAGAATCATCTTGAACTCTCGTTGTGCATGTCTTTGCTAACTTGACATCATGTTGTCATAATATTAATATTCATAGGCTATAAAATTTGAACTAATCATATGTGTATGCATGTGTGTGTGTGCATGTTAGGACTTCTAATATACACACACAAGTACATGTACACATTAATATGTTTATATATTAATGAGAGAGAGGGAGAAAAAGAGAGAGATCTTTAGTGACAATAGTTTGAGAGAGAGAGAGAGAGAGAGAGAGAGAGAGAGAGAGAGAGAGAGAGAGAGAGAGAGAGAGAGAGAGAGAAGTTCTTAATAACACACACACACATGCATGTACCCATGCACACACACATACATGCAAAGAGAACAATCAAGATAGATTTTTCTAATATATATTATAGAAATAAAGATATAGCGTTAAAGATTATTGCTCATACAAACTCTAATCCACCTTAGCTAAGTAATTCGTCAATGGTTTGCCTGGTCTTTAAAATCAAAAATATATTCTAGATTTTTTGAATGTAAGGAATTTCAATTGGGATGGTATTAGGACTCAATGGAGGAGAGAGAGAGGAGAGACATATTAAAATAACTTTTGGAAGAGAGAGAGAGAGAGAGAGAGAGAGAAATAATTATTAATGAGAGAGAAGAGAGGCATTTTAAAAAAAATCATTGATAAAAGAAAAGAGAAAGAAAAGTGAAAAGTAGTTTGGCTAGAGAGATACCTTTTGTAAATCAATGTAGAAGAGGCCCAAAGTAGTATTGTAGTATTATAGGGGAGCGCTAGAAATTTTTGAAGCCAAAGAAGGGGGCATTGGCGTCCCCTTCTTTGGCTTTAAAATTTTCTAACACTCTCATATAGTACTACCTTAGATCCTCTCCTACATTATAGCCTTGGATCTTTATACTCTCTCTCTCTCTCTCTCTCTCTCTCTCTCTCTCTCTCTCTCTCTCCCCTATAATAGTATCTTTGGGCCTTCCTTACACATTAATAGCTTTGGATTTTTATCAAAACACACACACACACACACACTCTCTCTCTCTAAAAATTTCTAGCAACTCTTTCCTATAATACCATGATACTGCCTTTGGACTTTTCCTTTATTAATAGCTTTGGACCTTTATCAAAACACATACACTCCCTACATATGTGTAGCTTTAAAAAATCTAGCAACTTTCTCTTACAATACTATATTTGGATATTTTTTATATATTAATAGCTTTGTATATTTATCAACACACACACACACACACACACATAATCTCTCTCTCTCTCTCTCTCTCTCCAACTTGAGATCAAATTCCTCTATTTAAAACTTTCTGGCCCAAGTACAATCAGACTAAAAAGTCACATCTTGATTATAATTTTAATAGTATAAAACTTTTTGAAATCTTTCATAAGGTTTTTATTTTTTCAAATACACAACGTAGAAGATAATAGCAATTATAGGTTATGTTAATTATTGGTTTTCTATATTAGGAGAAAAAATTTTCAAAAGAGAAAACCACATTTAGAAGGTCAAAACATTTCAATATAGTTCATTCACAAAGTCTCAATCGATTATGTCTCACATTAAAACATATCATAAATACACACATAATATGATATTCTTAGCTAGTAATTATTTTTTATCTCTTCTCTATCATCAAACATTATTTTAAAACTTCCCTCTATTCTCTCTCTTCAAATATTATATATATATATATATCTTATCTCTTTATCTCTCAACTCTATTGAGTGTTAATGATGAGAGAGAGAGAGAGAGAGAGAGGTACACATAGTAAGAAATGGAGATAAGGGCCATGCATAAACACACACACACACACACACACACACACACACACACACAGATGTATACATACATCCACTGCTTAATTTATTGCTTAGTTAATAACTCAAGTACTAATTAATTTTAAGTTAATTACTACATACATACATACATACATACATACATACATACATACATACATACATACATACATACATATATATATATATATATATATATATATATATATATATATATATATATATATTATGTGACGCTTTGAATTTTTGTTTGGTTGAGAAGGGAGCTGCTAGCAATTCGTCAAGAAGAGCGTTGCCAGTAACTCCTTGAGATTAAAAATAATTTACAAGTCTCCTTCAACATTTCTTTGAGGGGACTTGTGGAAAATTTTTATATCAAACAAGGGGTTCCTAGCAACCCCTTCTTGGCAAATTGTTTTTTCACAAGTCCTCTTTTTTTCCCCCACTAAATAGGGGACTATTAGCAACCCTATCCCAACCCAAAAAAAAAATCATCAGTCCCCTCTTAGAGAGATGAAGGTGGTAACTTGTGAATTTCTTTCGTGAGAGAAGAGATTGTCAACAACCCCTATATGACAACAAAATTTTTAATGTCCCCTAAGAGAGATGATGGAGGGTAGTTGTGATTCATAGTTCACATAGGAGATAAAGAGAATTTCAAACCAAATAATGACACTGAGTCTTAGAAGTCATGCAATTTAGCAACATGGGGACTTCTCTACAGCCATAACTTGGTATCCTTCTATAGAAGTATACTTTGCGATGGTATCTTGTTGATGTGTTCTCTATATGTAATAGAACTATGAATGGTCGTTCATGTATGCGCAATTGGAGAAGAGGGTGTTGCAAAATTTTCTAGGAAAATGTAGGGACTAGGTGCATTTGAAGGAGGAGTAGCTCACATATAAAGATCACTGGATTGAGCAACAATGGAATGAGGAGGTGTACCGGAGATGTCCTATCTTCCTTGACTAACTAGAGGTGAATTCCCCTCCAATGAGAATGCACTATACAAAAAATATTAGAAGAAAAAGAGGTGCAAGAGACATAAGGATCCAGATTCCTCGTAAGTAATTCCACATATATTCTTTAGAATATGTCGCACTTTTATGTCTTCTTCTAAAGAGACTATGTCTGATCATAGAAAAGTAATACCTTGAGTGCATTTGTGATTGTAACTCATTCTTTGGGAAGGATTCAAGGTGAAGCCACAATTTCTAAAATGTTTTGATGATATTGATTGGCCACACTTTAGCTCTACACAATGCTATTATTTGTGGATGATAGAATAAAGAAGATACAAAGTAACCCACCTAACTCCTTTATATGTCCATCTACATTTCAAGAAAATCCCATTTGACACATGCTTTCCTATTTAACTGAGGAAAATCCCATGAATATCATTCTCTTGGAATACATTCTTCCATGTTTGATTGAGCTAGTAGGTTTTCATAGGGGAGTCTAGGATTTTGTTAGAGAACACCAATTTCACCCTCTAGCAATAGAGTTGGATTGATATTTAATGTTTGCAATAAATATGCTCATTTGCTTTATGCATAGTAGTTCACTAACTTACAAATGGATTTGTGGATTTATTTTTTTGGGTAGTTTTTGTAGTAAGTTCATGTAGTACAACATGAAATATATCACTATATTAAATATTTGATAATTAAAGTTTAGAGTTTAAAATAAAAAATTCTTAGAAAGAATAATAGCTACATGTAATGAAGCAATACATAGCTATATTTTACAAAGATTGTGAAGCAATTGCTTACAAGGGTCTACTGTAAACATATACATAACTTCAATCTATATGTATGTAAGCCTAATCAAATGAGAGAGAGAGAGAGAGAGAGAGAGAGAGAGAGAGAGAGAGAGAGAGAGAGAGAGAGAGAGAGGAATGTGTAAGTATAAGTGGATGTGTCTATAGTTTGCTCATATGTGCATAATTGAAGTACTAACACATCAATATGTAATTACAAAATACGTGCAAAGAAGGAAGAGGGGGATGTGACTGTTTATATAATGTGATATCTTATATGTACACATAAGTGAACCATTAACATTATGATAATATTATCAAAGATAAGCACATAAGCTTAATCTGGTGATATAAATAGGTTAAGAAGAGAGAACTACTAATACGTGTCGTGAATCCCCAACATATATATATATATATATATATATATATATATATATATATATATATATATATATATATATATATATATATATATATATATATATATATATATATATATATATATATATATGGAGAGAGAGAGAGAGAGAGAGAGAGAGAGAGAGGTTATTGAGAGGAGAGAGATGTTGATGGCTATTGAGGAACGAGTTCACTCGATTTTCAGCCCTAGTTGATTTCATAGGGCATTGAGTTTAAGGATAATATTCCTCCCTTGTTCTTGCTTGTGACACTTTTGGAGTCATGGGACACTTTTCTTACTAGCATATGTGCTAATATGCCTAAGGATGGTCCAGGATGTTGAGGGTGCCTTACTCACAGAGGAGATAAATAGAAAGAATGTGGATGCAACCCGTACTTCTCATGCATTGATAGTTAGGGGTTGGTTTTTTCTTAGTGCGACTGCTTTATTTGGGGGCTTCTTTTCATGTTGCCTCACAAAAGGATTGGTTTCATTTCTAATGTAGCATGTGAGGTTCTATAAGACTAGGAATTGACTTGGCATTGGATATCATTGGCATCCTTCCCAAAATACTCTTCTTTTAGCCCAAAACATCAATCTTTCATCCTATTACAATAATAGAGCAAGACACATCAAAACAATCCATAAAAAGCCATGTTTTGGGATAGCCAAAAGACTTCTTTAAACATAGATTAGAGATAGATCACAAAGAAAAATCTATGAATAGTAGAGTTTCCTTGTTTCTCTGCACATACAATAATGAACTTCACCATACATTAGGTCCAAAAGAACTCCATGAGTTCCTCATTAATCTCTTGCTTCAAATATGTACTATCTCCTTATTTAATCCACACCATAGCAATCAGGTGCAAAAAGCATAGGTCTAGAGATTGCAGTTTGCTTCAGGAAGCACTTTTGTTTTGGATGATGTACACCATGTTCCGACTTTGACCAAAAGCCTACTCTCTGGTAGACAGTTGGATGATGTAGGGTATCATGTATCTTTTGGTGATTGTGTGAAAGGTTACCCTCGGAAATCTTGTCTTTGCTTGAGGTGCCAAGGTTGGTAGCCTTTATCCCTTGCTTGTATTTGGGTTTATTGACCATATTTTGGCTATGATTGATATACCACATGTATCTTTATGGCATTGTCAAGTTGGGCACATATCCTTAAAAGTAATGAAAATGCTTTGTCATTTGTAATCATATACAACCATGAATTCTTCTAGCAATTCCTCTTTCATATTGACAACACTAGAATTGCCATAAGCGAACATCTAGAATGTATACATGCACTAGTAGAACTTTAGAAATTGTGTGAGATCTATCCTTTCAATAACCAAATCTACATTCTTTGTATGTCTTGGAAAATATCTCTAAATATTTGGCTTTCACTCCACCCTTCAACATTGGTCACATAAGAATTTAAGAGAGCAATTTGTACAATCCCACAATTCAATTTCCACTGTTATCTAGTTTGCTATACACTTCCATACATTGAATTCAGCTTCTTTTCTCCATAATTGGGATATTGCAAGTAGGAAAAGTTTAATATTAACATTTACTTTGATGTATACATTCAGAGTTTTGGGTTTTATACTAATGTTAAGTTAAGATTATTGAAACTTCACTTATGGAACCCTCATGGTGAAAGAGATGGAAGATCAAATCTTGCTAAGAAAAATTTTTGGATGAAGATGGATGGTTGAGATGAGGTGGATCAAATTTTCTAATAACTTTTGATTGCACGTATGCAATGAGATGAAATTTCACAAATAAAAAGAAAAGCGTAAAGAAGTTATCATATCAAATTTGAGAGAAAACCAACTTTGGATTTTGTGAAATATCAAAACTTGAGAGTAGCTCATAGTGCAAGGTAAGTGGGTTGCACTTTCAAGTTTGTACAGAAACATTTTGGTTAAATGCAAATTTGAACATCTACAACTAGCCAATTATATATGCAAGCATCCTTTAAATCCAAAACTCTAGATTAAAAGAGAAGATTCACTATACATGGATGTCAACATTCAACTCTCTTGTTTGTTAATTTAGAGAATAATCCCTTATAGAGTCTATTTGTGAGTCCAACATTCCCTTAATGGTAAACCTTTAGGACATCTTGTGGAACAAAATATTTGAGGTTATAGAGAAAAAGTTGAGTGATAAGAGAAAAATTTGATGGAGTTGGAGGACATACCTATTACATACAATGCCTATCTCAAAACCTAAAGTAAAGTAACCATTAATAGGGAGATGATAGTTCAAGTATATAAAACCAACTTTTGGACTATGTTGCAAAACATCAAGTGAGAACCAAAGGAACCAAATATTCCAATACATTTAAGGTAAATAACTAACTCACGTGATCAAATCAAAATTAACTTCCTCCCACTTTTGTAATGGCATGGGCAATGAAAAATCTTGAATCCAAAATAGCATCATGAAGCTCCCCTAATGTGAGCAAAGTAGTATTTTCATAAAATTAGTCAAGTTGTGATGCCCTATAAACACTAAGAACCATGCTTTTCCTACTAGTTAAGTGAGACATCAACAATTACTTAGCATTTAAAGGTAAGCTCATCCCATTGCATCCTCTCTTCAATCAGATGTCAATTGATTGACTTCCGTAACAATAAATTTTTAGTCCCCAAATTGAACAATAGGACAACTAGGGATGTTAACGTTAAGGTAAAATCACTTTTTCACTCTCTTCACAAACACATAAGTGCATAAATAGAGAATAGACAACCTCCTCTCTATCAACATTATTCCTTATTGGAAGGATACGAACAACATCATCACTTAAAATTCACATTGGCTTAACAGATTCCTTTACCAGAATTGGACCTTCACTGCCTCTCACACTCTAATTCCATCCCTTGGTGTGTTTGGGGATTGGAATCCATTTTGCTTCTTGAAAAGATAAAGTCTACCCCAACTTATTATTGATTGGCTGGCCTCTTGAATCTCTTAAAATTCCCTGATTTTAGCTATTCTTGAAATTCAAGTCATAAGCCTACAAGTTTGAACACATTTCTTGAGATGATGTGTAGGCATCTATTTTAGATGTGACAATGCTCAATAATCTAGGCTATAACTAGTTTCTCATCATCAACTCTTTGCTTAATGATCTAGAACTCCTCTTGGAAGTAAAATATATTTGACGAAATGAAAGAAGACAAGGAAATGTAAAGTGATAGTGATGGGCAGTTGCCACCTATAGTATATATGTGTGCAGTCACAATGTGTATAATAAATATAGGCTAGCATAGGCACAAGTGCCTTTACCTCCAACAACCTCTTGCTTAAAGGCGAAAGTGCCTCGATTGTTGAGAGAACAAGGAAGGTGACAAAGTACAAATGTACATAATATAGTATAATAGGATGAGGAATAGTTGTCTTCTCGTCCTATGCCCATGATCTAGCTAAGGCAAAACGTTTCGCTAGGAGACTTTTAGTAAGTAGATATGCAGGATTCTCGTTAGTCGTGATAAGCTCAATAGACTTGTCCTCTACTACCTCCTTGATGAAGTGATAGCGAATCTCAATGTGCTTTTTCTTCACATGGAAGACCATGATTCTTGGCTAACTAGATGATACTGATAGAATCTAAATGTAACATAGAATAATAGTAAATCTAAGGTATGCCACTAGAGCTGGCCTAACCATAGGGCCTAATTTTGCAAGTCTCAAAGACTACAATATAATCTACCTAAATGGTAGATAAGGCTGCGCATTTTTACACCTTGGACATCCAAGAAATAACACCTCTAGCAAAGCTGCAGACATGCCCAAAGGAAGACTTTCTATTATTTGCATGTGCTGCATAGTTGAAGTTAGTGTAATCCATGACTATGGTATCCTAGTCACCATAGCAAATGTAAATATTTATGGTACCTTTTAAGTACCTCGTGATACCCTTCACATCATCCCAATGTCACTGGCTACATGTAGCCATATAGTATGCCACAACTCCCATTGCAAATTTTCTGTCAAGGTGAGTGGCTATCATGGCATACATTAAATCGCACAATGTGGATGCACAAGTGATCTTGGCTATCTCAATATTCTATGCATTTGATTGTGACCTAACTTACCTTCACATGGGAAGATAAAAGATAGCTAATAGGCTTAACATAATGCATGTGGAATTGCTCAAGCACCTTCTATATACATTAGGGGAGATTTGGATTCAAGTTTAGGCATGGCAAGAAATTTCATCTCAACATAAAGAGAGATAAATTAAAAACTGTTGAAAATTGCATAGATCTAATTTACTTAAAATTTTCTATTTTCTTCAAAATGCATACATTAGCAGAAAGCTTTTAAGTTATTTTAGAGGGAGCTCATGCTCAATTGCCAAGATCCACAGACCACTTATTGCTTCAAGCGTTTCAAGCGAGCACAAATGGCTATCTCACACCTAACTGATGCTCCTTCAATCCTACCAAGGTGTAGTGAGCTTTCCTTGATGCTCGAATGAGTAGCTGGAGCCCCAAAAGGAACACCAAGTCTTAGAGGAGGGAATGTTCTCTTTTTGAACTATGGTTTCTCCTTTCTTTGGATGTGTTATTGTGGCCACTTCCAATTCCACTAAATTGGAAGCAAGTTCTTGGGTCTTTTGTTGGGTATCAGGAGTAGATTTCACAGGGGTGGATTTGAAGTGTGGCCTTCTCCTTTGCATCAATTGCATAAGGGCTTGTAGTCCATAGACCTTCTAGGGTTTGGACAGTTTGGTGAGATATGACACTTTTCTCCATATCTATAACACTCCACCTCTGATCTTTGGCCACCGCTAGACTATCCTCCTCTGTAACTCTGAGAGGGAAACCTCCTTGGACCAAAATTAGGACCAAACTCCCTAGGCTTTGGTCCAATGTCTTGCGTTATCATTTTGGATTCCATCAAGTTGAATCTTGCTTCTTCATCTTTCTTTCTTTTATCATGCATCTCCTTCAGAGAGAAGATATCCTCTGTATGGTTCTTTCTTAAACAGTATGAATAGAAGGCTTCAAGAATGGCAAGTTTTTGGGTACATTCACTAGCTAAATGTCCCGCTTGATGCCAAATGTCTCAGAATGCATCACATCTCTCCCATCTCCCACAGGAGTGTATATATTGGCAGTATTCACCTTCAGCATTTGTAGCTATTCTATAATCACATCCATAAGTTCTTTCTTGATACTTGCAACTAAATTGGACAAGTAGTCCTTTAGATTTTCACCTCTTGAAATACTTGTAGTAGAAGCTTCCATAATCACTGCATACACTGGTTGAGTTGATCCAAAGGGTTCTCTATTCTGATTTTGGTTCAGAGCTCTTGTTGAGATTGGGGGTTGTTGATTCCAGTTGGTAGGATTCCACTGTTGTTGAGTTACCATTGGGGTAACTGTCTGAGGCCACTGTTTTTGTGGTTGAACCATCATTTGAGGCACTATCATCCTGAGGCCACTGTGGATTTGATGCTCTGTGCTGTGACATTATTTGCATCTAGGGTAGGGGTAGGGAACTGTCCTTGGGATTGTATTTTGTGGGTATACCATTCCTGGCATGGGAGAAGGTAGGACTCCTCTTCCCGAGGTCATTGAAAACCTTGCTTTAACTTCATCATACAGTCTTGCACCTTCCACTATAGCTTGTAGGTTACATGGTCTTCTCAATTCCACAAACTTACGAACGTCTCATTGTAGGCCTCTAAGGAAAACTCCCTTTTGGATGCCTTCATCCAAGTGATGGTTGGTCCATCTCTTTAGTATGGATTCCATTCGTGAGACATAGGCTTCTACTCATTCACCAGACTTAGGTTCATGAACTCCTCTCACATCTGCTCTTCAAAACCTTAATGCCTGAATTTAGTGAGGAAAGCTAACTTTAGGTCATCCCATGTGCCAAAAGTTCATGCTGCTTGTCTCTCATACCACTAAAACGGCGTGCCTTTGAAAGTGGTGGAGAATATCACCGACCAATGCTTGGGGGTTTTGGCATTGTTAGCCAGACATGCTATCATAAACTCTACTACATGAAGATCAGGGTCTTCATTGTACACTCCCTTAAAAATGGGCAATGGGACTACATTCGTTGGTCCGTCATCATCAATATTTCCAGGACAGATCTAGCTAGGAAGGGGACCTTGAGTCACCATGGGGACTTATGTAAAGAGTGCTGCTAGGGTGTCAAAGGAGGCTTCTACTGCTAGCTCGTTCTCGGCTTTGATTTTTGCCTTCTCTCTTCTCGTGTACCTCTGTACTCATTCTAGTGATGCTTGCCTCTTGATTGCGTCATTGATCAGGGAGCTAGCTTCACCCAGTTGGTATGTACTCAACATAACAAAATCAGGAAAGGCTTCAATCTGTGGATGACTCTCTTGCCACCATTTCTTCTACTTTCTTCTTCTCTACGTCTCTAAATTCAGCTTTTAGTCTGCTATACAGAGGGGAAGATATTCCATTTTAAAGGTGTCAAAACTCATTCTTCTGCGGATTTTGTGGTGCCATCATCATAATAATGCCAATTTCTGATGGTTTTCAATAGTGTATGTTGTGTAGAATACTTTGTCTACTAGCTTTCAGTGGGTTGCTAATTGGACAAATAGGAGATTGTCAGTGCACCATGTGTCCCATGTGTCCTACTATTGAGCATCCACAAAACAAATTCCAACTCTTTTCTTTCTTATTCTGATGAGCTTCCACTGACCATGACTCCTGAAGCTTCTTCACGATCTCCCACTTGATGATGTCTAGAAGCTTCTCAATGAATGCCAAATCTCCCATGGATGATCATTCTCTTTGTTTTTGCACTTCAATCTATTCCCCAGACAATTTGCTACTAAGATGCACATCTTTGTTGCTTCAACAAGAAGAGGAAATAGTCCACAATATAGAACCTACATCATGATGGTAATATGTTTCTGCCATTGTGGGATGAACTTCTTGTGGAAAGTGGCTTTGGCAATAAGAATCTCCAATTCTTTAGTGGTTGAAGGAACTTTGCAAGCTTCCATTGAATTCTTCTCTTCTTCGCAATGCCATTTCCTTCATTTTCAGCCTCTTTTGATGCTTGTTGATGGCAGTGTTCCCTGGCTGTGCACAAAAAACATGGAGCCCCAAAAGGAACACAAAAAAATGGGGTTTCTACTACAAGAAAATCTATATTTTACTATCAACAACCATCTTTTTTATATTTAATATGATCTCAACAAACAAAACAACACCGAGAATAAGAAATCTTCATGCAGCTTCATAGAAACAATTCTCCCACGGCTTTAACTTTAACAAAATCCATCATATTCTTCGTAGAATTCATTGATAAATATAAAAAACACAAAATAATAATCCACTTTGAATGGAAAGATATCACATATGATTCATCTTCAAAGATTCCATAGCTTTCTCTCACCATTTCTCATATGTAGATACATTGTTTGGCATAGAATTGGCTATCTCTGATTCTCTCTCTCTCTCTCTCTCTCTCTCTCTCTCTCTCTCTCTCTCTCTCTCTCAATAGTACATCATATCCTCACTACAATACTCAATAATCACTCACAATAATCCTTCTTTGGTCGTGGATACCCCTCCCAAGAGGTGTGTCTAATATGAAAGGTCACCAGAGCCACTATAGTGACTCTTCACAACTCACTACTGTCACTTCTCTCTAGTCTTCTCTTGAGTCTTAGACAACTACTTCTTTCACTTCCTTGAGCTCTTTTGAACTTGCATTCTATTGGGATAAAGGGCAATGCCCATGTCCGCCTGTTAGGGCCAGTTGTACATAGTACATATACCTATCTAAAATCATTATTGAGGTACACTCTTCAGTACCACAAATCGTGTGTCTCTATCTCTTCTCTCTCTCAACCTGCATCTCTACATAGAAGCTCTATCACAGCTAACTCAAAAAATTGGTATTAGAGCTTGGTTCAGGCAATCAAGAGCTTGACATTTCTTTAGGTGCAGTAGCTTGAAGTTGAAGAAGAGTTCACTATGAAGAGTTTGCAAGTAAGGCAGTAAGGTTTGAAGCTTCTTCTTGAAGCTTGAATCTTTCCTCTTCATTTGAGCTTGTTGTCAGTCATCATTGGACACTTGGGGACCCTCCCCATCATCTCCAACACTTTGATCAGCATTCCAATCTCTTCAGGGCCGAATGTGTCATCAGCGTGAGTATGTAGATCTAGTTTTCAGCATGCTTAAAACCTACAGAAGCTGCTCCTCTTCATTTGGCATCATGGTTGTGCTCCACACTTTGCATCTAATTCTTAGCATTGAGCATTGAAGTGTAGTATTACACTTGTTTGCTAGCTACTCGCTCGAGCATATGCTCAATGTATGGCAATGGATAATTGTCTCTCTCGGTAGTAGCATTGACTTTCTTATAGTTGACACACACTCTAATCTTCCGTTTTTCTTCAATACGATCACTATGGGTGAGACCTAGTTCGTATGCTCAATCTTGTAAATGAACCCTAGTCTCAATAGTTTATCCATTTCTTCTTTGACAGTGGGAGCATGCTTGGGATTCATAGAATATGGTCGTTGCTCGATCGGGGCATCATGGTTATATTGTGAGTCACTACACTTGGATCTACCCCTTTTAGCTCATCAAGGGACCAAGCAAAGACATCTATACACTCCCATAAGAAAGCAATGAGACTGGCTTCCTCCTCCTCGATCTAGTCATCGGCTATGAAGACAGGTTGAGGTGTCTCCCCTTGTCCTTGACTTTGGCTAGCCCTTCTATTAGTTCACTCCCTTTCCCTTGTCATTTGGCTCCTAGCAAGATCACTATCCTATCGCCTTTCTTAAACTTCGTGAATTGTTTCAATAGGCTTACTTCTGACTCAGAATCAAACTCTCTGCCTTTGCTAGAAGAGGGGGTCTCTCCTAGTAGTCGTAGCTCAGAGGGTGAATCTATCCTGAATAATGGTGTGGCACTCGCTCGGACTAGGCTTGCTTGCTCATACTCAATCGCCCCTATATGCTTCAACCACGTGTGATTGCAATCCATGCACATGACTCTCTCGATTCTAAAAGTGTCATTCTTTTGAGGTTTAGAGTCTATCCATATTTACTCAATTACATGTCACTCATATTATATCGTATCGATCTCTCCTTCAATCTCATCACTAAAGGAACATAAATCTTTGTACTTGTCATCATAATCTTCCTCGTCTAACTAATCATCATCTAGGTCTTGACATTGAGTTTCCTTTTCATCAGCAACTAAGGCCTAATTGTATATCAAGTTTAAATTATGAACCTTGGTCCACCGCCACTTGGATTTGTCCAAGAGATCCTTGAGCGGTTTGAGATTAGCAGCTAGGTTGCTAGCTAGCTTGTTTGTTAGATGCTCTACGATCTCAAGGAGTTCTCGCTTGTTATTCGGTACGTGGAATACGACAGGGTTGGGTTATCTATGCGAGTTTCTAGCCATCGTGCAGACTCATACTGGGGGTGTGTCACTAGGCTTACCAATTGCCTTAGTGGCTTGCTTGTACTCCTCATTATCCGAGAATGGAAAATCAATCGTGGATAGCATGTGCATCCAATCTCTCTCATCCTTAGGACAAGGGATATACTTGGTGAGCGACACATATGATTTTCGAACTTATGCATCACCCTTCAACATGGCTGAGATGGCATCTAAGTTGACTAGTGTAGTCTTCCAAGTACCCCTCTCTACTCTTACCACTTCCATTTGATTGCCTAGGAAAATCAGCCGAGTCTTCTATGACTCATGCGTTGCATATCCAAGGTCGGCCTAATAGGATGTCATAGTCCCATTCCTTTCATGACTATGAAGTCTATGAAGAACTAGACTCCCGCGATCTTCAATGGCCAATTCTTTAGTACTTTGAATGGATTTACTTTCATTCCGTTCATTAGTGTGACATTAAATCTAGCATTCTCGACAGGCGAATTACCCCAATCTTGGAGCATTGCATGGCTAAGCACACTAACTCTCCTACCTCGTGTCTAAGATTTCCTTTCTTGTGGTATCACCTAGAGCTAGGACCGGTAAGACTAGATGCATTTTGGTGCCTTCCTAGAAATCATTAACATGTAAGGACTTGGGCACTCAGTGCAGTGTCAAACTCAGTATCTCCATCACAGTATCATGCTCATGCAAGTCAGTAGCAACTTGCTCTATCGATCCTTTCACTCATTGCTTCAATTCTTGCCATAGCATCGGATGCTGCCTAAGCAGGTCTCCTAGGTTTAGAGTCACAAGAGTGGTTACTAGCATTGTGAGGAGATTGCTAACTTCTTGCTTCTCTCCTGATTTTGTGTTTCTTAGCCAATGTCCTTGGTTGATTTACTAGCCCATAGCGTTCAAACTCTATCTAAGCAACATTGCTTGTGGTGCAATTGCGTTGCTCGATTTTGGTCATGGAGGAAACATTTGTGTGCTTACGCTTAACAGATTGTCAATCTCATCCTCCAAGATGGGCTCAGCATCCTTTATATGTTCCTAGGATTTTTTCACCCACTGCTTTACTTTTTCTATGGCTTCTAGTTGGCACTTTGGATTGGGGTACTCCCCTACCTTACCACTCCCCTTCTTAGAAGCCTTTAGAGCGGATGTCTTTGCCTCTGCATCTATGACCTTTTTTCCAACAAGCAGTGTTGTGGCACTCTCGGTTTTGAGCATGACCTTTACATCGATTTTCTTTTTTCTTTGCCTATGGCTCTTCTTTCCGATTGAGGTTGTGTCTAAGTTGCTAGGCCCTGGCAGTGATATGCCGCGTGCTTTGTCTGTGCTCAGGTCATGACATGTAAGGGGGTGGGTGTAGCCTCACCATCAAGTGTTTCAACATTGAAGAGTCCCAATGGGACCGATGGCATGATTGCCAAACTAGAGGATGGTTTCCATCTAGGGCAATCGACAAAGAGATGTGAAATTCTACACTCACAGTGCATCTAAGATCAGCCTTGTCTCAATTGGTTTGTTACCTTTCAGGGCAACGTGAGGAGATGTGTCCTGGGTGATTGCAAGTTCAATATGAGATTGACTCTTGGGTTTGCCCTCCTAAGCCTCTACCTCTACCTAATGTCATCACTGGTACTGGTCAATAATCCATGAGGATTAGATTGCCCTCTTCATCATACAAGACATAAGGGTTCACATAGTACTCATCGTCATTCGGCTCCTCCACATAGTGGATTGGAGTGTCGCTCAATGGAAGGGTTACAAAAGGTCTAGGTGGCCAAGGTATGCCTGTAGGATTTATCTCCATACTAGGAATGGCTACTTTAGCGTCATTAGGTGCTGGGAAAGCCAATGGGACTCCCCTCCCAAAGAAATTTGGTGGCTTATTCCCTAGGTAAGGCTACTTGTAAGGTTGCGAGTATGGGAGTCTTCTCGGCAGTCTACAATACATGGCATTGTGGTCGAACCTATCACAATTGGCACATGGGTGAGACCTAGGGTCTTGACACTCAGCTGGCAAGTGGTTTCTACCACAATACATGCATTGGACATGTGGGCACATAGATCTCCTCATCATCTCTTGTAGTCTCACTAGCTCCATCTTCATCTCCACTAGCTCCTAGTTCTTGCTAGTACTCTTTCCCTTATCTTGGCTACTTGGAACTGACCATTCCCTGGATGTGGGTGCCCTTTGCAAGGTTCTAGAGCTATTCTCGTTGCGGCTTGAGCTCCTAGAGCTCCTCTCCTTGAGCTAGTCATCCACTCTTATGGCCTCCTCAAAGACCCTAGTTAGCGCGTCTTTGCAAGCTATAGTTTGCCTGCCAAGACCTTGTGGAGCTCTTCACTGTGTATTCCATTGATAAAGACTATGGACACTACTCTTTTCGTGTGTCGTTCATTTGTTGGGATTCTCTTAAAGAGACTTCTCACATGGGTCACATAATTCTTGATATCTTCCTTATCTCTCTACTTCACGTTCATGAATCGTACGATTGGATTGTCTAAGTACCCAGCCTCCGAGAATCTCTTAATAAAGAGGTTCTTGAGATGGTTGAAATTGTTATGCTCTACAGCATCTAAGCTGGTGTAGCAAGTCTTTCCCTTATCACCTAAGCATAAGCCAAAGGCTTGCAAGCACTGGGTGAGATCAGTAAGGCCATTTACCTCACAAACTTGCTCGAATTGCTCTATGAAGCTGTAGGTTGGTACTTGTCTAATTGCTTAGCAAAAACATGGATTTTGGACTGGCTCTTAGAGCCTTGGTTGACTTCTAATCTTGCGAGCATTGAGTTTGCTAGTGTTGCTACGCTTTGCTTTCCTAACATGTTATCTAGTAGTCATTTCATGAGAAGCTCGCTCAACATAAGTTCTCCTTCTAGCGTGTGCGTGGGCGCGCACACGCACACGCACACACACACACACACACACACAGATACACACACACACACACTCTCTCTCTCTCTCTCTCTGTGTCAGGTACTGTTCAATTTCTATTTGCTAAGGCTAACACTCGTTGGATCTCATGCATTTCTACATTCTATTCGCAAGCTTCTAGCTTGTTGTTCCTGATTGTATGCCACCATGCCTTGCAAAGATTTCCGCACTAGTTTCATCTCTTCTTCGAGGGTCGCTATGATATCCTCGAATGGCCTACCGTGGTGGTCTATCCGGGTTTGCAAGTCGTATTTTCTCACCATCTATTAGATTTCATTTGAGAAATCCCCTAGATCGAGCTCTTCATTGCATCTGCTATTCGAGCTAGTCTTTGCCATGTGTGCAGTCTCTTGTTCTACCAGGTTGTCGATGAGGTTGATCAAGTTGGGTAGATTCACTTCCCCAATGATGTTGGTCCTTCATGCGTCTGGACTCCTGTGTCATGTCTTCCTCTTGGTCCTACAACCTAGGGTTTGATTACTCGTTTAGGTCTCAGGGTTGTTTCCTACTGGTGGGTTTGTTTAGTTTCTTAAGTCTGAGTGAGTTCCTTGTTATTTATAGGTAGTCCTCAATTTACCGTCACTCAGGGTGTGTGTGCTCTTTTTCGTGCACCTTGCGAAATCAGGCTTTCAGCTTTTCTTTAGGTGCACTTCAAGTGTTGAAAAACAATGTGGGATGCAATGCAGAATGATAAAGCAGCTTCAACAATCCTATCTACATTCTCGGTCTAATAGGGCTTTAAGCTCAATCATTGGCTACTCTCGCTGGTCTCTAGGTCTGCGCTATGTCTTTCCACATTCAACTCAGGGTCTATGGTTCAATTTGGCGCTCTTAGCAGGGTGGACAGCTAGTAGGTTGGTTGGCATTGCTTCTAGGTCTGCAATTCACTGATTCTCTCATTTTTGCACCAGAAAGGTGTTCTGTCTGTCTGTATCACTCTCGGGGGTCCATACCACTATGGTCCAAGTCAGTCAGGGTCTACAAATGTCAAATCTGACAAATTCTAGATTCGGCCAAGCTAGTCCAAATTGTAGGGTCTGAGTGTTAGATTTGGCCCATTTGAGTTGTCTAGGCCCGAATCTTAGGACTGAGTGTAAGGCTGTCTAAATGCCACATGGAAAGGTGGGCTGAGTGCCCAATCGTCAGATTCAGATAGGCTGGATATGGTGGTTCGAGTGGGCCGAATGGTAGTTAGGCCGAATCAGTCAGAGGGCCAAATGGCCAAGTGAGGCATCTAAATGTGATTGGGCCGAATGGTCGAGGGCTAATTTTGGGGCTTGGCCCAGAGTGGCCGTTCAAGTCTAGGACTCGGACAGGCCAAGTGCAATAGCGCGTGTTGGTAGGGGCGACAATTTTGGTTCGAATCAATCGATTCCTAGCATCGTAGGTTAGAGGCACTTCCAAAATAGATCAATAGACAAAGATCAAGGTTTGCATATACCTAATGTGCTCAAAAACCTCTGGAACAAATCGATCAAGCTGCTGCAAAGGTTTGCTCTCTCTCTCTCTCTCTCTCTCTCTCTCTCTCTCTCTCTCTCTCTCTCTCTCTCTCTCTCTCTCTCTCTCTCTCTCTCTCTCTCAATGCTATTGTTGCAAATGAGCTCTCCCTTGACCTCTTGGGTTTTAAAACCCTTGCTCTGACCTCTCCAATCACTCCCCTTGCAACATTAACACGTCTAAGCGCTCTTTTTCTCAATTTTTGCTCATTTTGTGTCCTGTTTGGGCCTATTGTACAGCAGCAACCCTAAAGCTTTTCACTTCGATTTCTTGACCCTATCCTACTCTAAATGCAACAAAAATCAAAACCCAAATACTGAAATTATCCCTCCTACTTGCCTAATCATTAAAAAAATGAAATAATTGTTGCAAATATTAAAATCCCAAAATCTCCTACCTATCTCAAGCTCCGGTTCGGGGATGAAACCCTTACTTCATTGCTCGATTTGAGGCACACAAGTGCTCAAGCTTGAATTTGTTTGTCGCGGCAACAAAACCAAAATGTAGAGGGAGCTCATGCTCAACCACCAAGACCCACAAATTGCTTATTACTTCAAGTGTTTTAAGTGAGCACAAATGGCTATCTCTCACCTACCCGCCTTCAATCCTATTGAGGTGTAGTGAGCTTATCTTGATGCTCGAATGAGTAGCCTCCTCCTTCAAGCAAGTCGGTAGCTCCATGATTCATGATGCGAGCTCAAGCATCCTCAAGCCTCCACCTCTAAGTTCCATCCTCTAAAGCCACGCATGAGACAAGAGAAGAGAAGAGAATAGAAGAAGAAAAGAGGAGATGATGGAGAGCTTCTTCTCCAAGATCCCTCACCCTCACACACTCACTCCCTTACACTCTCACACTCCCTCTCTCAAGCACACACAAGCAAGGAAGAAGAAGAGAAGAAATAAAGAAGAAGAGTCCACTTTAGCCACACACCAAAGAATGAGCTTCTCATTCACTTTTTAAGTTTATATACAAAACCCTTATCCCTTTGGGCACCAATCCCCTTTTTTATATGGCCGGCCATTATGGCAAGGTCTGCTTTTTTCTTTCCCTTCTAGTTTCCCTTGCTCTTTACCTACTCTCGTCTACCCTTTACAATTTGCACAGGAGGGAGGCTGGCGCTCTTTTACAAAAGTTTTAGGGCCTTGCAGTTAAAAATGCACTTTTGCCTTTGACTTAACTTTTGAGGCCGCCCTTGCACTTTTGGCCATTTCTCTTTCTGCTTCTTCCTTTGTGTCCACATTTGGAGTTTTCTTGGACTTCTTTTTCTTCGTCTTGAACTGGGGGTTAGCAGTTATCAATTACCATTAATTAAGAGTCTAAAGATCAATGCCCACAAAATAGACTAGTCAATGTGCTCAGAATTTGATGGCTCATATCTAGATTAATTTGAATGGTGTATTTCCTTCTCATGAAAACTTGAGTCAAAATATTGTGCTGAGGCTCGAGCTATCTTTTGATATGTTACATTGGAGACAATTTTCATGTGTAGTATGCTCATTTCTTTGAAGCAACTCTAGATAAAGCTAAGAAGCTTGTGAGGGTGGCTCTGATTGAATCAACAACACAAAGAGAGGATGGGGCCTAATCATCATCAAAGAGATACAAGAGAGATATGTAACACCTCCAAAGCAAGCTTGATATATATAGATGTTTGAGGAGATGGTCTGATCTATATTAGAGAGGCGTAGATGAGGTATACATTATCTACATAACAATCTTGATCATGGGTATGAATGCTTAAGTAAGAAAAATAAATCTTATCTTTTGTCTTTTTCTTCTAGAGAAATATTAGGATTCTATAATGTAACCAAAAGCTTTGAGATATGTAAGATATGAATCTACAATGGGGTGATATAAAGAAGAGGATACATGTAATGAAGTAAGATATATTCTAAACATCTTTTGATGCTCATTATTTTTATATCTCAAATCATTTTCATTTGTTTGATTAAAATTGATAATGGACTTTTAAGAAAAGGTCTATTCAATCAATCAAAAAACATCTAGGTGCATATATCATAATGTTATTGAGTCTATTAAAGTAGCAAATCCTTTGAGACAAAAATCTTATTTGTTGGATTTTTTCTTATACAAACGAATTAGTTGTATCAAACAAAGAGTGTCATATTTGAGATCCAATGGTGTGTAGAAAGCTAATATCCTAGAGGGTATTAATGAACATAAAGAAACATTACTCCATAAAGCTTTTGGTATGTAATAAGGGAATCGTGGCACAAATCTAATGTAGTAATTGAACATCCTTAGTATATTGTGAGAATAGAGTATTTGTACTTAATCATCCCTTCTATTTTTCAATTCCATATCCAATAAAGCTATCATCATATACATAAGTTCAAAATTGTCGATACAATTAATTGTACCTGAAACTCTTCTAAAGCTCTCATAAGCTTCATGGATACTAAAACATTTACAATTAATTACACTATAAATACCAAAATCACAATACACTTCATTATACCAAAACCTTATAATCTTCTTAAGTACAAGCAAAACATCCCTCCATGTTGGAATAGTTTATTCCTTCACCTTGATGGATGAAGGATTCAAAGGATCATGTGATCTCCCCACTCTCTTCCCATATAAGAAATATTCAATTTACACTAGATTATTTCAGACTCCATCTTACTGAAAAGGTTGATCTCATAATCGGATACACTAATATATTTCTATGTTAAGGCCCTTGTATTAGAATAAAAATTGATATCCTTGATATTGGAATCTATCATCATTCTATACCAAGACACCTATGGATGGCCATAGTACTATACCACTTGATAGAAGAAATGGAATCCATCTACAAATACATATGTACAATTGGATATCAATTATCCCTCTCTTTTTTTGACACTTGTTAAAATAAATAAGAAACATACCCATGATACAAAGAAATATGCAAATATGCTTGGGGTGGGGGGGAGGGGGGGGGGGACTTGATATTTTCAAATCACCTCTTCTCATGTTATACGAGTTCAAGAAGACACGTGCAGAAATTCTTGATGGTGCTGGCACAATTGTTGGCAAAGGAGAAAGAAGGAACAACCTGTATGAGCTAAGTGCTCTTACAGCCACCGCTGGAGTGGGCACAAGTAAGCTTTGGCATGAAAGGTTTGGACACATCGGATTTGCAGTGTTGAAGGAGATGCAAAAGTAAGGTATTTTTGCTCACCTACCTACAACAACTGAATTGAAGGAACCATGTGAAGCTTGTATGATGGGCAAGCAACAGAGAAAGGCATTTCCACAAGAAAGCAAGAATAGAGCAGAGGCTCCTCTAGAGTTGGTGCATGGTGACTTGTGTGGTAAGATGCCTACACAGGCCTTGGGGGGATCTTCTTATTTTATGTTGATTGTCGATGACTACAGTAGGAAGATGTGGGTGTGATTCCTTCATGATAAGGCTCAAGCTTTTGGTAAGTTTAAAGAATGGCTAAAACTTGTTGAGAATGAAACAGGGAAAAGTGTGAAGAAATTTAGAGCAGATGGTGGTGGTGAGCTCAACTCAAAGGAGTTTGAAGACTTTTGCAAGAGCAAAGGGATCAAGCGTCAATTGACGACGCCTTACACACCTCAGCAGAACAGTGTTGTCGAATGCAGGAATCGCACCATTATGGAGATGGCAAGATGCATGCTAAAGGACAAAGGATTGCCTAACCATTTTTGGGCTGAGGTTGTTAATACTGTAGTCTACATTCTAAATCGGAGCTACACAAAGGCTCTCAAGGGAAAAATGCCTCATGAGGCTTACATTGGTAAGAAACCATCTATCTCGCATTTCAGAATTTTGGAAGACAAATAGACTCAACAACCCTAACCCTAAATGCACTATGAGCAATAGTGCATGAATGATCCATAATGCTAATATGAAAATTGCATCCTTAGTGCAACTAGGAGTCCAAGGATTTGCATTCAAAAGGTCAAGTTTGTAAATCTAGACCCAAAATATGATGAGATAATAGTTCCCGATGCTTATCTTAGGGTCAAAGTTACTACAAAAAGAGAGCATGTTATTGATCCTCTCATTGACAAGAGAGTGGACTTCAATGTTTTGACCTACAAATCATGGATTGAAATAGGCCAACTAGAGCTTATACCAACCAATGTCATCCTTAGTCCCTATGGGGGGAAACTATATTCTCTCCTAGAAAAATGTAGAATCCTCACAATTATCAAGACTGAAAGCTTGCCCATCTAATTCCATGTACTCCCAAACCATGAGAACATGAAAAAGACAATACTTATTGGTAAAGCTTTCAAGCAATCGATAAAATGTGAATTGGATTGTGTAATGCAATGGATGCAATTGACACTCCTCAATGTGAGGATAATTACAACGTTTAACAAGAGGGATCTTGCCAGTCCTCAAGGAAAAGGAAAGGAGAAAATCCATGACTCAAAAGAGATGCTAGCTAATGAGAGAAGGAGGGAAACACTTGAGAAGTTGCTTCAAGCACACAAGAAAGACAAAGAACATGTCAACATGACCACTCTTCCAAAAGAAAATAGCTAAGGGGCAACGCAAAGGATAGAAAATGGACCTACAAAACTCATATAAAAGTGGAAAAAAGGCTGAAAAGATGTCAGTAAAAAGAGCTAGTACATAGCAATGGGTTCCATGATCCTTCATGCTTGCTCAATGCACATTGCAAAAAATCATTAGTTATGGCTGCCCAAACCACCTCTAAGACCACTTCCATCACACCACACACAAGAGCCTCCTCAATGAAAGAAAAACAAACCTAAATATAGATTAAAGCCTAAAAAGGAAAAATAGAGGGAGGCAACATTGCTCTAAGGTTCCCAAGGACAAGCCATATACAATAAAGAAAGACAAGGCCCTAGAGCGGCAACTAAGCAAGAACAATTATTGACATCTACACTTAATATGCCTAATGAGGAAGAGATAATTGAAAGGCTTGACTCTTCAAAATAAGAGGCAATTAAATCACTGCAACCTAGCAATATCACTTAGCATGACCTAGGGAAGCCCCACAAGGAGACGAAAGGAAAAGAGATCCATGATTAGTAGTCCAATGACATAGCTACAAAATCAAGTGAAGGCACGAAATCTCCTTATTCCACGCACCTTCATCATCCAAGAGAAAGAAAAGTAAGCAAAGGAAACAACTACAACATCAAGTTGTTGCTATTGTAGAAGCCATAAAAATAGAGTCCAAGGAAAAGAGCAAGAAGCCAATAGCCTTGAAACAAACCATAGATATCTTTATGGCCACTTCTCCCAAAAGTACTAAGTTTGTGAATGATTCTAAAAGTTCCAAGGATTCTAAGCAACATGATCCTTCCAACTATTGTAAATAAATTCTCCAATAATAAAGCACATGATGTCCAATCAAGTGTGGAAACTGAATAGTTACAACCACTACTTGTAACTACACTTTGACAAGGAACAAGACATGGTAGCTATAATGCCTTAGGATGAACATAAGTACCCCAAAAGCACAAGCAATCTTGCACTCATTCAATCTTTCCTATCTCGCCTTAAACCTCCAACCATGCTAAAGCCCAAAGTAATAGTCAGGACCCTCGAAGAACTGGTAGCAAAGTAAGCTTGCCTAGAAAATAGGAGTGTCATAGGGTGTCTTACAAAAGTGAAAGCTAGGTCGAAGTTTCTTGCACCCATCTACGTCCATGTCAACATGGGTACACTGTCTGTCTAAAGAACATGAGGGATATCTAGCATGTCCACTAACATGCAAAGAGCAATAATATCTTGGTGAGCACTATAATGAGTTTTAGGCACTCTTCTATGACAAATCTCATATAAGGAAGCCAAAGCATGTTATTTAACTAGCACAGATCACCAGATAAGGCCCTGTACATTTCCTCCAAATAGAGAAGAAACAAAGCTCATTAATCTCTCTCTGCTCAATCTACATGATTCTTCTACACTTTTCACCTATCAAAGTGATGTTCTTTCACCTAATACGATAACCTTTCTATCTTTTTCCATGTAAAGAAATCGGACTTGCCTAGATAGAGGAGTTAAAATAATAAGTTGAGGGACAAAGTCTATTCAAGAAACATTAGTTTAATAATAGAGTGTCGATAGCTAAAATTGGAGGCCAACTAATGACTACTTTGAAGGAGTGATGAGCCATATGGTGGTTTCAAAAAGACCCAAACTGTGTAGCCTCTACTGTGTTTCACTTACTAGCTATAGTTTGGGGGCATGGCCTTAGTAGGACCTATCCTAGACTATCCCTTTCTTGACAAAATTCTAGTAGAAGAGGAGCTAGATGTTGCTAGTAGACCAGGAAAGGAACAATACTACTCAACGTTACACAATACTTATCCTTTCTAGTAAAGTTCTCATGACTTCTTGATGCTTGTGTTGCTCTAGAATATAATCCTAAGTTCTACAATTGGCTTTTAACATCTGGGAGTGACACAAATTCATAGATTGTAAATGTGTACATAAATCAAACATGGTTTCAATTACTATGTACAATTCAAACTACATAGGAAAAAACCCCGCACACCCTGCAAGCAATGACTATTAAGTATAGGTTTCTATATTGCATTGTATTTCAAAAGAAAGAAAGAAAGAAAAATGTATGCACAAACATGGTGCCACACCAAGGGGTCCTTAATTAAGGTATGAGTAGTGGCCACATGCAACTAGCTCCATTCTTAGCCTCTCTTCCTGTCCCCCAGTAAACTCAAGGTACATTAAGGGCAAGACATACCTAGGGAGTCTCGGGTTGCCTATGGTTAGGACTTGTCCCCTTGAGTCACTTACATAAGTTATTTCAATCCTTCCCAACCTCTCATGACTATTGTAACAATATAGGAAGCACAAGAATCAATAAGCCAACTAGGTATCACTCAATGTTGTGGTCATACTCAGCATTGTAGTCTTTATTCATTAAAAGAAACCTCCGTTTGAGCCCCATGGGTTGCACATCACCTTGAGGTTCTTTTCATGATACCCCATTGACTCCTTTATCCCTCAACAATAGTAATATTTCCCATCAGATACCCATCAATTGGTGCCCTACTTCATCAACAATAAATAAACAAAATAACAAAATAACAAAAGCCATCATGCTATCTTCCACCTATGTATTTATGTAAGCACATGCACTCACATAGTTATTGAACTATAACCTATACATGGATTGGTTCTCAAGTATGGGACAACACTCCAACTTTTTTCTCAAGTTCATCGACCCATTTCCCAATCCATCCATATGTCCTATGCACACAAACAAACTAGCACTTCCCTACGGAGAGCACGAGAGGTTTTTCCTAGCTAGTACAAGCGAACCTAGTAGCTCACAATCTCTATCTCAAGCCAATATCCTCTAAGGTGCCCAACTTTAACTAGTCCAATTGAACCCAAACAACTTTCCACCAAAAGATCCCAATCTCATGAGCTATACACACAATCCCCATTACCACTTCTTAGTTGACATCCACTGCGCAAAGCAACTCCAATTCCCATAGTGAGCTCCCAACAACTTCAAGATCCAAATCAATATCCAAGATAGCCACTACTCTCCCCCCAATGATCCCACAACTATCCTCGATGGTCTTCATCTTTTGTTCAAGCTCTTGTAAGGACTTGGAGGTAGGGTTTGCATTTGCAATGTTAATAGTGTGCTGCTCAAGCATCGCTCTATCTTTTTGTTTATGTTTTTTATTTGAGCAGAGGAAGAGTAGCCTTTAGAAGCCATCAGAGCGCAGCTCTCTCAGCACCTAGGACTTTCTAACAGGCACTTGAAGATGTGATTTTGCCACAGAAGATTGAAGGCAAGCACACCTTAGTGCTAAAAGGAAAATTGATGTCTATGGTTTCTTGTCTAGAGTTTCATGTGTAGTAGAACATGGGCTTGGTGAGGAAGCACTCAATTGTTTTCAATATATGCAAGTGGATAAGTTGTCTCCTGGAGCAGTTACATACGCGTGCAGCTTGAAAGCCTCTGCCAGCTTGGGAGTGATAGATAGAAAAAGGCCAAATGTTTTGTGCGGAGGTACTCAAAATAGGGATTGAGGAATAAATTTTCCTTGGTAACACATTAGTGTATTTTGAATGTTACTCACTTACAAAAGCATATTGTGTTTTTGATAGGCTTTCCGCTCGCGATGTTGTCACTTGGAACACATTAATTTCAGGATGTACTCAGCATGGGCTTAGTGAGGAAACACTTATTACTTTTAGAAAGATGCAACTAGAGGGAATATGTCAGGTGATGATACACTTGTAGCTTGAAAGCTTGAAAGCCGATTTATAGAGGGTTGGATAAATGTTTATTTGTGGTAAACACTTTGGTAGGCATGCATAGTAAATATGGCTCTCATGTAGAAGGAAGGGACATGTTTGACAAGCTACTTGCTAAAGATGTATCTTGGTAGCCATGATTAAGGGTTATGGCGAGAACCATGAGGGCAAGTTAGCTATTTGCTGCTTTGAAGAAATGTAAGAGTATGGTGTGAGACCAAATGCTATAATATTCACATGTCTACTTGCTACGTGTAATCATGTGAGCATGGTCCTAAAAGGTCATGAGTATTTTGAGATGATGAGAGAGAAACATGGAATTGAACCATCCTTGGATCACTATGCTTTGTATGGTTGACTTGCCTACTACACCACCAACACCACGAAGAACCACGGCTCTACATCTACATCCACTTTTCTTTTTGAGCCTCCTTAGTGAGTAGCTCTGTTGACCTTGCAGCCCCTCTCGAGGAGAGCTATGGCAGTAGAATTGTGCTGAGTTATGATTACATCCCCATCTGCAACCACTCGCTCCCCACCACCGATGCAGGAGGTGGATCAACCAACAACCTCCCTTACCCACCCAAAGCATCATATTCTTCTCTAGCTGCTACTGATCAACATTATCATGCCTTGGTACACATCTAAACCATCCAGATGTTTCAACACGAATATTTAAAATTGATGGGTTTTTTACTTTTTCGCTAGAAAATCACACTAGCAATCGTATATCCTTCTATTTATAATTCCAAAGATTTTCTGGAAAGAAAGGTATGTTCTCTATGCTTCTTCAGTGTGTGTGACAACATTGCAGACTCGAAAAGGATTTGTATCAGGCCAAGCGCTTGCATGTTAGGAAGGAGATTTGTTCACAAGATTTCTGATGTTTCCTAGCCTTATCTAAGGACTTTCTCAACCATTCTATCTTAGAAGGGAGGTAGGGCAAGGATATAGGCCAAGCTGCCAGCCTTGGTTGAATAGAAATTGGTAAGTACCTTGCAACACTGCAAACACAAAAAGGATTTGTATCAAGCTAAGTGCTTGTACGCCTACTTGCACCAACATCACCATGAACTACACCTAGTCCTCAGTAACTAGTTGTTCAAAGAAGTTCAAAGGGCATTATTTTGTTTAGAAGTTCACATTCTCATGACCTGCAACCATGCACGAAGACTTCAGGATGGGTGGCATTATTTTGTTTTTGTTAGTCAAGACTAGGGGTCAAGTTATTCTGTTGAACATTGTACATGCATGATCGATCTGTTTGGTCAAGCATGCCATTTAAATAAGGCAGAGCATTTAATTAACAGCATACCCTTTGAACATGGAGTTTCTATATGGGCTAACTTTCTAGGCCCCTACAAAATTCATAGTGATATTGAACATGGCATACATGTTGTGCATCACTTGTTTGACATAAATTTATGGGATACTGCATCAAATTTGGATGCCAAATATTTATGCAAGTGAAAGAAATTTTGAGGTCACTATACATACCCTTGCATTGTGAGAAAATATGGACTTCGTAGGGGCTTTATTGGTGCTTTTGCTAGTCAGGTTGTAGGCCATTTAGCCAACACCCCTAAGTCTTACATTGAGCTAGGTTGGTTGTAAGGCTGCTTTAGATAGGCCAAAGGTACATGCTGTGATTATTTTGAGGGGTTTGGAAGGGGATTTGTATGTGGCCAGCAAACTTGTGGACATGTGCTACAAATGCTACTCCCTTGTAGAAGCACAACTGGTGTTTGACGGTTTACTAGTTCAAAATGTGGTCATATGGAATGCAATGCTTGCTGCGTATATAGAACATGGGCCTTGTGAAAAAGCATTGAGATGTTACAAGCTTTTTTCTTGTGGGTAATTCCCATATTGTCGAATATGATGCTGCAATATAGGAGCTTGTGTTGCATAAGGCTCTCTCTCATGCTACACCCTTCTAACTCCATCGATTCTGCACTTTATTTTTTCCTTCATGGAAGCTAGTGGCTCACCTACTGCGCTTGGTACCTGTGTGCTTTAAAATCCAATCCTTGCCATGAAGATCTATGGCCACTAGATCTTGGCTGGTGTGGATGTTGGGATTGCAATTTTCTGGGCTTTGCTCCTGTACTAATGCCATTCCAAAGTAAGCTTCCCCCTGGAAATGCTAGAGATGCTTGTGTCGTCAGCATGATTGCTTGCGGAATCCATGACTAACACCTCGGCATCCCTATTAAGAGACGCATTTTTGCCATTGATGCCCTGGACATTTGCACCAGAAGATGAAAAGCCCTGCCTTATGTTCATTTCATTTGTGGCACCCTTCCTTATGTTCATCTCGTCTTTGGGAGCATCAAGGTGAGGTAGGATGCTGGCAGAGGGACAACATATGGGCGTGCTCTGCCTGCTGATCGACAAGAGGTGAAATAGATCTTGGCATATGATCTGATTGCAAAGTAGAAATTCTGTTGGCTTCTGGCCCTACTATTCGGCGTATTCTGTTGCTGTGAACCCATTATGCAGTGCTAAGGACAGAACCTCTGCTCGAACTGCCGCATCAACAAAGGTTGGTTTATTCTCTAACTACGAAGCCAGCCTAGTTAATTCAACTCCACCTGACCAGATTTGTGCGTCGAATAATGGCACCCAGATACGCAGGTGCAGGATATGCCCTTGATCCAGTTGACTTGCCAACAGTGGTCATGACTGAGCATGTTGCTATTACAAGTCGATGTGAACAGAGCACTAATTGGTTAAGCAAGCAAAAGTTCGTTTTTCTTTCGCTGGTTGTTTACAGAGTTTATGTATCCAGCCGCATGGGTGGGATATCAGAGGTTGTTATATCATGTAGCAGAAAGAATTTTAAAAAAAATGCACAGGTGATTTTGCTTCTGATTCTGTAACGTTCAGAAAGAAAAATAGTTGTACAAGAAGTCAAATAGAGTCGCTGTAGCTTTTGGTCCACCAGGATCAAATGAGGAGATTAATGTGAGTGTCCTCCAAGCCAGTTAATCCTGCACCTAAACCTGCTTGTGCTTCAATTTCCAACTCTTCCTCCTCAATAGGTCTAAGCTTTGAAGGGCATGATACCTGGAATCTGCTCCTGCAATGGATGCCTGATGCAAAACTGTTAGTTGAAACCTCATGTGCATCCAACCTTGTGGCGCAAGAGGTCTCTCTCATGAGCAGGAAAGAGGTTGTCCATATGTTGCCTACCAGTCAGTAGCTCCAGCAAAATGATCCCAGAGTTCCACACACAGTGCTGCTGGTTGCTACACTAGTCCCTTCATTAGATTGATAAGGCCAACTATCAGCAAGTCAAATAAAAACCCAACAAGTAGATTGTAGAAGAAGAACTCGGCACTGAATTCTAGAGCCAAGCAGATTGATATTGCCATAGGGATCCAAAAAAGGCCTAGCTTGGAGTAGAACTCTTTCTGCAACTTTTTGATTCCTGAATTCAATGCACAGCTCCATATGGCACAATTCATGGCCCCACAAGAAAAAGCTCAACAATTGCTGGATGGGATGTATCAAGGTTTTCCATGTGAATGGTTGGACAAAGCTTAGTGAGCAGATAAAGGACTGTTGGGCTTCCAGTTGATTCAGCTACCTGGTGACTCGGTCCATCATCATTGATTTTCCAGAGACTTTACCTGTGACATAAGTTCAATCCGATTCTCTGCAGTAGCAGCTACTCTGGATTTGAGTACAGAAGCATGACAACAAGCCTCACAAACTATTGAAAGCTCAGAAAGAGGATCATTTGGAACCTCAAAATAGTTGGCATGAGGGATGTAGATCAGAAAAAAGGGCAAGATCTCTTTCCCATGAAAAGGAGCAGTTTGGATGAAGAAGCAAATCCTTCCAGTTTCAATCAACTTCCTTCTGAACAGCTCATTGCATTTGGGGTTTTGGATGTGAGGGATTATCCCAACTATGACCTAGATGGTGGTGGCTTGCTTTATCAAGATGAAGGTGCTAGAGAGGAACTTGAGAGAGAGCTGAATGTGTCAAAAGATGATGTACCAGCGAGACAGTAGGGTTTGCGGGGAGGAACACGGAGTGAACTCGATAAACATGGAGAAGAGAAGAGAAGAGAAGAGAGAAGAAACTCTGAATCATGGAGTAAATGTGATACAAGGGAACAAGGGTGCTGTAGTACAAGGAAGATGATGAAGACAGCCATGAACCACGAACCGCAATGTCCTCCTGAAGGGGTTTGAGGGTAGTGGAGAGGCTGGAGAGAAGAGGTGATAGACTGAATGAATCAGCTGTGAAGAATGAATGAGAGAGTGGCCTATAAATAGGTATAGTCAGTCTAGGATGGCGCCTCTTTTTGGGGCTACAAACCCTAAACGCAAAACGCAAAAACGCAAAAACGCAAGCTGCAGGTGAAGGGTGAAGGGTTTCTCAACACCCCCTCTCAGGCCCAAAAAGGGGAACAAGAGAAGAGTGAGGTGGAGATGCAATGCTACATGCTGAAGAATACTGATGCAGTATGTGCCACTTGGACAATGTCCCTCGTGGGGAAATTGTTCACTTGCCCAAGCACCCTAGTACAAAGATGATGAAAACATGCAATGCATAGGAGGAATGTTAAACTTTGTGTGGTGCCGAGAACCATGAGAATATGCCCGTACTCGATCTCGGGAGTTGGCTCCATGCTGACCAAGTGACCAAGGCAAGAAGAGAAGAGGAGGAAGAAGATGTAGAGGATCCCTAAGATCCAAGATTTTCACCATAAAGGGAACTTGCAGTAAAGAACAGTAGACAGAGTGAACTGGAGAATCCGAAACTCAACCTCGGGAGAGAAGCCACTAGCTCCGTGCATCCATGCCGGAAGGAATATGAAGGCCTCGTCACCAAGTCACGGCTGAACCTCCAAGGTCTCGATCTAGGTGGTACCTGAAGATCTCGGGTATCAGTAGAAGAGATGATTGGTCGAAGACAGCCATTCCAAGAAAGTAGAAGATGGGTGAAGGACTTCATGTGGAGTAGGTTTCCCCTCTGAGGTGGGAGGTGGAGGGACCCCTGCTGAAGTCGAAGAAGAAGTAGATGCCTCCTCTGAGGGCAAAGAAATAACATCCCCCCTTTAAATCCCCCTCTGAAGTAGATAGGGAATCCAAAAACTCATGGATCACGGACTCCGAAATGTTTGATGACGAAGGAAGTGCCACCGATCGTGCCGAAGAAGGTATCTGGAATGCCGAAGAGCTCCTAGAGGTAGCCTCTCGAACCTGAGTAGCCGAGGGTGGGGAAGGGTGGGGCTCAGAATGAGCAAGAGGTAAGCAACAATCACTGTCTCTTAGTGGAGCAGACTAGATAACCGAAGAAGAGGAAGGAGTCGAGTAGCCATTGTCTCTCGAAGGAGCAAACTGACAAGGAGACAGTATCAAACAATCACTGTCTCTCAATGGAGCAGACTGTAGATCCATAGGTCGTGGAAGCCACTGTATCTGAAAATAAGTGGGAGAAGACTACTGGTGACATTGCGACGATCTCCAGGAGGTCATAGTGCCAATCGATCCTCCATGTGCTCGAAAGAACTTAGTGTGCATCGAATGCGTCTTATTGCCTTGAGCATAGTACTTTGATAGCTGATGTAGAATGATCTCTGTGGCCCAGAAAGGAGAGGTGGCACAAGGAGTGCATGGTGGAAGATGCATATACTCCGGGGGGGGGGGGGGGGAGCAAAGGTCGAAGTCGGCAAGTATCGGTGGTGTGCCCGGTGATACCACAATAGGAGCACCCAGTAGTCTGGACATCTGTTGGTAAAGAAGCCATGTATACCAATGTGCCTTGCTGAAGAAGGAAGAGGTCAGCCACCATGAACCCCGAACTGCAATGTCAGCCTCAAGGGATGTGAGGGCAGTGTGAAGCACGAACCACAATGTTCACCTCAAGGGGTGGGAGGGTAGTGGAAGGGCTAGAAGTGAACTGCCAATGGGAGGAGGATGCGACCAACAATAAGAGGTTGCAACCAATAGAAAAACGCAAGTGAGGAGAGAGAGAGACTAAAAACGCAGGCAGGACAACTTGCAAGAGAGAGAAAGACTAAAAAAGCAAGCAATAGGAGAGAAAGACTAAAAACACAGGCAAGACAGCTTCCAGGAGAGTGAAAGACTAAAAACGCAAGAAAAAAACAGTAGCAGCAGTCAATATGTTAAAATCAACTCCGAACAGTGTATGATAGGCTAGAAATATGCGCTAGACTATTCTAGACAGCAATGGCCAGCTTGGACCGCGATGTCCTCTGCGTTTGGGGTGTGGGCAGCAAGCTGAAATATCTGAAATCTACAAAAATGAGATCGTTTTTTGAATGGAGAGTGATTAATAACTGTCGCTCTAATGTAACAGTTGCAAACTGCGGGTGGAAGGCTGGAAACATGCGCCAGACTGTAGATGACATCAAGGGACAGCTGAGATTGCAATGTCCTCCGTCAAAGGGGTGTGGGCAGCAAGCTGAAAAAGCCTGAAACCTACAAAAACGAGATTTTGATGTAGCAGAAGAAGAAACGAAGTGGATGCTGAACCCACCACCGGTCTTTGGTTTCACTGGAGTGGAGAATCTTTGCCGTTGTTTGAGCAGATCGAGCTCTGATACCATCTCAAAAGATGGCGTACTAGCGAGATAGTAGGGTTTGCGGGGAGGAACACGGAGTGAACTCGACAAACATGGAGAAGAGAGAAGAAACTCTAATGAATGTAATGATAAAGTTTTGAATCATGGAGTGAATGTGATACAAGGAAACAAGGGTGCCGTAGCACAAGGAAGATGATGAAGACAGCCACGAACCACGAACTGCAATGCCCTCTTGAAGGGGTGTAAGGGTAGTGGAGAGGCTGGAGAGAAGAGGTGATGGACTGAATGAGTCAGCTATGAGGAAAGAATGAGAGAGTGGCCTATAAATAGGCGCAGTCAGTTTAGGATGGCGCCCCTTTTTGGGGCTGCAAGCCTTAAACGCAAAAACGCAAACTGCAGGTGAAGGGTGAAGGGTTTCTCAAGAGAATAAGGATGAGCCCACATTCTTGAGAGGACTATCCCGATACTCTGTTGATATGTCCATGTAAAGATTGTGAAAATTTAAAAATTTCATATGGCCCTTTGCAAAAGATTGAGATGACTCAGCTTGCCTCAGCAAAAGAGAGAAGAGAGCTTTGGGAGTGGCAAACCATAGAGAACTATATTGCAGAAGCGCAGGAGCTCTTAGACGAGCTTCCTATCTACAACGTAGTGTCTTGGAGTGCACTAATTGCAAGGTATGCACAGCATGGGCAAGGTAAGGAGGCATTGAAATGTTTCAATAGGATGCGACATGAGGGGCACTGCCCCATTGCAATCTCCTTTACTTGTGCCTTGAAAGTATGTGCAAATCTAGGGGCAGTTGTAAAGGGTGAAGAAATTCACGATGAGATAAACAGACTAGGGTAGTTGGAGAGAGATAGTGCGCCTAGCGATTCTATGGTGAATATGTATGCCAAGTGTGGTGCATTTGCAAAAGCAAAGGGAATGTTGTATGAGCTTCTTGTTAGGGATGTTGTCTCTTGGAGTTCACTTATCGTAGGATATGCACAACATGGCAAGGTAAGGAAGCACTAAAATGTTTTGACAAGCTACAATGGGAGGGTGACATTCCTAATGCAATCATCTTCTTGAGCGCCTTGAAAGTATGTGATGACATAGGAGCCATTGACAAGGGTGAAGAAATTCATGAAGAGATTGGTAGGTTGGGGTTATTGGAGGGAAATATTGTGCTTGGAAATGCCCTAGTGGATATGTATGCCAACTGTGGCACATTTACAAAAGCATGGGAAGTGTTTGATGAACTTCCTATGTGGGATGTGGTCTCTTGGAATGCACTAAGTGCAAGGTATGCAAGTCATGCTTGTAGTGTAGATGTGTTGGAATGTTTTGGATAGATGCAAGCTAGGGGCATGTCTCCAAACCTAGGTATCTTTGTTTGCATGCTCAATGCATGCATCTACTAGATGAGGGCCAAATGTATTTTGCAAAAATGAGTGCAAATTTGGTGTCACATTAGATGCATAGCACCAATGTTGTATGGTTGATCTCTTTGGTCGTGCAGGGGAGTTTAAAAAGACTTTAGCAGTTATTGAAATGATGCCATCTAGTGATTATCTTCTAGTTTGGATGGCTTTGTTGGGTGCTTGCTAGAAGTGGAAGAATGTGAGGCTTGGAGATTGACAGCATATCCTTCAAATAGATAAAATTACTACTTCAACCTACATTTATATGGCTAATATTTATGCAACAGTTGGGATGCAAGAGGATGTATGGGAGATTGAAGTCATGCAAGTTGCAAATAAGGCTCGGAAGAAGCCAGGATATTGTTGGTGAATTGATGTCAAAGGAAACACTCATTCCTTTACAAAGCAAATACATTTACGAGAAGCTACAAGATCTTACAGAAAATATGTCATGGTAGGGTTATTCTTGAGCTTGGGTCTAGTTTCACAAAGTATATCTAATGACATAAGAAGGATGTGCTCTATGGGCAAAGTGAAAAGTTTGCAATTGCTTGTGCCTTGATCAACACATGAGAAGGGTCAACTATAACTGTTGCTACAAATATCCGGGTTTGTAATGATCACCATAGACCTACAACTCTCATATCTTAGATAGAGAAGCAAAAAATTATGGCTAAAGATACTAACCGTGTTCATATATTTTGAACATGGAAAATGTTTTTGTGAGAACTGAGCAATGCAAGGTTCATTTTTAGTAGAGCAGGGAACTGCATCAAGGCTCTTTTGTTTGGGGTTGCTAAGTCTATTTTGTTATTGGCAACGAGCTATGATAGTAGGTTGGGTTCCTAGCAAGCAAGTTTCTAGTGAACAATCTGATGTTGTTGATGGTAGGTGTGTTCAAGTTTTGAAGCGGGGAGTGCACTTTGTGATCTGATAGCACGACACAAGTTAGTTGGCGACGTGACTTGCATTGGTCAGCAACTTGACTTGTGTCTAATTGTTACATCAGCAACACTGGATGCTGAAAAGTTTTCAGGATATACGTTCAATTGTTGCAACAATGTTTGTTGCCAAGAGAGTGGTTGAAGAGTTTGGTTGCAAACTAGGGGAGGAGGTAGGATATGCCATTAGGTTTGAGGATTGTACATGACCTAAGACATTAATAAAGTACATGACAGATGGTATGCTCTTGGGAGAGGTACTTGATAAAAATCTTTCAACTTATTTTGTGATCATGCTTGATAAGGCACATGAAATGATGATACATATTGATGTGTTGTTTGGGCTGTTAAAAGGGTTGGTTAGTCCGTGACTTGACTTGCATCTAATTGCTACATTAGCAACATTGGATGGTGAAAAGTTGGATTGTACAGGACCTGAGATAGTAATAAAGTACATGACAGATGATACACTCTTAAAAGAGGTACTTGATGAAAATCTTTTAGCTTATTCTGTGATCGTGCTTGATGAGGCACATGAAAGGATGATTGTCATGAGGACATATATTTTTGAAACCTCACTCAATATGTGGATTAATTTTTAATCACATGGTTAAGTAAAGGCTACACATGTGAGGTGTAATTGGGGTTAGAGTAAATTTATGAGTCCGAGACCCGTAGAAATCACGAGATGTCAAAGGCAAAAGTTACTATAAGTTATGTCGCACAGATACTTGGTGATATTTGGTGCCAATTGTTAGCCTAGGTCATTCATTTGGCCATAAGTGTCAGTTGGTGACACTAGAGAAATGACGTTTAGTGGTACCTAACGCCAATCTAATGGTCAAAGATGGCATAGAGACACTTGAAAATGAAAGTTGCCTAGCCAATTTAATTATTGGCTAGTCATATTATTTTTCAGGATACTAAAATAATTATTAGATTAATTTTTAATATTTAAAGACTAAAAATTAATATTTAATTATGGGTAATGCTAGAAAAATCATTTGGGAAGGTTGCCACTTGTCAAAAATGCCCATGCAAGACTGAAAAACGTCTTTAGAGGTTGGAGAGATGCATTTTTAGTGTATTCAACTTGCAAGAGAGGGAGAGAGGAGATACCGTTGGTCTGATTTGCAGCCATTGGAGGACCTTCTGAGGTAGCCAAGAGCAAGAGAAGACCAATCAACAATAGATGATAGCATCTATAGGTTGTTAAGACAAGGCAACAGTAGTAAATGACTAATTTCCTTCAGTTCTTTGCATCTACAAGCTACTAAGATAGAGCAGCAACAGTAAATGATCAATTTTCTTCAGCTCTTCACAAAGAAAGTTTGAATTTTCTCTCTCCTCAGCATTCTCTCTCATCTTCTAGCCTTTCTACAACCTTGATCCAAAGATTGCAGCATTGAGATCACCAAAGGTTGAGAAATTTCAGATTTCTCTATTGTAAATCCTAATTTGCAACAGAAATTAGGGTTTAGCAGTAGCCTCAAGAAGCATGCCAGAAATTGGAAGCTCCAAGACTTGGATTTAACAGGGCTGAAGCTGTTTTAAGCCTATTTAAGTGGAGGGACCAGCAAATAATTGAATTTTGGGCATTTTCCATCTCCATCAAAGCTAGTGAAAGCCAATTGATTGCCCGAATCAAGGTGCAAATCGCATTAAAGACTTGCTGGTCATTTTGAACAGCAAGGGGATTTGGAATATCAAAAGAAATTAGGAGAATCCCATTGTACATCAACTTCTTTTTTAATTAAGTTAAATAAATATCGAAAGGGGCGCTAGTTTTGGGGCCAATAGGGTGTCCAATGTCCAAGATTATATGGTAAAGTGTACTTTTCAGTTTTGTGAATTTGTTAATTGTTGTAAATAGTGTTTAATCAGGTTATTTACCACCCTATCTAAGGAGGAAGGCTAGTTACAATGATACATAGTGATGTGTTATTTGGGCTCTTAAAAGGGTTGGTTTGTTGGTTGTGTCTAATTGTTACATCAACAAGACTGGATATTGAAAAGTTTTCAAGCTATTTTTTCAATTGCAAGATATTCATTCTAGGTAGGATGTTTTCTATGGAGATATTGTATGCAAAGCAACTTGAGAGTGACTATTTGGATGCTACATCAATGACAATCATGTAGATCCATCTGATTGAACCATAGGGAGGTATATTGTTGTTTTTGACTGGTTATGAAGAAATTGACACAGCTTGCTAGATTCTATATAAAAGGATGAAAGGGCTGGGCCCAAACATTCCTAAGCTAATCATTCTCCTTGTCTATGGAGCCTTCCCAGTGAGATGCAGATAGGAAATTTTGAGGCAGCTCCTCCAAGTTCAAGGAAAGTGGTAGTAGCCACCAACATTGTTGAAGGCTCTTTGACAATTGATGGCATTTATTATGTAGTTGGTCTAGGATTTGCAAAACAAAACATCTACAATCCCAAGCTTGGTTTAGACTCCCTCATCATTACACCCATTTCTCAAGCATTTGCAAAACAATGTATAGGAAGAGCTGGTTGTATTGGATTGGGCAAGTGTTACCAGCTTTACACATAAAGTGAATATAGAAATGAGATGCACCCAACAATTGTGCTAGAGAATCTAAGAATCAACTTTGGTATGACAACTTTATAGATGAAGGTTATGGGCCTTGGAGATAATGATACCTCATTGTAGCTGCAAAGAAGCTTTAAGCATCACCATAGCTCTCTCCCAATCTCAAGATGAGTGCCACGTTGCTAGGTATTTCTAATCATGTTTGCATGCATTATCATAATAGATCTTGTTTGTGACCAAATTGCTATGAATGCCAAAATGTAATATCTGTTATATTCGAGAAATCTTGCCTTAGATATTATGGTACTTAGTGTCTTTTTTATTTCTGCATGTGAGATCTTAGAATTAATTTTGATAAGAGCTCACATAAACCTGGTATGTTACAACCCTCAGATTTGATTTTGAGATGGACCATAAATAAGGATTGAGTATGCTATATGTGGGTCCAAGTGTGCTATCTAGTCTCTTCTATTAGGGTCACTTGTTAGTGCATTCCACCCTCACTCCATCATTCCAACCGAATATCATCAGCCCTCTCCATGCCCACTAGTGCTATTCATGCACTTTGCAAACCATATTGAGTGGGGTGTAAGGGGTGATCAATTAATGCTTATGCCTCTCTCATCACATAATTGCTCAAATGCATGAGAGACATTTATCCCCATTGTCGAATCATAGGTATTTTAGTATATGTCCATATTGGTTTTTAACCATAGCAAGAAAGCATTGAATATGAAGCTAATATATTTGATTTTTGCTTAATATGATAAGCCTAAACTTTATGGGAATAATCATCAATGGATGTCTCAAAGTACTTAGCACCACCTAATGATTGACGTGGCATGGAACCACCAAAACATTTGAATGAACAAGAGCCAAAGGCTCATCTATACACATAGATCCAGACTTTTTATGAGAGTTACATGTCTACCTTTTATATAAACAATAATCATAAGAGTCAAAACATGAGTAGTCAAGATGTGGCAAATACTGCAAATGAGTGAGTACTTTCATTCCTTTAAGTGATATATGCCCAAGATGGTAATCCCAAAGAGATGCATGAGGAAGATCGGTCATGGCCAAAATATGATTGACAGATCTAGATATAAGCAAAGGATATAGATTGCTAACCTTTGCACCTTTAGCAAAAACAAGATTATCACAAGTAATCTTCCATGAATCACCAAAAGAGACATGGTACCTGTCATTATTCAACTATCCGGCAAAGATAAGGCTTTTAGTCAAAGCCAGGTTATAACATACATCATGAATCAGAAATGGAGCACTAGTACTAAATTACAATCTCACATCACCTATAGCAATAATATCCAATGCAGTGTAATCTCCTAGTCTAACCAAACTTGTAATAGTACGGGACGTATAGAACCAATGATGATAATGGTAACATGAAATGGAGTCCTTGAATCAATAAGCCAACACTGAGAGTAAGAAGAGGGAGCATTGGTCAACTAAGTAGCATCAAGTCATGAAGTAGCAAGTATGTAATAATTTAAGTTGTACTTTAATTTCTCTCTTTTATCTTAACATTGGACTTAGGAACAATACTCTAATCATTTAAAAAATTGGCATTATCCTGTGTTTTTCCTTTGGCTTTTTCATACCTATCATTGTGTATCTTATAGTACTACAACCTAAGAGAGGACTTAAGACCATGAGAAGTATTATGTTTTTACTTATGAGAATTAGACTTGCCCCTATTGGTTTGTGAGTATGTGCCACAATTATTATTCCCATTACCACCTTGTTTGCCTCTCATTGTAAGTGCATAAGAAGTATGGGTTGCATCAATATTCTTCTTGTTTTCTATAAGCAAAGCACCCTCTATATCCTTGAGCAGAGAGCCACCTTTAGGAGGCTATGCACTCATAATAATGCGAAATGTATCATGGGACTCAAGTAATGAAATAAGCAATAAAAGAGACTTAGCATTCTCCTCAAACGTTAAGCCCTACAAAGTAAGTCAACTGAAAATGAAATGAAACTCATTTAAGTGAGACGACATAGATATCCCTTCCTTCATATGAAGATCCATGAGTTTCTTAACCCAATACAGCTGTGTTGCAAGACTCTGCTTATGATTGAGATCACAAATCTTTTTCCACAATGCATAAGCATTCCTCTCAATCTCAATGACATTGAAGTATACCTAATTTGATAATGAGAAAATGATGGTAGACTTATGTAGCTCATCAAGCTCTTCCCATTCATTTGTATCATAAAGCTTTGGCTTTATTTTTTCTAAGTTCAATCACTTGACTTGCTTCTTTTGCACCAATACTTGCTAAATTTGAGTCTTCGACTACTGGAAGTTATTGCCACATCCAACTTCTCTATGTTGAAGATAGCATTGTCATTGGAAGCATTCGAAGCATTTGAAGCATTCACCATTATGTCTACCAAACAAACAGAATACGGGCTACTATAATAGCAGCAAATCAGCCCCAAAACCAAGCCAAAAAGTGTGCAATAGGGAGAAGACTAAGCCAATATATTGTTGTCCACAAGCAATAAGCGATAAAGTGCTAAAGACAGTGTCTATGTCTAAAGATGACGTACCAGCGAGACAATAGGGTTTGTAGGGAGGAACACAAAGTGAACTCGTCAAACATGGAGAAGAGAAGAGAAGAGAGAAGAAACTCTGATGAATGGAATGATGAAGTTCGGAATCATGGAGTGAATGTGATACAAGGGAACAAGGGTGCCATAGCACAAGGAAGATGATGAAGACATCCATGAACCACGAACCGCAATGTCCTCCTGAAGGGGTGTGAGGGTAGTGGAGAGGCTGGAGAGAAGAGGTGACGAATTGAATGAATCAACCGCCGTAAGGAATGAATGAGAGAGTGGCCTATAAATAGGCACAATAAGTCTAGGATGGTGCCCCTTTTTGGGACTACAAACCCTAAACGCAAAACGCAGAAATGCAAAAACGCAAGCTGCAGGTGAAGGGTGAAGGGTTTCTTAACAGTCTACTCTCAAAATAATTGCTCAAGTCAACATGGGTGTCCGTAAAATTGTAAAAAATAAACATGTAATTGTAGGCAAACATGCAAAAGAATAAGCTCCAACTATTAAGGAATCTAGGTAGCAAACGAGATGTAACTAGTAGTGTAAAGACATAGCATAAACCACTGAGCACCAAGGACTGTCAAAACATCCTAAGTATTAGGTGCATTGATGCATACCAAGCATATATCCACCACAATAAGCTTTGTAGCGATGATATGTATATATAAACCAATAAAGCATAAGAGAGTCTCCCACTGACTTAAATGAACTAAGCTCTATGAAGAAAATATGTACTCCCACTAGGAAGTGAATCTGGAGTGCCCAGGAGCAAAATAAAGCTCAATGCATAAAGCTCATAGCATCTAGATGCACAAAGTACATCGTGTATACATTCAAGAGTATATACCTTCAATAAGTTTTCAAGCTCGCACATGGAAATCGCTAAAGCAGATAGCCATTGTCCAAATGCAATCAATAGAGCTCAACATAAGCATTTCTAGACATATACAATAATGACAAGCATCAATATAACTAGAGTTAGTGTACCCAAGGAGCATGTATGCATTCAATATATAGATATTCATTGTGAATGCTCGTTGTTCAAGTGAGAACTATTCTATTTGCTATAAAATAGAGAACTAAAAATTGTATAGAATCAACTCTGTGATTGCTCAAATATGGAGTTCTCATCACACTCTTTGTTTTGAGCTATAGAATACCTCAATACAATAAAGTCATGGCCAAAATACGAAAATGTTGTTAAGCTACCATAGTTGTCCATGACTTTTATAGCATGCTCTATATCCACTCAAAATAGATAGAATGGCTCCTAACTGAATTCTTAAAATGTATTTTTACTTTCTTCTTTGCTGTGCATACATTTTAGAGGAAGAAAATGGAAGACAATGTTGATTTCTCTTCTCTTGAAAAGCTTTAATGTTGCTCAATCTCTTTGAGTATCCAAAATCTATTTCCGAGCATCCAAAGAGAAGTTGTTTTGCATAATTTCCAACCACTAATGTCTACCCAAATCAATGCCAAAATGAGCTATTGCAACCCCAAATCAAGCCTCAATGGCTCAAGCACCTGCTTGCCTTAGATATAGATCTCGGTCATGTGAATAATATCACTATCAACTTGTAGATTGCAAACAAGAATGTCGAAGAAGCAGCTTGAATCCTTGATCTACGTGACAAAGCTTCACTCCTCACGCTCCTCACTCCAAGCATAAGCTTCCATGAACACCGAGCACCACTCTAATACAAGTTGAAAGGTGGACTAGGAGTGGAAGCACGAGCGGAAGTAAGAGAGAAGCAAGAGCTATGGAGGTTCAAGCAAGAGAGAGTAAGATGATATATGGGAACTCCACCAATCACAGTGTGTGACCTACCTTCCCTTACTCTATTGTTATCTAATCAATAAAGAATAAAGTGATAGTGATGGGCGGTCTCCACTTGTAATGTACAGGTGTGTGGGTAGTAATCACAAATAAATATATGCGACTACCCATAGGTATTCTCCAACAACCCTCACGCTTCAAATTAAGCACATGATTCCTAAGGTTGTGCATCCACTATACTATGGCTTTGTGTTCGACCAAAGAATACATGATGCCATACTCAACCTTATGCTAGTTATAAATTGAACTATAGAATATAATCAATACAGATTTTGAAAAATCTTACAACTAGAGAAGCTGGGTGCCCCTCCATCTTGGAGGTTTTGAAAATCATGGGATTTGGTCAATTTTTTTGCAACATGGTAACGACCCTTTTCACTAATGCTACCATAGTAATCAAGATTAATGATTTGTCTAATGACTTTGAGCTTAATAAATCTATCCCTTGCTTCATATGATCAACTACAACATTTAAGAAGCATTAAGGGGGTTATTACTTCCCAATGGCTCATAGTTTTGCTCACAACTCTTTGTAGGATAAACACAACATAGTAGTTGAAAAGAAGAGTTTGAACATTCTCATGAAAATCTATAAATATTACACACAATCTCAATATTAGTAATTAACAAAACCAAGACTAAACTCATCCATTTGGCTACATAGTTGGAAAGTGAATGGTTGAAATACGGCTTTAAACTAGTCCCTTGGCATGTACCCTTTTGGTACTTGGGATGCCCAAGAAATAAAAAACATAATCGATACAGGAAACAAGAGAATATGAAACCATATCTGCTCTTACGCCATAACAATCTCACTTAAATTACAAAAACCTACACAATCTATTCTCTTTGTACCTCATGAAGAAACGGTACTTCCTAGATGATCCTTCTAAAAAAGAACTTTTTGATTGTCAATATCAACCCCAGAAAATCAATACCAGAGTGGATCAGTCATCATTAATTAAGTTATTCTGCTTTAGTTACTTCGTTCTTCACTTCGTTTGGATACAATCTTTAGGGTAACATCTCTCACCGAATTGCATAAATTTTTTTTGGAAATGTTGGGCAATCCCAGTAAACCTTAGAATTGGGATTACTTCTACCTAAAGATTTGCATGGCCCTTTAAGAGGCTCCAACAAAATGTTAGATTCAAACGTCTGCCTGCTAACATGCTAACGAAGTTGATAATATATGGTAGCATCATGTCCCCCTTAGTCTCATTTATTTCCACAACTCACTTCTTTTCAAAAGCAATATGGAGGCTATCGTCTTGAGCTTTAGCAACTCATAAAAATGACATGCTATAACCTAGGACACTCTTATCACTTCTAAATATGAAGTGGTGTTGTAGTGGAAGATCCTGAGTCCAAAAGCAAAAGGTTATCCCTCTACCTTTTAAAGTCCATTCAAGCTAACCAACCTTGAGCATTCATCTTACACAGTTGGTTGGCAATGGCAAAAATCCTAGGAGGGTGTTGAAAGAAGCTAACTTGGGGGGACAAATACTTCGAGTCAAAATCCCTCAATGTGAAGTTGCACATGAGATTTGTCAATGATTGGAGATCGCTTCTCTTAGGAATTAAATGGCAAAGATAGTAAAAAAGGTGACTTCTCCCTCTTGCAATTAGTCTACAATTACTGTTGCGTCTTTGATAATTTTTTTCCCTTAGCTTGTGAGGTTCCTAAGCTTGATGGATGTCTCACTCATCAGGATATCACTACATGGATTGATACCTAGGACTCCACAATTAAGGATTTCAAGTTTGCTTATGAAATTGGTAGACAATTTAAGCTAAAGTTGAAGCATAGGGAGCTCATGGAACAAGCCATTAGGGTTATAGATAATTTGTTGACCTCCATAGTCCCCCAATCCTAGCCCATCCTCTTCAATTTTTGGCAAACAAGAGAAGCAAGCCAACAATTAAGATGAAGGAAAAACAGATGACCGACTCTTTTGAGTCTTGTAACACTCTCTACCTATAACCTTTTCTTGTAGCCTGATTTATAAAGGCATCTCATTGTGAATTAAGGGGAGGCATCCTATCATGTTTTATCCAATGCCACCTAGCATTGAGGGGGGGGGGGGGGGTGTTGAAAGATAAGCATAGGAACTCTCCTTACACTGGAGAGGAGAAGGGTAGCTAGGTGTAAATGGACTGGAGGACAGGGGAAACCCTAACCCTAACTCCTCCAGAGGCTATATAAACAGCCTAAAGTACACACTCAAATGTAGAGGAGAGTGTACTAGTTGTACCTTGAACAACTGACTAAACAAGATCTTGTTCTTGTACTTTAGCTCTCTCTCTCCCTCTTGTGCACACTCTCATGCTTCCAACTCTGATTTGCAACAAAGGTACCTTGGTTGCCCACTTGGCTTAGAATCATCATAAAGTAGTGTTTTCAATGGCCCCTAAACAAGACTAGGAAAAGGCTAGCTACTTTGTTTACAGTTATAATACCTTCCCTTTCTCAAAGAGTTCACAACAACAAGTTTAAAAGGTATTTGAGACTTTCATATGGACCTTTAATGAGCATTGCAATTGGGCAAGCATTCATTGGCTCACCCTTACCTCATCTGGATTTCAAGATGCATAGGACATGAAGACCTTTAGCAAAAGGCACTCTAGCTCTCCCTATCTCGGCATAAGAGAATGGACGCTGATTAGCCTTGGCTACTTAAGGCATACGGCTGCCAACACTTGTACTCCAATCAGCACCTGGAAGGGCCTATGATAATCAGATTTAGTTTTTTTTTACATTCTCTCTCCTACAATTAGTCTTGGGGCTTGGCTTTTGGGCTCCTCAAATCTTAGAGAGTCTCATCTCAAAGTGCACATGGAGCAATGTTGTTGGTGATGCATCTTTGAGTTAGTCCATTTAGCTATGCTCTTCTACCTTCAAAGAAGGAAGAACCCTAGTTAAGGAGGGCCCCATCTATCTAAGAAGGATGAGCCCTAGTTAAGGAGGGCCCCTATATATCTAAGGATTAATAATAAAGGGCCGCAAAGATGGCTTGAGTGTTGGATTTGGAGCAGCTAGTCTTTCTACCTTCCAAGGAGATTTCTACCAAGTATGGGATAACTAGGAAGGAAGATGGTGTCTTTTCCCACTCAAGCCATTGCTCACCCATAGCCCACTACAAATTGGACTCAAACCCTATCGAGTTTTGGTACATATAAGCATAAGGCCTTGATTTCCTATAAGGCATTCAAGAATTTTTAAATATTGAGAAGCAACATATACCTCAAAACCATAGAAGCATGGAAGTCAAATTTCCACATGCTAAGGTGAGACCATGGAAGCACATGCTTTAAAAAGTCCAATCAATGAGACCCCATTGCATAGAAACGATCTCAATGCTATGAGAAGTCATCAATATGTGTCTCCCTACTAAAAAATAAACTCGCCAAAGTGTTAAATGGCTCTCCCCTTTGCACCTTTATGGAAGAGAGGAGATTAATCAGTCTCTAATCTTTTTTGGGGATGTCATGGCATGAAACAACTTTTGGTCCAAAATGAGAAAATGGCTTGAGAAGGCGAGCTTTGATGGTAGTATAAGCATGCAAGCTACTCTCTTTGGTGATCAAGGCAAGCACAATGAAGAAATTGCTACGTTGTGGAACCTCTCTAAAGGTGTTGTCGTTTGGTATACCTAGTCTCTTAGAAATGCTAGGGTCCATGAAGAGAATTATAGATTATTGATGAACTATTTTGCTCTCCTTCAAAAGACTAGTATTTATATGATATAAATCAATAGAACTTATAGTAAGTTATATTGATGATTTGAAATATTTTTGTTGTTCTATCACTTAAATGATAACATATAAGTTGACATCTTTTTGTTAGGTTGATTTTTTGAAACTGTCCTAGAAATTATATGAAAAGTTAGTAGCTGCAAAAAATAGATAAAAGTAAAGCAAACAAACTTTGGGATGCTCACTATAAATATATATATTTTTTCTCTAGTACCAAGTTTTCTACCTTAATGAGGGTTCATTAACATAACCAAATATTTGGGTATAAACATCATTCAAGGTATTCTCAAATTCGCAAAACCGTCTACATAGTGTTTGGTTTCTAGATTCTTATTTATGTCAAATATTGATGCTTTACTATTAAAAAAAGTGTGGTCAAGAATATATATATAAGAAAGGATGTTTAGATTATCAAAGGATAGTTTGGATAGGTACATAGCCCTTCTTAACACCTTTTTTGAATGTGAAAAGAAGATGTGTTAATATTGTGAAGATATGTAAAACATCATATAGATGCAATATAGGTAAAAGATCCTCTTAAACTTTAAGACTGCTAAGCCCAAAACCTAGCTTGTATGGATAATCTTTCTTCTTCAAGTTATTAAACAAAGGCGATAATTCTTTTGAGTAGCCCTTGAAAAGTTTGTCTACACAAGGGATAGGAGCTTTTTGCCTCAAAATGGCATTTTTTGCTTCTTATATATGAGACATAGCAATAGCTCTAGTAATGTGCTATAAAGTGAGAGTAGTGGGATCCCCATTCCTAGGGGTTTACCAAGTAGGAAAAGTCTCATGTAAATGCTAGCCTCAAGGCCTACTTTATTAACCCAAATCTTCACTCTCTTCCAAAGCGTAGTAGTGAGTTTACACTACCAAAAAAGATGGGGAATAGATTCATGATTCAAAAACCATATTGGACATATAGGTGAGATATTTTGAAATTTGGAGAGCTTGACCATTTAGGCAAGTTTCTTGAAACAATCTTCCATAGAAGAAAATTGGATTTGGAACACAAGATTTCCTTCGAAGCTCTTTGCACTCTAAATTTCTATGTTCTGATTGGAAAGACCTTCTTCATAGACTTTAGTAGGATGGCAATGGCATCTTCATCATGGATGGGTGCTTGAACGGAGGCAAGCTGCGCCATAAGCCCCTTCATATGTGAAATAAACTTGCTTAGATCTTCTCCATGTTTGTATTCCAAGCTAAAAAACTCAATCTTGAGAAATATCTTGGAGTTTTTCCCTATAGTACCATAGAGCCTTTCAAGCTCATCTCACTTTTCTTTTGCAATTGATAGTTGGTTAATGTGATGAATTAAAGATTCATCTAAATGAAGCATGATGATGGCCTGAGCCCGTTCATCATCTTCTATATCAAGGGGATTGGATGGGTCAATTACTTTGGTGCCTTTTATGAAGGGCCAGTATCCTCTTTCCATCATTTTGTATTTGACCAAGACTTGCCAAGGATGGAAATCTTTTCCACTAAATTTCGGAATTTGAGGATGGACATCAGCATATGTTGTGGCCATTGGGAAGGTATTACCACTTGTTAGGACAAGGGCAGTGTCTAGTCCCTTACAACCTTGCCACTGAATGCGGAAGCAAATCAATGACACCCTTACAAACAATTGATATCAAAGTTGTAATGAGGAGAAAGGCTGAAAATCATACATATGTAATATTTCAAAATATGACTTTAGTGGCCCTTTCTTATGTGCAATCTTCTTCCGAGGTTCAATGGTCTTTTTAGGCTTTAATAATGTGAACCTAGATTGGACTTCGGGCATCTTATAACTAGATAAGCTAGCAAAGTCCTTATAGACTTGCATCGAGGCTAGAAAAGATTGTTACTTAGCTTGAATCAAATTATATAAAGTTATCATTTGTGAGCATGTACCATATAGTCCTTTGGCCAGGTGGGAGAATGAGATTCTGTGTACACCCAACAACCATAGTTGTCTATTGTCCTAAAAAGAGGTTTGCTACCAATATCGAATCCCTTATTGTCCATGTTCAAAAGAAAAATGTGTGTTAAGTTAGTGGAGTAGTACTTCCTTGATGGAGCTAATTGAGTGGTTACCTTGGCCCTTAGGCTAAGGACATGGATAGCTCCCCACATTGTGAGCATGACTAACCCACTCGTAGTTGGAAATTGATTTGGTATGCCATTCTTGATACCCTACACACATGAGGTAGCAAGGGTTGAGCTCTTGAACCTTGTCTCGTCATCAATGATAACCCATTATCAAGCATATATTGAAGCCTTCACATGACACAAAGTTGATTTTATAAACTTTTTGAATTAAAAAACTTAATACATGATGTTTGAGCATTTAATGAGGCCTTTTTTTTTTGTAGTCTTTGTCACAGTCCCTTGCCATTGAAAATATCCAAATTCTACCTAGATGCTCACAAGATGCCTTATTTGGCCCTCATATGCACAATGCATGAGCTTTCATACCCTACATACATGTACCTTGAGTTATATTGCAGGCACTTACGTTGGATGCAAATATGATGCTTCCTCCTTTCACATGACGGATCGTTACTTTATTGAAGTTTAAATCTACTATAAAATAGGGTAAGGAAGTTAGTAAAACCCCCTTGTAATGCGATAGCACTTGCCTCTTTCATTATTGCAGTGACATTGCAGAAATACGTTTAGTGAGGTTGGATATCACTACAAAAATATAGCTACTCATTCATTGAAAAGGAATCGATGCACATTTTTCTTCCATTGCCTCTTTACTGGTGTAGACGTGTTCCCAATCAATAGCCTTTCTTTTTTAAATTGTGAAATATTCTTTCTTTCTTGTCTAAGTGTTTTGGGACTTTGTAAGGTAACGGAACAAATTTGAAGCTTCCCATTGTTGCTATGAAAATTCCGGTTATCACAGTTGTTGGAATTCTTGAATGCAGTACTTGATCGAAGGAGCACAAGTTATTTGTCACTAGGATAAAGGGGCCAACTATAGAACACCTAAGGATAAAAAATTATTTACTATGCTGAAGTAAAAACGCCATAACTATGCCGGGGATGAGTTTTTTTGCCACCCTTACTATGCCGGGAGTGAGTTTTTACTGCGGCGTTTGACACATCACTCCACGAACCTGCAGCGGAGGGTGTGAAACAGCCCACATTTGACACATCAGCTCCACAAACCTGTAGCGAACTTCCGACCGGACTGGCATGAAGTCTGTCCGGCATGTTTGTCTTGCATTGTGGATTTAGCGGATTTAATTGGGCTAGAGACTTGGGCACTTGGTGCTCCCATGGTGGGTATATGTGGTCTGCCAGGAAGCAAGAGACTGTTGTCACCTCGTCTGTGCTGAGGCCGAGCATCAGGCATTGCATGATGCTGTCTCTCTTTCGAGGTTCAGGTTCATAGCTGAGCTGCAGTCATGGTTCTTCCAAGCATTTCTAAACAGCAACAGTAACAGGTACAGAAGTCTGATTTAGCCCATCCTTTACAAAAACCAGAAAATATACGTCCTGCGTGTTAAATGTTTGTTGTTTTTCGGATAAGCAGATTGCAGATAACGGAAAGACATCCTCATTTTTGCACAATTGTTGTATTTCTCATGGCTTAAAGCCTTTATTTAACTCCCAAACAGGAAAGTATGTGACCCATTTTCCATGTGGGTCTAAAATCATTGATTTTGGACGTCTGGTCCAGCCGACTATAAGTGCCTGATTCCAACTATGTCTGCAGTTGTCTTCCAACTATGGTTGGAACTGACCGTTGAAATTCCCACTGTGATCTATATTGATAGCTAGAGCACCATTGCACTTGCTGGCAATCCTATCTTCTCCACTCTGAAGTAGCATGTGGAAGTCCACTACCATTTCAATTTTGAATAGTTAACCAAGGTATGATCAGGCTTTCTTATATTCTTGTGAAGATATGGCAGGGTTTGAACTTTGCATTGAGAAAAATGGAATGTGTAGACACGACCAAAAGACAATAACTCTAATAAAAACCCAAAATAGGATAGAAGAGAGTTTGATGAAACTGAATGAATGCTGGATGTACATGACTATATGTACTCAATGCTAAGAGGTAGAGGAGTCCAACAACTGATGACTCTCATGGGAATGGGCTGAGGGAGGTGTTGGAGTGTGTCATCCATCGGAGATGGATCTCAAGTGCATTAACCACCTATCAAAGCAGATATTGATGAAGAAAAGTGTTGAAAATGCAAAACAGTGTGTTGTAGATGAAAACATAGATCAGGTTGCTACCAAAAAGTACTAGAGAATTGAAAATGCAGCAACTGACAGCTGGACCAAGGATGTAGCAGTTAGGGTGGCCCGATTATCAGCCACTGAAAACAAACATATGTGACCAGCAGGCTGGGTGGCAGCAGGGGAAGCCAAACACAATAGTCGAAGACCTCCAAGGGCTGGCAACAATAGGTTGCACTCTAGACTACTTAGGCAATAGTTTGAAGGAAGGCGAGATGACGACTGGAGTGTGTTGAATAGGTGTTGAAGTGTTCATGTAGGTTGATGGTGAAGAATGGCAAAAGGGATGCAAAGGGGTGCAAGGGACCTACTAGACTCTCTATCTATAGAGATGGAACTAGCCAAAGCTTATGGGTTTGTTTATTAAACTTTGAAGCATAGTAGGTGCATTTGAATTTTGAGGCTTTTTAATGAGCTAATGAGGGTTTAATGTAGCACTATGTTTAGCTTAACACCCCCTCCCAATCTCAAAATGGGAAGTAAGAGGGCTCGCCAAGCAAAGCTTACCCCTATTTATCCCGAGAGGTCCCACCCCAAAGCAGCTAGGTATTGGCCAATGACTACATGTTGACTACTCAAGAATCCATCAAGATCAAAGAAGCGATTGCTACCTTCCCTCGAGAGCCCAAAGGGCTACCTCAATGAGGCCAAGGCATTGGACTAAGGGTACATGTTGATTGCCCAATGACCTAATAGGACCTACAAAGGCGATGTAGAAATCGCTTTAAACTTTTATTTTTGTGTAGCCATTGGTGGAAAGGAACGGTTGGCTCAAAAAACATAAAACATAGAGTTTGTAGACAATCACTTGCAATGGTTTTGATGATAAAATATGGGTGAAGATATATAAAGGTGTATATAGGTATTTGAACCGTAGGTGAACATTGCTTAGGAATTGCTTAAGATTCGAAGCAAGGAAGATGTGTGTGGGTGCTTTGCACAATGAGATGCATAGATGAATGCTACATATTGGAAATAACAATATTCATGCAATAAGATGTCACTTCAAGAGTGTCCTTGGTGGTGATAAATCGCTTTAAACTTTTATTTTTGTGTAGCCATTGGTGGAAAGGAACGGTTGGCTCAAAAAACATAAAACATAGAGTTTGTAGACAATCACTTGCAATGGTTTTGATGATAAAATATGGGTGAAGATATATAAAGGTGTATATAGGTATTTGAACCGTAGGTGAACATTGCTTAGGAATTGCTTAAGATTCGAAGCAAGGAAGATGTGTGTGGGTGCTTTGCACAATGAGATGCATAGATGAATGCTACATATTGGAAATAACAATATTCATGCAATAAGATGTCACTTCAAGAGTGTCCTTGGTGGTGATAAATCGCTTTAAACTTTTATTTTTGTGTAGCCATTGGTGGAAAGGAACGGTTGGCTCAAAAAACATAAAACATAGAGTTTGTAGACAATCACTTGCAATGGTTTTGATGATAAAATATGGGTGAAGATATATAAAGGTGTATATAGGTATTTGAACCGTAGGTGAACATTGCTTAGGAATTGCTTAAGATTCGAAGCAAGGAAGATGTGTGTGGGTGCTTTGCACAATGAGATGCATAGATGAATGCTACATATTGGAAATAACAATATTCATGCAATAAGATGTCACTTCAAGAGTGTCCTTGGTGGTGATAAATCCCTTTGTTTGTGAAAGGAATAGTATGGGATTGCATAGGGACTGTATAGGGCAATTGGCAAAGCAAATGCTCTGTGAAATTGGGCTCAAATGTTGGTTGTTATTTTAGGATTTGGCAGGTTGAAGTATTCATATGCATTTTGGAACACTTTAAAGTTGATTTGAGACCCATATTGAAGGTGACAAGGTCACTGAACACTTGTAGATCAGCTGTTGTGTGTAATCATTGAAAATACAATCCTTTGATGGTGAGCTTATTGAGGGCCGTGTAATCCACATGCATGCATGAGGTCCCATCCTCCTCCTTGAAAGTTGACCCAAATTAGTCCCTACTCCAAAAGGTCCTCAATACATGCTCGAAGCTTCTTTAGCTTCTTCATGCTCATTTGATAGGATGCCTTTGAGGGAGGTTTCACTCTCGGAACCAACTCAATCTTGAAATCTTCTAGTTGTGATGGGGACAACTCACAAGGTAACTCATTCAGAAAAAGAAAATCAAATTTTGTAAAGTGCCAAGTTTATCTCGTTTAGATCTTTCTACTATGAAGAAGAAGAAGATTCATTCTCAAGTGCTCGTACATCCACAATCATAGCATGGTCGCCACAGTGAATTACTCGCTTCTCTTGGAGATTCGTTGAACTCAAGCCATAGAGGGTACAAGAGTGCCATGTAAGATCTTCGCAACCTGCCAATTTCCAAACCTTGAACGCAAAACACAAAACACAAACACAAATAGAGAAGAAAGATAACTCTAAAGTGAATGAATGAGTGCTGCCAATGGATGAGAAAATGTACAGAATGCTCAAGGGCAAAGAAGTCCAACAGCCGGTGGCTCTCATGGGAGTAGCTTGAGGGAGGTGTCAATGTGTGTCATGCATCGAAGATGGATCCTGAGTGCAATAACTACTGGTCAGAGCAGAGGCTGATGAAGAAAAGTGCTGAAAACACAAAAACGACCTGCCTTAGATGCAAACATAAATTAGGCCAATGCTTGAAATAGAAGGGCAGTAGGATGGAAACCAAGACACAACAATCTTTGGGGCTGGAACTGGTAAACGCAGCAATGTAACCGCTTGAAGATAATGGCAGTTGATCATTGGCAGTAGTGGGAGGTTGGGTGATAATTGTAGACCGTATAGCAGTAGTCATTGGAGGTTGGAAACCTCTTGGGCTGATGGCCAAAACCTTTAAGATAAAGATGGGGCTGAATGGTGGGCAGCTCGTCTATTTATAGATGCACAAGGATTCCCATGGTTTTGTATGTGGGACATAGAAGCTCTACTAGAATCACTCCCTGTTTAATGAAACTTTTGGTAACTTACATGTTTTAGCGCCATTTTAAAGAGTTAATCAATATGGAATGAATTTTTAGCTCAACATCCAGAGTAATGTCTTGAAGAATGGCCAAACTCATATGGGCCCAAGTGTTCACTGTATGTGATTTAGGATACCACTCCCACCGTAGAGTTCTCCATCACGAAGACTCTTTTGAACACGAAGAATCTTTAATCCCTTTGTTTGCCATGCCAACAAAGGGCATTGTCCACTGCCTTTACCCAAGTGTACACAAGCTTCTCGTCTTACTTACTGTTGAACTTCAGAATGGTTAATTTTCTTCACCATTGTTGCTTGTTTTTTCTCAATGAGAGAGATACAAAGACCCACTGATTGGTTAGGGATAGATGCAGAAGGGAGATGAGAATGCTTGGGGTGACTCGAGGCACCTCGTGGAGAAGGGTTGAAGGTATTGGAAACATGAGCTTGATCCGATCTTGCATGTAAACTTGACTGTGGGGACACAAACAATACTAGCCCTCTTGTTGCTTGTGTTAGAATTTGGTAAGTTTGGGTAGTGCCCAATGTATTTCGTGTTGTGTGGACACTCATTAAAGTGTCAATACCTAGTGTCTTTAGACATTAAAGTAGTGACACCAGGAACTAGAGTAAGTTAGCCTAACTCTAGTTAGTTGGTGGAAGGCTAAACTAGTGTTGTACTTTCACTCTTATCTTTCAATTCAGCAAGTATTCTCTACTCTCTTGCTTCAACTCACTCACTGTCATTGTCTTGTTTCTCTCTCCTCCGTTGTTAATACTTTTTTCTCATAGTTGGTATTAGAGCAACCCTTGTGTAGGTTACGAATAGCCTTTGACGTCGGTGTTGCTCTGCCCGAGGTCCTCCCACCATCAACATTTGCTTGTATGAGGAAGAGAATAGCTGTCCTACAGTGCGCAGTCCACCATTGAGCCACCCGTCTTGACTAAAAGAGCCACTAGTTGTGCTCCAACAACACCATTTCCTCCCTACCTCAATGCCCAATTTTCCTTGTGGTTGCCACCGCCAGCTCGCCACCTGTGCCGCTCTGTCTAGAGCTCGCCAACTCTCTATTGAGCTGCGCCATTAGTTGCTACTTTTGTTGCAGGCGCCGCTTGCACTGTGCCCAACCTTGCCATCACTGCCTACTATGCTCAGTAGAGCCATCCTGTCTTGCGCCTCTAGCCTTGCATGCACCGCCCGCCATTGTCTTGTGCTGCACCATCTCCGCTTGTTCTAGCCGTTGCCTGCACGGGTCTTGCGCTTCCTACTTGTGTCTTGCTTAGCTGACACTTGCCTGCTCCTAGCGCTACCGCCGCCATCAACTACTAGCAGCCCGTGATGTCTCTGCAGTGTTGCCCTGTGCGCCTCTCCAGCTTGGTAAGTTTGCCACCCACCACCTCCTTACACCACTCTACCACCACATCTATAGCTAGTATAAGCACTGACACTTGCTGCCCTACCTCTTCTGATGCCGACAGAGCTGTCACAACGTCCTGGAAGCCATACATGCTTCTCGAAGTGTCAAAAATTGGAGCTTCTTGTTGATTCAACTTCATTTACTAGCTGCTACAGTCAGATTGAGCAGAAAATTTTAGGAAACTTCAAGAAATTTTGATGAGAATCAGCATTAAGTTGCTATAATTTATACTTTTGTGGGCACTCATCTTGAGTTAGGTGTGGTACAACAATGTATAATAGTGCATTGTTTTTATTTCTTGGTTGAGTGTTGATTTGGGTGACATTGTATGCACTTTGACATTTGTGTGACAGTTTTGTACTTGTTTCTTAATCCTGTGGGGATTTTTGGTACTCTGACGAGTACACACTCTATACTTGAGCACCAACGTATTTGGCTGTAAATTTTTGCTCATTAGACAACATGGCATGTCAAGGAAATAATGATCAAAGTAGCATTCTCGGTGTCCTCACTCAGGATGACAAACTTGATGGCCCAAACTACCCGTTGTGGAGTTTTATGATGTGCATCCTTTTCTTGTTGTGAAGGATTTGTGGAGCTATGTTATAGGTGACTTGCAGTGACCAAGAGGTCTTGTATCTCGGACACCTCGGGGCGTCACGCTTGAGGATAGGTTGTTGCTATTGCTGCCTGCCCCTCCTTCCTCTCCTTTAGAGGATTAGAGGAAATTGGATTGGAAGGATGCTCATGCACTTTCTTTGATTGCATTGTCAATAAAAGGGGCCATTATTATGCACATTTGGTCTTGTAAGACCTCAAAATCAGGATGGGACATCCTTGAGCATATGTTTGCAGCCTGCAATAAGGCTAGGATCTCCTATCTTCGGGCCAATGTGAACATGGATGAGGGTGATAGCATAACGGATCACCTTACTTACATACACGATTTGTGTGAGTAGCTGCTCATGTTAATGAGATTATTTAGGATACTGAATTGATGAATCTCACATTGAACTCTCTTGTAGAGTCATATCTTGGTTTCCATATCTCTTTGGTGTTGTCATTGAGGAGGGGGTAGCAGCCCCTTACTTTTGTGGAGTTGGAAGGTTTCTTGTTGTTGTAAGAACAGACTTGGAAGAATGTTGCATTGCGTACAAGCGATGTGGCTCTGCTTTCCAAGTTTAAAGGCAAAGGTAAAGTCAGGCAAAATGCAAAAAATCAGCAAAAGGGTGATGTTGGACAGCCATCAAACAAGGCTATCCAAGACTCAGAAAAGTCTAAAAGAAGGGAAAATGCCATTATTGCAAGAAGCTCGGTCACTATATTGATGAATGCAGAAAGAGATTGGTCAAAGAGAAGAAAAAAGACTCCAGTTTGTTTGTCCAAGAGGCGTCAGCCTACAAAACAACAGATGGTGATGCTTCAGCTAACTTTGTGGAGGAGGATTATGCATTTCTCACATGAGTTTTGATTCTTCTATGGCTGATTCACCATTTAATGCTGTCGAAATGTAGCAAACATGGTATTTTGATAGTGGTGCATCAAAGCACATAAGTTCCAAGAAGTGCTCGTCTACCTCTTTGCATTCAGCTCCTATTGGGAGTTGTCACATGTGCGAACAATAGCACTTATGATGTATGTAGTATTGGGATAGTCATTATTACTGTTGCAGATAGTTTTGATTTCATGCTTCTCGATGTCTTATTTGTGCCTAGCATTATAAAGAACTTGTCTATTTCTGCCTTCAATAAGCATGGCCTTTAGGTCATCTTTGAGGATGAAAAATGCATTGTCAGAGATAGAGAGATGGATTATGCACTCAAGTTGTTCAGCACCTTGTACAAGGGTTTATTCTTGTTGGATAGATATACCAGACAGTCTCATGATGCTTTGGTAGTCACTACTCTTTTGCTTGCTATACAGAATATAGAGCTATGGCATGCTTGCTATGGACAAACGAGTTTTGGGAGCTTGATGACCCTTCAGAGGTGTCATATGGTAGATACATTGCTTCCAGTGGAGAGTCCAAGTCCTCATGCATGCGAGGGATGTATTTTGGGCAAGATGCATAGGTTTGCTTTCAAAAAGGATAGTGCAAGGTGTGCTGTTAAAAAAATGCAGCCTATTCACTTTGATGTTTGTGGTCCCATGAGGACACGTGCACTTGAGGGTTATTTTTACTTTGTTACATTTATTGATGACTACTCTCGATATACATGGGTGTATAGGTTGAAGGTCAAATTTGATGTATTCATGCATTTTCAACATCTCGTGGCAAAGCTTGAGGTTGAAATTGGTTTAAAAATGCAAACACTTTGCATGAATAGAGAGAGGGAGTACATGTCTTATGCATTTGAGACATATTTGCTTGATTGTGGCATTACACATCAAGCCACTATTAGAACGATGCCTTAGCAAAATGGAGTTGTTGAAAGGAAGAATCGCACTCTTATGGAAATGACATGTTGTATGTTGAAAAGAAAGGTTTTCAGTGTGCAATTCATGTATTGAATTGTGCACTCACTAAAGCTTTGAAGACAATTGCACTGTTTAAAGCTTGGCATGTCATGAAACTCAAAGTTGACTTCTTTTGGGTGTCTGGTTGCATAGCCTATGCACATATTCCGAAGGATCTTCATGGTAAGCTTGGTAACAATGCTATAAAATGCATTTTTTTTGGCTATAGTTTGGAAAGCAAGGGCTATCACATATATGACCCACACACGAAGAAGGTTTGCATCAGTAGGAATGTCACATTTGCTGAAAATGCTGCATTTTCACATGACCAGTTTCAAATGCCAACCACCCATGACATTGGTGATGTCTTTGAGGGCCTTTTGCCACTTCCTTTGGAGTCCGTGCCTTCTGTAAATGGCAGGACAGACTTATTGCAGCAAGCTGTTGCTGCATTCTATGCTTGCAAATAGCAGGGTATTAAAATGATGTTTGCCACATGCGGTGGAGGAAGCAATACAGCATAAAAGGGCTGCTATAAATGTAGCCAAAACAGTCCTAAGATGGCTGTTACAAACTCTCCAAGAGAGTAAAATGAATACTCCTTTACCTCAACGCACTAGAACGACTGCTAGACATGTAGTGCATGATGCAGGGGGGGCACATTTCATTGATATTATGGAAGTAGATGATTGTGATGAGTATGTATTCATGAGCTCGCTGTTGGATGATGATGAGCCTACTTCCTTGGACAAATTGGATGTAGGCCATGTAGGTGGAGGCAGACTCCATTGCTGCTAACTCTATATGGGATCTTGTGGATTTACCACCTGGCAAAAAGGCCATTGGTAGAAAGTGGGTTTTTAAACTTAAATGTAAGGTTGACGGTACAATTGCAAGTACAAAGCACCATTGGTAGCAAAAGGCTATGCGCTGAAGAAGGGGATAGATTATGAGGAAACTTTTGCTCCTACATCCCATAAGAATGGTGAGATGTATGATTGCTATGGTTGCAAATTATGGTTGGAAAGTACATTAGTTGGACATTAAGTTAGCATTCTTGAATGGGGATTTGGATGAGGATGTTTATGTATCACAACCTCTAGGATTTGTGATTAAAGGGAAAGAGCACATGGTATGCAAGTTATCTAAAGCACTTTATGGTCTTAAATAGGCTCCTTGTGCATGGTACTTAAAAATTGATGCATATTTGGCCAACAAAGGGTTCAAAAATAGTCTAACTACTCCCACTCTATACATTAAGAACGAAGGGGGGGACTTGTTGATTGTTTTTCTTTATGTGGATGACATGCTACTCAGTGGACCTACAGAGGGAAAAATTGCAGATTTTAAGGTTGAATTAAAACATGCATTTGCTATTTTAGATATGGGCTGTCTACACTGTTATTTGGGGATTTAGTTCACCCAAAATCAGCAAGGTATCATCATGTCATAGTCACAGTATGTGAATAAGCTTTTACATAGGTGTAACATGCGAGATTGCAAATCTATGTGTACTTTTATGAAGCCAGGCTTAAAAGTTGTCCATGCATGATGGTGAAGAGATACCTGATATTTCAATTGATAGTCAGGTTGTTGGCTGCCTTATTTACCTTTGCAACACACATCCTGACATTCAATATGTAGTATCTTAAGTAAGTAGATATATGCATAGAACACGGACTTTACATTGGCAAGCTGTTAAGTGGATCTTCGGATATTTGCAAGGTACTAAGTCACATGTATTATTATTTCACAAGGGAAGAGACTTGCACTTATAGGCTTACAGTGATTAAGATTGGACTAGTGATGCAAACACTAGGTATTCTGCTAGTGGACATTATTTCTTTTCATGCTGTTCATGCATTTCATGGCTAAGCGAGAAACAACCTACAATTGCTACCTCGTCTTATGAGGTTGAGTACAGGATAGCCTTCATAACAATAGTGGAATGTGTATGGTTGTGTAGATTGTTGGCTGATTGATATTTACCTTTGGAGGGTCCTACATCCTTTCTTTCTAACAGTCAAAGTGCTATTGCAATGGCACGAAATCTTGTGTTTCGTGCAAGGTGTTTCATTCTCACACGAAACACATTGAGGTGTATTAGCATTATGTTAGAGAGAGATGCTATGCAAGAGCCACACAAGAAAATGTTGCAGATATTTTCACCAAAGCATTACCATGTAAAAAGTTTGAGGCTTTTTGAAAGTCCATGAACTTATTACCCTTTGGTGCTTGATCATCCTTGTACTTCATGACATTGGCACTGTAGGGGGGTGTTAGAATTTGTTAATTCCAGGTAGTGCCCAATGTATTTCCTGTGGTGTGGACACTTATTAAAGTATCAATGTAGTGTGTGTAGCCAGTGTCTTTAGATGTTAAAGTAGTGATACTAGAAACTAAAGTAAGTTAGCCTAACTCTAGTTAGTTAGTGGAAGGCTAGTTAGGTCAACCCATGATTTAAACTAGTGTTGTACTTTCATTCTATCTTTTAGTTCAGCAAGTACACTCTACTTTCTTGCTTCAGCTCACTCACTGTCACTGTCTCATTTCTCTCTTCATTGTTGATCTAGTTTTTTCAGAGCTTGTTGGCAGAGAGTTGTGGCGTAAACATGTCATACTAAACTCTTCATTCGTCAAATCTGATAGCATTGACCAATCCAGTTGCTCAAACCTTCACTCTATGCATCGCCCCATGTCGATGACCTTCCCTTGAAGTTAGGAGATTGTCAAATGAAAAGAAGTCATTAGACTTTGGAGAGTAGTGAGCCCTTAGCAAAGTGATACTGCCTCCAAATGTGTCTCCTTCACCACCGCTCCTACTGCCTCCACTTGCATCATGAGGTTTTGTGAAAAACTGCCACAATACATTAGAGATTGAATTTGTATCCTTTTGATTAATTTGTATATATAATTATTTATTGAATTTGTTTGCTCTGTAATTATTGGATATCTAGAAAAGTGCATTAGAACTGACCTTTGTTAAGTGGTTGCAGATTATGGTAGACCCACACAGTGGATCAAAGAAAAGATAGTATACACTTCCACCTATATGATCTGATTGGGCACTTGTGCCCAGAACTCAAGCATTTTCAAGGTCAGATTGATATGCAGAAAGGATTAATGCCTTGAAGTGTGGGTTAGATCTATAGCAATAGATAGTTACAATTAGCAAGAAGCATGATAAGGAAATGTTCGTAAAATGTGTACGTATAGATTGAAAGATTAAAATGCACATATCTTTGCACAAAAAACTAAGATGAAGGTTCTAACATTGTTTTTGAATGTACTCATAAAGAGCTTTTATGATATCCATATTGGTTCCCTAAATTTTAGGAGGTCCCTAAACTTTAGGAGCCTCGAATTGGCCTAAAAATGCCGATTCAAGAAAATAGGGATAAGATTCTAAACATAGTAAGTTTTGTACTCTGGAAGGGTTTGATAAATTTAGTTGTTTCTATTCTTGATAGTTTTTAGCCCAAAAAGGAAGGCCATAGAGAAGAGACAAGTGTTAGGATACTTGTCACACAAGCTTCCAGGTATCCTATTACTTGTTACACATCATGACATCTAGTTTGACACTTTGTTAGCAATCTAGTTAGCTCATATTTGAGTTTGGGTTATGCCTAATATTATTGGGTAATTAAGGCATTTTATAGTGGTCATTTTAGTGATTATTTAGGCATTTATTGCTGGCCAATCAGCTGCCATATTTGGCATATGTTGGGCCTATTTATTCAATGGCTCATCCTTCTCTCATTTAGTCATCATTATTCTTCATGTGGTCTTCATGTTGGAGAGAGAAGCCAGTGCCAGTGCCCACATAGCCAGTGACTCAGTGTTGTACGCATCATTCTCGTGTTTGGTATATGGATTCCATTTTCCAAGCACATCTCTAAGTTCTCTTCCTTTGCAGTGTTATTTTGTTCTTTTGTTTCATTTCTCTTTTGTCTTGTGTTCAATAGTTTATTTCAGCACTTGTTTATGCTTCCATTGTTGCACCACTTTTGACATGGTATCAGATTGCAGGATCTTGGTTCTTGCTACGATTTTTCTGCTGATTACAGGTCTTTCTTCCCCTTGTTGATCAGGCCTGCGTTTTTCAAACCAGCAACCTGCGTTTTCAGCCTGCACTTGAATTTTAGTGTGTCATTGTCAGTTTGCTGCATTCAATGCTCCATGGGTTTTTTACCCCTAACTGTGGCTGGGCGATTGCTTTTACAGCCGTTTTTTGCCGTCTGTCAGTTTTTGACTGGTTTTTCTTCATTTTGCAATAGTGAACTTTCGTTTTTGATCAAATTTTTGGTTACATTGCATGTGAACTCTCATTTTGTGAAGTCTTTGCTGTTGGTTTGGCTATATTTCTTCTTCGTATACCCTCTATTCTCTATCTTCTCTTCTTCTCCTCTCCAGATGGCTCCTGTGTGCACTTCTATAGATGATAAGTTACATGGATCTGACAATCTTACATGGAGTGCTGTGATGACAGCTTGGTTTGTGCAGAAGCAGATTTGGTACATTGTATGTGGAGCTATTCCTTGGCCTCAATGTCCTTTTCCTCTTCCCAATGATTTTGATGAGGACAACCATGAGGAAGCTGTACTTACGAGGGACTCGGACGATGCACGTGCGTATTCTGCATTGCTTCGGTGTATTTCTAAAGAAGTTCTACCAGCAGTTACCTTCTGTAGGACATCACCAAAAATATGGTTGAAGCTTTAGGTGTTGTATGAGGCACCTTCCCCCATGCACACTGTGACCCTTTATGGATAGCTTCAGGAGATGAAGTTTGAGTCCAAGGACACCATTCAATCATTTTTGCTTCGTGTTGCACAGGTATAGGACAAGCTTCGACACATGCAGTTTGCCCTTCCAAAGGTACATCTAGTGGGCACGATACTCTACAAGCTCCCCTCGGAGTTTGATGGAGTGACAAATGCTTTGAGGTTGCAGGCATCCTCTACACCTATGAGCTTTATACATATGTCCTTGATGCTGCTCGAGCATGAGACATCTTTGTGTTTACAAGGGAGACTCTCATCTCCTTATGGTGGTTCCATTGAGGCCTTTACAGCTTCAAGAGGGGTGACAAGAAAAAGAAGTCGAAGACCCAATGTTATCACTGTGGTAAAAAGGGTCATTTACGGAAGGACTGGAAGGAGTTAGCAGCCTCATGGAAGAAGAAGAAAAAGTGGGATGCGGACTCCTCCAATGCGTCATCCTCTTTCTCAAACTTCAACTCCGAGTCTCCGGCGAAGAAGTCTGCGGCGTGGAAGGGATTCACTTCTTGAGACCGCAAGAAGGGCTTGATTGCCCATTCCTTAGCTGCTTTCTAGTCCAGGTGATACGATCATCCCTCACAACTCTCCAGTTCTAGAGAGCTAGTGTGAGCAGGTGGTGAGATGGGGCAACCGAGCCTCATCTATACAGGTATAAGGGTGCATAGGTTCCAAAGAGGGACGTTCGTGACGCATCGATCGAAGTTTGGCAGGTTCAAATCCTGGAGTTGGGATTGACATCCAAGTTCATGATGAGCTGTCTTCTTTGACAGAGAGCGGGCTTGGCTCCTTGTCTTGCGCTCACATGATGGGACACTTCGGCCGTCTTGGCCAAAGTTAGGGAATTCATGGTCACATTTGTTCACAGACATTTTTAACAGGATGGTCTTATATGCTATTGCGAGACATTATTGACAGCCATTGAGATCTATTATGACTCTTCTCTATTTCAGGAGTTGGTACGATCAACATTGACCTCAGGTTCTCTTCGAGGCACCTTGGTGGTGGCTTGATCACCCACTCCTTGGGTATCCATGGTTCTACTCTGGTGGTTCTTTGCTATATATGATTATCATTGTCTCATTGTATTGTATCAAATTAGCAGTCTAGACAGCTCATGTGTGAGTTTGGGCTATGCTTGATATTACTGGGTAATTTCGACATTTTATAGTGGTCATTTTAGTGATTATTTAGGCATTTATTGTTTGCTGATCATCATAAAAAAATTGTTGGCTGACCAACTGCCATATTTGGTATATTTTGGGCCTATTTATTCAACGGCTTCTCCTCCTCTCATTTAGTCATCATTATTCTTCAGGTGGTCTTCCTATTAGAGAGAGGAGCAAGTGTGGGTGCCCACACAGCCAGTGACTCAGTGTTGTACGCATCATTCTTGTGTTTGGTATATGGATTCCATTTCCCGAGCACATCTCTGAGTTCTCTTTCTTTGCAATGTTCTTTTGTTTCCTTTCTCTTTTGGCTTGTGTTCAAAAGTTTATTTCAGCACTTGTCTATGCTTCCATCGCTGCACTACTTTTGACACACCTATCTTATGCTAATCCACTTTCTCTTTTTGCACTAACTCTCCCCCTTTCTCCTACAAATAGAGCTCATTTTTCCTCATTCTACATCAGTTTTCTTAGCTGTAAACTCATGTACAATAGCCGAGGATAGCCTAAAGTTAGTCCCATCCACCTCCATCATCATCCTCACTCCATCATCATTGAATACTTCCATATTCTCTTTGCTTTCACAGCTGTTTTACATGACAACAGACCTGTAAATTCATTACAACACCGTCTTTGCGATATTTTTCCAATTCAATAACAAGAAGCAAGCCATATCGATGTATTGTTGATCAGCAACGCAGAAAGGCTGATTTTTCCTTTTTCTACTTTTATATTGAAGAAATCCCAATTTGTCTCTATTTCTTTTAAGTGCTCATGGCTGTAATTTTCTTAATAACTGTTATATTCAGCCTCAAGTATTTGTTCTTTCTATTTTCTCGAACGGTTCCATCTCGAAAAGAAGCAAATATTGTAATTGTCGAGCATTCTATACTGTTTGGGATGTTTACAATTGTATCTTTGTACAAAGCTTCCATGGTTGGAAAATACAAATCCATGTAACCTGCTGTAGAGAGGTGAAAAATTTTGTATTCTCCAATCCAATCAACCTTGTTCATTGTCAAGAATTGGCTTTGATATCAATTATAAGACTCGTAGTCCTAATGCATAATTTATCAGAAGACGAGAGAACCCAAGAAATGCAAAAGAGATCCTAAAAAATTTATTACAATAATTTTATAGAGATTTGTTTAAGTATCAGCTCCAAGAGTCTAAGCTTTGACCAACACTTTGAATCCTCAAAATTGCATAACTGTCCCATTCGGGATAACTCTTCACTTTATCTCAATCTACCTCAAAAGAGTCTTAACTCGATGAAGCCATGAAGACTCTAGCTCATCTCAATTTCACATTCTCTCCACTATGTAGGTAGACTTGATCTTTTGCTACTATTGGCAATTTGGCATGAACAAAGGAAGAAAAAGAGGGGATGCTAGATCCACAAACCTCCTCATACTCTTCATGACTGTCATGTTACTTTTTATTCCTTGTGTGATAAATGTGTAGATGACACAAAAAAACAACTGACTCTTGTCCAATCGTTAATCGATCTTTATTATCATATTAGCTTGACTTAAAAAAGTGCCACGCCAGTATCATTCTTTAATGTTTTACTTGGAAAAAAATATTGTCTTAGCCAAGTGTATCAAACTCAATTTGCTGCCCGTGACCATCAAGTCCATGATCTACTGCACACAGTCCTCGTGATCTGATATGGTGCCCACAATCTATTGGTGGTTGCACACACGCTCCCCTCTTGTGCAATCCTTCTCTCACACACTTCCTCAGCCATGTTATCCACCTTCGCTTGTTAGACTCCCTATATGGCACATGAGCATGTGTATGTGGGCGGTGTCAATGTGTATAACAGTGAATCTCTCATGGTGGCAGCTTGGTGTGTTTGGACCTCCACTAGGTAAGGCATGTGCTACTTTGAGTTTGATAGCTGAATGGAATGGATTATTTAAAATGCATAGTTGTTTGGTGTCAAAAGAAGTTGTGATCTACAATGGTAGGGCAGTGAGGTATTGATGCTATTGACAAAGTAGTTAAGACTGTCTTTGGCCAGCTTTGAAACAAGAGATAGATATTGTTGTAAAGAATATGCATTGCTTGAATGAAGCTATTGGGTTTCTTGTGCCCTATTGTCTTTTGTAAATAGTGAGCTTTGAGACTTCCTAGGATCAATGTGGTAAATACTTGAGTTCCTAAAGTCATGCTTGCTTATTTACTAGTTCAATGAGCGCCACTTTGATAACCCTCTACTTATACAACATTGTATGCTAGTCCAGTAATCACTATGTGGTACAATTGTACATTGGTTGTACATGGAGTAGCAACATTGTGCTTGGTTACTTAAACATGTGTGGAATATTGTACATTACCAGTATGTGGAATATTGTAAATTACAATATATGGAGTAACAATAGTGTGCTCGGTTGCTTGAAAACATGTATGGACAACCGTGCATTGCCATTAGATGGAGTAACAACAGCATGCTTGGTTACATGGAAACATGTATGGACAATTGTACGTTGACAATACTATCGAGAAAAGTGATGGGACAGCATGCACTCATACCATATTAGAGAGATTGTAGACAATAGGGTTTACGGGGAGAAATATAGAGTGTATGATAAACACTGAGAGAAGAAAAACTCAAAAACTCAGAAGAAGAAGAAGAAGAACAATGAACATTGAATTGTGTTGACTAAATCAAGCTCATACAATGGAGCAAAATCTTGAAGATGACTACATTGTCTTGGTTGATTAGGCAATAGTATCTATAGGGAGCTTGCATTGTGAAGGGAGCAAAACACAGTCCTTTGGGTAGTAGGACATTGGGGTAAATGCTGAATGGTGAAGGAAATAACAGCTAGCTGTAGAGGGAGAAAAATGCAGCCCTTAGGAATTGCCGAAGAGAAGGAGATCACTGGCTATAGACGCATACTTTGAAAGATGAGAATCAGCGAGGCAGCTTGCCAGATGGTTAAATCAATCAAAGGCAGCCCCAAATGACCTAGAAACTACAAAGCACAAACTGTAGGGTGTAGATGATGCCCGCCAAAATCGATGCCAAAGCTAGGAAGGGTGGAGACTGCAAAACATAGCTGCATGATTGATGCAAGATGGTGGATGTTGTCGCTAGGTGTGGAGGATGCCTCTAGACTACAAAATGAAGATTAGAGGGTTGTTGCTAGGTGAAGGGAAGTTTACACTGGCAGAGGGGATAAGTTGCCAGGCAGCTCGGGGGTAATGGGCAATTGGACGAACGAGACTATAGTCAAAATGCAACTTGCAAGGAGTGAAATAGGGTGCTTGATAGCAGGGAAGCATGGGCCATGAATTGCAATGTCCTGCTCACAGGTGTGAGCGGCAATGGAGAAGTTGGACAGGAGAAGAATGTGGGAGAGAATAACTGAGAGTGTTAGAATGAATGAATGTGGAAGATGTGGAATGAGGAGAGTCAATGCCATATTTATAAGCACAAATTGTCTTGAGTAGCACCCAAGTGGGTGCCTAACCCTTTTTTGGGCTATCTAATAAGGAGCGAAAAAGAGTGATAGAGAAAAGAAGATCAACCTTGAAACTCAATGTTGGAAGAGAAGCCACAAGCTCCATTACTCCATGCTGGAAGGTACATGAAGGCCTAGCCATCAAGACATGGTTGAAACATCTGAAGCCCCGAACTAGGAAGAACCTTAGATCTTTTGTAGCAATGAGGATAGCAGGGTGAAATGGCATAGAGATGTCAACCACCCCAAGAAGGAAAAGGGTTGTTGACAAGATGTGTGAAGATTCACAAGATGAGTAGGGACCCCCTCTAAATTGAAGGAATAGGATCCCCCTTTGAAGAAAGATGAGCCCCCTCGGTGAGAGATATCACAACCTCTAGAGAGTTTGATGATGAAGGAAAGGTTTTTGGTGGTGCCAAAGAAGGTATATGGGGCTCCACTGGATGAAGCCAGGCAGCTCCCAAAGGTGGCCCAGAGGTGGCCTCTTGAAATTAAGTAGAGGAGGGAGCGGAGGGAGGGGTATCACATAGAATCTCCTCAATGCTTGTATCGGAATCGATGTTTGTGGAGCAAGACAAGGGATGTGGGGAAATAGATAGCTCTTGGGGAGCCATGGGTTGGCGACAACCTCTGTCTCTTAGTGGAGTGGACTGCGGATCCGAAGGAGTAGAAGTAGTCAAACAACCACGGTCTCCCGAAGGAGCAGACTAATGAGACGGTACACAACAGCCACTATCTCTTGTGGAGCGGACGGTAGAACAAAGCCATTGCACCTGCAAATGGGTAGGGAAAACCTTCGTAGTGCATTGCAACGACGGTCTCTAGGAGAACTTATTGCCGGGTAGGGTCTTAGAGCTTCTGTTTGCTCGAGAGGACTTGGAGTCTCCTTGCCCAAAGTCTCATTGCTTGACATATTTATCAAATCAACTCTTGTGGCGTGCCTTTTTGTAGATTAGAGCGTGTGTTGCAATGAGACGGGTTTTAGAGAGGCGTTCTAGCTTCACTAGGTGATTTGTCTAGGCTTCTTGGCCCTCCCATCGTTCTTGTGCTGCTATTCTCATGTTGGGAACAAAGAATTCTACTGGCAAAACAACTTCAATTCTGTAGGACAGCCTGAATGGAGTCTGTCCTGTGGCTGTTTTGTATACTGTTCGGTATGTCCATAAAGCCGCTATAAGTTTGTTGTCCCAATCACTGCGTGAGGTAGAGACCACTTTTGTTAGAATACCCACCAAGCTCTTGTTTGTGGATTCGGCTTGACCATTGGTCTGCAAATAATATGGAGGGGACTTCCTATGGATTATTAGGAAGGTGGATAACAAGTGAGCGATTACTTCATTGATGAAGTGTGTGCCTTGGCTATTGACCAGCTCTATGGGGCAGTTGGAACTGCGAGATTACTTGCTCCCAAAGAAACTTGGATGTGGTCCTTGTGTCGTTTTTGCGAGTTGCTCGAGATTTTGTCCACTTGGTGAGATAGTTTGTGGCAACAATGATGTATTTGGCTTGGGAGTATTGAGCTGCAGGACTGATTAAGCCAATGAAATTGATTCCTTGCTTCTGGAATAGTTGGTGCAAAATCATTGGGGTCAACTCCATTTTGTCCTTACGAGTAGGGGCTTTAGTTCGTTGGCACTCATCACAATGCTTTACAAACTTAGCTGCATTGTGGAATAACATTGGGCCACCACAATTGGGATTGGAGCACCTTGTGTACGGTAGTGTCTACGTTGAAGTGCCCTCGAGCTATTCTGCCATGTGCTTCCTTGAGTACATCATACATTTTGTGCTCACAGACACATCTCCTTAGCAATCCATCTTGTCCTACCGGATACAGTTGATCTACAATTAACTGATACGGTTGGATCTTCAAGATGAGTCTTTTTAATCTAGCTTTCTCTATTGGTTGTTCAGGTAATCCGTTCTCGAGTATGTGGACTATGTCATCTACCCAATATGGCGTGAAGTCTGCTCTAAATAGTTCTAGTTCGCCGGACATTTTAAAAAGGTGTGCGTCCGGTCGGTTGTCACTGATTTCTTGTCCAGTGGCCTCTCCTGTATTTGCTATGTAATGTTGTTCGCTCTTGTGTACAACCACAGAGAAGTCAAATTCCAAGAGCAGAAGTAACCATCGAGCAATGTGTCCCGTTGCGCAAGGTTTATTCACAAGATAAAGCAATGCCTGATGGTCCTCGAAGAAGGTGAAGGGTGTTGTTAGAAGATAGTGTCTGAACTTGTTAATGGTGAATACCATGGCTAATCCTTCTCTCTCCATTGTGGAGTAGTTTATTTCTGTCTCCGTGAGCTGTTTGCTTGCAAAATCCACAGGATAGTCTAGGTTATGTTCGCCAGGTTGGCATAATACTGCTCCCATGGCAAATCTTGATGCATCAATGTGCACGTGAAATGTGATGGAGGGCTCTTAAGATAGGAGTTGAAGTTAGAGCCTCTTTAAGCATTTCATAGGCCTGTTGACATTCTCGGGTCCACTTGAATACTATCAGTAGCTTGTATGAAGGTCTAGCAATCAATGCATAGTTTAGTACAAACCGTCGATAGTATCCTTTGTGGCTTAAGAAACATGGAACTCCCTTAAAGTTGGTCGGGGAGGGAAGATCTATAATCACCTTGACTTTAGAAAAGTCCTTGGCTATCCCATTCTTTGACATGATGTGCCCTAAAATGCAACCATGCTTAACCTAGAACTAGCACTTTAAGGGGTTCAATGAGAGACTGTATTGCCTACACCGTTCAAAGATTATTCACAGCTTTTTCAAGTGCTCTCCCTAGTTGGTGTGGACGCATAGGTTATCGACAAAGACTTCTGACCATTTTCTAAGCACGTCCTTGAAAATGACATACACGAGGCCTTGGAAAGTAGCAGGGGCATTAGTTAGTCCAAATGGCATGACTATGTAGGCAAACACCCCCTATTTGGTAGCGAATGCTATCTTGTGCCTATCGTTTGGATGGACTTGCACTTGGTTATAGCTTGAGAAGCCATCCAGAAAGTTGTAAGCTTCATTTCTTGCCACCCTGTCTAGTATGTGTTTTGTGTAAGGCAGCGGGTAATTGTCTCGCTTGGTGGTTGTGTTGACCTTCTTGTACTTCACGCACACTCAAGTCTTTCCATTCTTTATCATGACTATGACTATGGGTGATACCCAGTCCGTATGCTCTATCTTGTAAATGAATCTTGCCTTCAATAGGTTATCAATCTTTTCCTTTACGGCGTGTGCATACTTAGGATTCATTGCATATGGCCGTTGCTTGACTAGTGTTGCGTGGATCTTTTCTCTTCAGTTCGTCTAAAGACCATGCAAACACATTAGTAAACTTCCTCAGGAGATTTATGAGGTCATGCTCTTCCTTCTCGGTTAGGTCGTCCGCTATGTACACGGGTCGAGGCTTGTCCTCCTCTCTTGCCAAGTTGACCTCTTTAACCTTGGTTGGTCCTTCGATGGGTTCACTTGCTTGCCCTTTCCGTTTGGCTCCTATCAACACCACTATTCTATCACCCTTTTTATACCTCGTGAAATGCTTGGGCAGGTCTTGGGTTTTCTTTTGCCGTTCAGCTTCTGTCGATAGTGAATGTCCCCTTTTTTCTTCCTTTAGCTTCCTGCGCCTTAGATGAACTGGAAGGTCCCCCTTGGTGCATCGGATCCCAGGTGGTTGAGGTATCTCGGGGTCACTATTGGAGCTTGCCTTTGACTCGGAATTGTACTCGCCCTCCTCACTGGAAGAAGTGGCCTCCCCTGGTGCTCGCAACTCTAAAGTTGTCTCAACTCCAAATAGTGGTGGGAGGCAAGGACGAGATAGTCCTGCTTGCTCATGATTTACCAACTCGAGACACTCTAGTCAAGCTCGATTGCAGTCTACCTTGGTCACTCCTTTGCTCACTCGAAACGTGTTTATCTCTTGAGGTTTAGAGTTTTCCCTGATTTGTTCAATTATCCTTCCTTTCGAATCATATTCTATGGTCTGTACTTCCTCCTTGCTCTCCTCACTAGTGGAACAACAGTCCTCGTACTCGTCGTTAGAATTTTCAGACCGGGTCTATAGGTTACTTGCAAGGTTCCTACTCTCGAATGCGGTCTCACTTGTTATGAGAACCTAATTATATGACAAATTTAGGTCGTACACCTTGGTCCATTGCCACTCCCTGCTTTTCATAAGATCCTTGAGGGACTTCAAGTTGGCGGCTGGGTTGTCAGCTAGCTTTCTTGACAAGTGCTTGAGGATTCCGTGAAGTTTGAGTTTGTTTGCTGGGACATGATAGGTATTTGACGTTGGTTGGCCCATGGGACTTCCGGCCATCATGCATACAGGTACTATGAGCATCTTAGAAGCGATGGCACTCTTAGAGTTGCTAGCGGAGTCTACAGTTTACTTGTATTCGTCCTTTTCCTTCGAGAATGGGAGGTCAATGGTTGCCAACACGTGCATCCAATCCTGCTCATCCTCAGGGCAAGGAATGTACTTTGTTAGAGGCCCATAATCGCTTCTCGCTTTTGAGTCCCCCTTTAGCAGTTTAGAGATGGCATCTAAATCCATGGGTGAGGTCTTCCAAGTATCCATTTCTACTTGGACTCCTTTAGATCTATTGCCCAAGAATATTAGGCCGTTATCCTAGTTCTCTATTACTCTGGTATTTCTCATCCATGGCCTCCCTAGTAGGATATCATAATCCATGGCCTTCATGACTACGAAGTTCATTGAGAATTGGATTCCTGCTATCTTTAGTGGCCATTCTTTAGAACTCCAAAGGGTCTAACCTTCATTCTGTTCGCTAGGGGACATTGAACCTTGTAGTTTCCATTGGTGGATTTTCCCAAATTTGCAATACGGTATGACTAAGTATGCTAACCCTTGCTCTCGTGTCCACTATTCCCTTTTGTGTAGTATCTCCTAAGGCAATGAGAGGTAAGATTGCGTGCATCTTAGTGCCCTCCCAAAAGGCGTTTATTTATGGGGACTTAGACATGGGATTCAATGTTAGGCTGGGTATGTGTGCCATGGCATTGTGGTTTGGAAAGTCTTGCAGCTTATGGTCATTACTATGTTCTACCCATTGCTTTAATTCTTGCCAAAGTGCGGGGTTTTGGTCTAAGCAGTTCTCCCAATGGCATTGTCACAGGAGTTATGAGTGTGGCTAGCAAGCTGCCATCCCTCTTTCCCTCCTCAGCTTCATGGGTTCCTTGCCAATGTTCTTGAACTATTTGTGCATTCCTTGTCATCTCACTTTGCCCATGTAGCTGCTCACGTGGTGGCGTTGTCTCTCCTGTCCTCAAATACGTGGGTGAGGTTGGTGGGCTTATGGTTGAGAGTTCCTCAATCTCTTCCTCAACTATAGGTTCGGCATCTTGAAGGTGTGCGTGTGCTTCTTTTATCCACTCCTTGACCTTATCTTCAACCTTTAGCTGTTGGTTGGGGTCAGGGTACTCTCCAAGCTTAGCGCTTCCCTTCTCTCTCGTCTTAGGAGCGGATGTTTTTGCTTTGGTATTCGTAACTTGCTTATCTTTTGTTAATGTGGTCTCACTCTCGGTTTTGAGTGTTATTTTTGCCTTGGTTCTCTTTTTTCTTTGTTGTTGATTATTTTTCCCTATGGAGGATGCATCCAAGTTGCTAGGCCCAGGTAGTGAGATATCGGCGTGCTTCGTTTGAGCTCGTGTCATGACTTTTAGGGAAATAAGTGTGGCATCATTGTCGGTGCGACTTGACACAGAAGAGCTTGAGTGGCACAGATGGTACAATTGCTGAGCTAGTGGAGGGCTTCCGCCTAGGGCAATCAGCAAATAGATGTAACTTTGCATTCGGGGTATCTCAAATTAGCCTTCTCTCTATTTACTTGCTCCTTTTCAGGGCAGTGAGACGAGATATGCCTTGGATGACCACATGTCCAACATGCTATGGGTCCGTGGTTGTGAGTTTCTCCTAGGCCTCTACCTTTTTCTCTGCCTAAGATCATGATAGGCACGGGTCTATAGTCCATCAATATTGAATTGCCTTCCTCGTCGTAAGAAACATAAGGATTCAAATAAGAATCTTCCTCCAGCGGTTCCTCCACAAAGTGCACAGGAGCTTTGCTCGGTGGATGGGTAATAATAGGTGCAGGAGGTCTAGGGATGCAATGCGATCCTTACCAGTCTTCTCTCTTCCTCAAGGTTAGCTATAACCTGCCATTGATCGTCCATGGTGCGATATCCTCGTTTGTTGGTTGTATTGTGTAAGAAGTCGTTGGATGTCATTGGGGTGCTCAGCTATACTAAGGTCAAGGTCAAGGTCTAGGCTGTTCTCATTTGAGTTGGTACCTGCCATAGTAGTTGTCTCTTGACCTACTAGTGCGTGTATGAGGTCAACTAAGTCGGCTAAAGACGTATCCCTAATCTTGGGGAGCCTTTTCTTCACTTGGCAATGGGAGGGTTCGGTCCCCTCTGTGTCTTTGTCCTTGGTTTTTAAGTTTTTTTCTGATTCTTGGGGTTGTACTCCTATGGGTGGGTTTGCTTTTAGGTTAATTTCCCTTAGTGTGTTCCTTGTTCCTCCACCCATTCATAATTGTGCAACACTTATGCCCTAGCAATGCATCGTGATGTGCGTTCTGCAACATTAGGCTTTCTAGTTTCCATACATGCTTACGTGCTTACATTGTCGAGTGTGACCTTTAATGGAGTCAATTGCTTCAATATGTTTCTTGCTCTTGATGCAGTTAGAAGAAGGGGTTTTGACTATAGATCGGTTGAGCTTGAGCCTATACGTGTTGCTACAGGTGGTTTGTTAGGCGTCCAGCCCTATGAGTCAGCTTGGGTTCTAATTAGTTAGCAACGGCCAAAGGTCGGGGTCTTTTGGTTCCCCATGGACTACTAGGTCGAGGTTCCTTCTTTTTCTAGGTGCAAACACTTCTATGGGTTCGTTTATGGGTTCGGAATCTAGTTGGGTCACTGGTTAGTTGGAGCATGCCCTAGCTAGCCCTTGGAAGGTTGAAAAGCTTAGTTAGACAGGGTTCTGTTTATCTGGTCGGAGTCCCAGACTCGGACTTTCGAGCGGTTTGGCTTGGACTCGAATGAGATACACTTGTCCGAGTGTTCGAGGGTGGCCATCCGAAACCGAATATTAGTAGTTGGCCATCTGAGGCGGAGTTCTTGTCCTAGTGTGGCCGTCCGAGGTTGACTTGTCCGATTGGACACTTAAGTGGCGTGGACTTTGGAGCTTGGTCAAGACTCGGCCATCTGAGGCCTGCGGTTGCCGTCCAAGCGGCACGTAAAACTCGTCGAATGGCACAAATGTGCTTCCATTGCACTTAATGCATGCTAACCAATGCTACCACGATTCCAGAAAAACACAATAGATTACAATAGGGATCTCGAGCGTACCTGGTAGGGATAATTGCGTCAAACCAAGGATTGTAGGCAATGCAGTCTGGAAACTTGTAACTCTCTGCCTCTCTCTCACAAGTTCTCTTTCTCAAAATCCTTGAATGCAAATGAGCTTTCTCTCCCCCTTGTTCCCCCTTTTGTATTCTCTCCTTCTCCCCTTATCTTTGTTTTTCTTCCTGGATATGCAAAAATTTGATTTCTTTCTTTCCCTGTTTCCTTATTTATTGGTTATCCAGAGAGTTATCTTTTTCTTTTTTTCCTTATTTCCCAAACCTTAGTGCTTCAAATTTGATACAAAAAACATAACTCCTATTCTAACCAATGCACAAAAAGCTTCCTATACCTAAACTAATCCACAAAAGAGATCGAACAGCCTTGGACTCCCTTGCTTCTTACCTAAAACCAAGTGTCGTTTCGGAGTTGAACTCCTATTTTATTGCTCGATTTGAAGCACGCAAGCACTCAAAGCTTGAATTTATTGTCCCGGCAACGGAACCAAAATGTGTGAGCTTTCGCTCGAACGCCAAGACCCATGGATCGCTTATTGCTTCAAGCGTTTCAAGCCAAGTGCAATGGCTACCTCTTATATAGCCGTACGTGTTCTCACACCTATGACTGTAGTGAGCTTACCTACATGCTCGATCGAGTTTCTTCTACCTCAAGCACTCCGATAGCTCCACAATTCAAGGTGCAAGCTCAAGCAAGCTCGATCCTCAAGCTCCAAGCTTCATACTTCATTGCCGCGTTTGAGATAAGAGAAGAGAATAGAAGAAGAAGAAGAGAGGAGAAGATGGAGAGCTTCTCCACCACAGTCCCTCGTCCTCACACACTCACTCCCTCACTCCCTCACGCTCCCTCTCTCAAGCACAAGCTCAAGCAAACAAGAACAAGAAGAACAAGGAGAAGAAGAGAGGAGGAGAGCTAGTTTTTGCCGCTCACAAGAATGATCTTCTCCATTCTCTTTTTGCCTTTTGTACATGCCCTCTTTACCCTTGGGCTCCCATTCCTTTTTACATGACCAGCCGTTTTAGCCAAGGTATTCTTTCCTTATTTATTTCCTCTTTTCACGGTTCTTTCGCCCGTGCCTTTCTACATTTACAAATTGCATAGAAGGGAGCCTGGCGCTTTTTTACAAAATGAATTACAATGCACCCCATGCTTTCTTTGCTAGAATATTTGGTGCACTTCCTTTGTATCAAGGCTTTTCCTACATTTTTCTAAGCTTGCATTTCTTTTCTGTTTTTCTCGCCTTGGACTGTCTTCTATTTCCAACTTTTTGGGTCTTCCATTTTCGACTTTTTGGGGCCTTTTTGTCTTGGGCTTTCTTTTGGGCTGTAACACATATGTTATGTTGGATCTTAATTGCGTGCAATTGGGGTCTCTTACTATTTTTCAAGAGGGAAGCATGTCACCCAAACAAGAAATAAACATAATAACTTAATTAGAATAAAGTTTATTCTAGTACTCCTAGCCCTTGGCATGGTGATCATTCCACTGACAATGAAGGATTTGACATTGGACAATGGTACAGGCTATGTGGTCCAAGGAGAGAGCAAAAGAAACTTGGGAAACGTGCAATTTTCAAAGGAACTTAGAAAGTGTGCAGTTTTCTAAGGTTTACATAATCATTTGAAAATTTTGCCTCGTAAGCAACTTACTTAAGTTGTAAAGCAAGCTTATTGCTTAAGTTTGGTCCATCAAGTAGCTTACTTATGATTAATCAGCCAAGGAGATTAATTGGCCCTTAATCAAATTCAAAATTAATTAGGCCTAAATCTTCTATTTTCCTCTCTCATCCTACACTCCGGTTTTGTTGGCTCGAATGTCAAATTGTGTGGTTGTCATGAAGGGACCTAAGGAGAGAGAGAGAGAGAGAGAAGAGACCACAGGAAAGAGAGAATAGGAGTGTAGAGGAGAGAAAAAGTCTAGACAAGGAGAGAGAAAGACTAGAAACGGAGAGAGAAAGACAGGAAAGAAGGAAAGAGATGGCTGGAAACCATGAAAGGACAAGAAGAGCTAGAGAGAAGAATGATAAAGTTGTATGATTGTGTGAAAAATATGATCCCCTGTACATATGTCCTTTGCCCCTTTTATATGGCCTTGTCCACTGTCTTACAGTCTATCCCTACTTGAATGTTTTTGTCCTCAAAAATAAGATTTAGTACTTATTACAATGTATGGAATAGGAATAGAACAGAATACTACTTTGGTACAATGGAAAATCAAATAGACTAGGTAAACATCCAAGTAGGATGATGGATTTGAGAATTTGGCCACCATAGCTTCATGAAAGACACTTGCAAATAATGACAGCAAGCTGTCTAATACAGCAGCCTGTTGGTGTAAATCTAATACAATTTTTTGTAGAAAACTCCAATCTAGGCGTCCTACATATCAAAACGGAGCTCTTGGTAAGTGCTTTCAGCCCATGTAGGTTGGGCTTTACTATCCAGAGTTCAGAGTAAAATTTGGTGCAAAACAGTGAGCTGTTTGCAATCTTCACTACACTAAAATATAGCCATAGATGACTAATCTTCAGCCAAAAGAGCCTAGCAAAGAGAAGAAATTGCCCGCACGATGGATGCTGGACTAAATGAGGTTCCCAAACAATCCATTAACCTCTTGGATCAAAAGGTATTCCGACCATCAATCACATACTCCAATCCACCTGGGTCAAATGGATACAAGGAAGTATCCCCATAGTCGAGTCCTGAAGCCTGGTTTGTATGTATGTTTGGGTAATAGCTCCACAACAATTGATTTGGAGCAAGTGGCCAAGGACCTGAGGTGCTCCATTTGGAAGCAGATATCCAGTACTGGCATCCCCTATATTCCAACCACCACTCCCTGCGAATGGAAATTTCTGCCCTTCCTTCTGCCATGAATATCATGACTGAAGTTTTCACCACTTGCATCGCCTTGTTCTCCATTTGCATTTTGCCTTTTTGCATCAACCCCTTTGAAATCGATCTGATACCAGAACTTGATTGTGGGCCCTTGCGTGGGACTGCAACTTCAATCTGCCAATCATCTGAATTCCTTTCAGCAAGTTTCTCTGTACATCAACAGGATAGCTCCTGACTGAAACACTAGGTGGAGCAGGCTATTTTCACTATGAAAAGACACATCATTAGCCTCTTTGAGAGCAAGAAGGGGAATCCAACCGAGGCCAACACAAAAACCTGGTAAAACAAGAAAGCGAGAAAAGTTTAATAGAAAACGGCAGCTCTTCTGGAGTAGCTGGAAAGGCTGTTTTGAGATGGAGTGTAGTAGGTCTTCTTGGTTCAAGTGACAGTTGTGGCAATGAGAATGTAGCTAATCCACAGAGTAAAAAGGAAGTAAAAAGTATAGATAAGTGCTCTTCTACCAAGCAAGAGAAGGACTCCTCAACAACAAACATCTGCCTCTAAGCTTGAACCTGCATCTAGAATGCGGAACCTGGGCTTGGTGGAGACCCCCATTAGAATGATTCAGTCTGCATAATTTTTTTTTCTTAGGCTGAATTTGAGGTGGAACTTGCTATAGCTGTTATTCAATTCCATTATGTTGTTTGAAGCGTGTGACCCTATCAAGATCTCGAGCAAGATTCCGTAGCATGTCGGTGTAGAGCAGTACATCCACAGTGCTTCCTGTGAGCCATCCAGTAGGGTTATTAACGGATCTGGCTTGCATAGGTGCTGATGATGAAGAAGGGTGAGCAGGCTATTTTCCACCGAGCTGAAAAAAAAGTTCAAAAGCTTTCTTTCTGCAGTGTACAGCAGTAGCCTTCTTGCACGAGTATCTGTAACGTATTTGAGTAAAAACTGCCTATGAGATGCATTACTTTGTTGCATAAATGGCCTGCTGAAGATGAATCTCTTCCCTTTGCAAGCCTGTTGGAATGCCTTGTAATGGAAAACGAGTTTGTCTTCTATGTTACATAAATGGTCAGTTGAAGATGAATCTCAGATCAGTTACATAAATTGCATGTACCTCACTAAGGCTGTTCCTACAAGAAGCCTTGAAGAAGAAGAAGAAGAAGAAGAAGAAAGAAAAGTTTGCTCCTTAAAGCCTCTTCAAAGCTATCAATAATGGTGCTCCACTTGTTACTCTTGAGGTCATGAAGCTCTTTGTTGCAAGCTTTGATAGTGAGGAGTGAAGATCAAGAAAATAGATGAAGATTTCCTTACTAGACAGATTTCCTTCCATGGAAGCTTGCCAAAACTTGAAAGAAAAAGAGGAAAGAAGAGTATGTTTCAAAAGTAAATGTAACCTTTCCCCTTCTCCAACTTCAAACTAGTTATTGTCCATGTCTTGTACTTGTAGTACTTGTTTGAAATAGGTTTTTATGATGAAAATTGAGATTGAATATGAAGAAAAAAGGAGAGAATGGATCAAAGACCAATGCTCTGATACCACTTGCTATGAAGGGACCTGAGAGGATAGAGAAAGAGGAGAGAGAAGATTGTAAGAAAGAGAGAAGAAGAGTGCAGAGGAGAGAGAAAGACTAGAAACAGAGAGAGAAAGACAGGAAAAAGATGGTTGGAAGCCATGAAAGGATAGGAGGAGTTAGAGAGAAGAAGGAAAAAGTTATATTATTGTGTGAAAAATACGATCCCTTGTACATATGTCCTTTGCCCCTTTTATATGCCCCTACTCTCTCTCTTACAGTGGCTTTCTTTGATCAAGCAACTAGCAAGCTCTAAGTGCAGTGGTGCAGTGAGCATGGTAGTGTAGTGCTTTGATTGATGACAATCTATCAAGCAAGTATTTTGCTTATGAAAAAATAGTCGTTTATTTGTGTCCTTTGAAAATGTTATGTCCAATAGGTGCATATAGTAGTTGGCCACTTTTCAAGTGTGTGTGCATTAGTAGTTTCAGGAACTTATGGTATGAACTATTCATGAAAAGAACAGCTTAAATTGTTAAGTACACTACCATGTTTTAAGCAAGAAACTGGTTTGTTTTCTCTTACAAGGTTAAAGGCCCTTTTTTCAATGAATCGGGGACTGATGACATGCGACACACGTTGGTCCCATTGAACCACTTCAATGTCGTTCTTTTACAGGTTGGTTTGTACATAACAGCAAATGGAGCTGTGGCAGCAGTCTGTCAGGAACATGACGTCTGCCTATTCTTTTCAACATGCTCTACCCTCACATGCAGATGCTCGCTTGCACTGGTCTTATGGGTATCTGAAGAAATCAGGAGGAAGCTCCTTGATTGGTAGAGTAGTAGCTTCAGAGATCTCCTTGACAAGTGCAAATGAGCCTATCTCCACCCTTTGCAAGCGAAGGTTTGAGTCTCAACAACATATAGTCTTCCTGTGCACCACTGTATTGGATTCAATATCAATTATTTGGAGTGTCACTTGTAGTATTCAAGTGCTTTATGGATGGGATTCGTGTAGAGCATGATGTCCTGTAGCATACTTGTACTGCCTGATGCATGGACACAGTTACACTATGTATACTACATGCAGTAAGTAAGGTTGTTGCATCTGAGGTTATTGGCTCATTTGTCACGATGCTACAGGTGTCAATGTTATGATCTCTACTATGAGCACATCCCTTACTTAGACGCATGGAAATGGCAGAAAAGTTTGGTGGAAAAACGAACTGCAGATGTACTTAAAGGAAATGATGTGAATGATGCGTTGATCATTTTGCAACATCCTCCTGTGTACACTTTGGGAACTCGAAGCTCTGAGGACTACCTGCTATTTGACATGGATAATCCTCCTTGTGATGTATACAGAACAGAACGTGGAGGTGAAGTCACGTACCATGGCCCTGGCCAGGTTTGGCTTTTTTGCTCGTGTCATATGGTCAATGCTTTGAAGAGTTTATTTTGTGATCAAGCATACTTTGAAGAGTGCTTGTCTAGATCTTTAAACAAGGGACTTCATGATCTCTCATTAGTCAAATCACATTGTTCTTTATCTTTCTTACTTATTTTAGTTGCTGCTGCTCATGTATTCTGCATTATTAGGTACAACAATTTGAGCTAGTACTAAGTCTGAAAGAGTTTTCACTGCATTTTGGTAATGCTGATGATGGTTGTGTGTTGTTATTTGCAGTTGGTTATGTATCCCATTCTGAATCTTAGGCATTATAAGTTAGATCTTCATTGGTATCTTAGGGCTCTTGAGGAAGTAATCATTCGAGCCTTACAAAGTGCCTGTGACATTGAAGCTTCACGTATTGAAGGATACACAGGTGTTTGGGTTGGTAAGGATGTTTCTACTATTGTTGGAGGGAAATCTTAACCTTACATGCTACAATTGATGTGCTTACTTGTGCTATATGTCAGGAGATGAGAAGGTAGCAGCAATTGGGGTCAGAGTATCACGCTGGATAACTTACCATGGCTTGGCCCTTAATGTGACCACAGACCTATCCCCCTTCAGAAATATAGTTCCCTGTGGTATTCACAATCGTCCAGTAGGAAGTGTATGGAAGCTGTTAAAAGACCAGAACCAGCTGCAGCAGTGCAAAGCTAAATCTAGTAAGCTTATTGGCTGTGGCCATGAAGATGATCAGAGTTGGCTTTTAGAGCTGCTCCATCAGAAACTCATTTCAGAGTTTTCTGAAGTATTTGGGACAGATATAATTCATGTCAAGGCAAGCAAGGGCACAATTATTGCGTGCAAGGAGTGCTGAAAAGGCAGTATTGCACATCTTGCTTACTCCACTGTCACTTGGGTGGAAAATAGCAGGACAGAAAGAATAGAACCATTGTAGATGCATATACTTGCTGCAGGTGACATTACCATACCAATGGTGCAAAGTAGGTCCAATACAATTATTCCATAGCTTATTGTCACTTGCAAATGACTGTCCTCAAGGTTGAAGTGTAATTTGATTTTTTTTTCAACTCACAATTTTTAAGCTTAAAAATTTTGTAATTGTGAGTTCAAAAATTGTGAGGGGAAGATCTTTAAATCCTGTGAAGGGTAAGAGAATTGAGAGAGAGAGAGAGAGAGAGAGAGAGAGTTGTTTGTGCCAAGCACTTCCTACCTGCCCTGCGCACCCTGTGCTCCTGTGGGACTGGGACCTGTGTGCCACCAGCTGGCATCTCAGCCTCCTGTCGCCTGTTCCTGCAGCGTGCGGGGCAGGCTGTTTGCCCTGCACACACACACACACACACACACACACACACACACACACACACAGAGAGAGAGAGAGAGAGAGAGAGAGAGAGAGAGAGAGAGAGAGAGAGAGAGAGAGAGAGATATTTCTGGCTGCTTCACGTCCACAGGCGACAGAGAGACAGAGCGAGAGCGACAGAGGGAGTCGTGGACGCTGTTCCTGTGCTGGCCCCTGGCGCCTGCCCTCGCGACCTGTACTCTGCTGACCAGGCCCGCCCCGTTTTTCGTGACCTGCATACTGCCTACCGTTAATCGTGCTGTGCTGCAGCGTGGACGCCCTGACCAGGTATCACAGATTTGCCAGGTTCAATCGGGTATGCTTGCAGAATACGTCCCTGGACAGCGCCTCTGTACAGGAGAGAGAGAGAGAGAGAGAGAGAGAGAGAGAGAGAGAGAGAGAGTGTGTGTGTACGCGATGGCGGGAACCGTTGGGATGCGGCGCGACCTGTCCCCCGTTGTTGGGCCCGTCGCCTGACTCGCCCTGCTGTCGTCTGCAGACTCTGCGCCTGTTCGCCCTGCTCCGTGCCCGTGCGCCTTGGTTCGCGTTCCGTCCCGTCCCGTCCCGTCCCGTTGCTGTCGTCTGCGGCCTCTGTGCCCGTCCGCCCTGGTGCGCGCCCGTTTGCGGGCACGCTTCCCTGCCCGACCCGTCCGCGCCCGTTCGGACCAGGCCGCCCTGGTTTGCGCCGTTTTTGCCCACCTTCGTCCGACCCAGTTCGCGTGGTCGTGCCTGCGCGTGCCCATTCACCCACGCTCACCCTGGTTCGCGCCCTGTCTGACCCCTGCCTGACGTCGATCGGCCCGTCTGCGAGACCCCGCGCGCACGACTGTGCCGATTTCCCTGTCCGCCGGTCCCTGCGTCTGCACGAAGACTTGCCCTGCGATTCCCTGTGTCGGTGTGCCCGCCTGGCCCCTCGTTTGACCCACCCTACTGAACCTGTGAGGTCGGCGAACTTGCCCTGCGGACCTGCCCTGCGGTCCCGAGACGTTGGCTGACCTGCCCTGTGACGTTGCCCTTGGCTGCGCGCCTTGACAGAGAGAGACGACAGCAGTATGGCTGGCCTGGATATGGATTTTCTAGACCGGACGGTGGCAGCCCTTGGCCGTGATTCGGATACAGAGGAGTCGGAGGATATGGTGCCATGCACGGAGGAGATGCCTTCGGGTTCTGAACTGCCGCCTGCGGGCAAACGCTCCAAGCATACTTCTGACGAGACAATGGGCCCTCAGGAACGTTCCTATGCGCAGGTTGCCTCTGATCCTGTGGATTCGCAGGAGATTGACTGGGAGCATTTGTTGGACTTTGCCAATACTCTGCTTGGCGATTATGTCCAGCATAGTCATGAAACTTTTTTTGACTCGGGAACTGATGACGTGCTAGAAGCCACGGTGGACCCGAAATCAGTCTTGCGGTATTTTTCGGTGTTTTATGACCGTGCCGTTATACTTTTCTTCACTGGCAGGATCCCATTGCTTTCCCATATTCGCCAGTGGCTGCACCATTTATTGCAAGGGGAGTGTATTGAGGAGATCTTCCTTCGACCCTGTGGCTTTTATGAGGTGCTGCTGAAATCAGAGACACATCGGGCTGAGCTCCTATCCAAGTTGCCATTATTCTTTGATCGCCGCTTGGTCCATGCTATGCCATGGCGCCCTATGGCAGATTTCCAGCACCTGCTTCAACGAGAATGCCTGGTGTGGGTGGAAGTGGAAAATTGTCCGGCGGTCTATTGGCCATTGTTAAAGGATGCGATGGCAATTGTGGGAACGGTGCTAGTTCCCCCAAGCCTAAGGGCTATGAATTGAAACCGTTTATGCATGTTATGGGACACGGCCAGGAAAAGGCTTGCGTGGCTTCGCCTCAATTGCTCTGGCATGCATCCTTTGCACTTTCGCTTGAAATGGGGCAACTTTGCAGGACACTTGCTTTTCGTGTGGTAAATTGGGGCATTTTATGGTCGAATGCCCAGAAAGACAACCGTCTTTCGATGATGCGCATGTTGTGCTGCCTAAGGATGACATGGTGCTTGATGCCCCGGCACAGGAGGTCCTCTAGCCACCTAATGTTGTGGATAAAGGTAAACAACAGGTCTTGGGTTTGGATTCCCGTAGCATTGATTGGATCGAGGCACATAAAAAGAAAGGTAAAAAGTTGGATGCAGGCCTGGCGGATTCTGGGCCTAATGCTTCACAGGATTTCGTGCACACGTATATGCGCAAGAAAGAAATGTTCTCTTCACAGCATGTTGCACGTACTATGGCCCCTTCTGCCCCCCGTAATCAGTCTACAAGGAAAGTCTATACAGACGGTCCCAAGGGCCCACCTGCTAAGCTGGCGTTTGATACTAGAAGTAATGTGATTACACCCTGGGATCGGCGTTATCTCTACCCCACTCCCAAGGCAGTGGATATTCCATCTACCTCTAAAGCGGGCCGCCAGAATTCTTTTGCAGTGTTGGCTGATTTTCTGGATGAGGGTGTCCTGTACGCTCTCGCGGAAAAGGTGAAACCGAGGCAACATGTGCCTCGTTCCTGATTCTCTTTTCTGAAGATATATGAAGATAGCCACGTGGAATGTGCGAGGCATTTGCTCTCGTCATAAGCAACATGCCATGTGGACTGTTTTGCATGAGAACTAGTGGGATGTCTTGTGTGCAGTTGGGCACAAGAGTCATGGTGAAGCAGGAAAAGTTGTGGATTGTCATGGATTCCGCCTGTTTTATGCGGGGACACATGCTATGCACTATTCGGCCGTGTTGATGATTGTCCATGAAAAATACCAGCCTGTTCTTATTAAAAATGATGTACAGGGCCGCTTTCTAGTAATCAAAGTCTTATTTGAAGGAGAGATTTTATGGTTGTTGGGTCTCTATGCTCTGAATGATCCCGCATCCCGATGGGATCTTTGGTCGACTTTGCAGAGCTCGATGTCACTTGGCCGAAGGGGTTTTCTGATGGGAGATTTCAATATGTGTGTTGACTCTTCTCAGTCCACTTCAGGGCATTCGGTAATGGATGCTCCGGAAAGCCGGGTGTGGAATGCCTTTGCTTTTCACGTACTTAAGCAATATCTTTGGTCTTGACTCCACCCTTCTTTTTCAGGGTTTACTTTTCATTCCGCACAATATGCAACTACTTGGTCGCGGTTGGACCGAATGTATATCATGCAGGGGGATGATTTTCTTCCCGAGATGCTGGAAATGAAAGTCTTGCAGCAATATGCATTGTCGGACCATTTCTCCCTCCAGCTTGAGATGCTTACACAACCTATTGCACCTTTTATGCAGTTGTTGGATAGACTCCCTTCATGTTTCAACTCGTCTTATTTGAAGCATCCAATCTTTCAGGGCTATATGCAGCAATTGATTGAGAGGTTCTTATTGGACTTTGCCTCTGAGGGCTTGGCTTCCTTTGCACGGCTGCTCTCTAATGTGTAGCGGGTTGCTTGGCAGTATGGGATCCATCATGCCTCTCTTTGTCGGCGACGTCGACATGCAGCGGAGAACTTACTGGCTTTGGTCCGTTCGCTGCTGGTGGACACCCCAGATGATGAATTTCTGCTGTTACTGGAGATGCGTTTGGCTCATCTTATTCAAGTGTTTCAGTTGAAATCTTATTAGCAAGCCAAGCTGCATAACTTGACTGACACATTGCAAGATAGTGCCTGTCAGTCTCATAAGTTCTTTCGCGCCTTGCATGCTTCTCTTGCTCGCGAAAATATGACTAAACTCCAGGATTCGGAAGGTCGCATGGTCACTGATCCGCAGACCATTGTCAATATGTGCAGAAATTATTTTATGGATCTTCTTGGTTCTTCTCGGTCGCCTTCTAGCCAGGTTACGCATGCACGCTCGGTCTTCTATGATCTGGTCCGCCAGCAGGTTCCACTTGATATGCAAGCTACTTTGGAGGCAGATATTTGCGAGGAGGAGGTTATGGATGTTTTGTTACACCTACCTAAGGATAAAAGTCCTGGTTGGGATGGTCTCACCAATGAATTCTTTGAGAACTCGGCCACCCAGTTGGTGAAGCCATCGGCGGCTATGTTTCAGCAGGTTTGGGAAACAAGGGTCATGCATTCCTCATGGAAAGAAGGCCTTATCAAACTGCTTCCAAAGGTCCCTTCGCCGTCAATGCTGCAACATTGGAGACCAATTTCTTTGATGGGTTCGATGTATAAAATCTTCTCCAAAGTGCTGGCGAATCGGCTTCACAAGCACCTTCCAGCTATTGTGCATCCTCTCCAATATGGTTTCATTAAGGGCCGCAACACTTTGCATAATATCTTAAATGTGCAAATGGCTATTGACTATGCGAGGCACTCCAGTCAGGAAGTGGTATTGATTCAATTGGATTTGGAAAAGGCTTTTGACTATTTAGACTGGTCTTTCATTGCAGAACTCATGTCTGCTATGGGTTTTGGTACTCGGATGTTCCGATTGATCTACACCGTTAGTGCTGCGGCTTCTTCAAGAGTTATGCTCAATGGTGGGTTTATAGAGCCATTTGAGAGGGTTGCCCTTTGAGTCCTCTCTTCTTTGCCCTGGCGACTCACTTGGTCCTTTCAATGTTATCCTCAATGGTGGCTTTTGCTTAGCTGGCCGGATTGTCTCTTCCTTTGGGACAGCACTTCATTAGCCAATCTTTGGCTGATGATAGCTTTATGATTTTGTGGGCGGACAGGGACAACATTCGAAAGGCATTAGATGTTTGGACGCTCTTTGGTCATGCTTCTGGTCTTCGCATCAATGCCTTTAAATCAGCCATACTCAGTTGCACGGAGCCTGATTTACAGTCATTAGGTTGGCAGGGCCAGGTTTTGCCCCGTGGCTCCATTGTAAGGCATCTTGGATACCCATTGGGGGTGGATGTTCGGCCAAAGGAACTACTGGAGTGGATTTCACAAAAAATGGCAGCAAAGTTTATGTATTGGAAGTCGCAAGCGTGGCCATTCCATGTCCGCCTCAAAGTGGCTCAGACAATTATGCTGCCAATGCTAACATATTTCTTGCCATTGCTGCCGTGGATTCCTACTACTTTGAAGGCTCTCACTTGCCCCATTCGTTTCATGTTATGGAAGAAGGATTCATTGCAAGCAGGTATTTTGTGGATTTCATGGTCACATACATGTACCCCTAAACGCATGGGTGGTGGAGCTATTTTGGATGCTGAAACTCATATGCTGGCTCTTCGTTGGTCTCTTTTTCGCGCCATGTGTGTGGATCATCACCCGTGGACCATTATAGGCCGTTATTTTCTTGAGGACAGCGGGCTACGCCATGGTAATACACGACTTCGGGCCTCTTGGTGGCATGTCCTTAATGCAGACTCTCGATTTTCCAGTCCCTCTTCCTCTCTGTTACTGCACTTGGTCGGCTCTTGGAAAGTGGTGCTCCAAAAGGCCCGTTGGCATCCAGTGGGGAACCGCTTGCATACTAACTCCTTTCAACTGGAATTGTTGGCAGTCTCGAGATTACTTTCATGGGAAGACAAACATCAGCTCAGACCGAGATTTAACCGCATGACCCGTTTGGGTGTGACTTTGGTTGCGGATGCTACCCTTGCCACTCGCAATGTCCTCGCATCGTTTCGTACTGCTAGGAGACTTTTCAGGATCCCGCGCGGATACCGTGATTTATGGGAACAGCTTTTGTTGGTGCTTCAGGGTAGGCAACCCTTTCGTGCCCTGGCTGTGGATCGTCCTTGGCAGGACTGGGACCTTGCAGGCTGCTTGAGTCTGTAAAAGGCCTCTGCTAATCAGGTGTATTATCTTCTCATTCAAGATCATCAATGGCCGGGTGTGAAAGCTAATACTGTATGGGGATTGCGGAAATCGCAGTCATGGTGGAAAGCAACTATGATGGAGGGCTAATTGAATAAGACACCTTTCAAATGCAAGGCCTTTCTTTGGCGGGTAATGATTGGTGGTCTTCCTCCTGCCTCGGCCCTTTCCAAGCGTAGAATCTCGAATGGCAATTGTTTCTTCTATACCACTACTGTGGAATCGGCCCGACATCGATTTCTTTCTTGCCCGCTCGCCAAGAATATCTGGTCACTCTTGTCACAAGTCTGGTGCGCAGTGGTGGGGTCCTCACTAACTCCTTTCGATTGGGTTTTTGTGCGCCCAAAGTACCCCACATTGCCACAGTTACATATGAAGATCTTATTCCACTTTTTCAGATACTAGGGATGCTAGCACATTTGGACCACGCGGAATGCCTTTCTCTTTGATTCGACCTCTAATGTACCGAGACACATTGCCCGGCTTAAAGGTCTCTTGCATTGGCAGATAGATCTCATTCGGCACTCGGACTTGCTTCCTCAGGAGGTCTTGCTTCCCTGGTATATGGCAATTGCCTCTGGGTCTTTGCTATGATTGGTGTAACCCTTTTCGTGGATTAGTACTGGGATTTTACACACGTTGGCCTAGGGCCCTCGTGTCTTTTGTAATCATGTAAACTTGTACCTTTTTTCGTAATTAATACAATTACCTTTTACGAAAAGAGAGAGAGAGAGAGAGAGAGAGAGAGAGAGGCTTGCGTTCGTTTCTACTGCCCATGAGCTCCTGGCTCTGCATCTGACCTGCACAAGTGGTGATATAACATGGCTGGTTTGGATATGGCTTTTATCGACCAAACGGTGGCAACCCTTGGTCCGGATTCTGATACAAAGGAACCAGAGGATATGGTTCCTTTCACAGAGGAGATGCCTCCTGGTCCTGACTTCCAGCTTGCGAGCAAACACACTAAGCATACTTCGGAAGAGACAATGGATCATCAGGAACGTTCTTATGCTCAGGTTGCCTCTGATTTTGTGGATTCTCAAGATATTGACTGGGAGCATTTGCTGGAGTTTGCCAACACTCTGCTTGGCGATTATGTCCAACATAATCATGAAGCTTTTTTTGACTCTGGAACTGAAGATGTTCTGGAAGCCACGGTGAACTCGAAAAATGTCTTGCGCTCATTTTCGATGTTTTATGACCGTGCTGTTATACTCTTCTTCACTGGCAGGATCCCAGTGCTTTCCCATATTCGCCAATGGCTGCACAATCTACTACAAGGGGAGTGTGTTGAGGAGATTTTTGTTGGACCCTGAGGCTTCTATGAGGTGCTATTGAAATCTGAGAAGCACCGTGCTGATCTCCTGTCTAAACTGCCATTGTTCTTTGATCGCCGTTTGGTCCATGTTGTGCCATGGCGCCCAATGGCAGATTTTCAGCGCCTGCTTCAATGTGAATGCCCGGTGTGGGTTGAAGTGGAAAATAGTCCAGCTGTCTATTGGCCACTGTTAAAGGATGCCATGGCCGTTGTGGGCACTGTTTTGGTCCCCCCAAGCCTAAGGGCCATGAATCGTAACCGTTTGTGTATGTTATGGGACACTGCTAGGAAAAGGCCTGCTTGGTTACGTCTTAATTGCTCTGGCATGCATCCTTTGCACTTTCGTTTGAAATGGGGCAACTTTGTAGGGCATTGCTTTTCGTGTGGAAAATTGGGGCATTTTATGGCCGAATGCCCAGAGAAGCAACCGACTTCAGATGCTGAGCATGTTGTGCTGCCCATGGAAGATATGGTGCTTGATGCTCCGTCGCAGGATGCAACCCAGCCACCTAAAGTTTTGGATAACGGTAAACAACATGTTTCGGATTTGGATTCCCGTGGCAATGACTGGGTAGATGTACGTGCCAAAAAAGGTAAAAGGTTTGATGTTGGCCTGGTGGATACTGGGCCTAATGCTTCACAAGATTCCATGCGCACTTATATGTGCAGGAAAGAAATGTTGTCTTCAGAGCACACTGCTCATACTATGGTTTATTTTGCTCCCCGTAATCAGTCTACTAGGAAAGTATATACAGACGGTTCAAAGGGCCCACCTGCTAAGTTGGCTTTTGATACTAGAGGTAATGTGATTATCCCATGGGATCGTCGTTATCCTTGTTCCATCCCCAAGACAGTGGATATTCCGTCTACCTCTAAAGCTGGCCGTCAGAACTCTTTTGCCGTGTTAGCTGATTTTTTGGATGAGGGAGTCCTTGACATTCTAGCAGAAAAGGTTAAATCGAGGCAAGCTGTGCCTCGTTCTTGATTTTCTTTTTGAATACACATGAAGATAGCCACGTGGAATGTGCGAGGCATTTGTTCTCGCCATAAGCAACATGCCATGTGGATTGTATTGTATGAGAATTAGTGGGATGTCTTGTGTGCTGTTGAGCACGAGTCACGGTGAAGCAGGAAAAGTTGTGGATTGCCATGGATTTCACTTGTTTTATGCAGGGACACATGCCATGCATTATTCTGGTGTGCTTATGATTATACATGAGAAATATCAACCTGTTTTTATTAAAAATGATGTACATGGCCGTTTTGTGGTGATTGAAGTTTTATTTGAAGGAGAGATCTTATGGTTGCTGGGCCTCTATGCTTTGAATGACCCTTTATCCCGTCGGGATCTTTGGAATACTTTGCAGACCTCCTTGTCACTTGGCAGACGGGGTTTTTTGATGGGGGATTTTAATATGTGTGTTGATTCTTCACAGTCCATATTAGAGCATTCAGTGATGGACGCTCCGGAAAGTCGCGTGTGGAATGCGTTTGCTCTTGTTGTACTTAAGCAAGATCTCTGGTCTTGGCTACACCCTTCTTCTACAGGGTTTACTTTCCATTCTACGCAGTATGCAACTACATGGTCGCGGTTGGACCGCATGTACATCATGCAGGATGATGATTTTCTTCGTGAGATGCTGGAAATGAAAGTGTTGCAACAATATGCCTTGTTGGACCATTTCCCTCTATAGCTTGAGATACTTGCACAACCCATTGTACCTTTTAAGCAATTTCTAGATAGACTCCCTTTGCGTTTCAACTCGTCTTATTTGAAGCATTCAATCTTTCAAGACTATATGCAGCAATTGATTGATAGATTTTTATTGGACTTTGCCTTTGAGGTCAATGCTTCTTTTGAACGATTGCTCTCTAATGTGCAGCGGGTTGCTCGGCAGTATGGGATCCATCATGCCTCTCTTTGTTGGCAGCGTCGACAAGCAGCGGACTTACTGGCTTTGGTTCGTTCTCTGTTGGTGGACACTCCAGATGATGTATTTCTGCTGTCATTGGCGATGTGTTTGGCTGATCTTATTAAAGAGTTTCAGTTGAAATCTTATCAGCAGGCCAAATTGCAAAATTTGACTGAGAATTTGCAAGATAGTGCTTGTTAGACTCATAAGTTTTTTCGAGCTCTACATGCATCTCGTGCTCGAGAAAATATGACTAGACTCCAGGATCCAGAAAGTCGAATGGTCATTGATCCTCAGACTATTGTGAATATGTGCAGGAATTATTTTCTAGACTTTTTTGGTTCTTCTCCTTCACCTTCTGACCAAGTTACTCATGCACGTTCAGTGTTCTATGATCTGGTCCGCAATCAGGTTCCACTTGATATGCAAACTACTTTGGAGACAGATATTTGTGAGGCGGAGGTTATGGATGTTTTGTTACACCTGCCCATGGATAAAAGTCCCGGTTGGGATGGTCTCATCAATGAATTCTTTGAGATTTCTGCTACCCAACTGGTGAAACTATTGACGACTATGCTTCAACAGGTTTGGGAAACGGGGTTCATGCCTTCCTCATGGAAAGGTCTTATCAAACTGCTTCCAAAAGTTCCTTCGCCGTCAATGTTGAAACATTGGCGACCAATTTCTTTGATGAGTTCGATGTATAAAATCTTTTCCAAAGTGATGGCAAACCGGCTCTACAAGCATCTTCCGGCCATTGTGCATCCTCTTCAATATGGTTTCATTAAGGGCCGAAACATTCTGCATAATATCTTAAATGTACAAATGACTATTGACTATGCAAGGCACTCTAATCAGCAAGTGGTATTGATTCAATTGGATCTGGAAAAGGCTTTTGATTATTTGGACTGGTCTTTCATTGCAGAACTTATGTCTACTATGGGCTTTGGTACTCGGATGTCCCACTTGATCTACACCATTAGTGCTGCGGCTTCTTCGCAAGTTATGTTAAATGGTGGTGTTACCGAGCCATTTGTCCTTGCACGCTCTGTGAGACAGGGTTGCCCTTTGAGTCCTCTCTTCTTTGCCCTTGCAACTCATCGGGTTCTTTCGATGTTATCTTCTATGGCAGCTTCTACTCAGTTTGCTCGATTGTCTTTTCCTTTTGGACAGCACTTCATTACTCAATCTTTGGCTACAGCTTTATGATTTTGCGTGCGGACAAGGACAATCTTTGCAAAGCATTAGATGTTTGGACGCTCTTTGGTCATGCTTCTGGTCTTCATATCAATGCTTTCAAATCAGCCATTCTCAGTTGCACGGAGTTCGATTTACAGTCATTGGGCTGGTAGGGACAGGTTGTTCCCGGTGGTTCCATTGTCAGGCAGCTTGGGTACCCTTTGGGTGTTGATGTTCGGCCAAAGCAACTATTAGAGTGGATTTCACAGAAACTGGCAGCTAAGTTTCTATATTGGAAGTCATAGGCTTGGCCCTTCCATGTTCGCCTCTAAGTGGCTCAGACAATTATGTTGCCAATGCTCACATATTTCTTGCCATGCTGCCTTGGACTACTACTACTTTGAATGCTCTTACTCAGCACATTCGTTTCATGCTATGGAAGAAGGATTCCTTGCATGTAGGCATTTCATGGATTTCTTGGTCGCATGCATGTACCTCCAAACGCATGGGTGGTGGGGCTATTTTGGATGCCGAAACTCATATGCTGGCACTCCGTTGGTCTCTTTTTCGTGCCATGTGCTTGGATCATCACCCGTGGGTCGTTATAGCCCGTTATTTTCTTGAGGATCACGGGCTTGTGTATGGTAATACACAAATTCGGAGCTCTTGGTGGCATGTTCTTAATGCAGACTCTCGGTTTTCTAGTCCTTCCTCATCCGTGCTTGTTTATTTGGTATGCTCTTGGAAATTGGTTCTCCAAAAGGCGTGTTGGCATCCAGCGGGAGGAGTGCTTACATACTAACTCTTTTCAACTGGAATTGTTGGCAGCCTCGCGATTACTTTCTTGGGAAGGCAAACATGAGCTCAGACCAAAATTTAACCGCATGGCATGTTTGGGCTTGACTTCAGTTGCAGATGCCACCCTTGCCAGTCGTAATGTCTTGATATCGTTTCGTATAGCCAGGAGGCTTTTTAGAATCCCTCGTGGATACCGTGATTTATGGGAACAACTTTTGGTAGTGGTCCAGAGTAGGCAACCCTTTTCTGCCCTTGCTTTGGATCGTCCTTGGCAGGATTGGGACCTTGCAAGTCGGTTGAATTTGGAAAAGGCCTCAACTAACCAGGTGTATCATCTTTTGATTAAAGATCATCAATGGCTGGTTACTAAAGCTAATATCAGGGGATTGCAGAAATCTCAGTCATGGTGGAAGGCAACTGTGATGGAGGGCTGGTTGAATAAGACACCTTTCAAATGCAAGGTCTTTCTTTGGAGGGTGATGATTGGTGGTCTTCCTCTTGCTTCATCCCTTTCCAAGCGTCGAATCTCTAACGGCAATTGTTTCTTTTGCACCACTACTGTGGAATCGGCCTGTCATCTATTTATTTCTTGCCCTCTAGCTAAGAATATCTGGTCGCTCTTGTCAGCGGTTTGGCGAGTAGTGGTTGGTTTCTTGCTAAGCCCTTTTGATTGGGTTTTTGTACGGCCAAAATACCCCACACCGGCATAGTCGCATATGAAGATCTTGTTTCACTTTCTTAGATACTGGGGATGCTGGCACAATTGGACCACTCGGAATGCCTTTCTTTTTGATTTGGCCTCTAATGTTTCGGGACATATTGCGAGGCTTAAAGGTCTCTTGCATTGGCAGATAGATCTCATTCCGCACTTTGACTTACTTCCTTGGGAGGACTTACTTCCCTGGCATATGGCAATTTCCTCTGCGTCTTTGCCATGACTTTTGTAACTCTTTTGTTGTTTAGTACTGAGATTTTACACACGATGGCTTAGAGCCATCGTGTATCTTGTAGTCATGTAAACTTGTACCTTTTTTCATAATTAATACAATTACCTTTTACAAAGAGAGAGAGAGAGAGAGAGAGAGAGAGAGAGAGAGAGAGAGAGAGAGAGAGAGAGAGAGAGAGAGAGAGAGATGGCGGACGATCGTGCTCTGTTCGTGACCTACGTGCGGAAGCCCCGTCCTTGAGCCGCCTTGCGGACGTTGTCACTCCCTATCGGTAGACCTCTACCTGCAAGCGGACGCCTACCTGTGGATGGTCGAGACTCGTTGCGGACAACCGTGTCTACATGTAGCCTTGTTATCTTGTTCACCTCTTGCCTTCCCGTCTTCTGCCTTGTCCATCCGTCTTCTGCCCTGGTTGGGATCCTGGCTCTCCTTGATGTGCCCACGTGCTTACCTGCCCTGTGTCCTGTCTGAGTTTTCCCCTCATACTAGTGCAAAGTCCGTTCTGCCTTGCCCTTGCCTATTCTATCGACCCGTGCTGCTTAGTGGCGTGCGACCTTCCTTCCAGTGTCGCCCTGTTCCGAGGGAGAGAGAGAGAGAGAGAGAGAGAGAGAGAGAGAGAGAGAGAGAGAGAGAGAGAGAGAGAGAGAGAGAGAGAGAGAGAGAGAGAACTGCCGTTGAGTGGACTTGCGCAGGTTGGTGACCAGAGCTGCGACTTGAAGCGCTGATCTCCTGCTCTATAACGTTTCGCCCTGTAGTAAATCCTAGCTAGCAAGTGACATTGTCTGAGAAAGGGAGTGCCTAATCACACAGGTCAAGTGCAGAGAGAGAGAGAGAGCGCCCTGCAAATAGCTTTAGATCTCTTGTTAAAGTGGTGATACAACATGGCTGGTTTGGACATGGCCTTTATTAACCAAATGGTGGCAGCCCTTGGTCCGGATTTTGAAACAGAGGAACCAGACGGTTCCTTGCACAGAGGAGATGCCACTTGGTCTTGACTTCTAGCTTGCGGGCAGACGCACCTAGCATACTTCGGAAGATACAATGGATCATCATGAACGTTCTTATGCTCAGGTTGCTTCTGATTCTGTGGATTCTCGGGATGTTGACTGGGAGCATTTGTTGGAGTTTGCCAACACTCTGCTTGGTGATTATGTCTAACATAATCATGAAGCATTTTCTGACTCTGCAAACTGAAGATGTTCTGGAAGCCACTGTGGATCCTAAAAATGTTTTGCGCTCATTCTCAGTGTTTTATGAATGTGATGTTATACTCTTCTTCACTGGTAGGATCCCAGTGCTTTCCTATATTCGCCAGTGGTTGCAAAGTCTACTACAAGGGGAGTGTGTTGAAGAGATTTTCGTTGGGCCTCGAGGCTTTTATGAGGTGTTGTTGAAATCCGAGAAGCATCGTGCCGATCTGTTGACTAAACTGCCATTGTTCTTTGATCACCGTTTGGTCCATGTTGTGCCATGGCATCAATGGCAGATTTTCAGCGCTTGCTTCAACGCGGATGCCCGGTGTGGGTTGAAGTGGAAAACTGTCCGGCTGTCTATTGGCCATTGTTAAAGGATGCCATGGCCGTTGTGGGCACTATTTTGGTTCCCCCGAGCCTAAGGGCCACGAATCGTAATCGTTTGTGTATGTTATGGGACATTGCTCGGAAAAGGCCTGCTTGGTTGCGTCTTAATTGCTTTGGCATGCATCCTTTGCACTTTCGTTTGAAATGGGGTAACTTTACAGGGCATTGTTTTCCGTGTGGAAAATTGGGGCATTTTATGGCCGAATGTCCAGCGAAGCAACAAACTTCAGATGCTGAGCATGTTTTGCCTCCCATGGAAGATATGGTGCTTGATGCTCTGTCGTAGGATGTGACCCAACCACCTAAAGTTTTGGATAAAGGCAAACAACAGGTTTCGGGTTTGGATTCCCGTGAAAATGACTGGGTAGATGTACGTGCCAAAAAAGATAAAAGGTTTGATACTGGCATGGCGGATACTGTGCCTAATGCTTCATAAGATTCCTTGCGTACTTATATGCGCAGGAAAGACATGTTGTGTTCATAGCACACTACTCATGCTATGGTTTCTTCTATTCCTTGCAATCGGCCCACTAGGAAAGTATATACAGATATTTCGAAGGGGCCACCTGCTAAGTTGGCTTTTGATGCTAGAGGTAACGTGATTACCCCATGGGATCGTCGTTATCCCCGTTCCATCCGCAAGACAGTGGATACAGCGTCTATTTCTAAATCTAGCCGTCAGAACTCTTTTGCCGTGTTAGCTGATTTTTTGGATGAGGGAGTCCTTGACATTCTAGCAGAAAAGGTTAAATCGAGGCAAGCTTTGCCTCGTTCCTGATTTTCTTTTTTGAATACACATGAAGATAGCCATGTGGAATATGCGAGGCATTTGTTCTCGCAATAAGCAACATGCCATGTGGAGTTTATTGCATGAGAATCAGTGGGATGTCTTGTGTGCTGTTGAGCACAAGAGTCACGGTGAAGCAAGAAAAGTTGTGGATTGCCATGGGTTTCGCTTGTTTTATGCAGGGACACATGCCATGCATTATTCTGGTGTGCTTATGATTGTACATGAGAAATATCAACCTGTTCTTATTAAAAATAATGTACATGGTCATTTTGTGGTGATTGAAGTTTTATTTGAAGGAGAGATCTTATGGTTACTGAGCCTCTATGCTCTGAATGACCCTTTATCCCGTCGGGATCTTTGGAATACTTTGCAGACCTCCTTGTCACTTGGCAGACGGGGTTTTTTGATGGGGGATTTTAATATGTGTGTTGATTCTTCACAGTCCACATCAGAGCATTCGGTGATGGACGCTCCGGAAAGTCGTGTGTGGAATGCAATTGCTCTTGCTGTACTTAAGCAAGATCTCTGGTCTTGGCTACACCCTTCTTCTACAGGGTTTACTTTCCATTCTACGCAGTATGCAACTACATGGTCGCGGTTGGACCGCATGTACATCATGCAGGATGATGATTTTCTTCGTGAGATGCTAGAAATGAAAGTGTTGCAACAATATGCCTTGTCGGACCATTTCCCTCTACAACTTGAGATATTGGCACAACCCATCGCACCTTTTAAGCAATTTCTTGATAGACTGCCTTTGCGTTTCAACTCGTCTTATTTGAAGCATTCAATCTTTCAAGACTATATGCAGCAATTGATTGATAGATTTTTATTGGACTTCTCCTTTGAGGTCAATGCTTCTTTTGAACGATTGCTCTCTAATGTGTAGGGGGTTGCTCGGCAGTATGGGATCCATCATGCCTCTCTTTGTCGACAGCGTCGACAAGCAGCAGAGGACTTATTGGCTTTGGTTCGTTCTCTGTTGGTGGACACTCCAGATGATGTATTTCTGCTGTCACTGGCGATGCGTTTGGCTGATCTTATTAAAGAGTTTCAGTTGAAATCTTATCAGCAGGCCAAATTGCAAAATTTGACTGAGAATTTGCAAGATAGTGCTTGTTAGACTCATAAGTTCTTTCGAGCTCTACATGCATCTCTTGCTCGAGAAAATATGACTAGACTCCAGGATCCAGAAGGTCGAATGGTCATTGATCCTCAGACTATTGTGAATATGTGCAGGGTTTATTTTCTAGACCTTCTTGGTTCTTCTCCTTCACCTTCTGACCAAGTTACTCATGCATGCTCAGTTTTCTATGATCTGGTCCGCAATCAGGTTCCACTTGATATGCAAACTACTTTGGAGACAGATATTAGTGAGGCGGAGGTTATGGATGTTTTGTTACACTTGCCCAAGGATAAATGTCCCAGTTGGGATGGTCTCACCAATGAATTCTTTGAGGTTTTTGCTACCCAATCAGTGAAACCATTGACGGCTATGTTTCAGCAGGTTTGGGAAACGGGGTTCACTCCTTTCTCATGGAAAGGACTTATCAAATTGCTTCCAAAAGTTCCGTCGCCGTCTATGTTGAAACATTGGCGACCAATTTCTTTGATGGGTTCTATGTATAAAATCTTTTCCAAAGTGATGGTGAATCGGCTCCATAAGCATCTTCGTGCCATTGTGCATCCTCTTCAATATGGTTTCATTAACGGCCGAAACATTCTGCATAATGTCTTAAATGTGCATATGGCTATTGACTATGCAAGACACTCTAATCAAGAGGTGGTATTGATTCAATTGGACCCGGAAAAGGCTTTTGATTATCTAGATTGGTCTTTCATTGCAGAACTTATGTCTACTATGGGCTTTGGTACTCGGATGTCTCGTTTGATCTACACCATTAGTGCTGCAGCTTCTTCGCGAGTTATGCTGAATGGTGGTGTTACCGCGCCATTTGTCCTTGCACGCTCTGTGAGACAGGGTTGCTGTTTGAGTCCACTCTTTTTTGCCCTTGCGACTCATCCGATTCTTTCGATGTTATCTCATATGGCAGCTTCTACTCAATTGGTTGGATTGTCTCTTCCTTTTGGACATCACTTCATTAGACAATCCTTGGCTGATGACAGCTTTATGATTTTGCGTGCAGACAAGGATAATCTTCGCAAAGTATTAGATGTTTGAACTCTCTTTGGTCATGCTTCTGGTCTTCATATCAATGCTTTGAAATCAGCCATGCTCAGTTGCACAGAGTCAGATTTGCAGTCATTGGACTGGCAGGGAATGGTTGTTCCTCGTGCTTCCATTGCCAGGCATCTTGGGTATCCTTTGGGTGTTGATGTCCGGCCAAAGCAACTACTAGAGTGGATTTCACACAAACTAGCAGCCAAGTTTCTGTATTGGAAGTCACAGGCTTGGCCCTTCCATATTTGCCTCTAAGTGGCTCAGACAATTATGTTGCCAATGCTCACATATTTCTTGCCATTGCTGCCTTGGACTACTAGTACATTGAATGCTCTTACTCAGTACATTCGTTTCATACTATGGAAGGACTCCTTGCAGGCAGGCATTTCATGGATTTCTTGGTCGCATGCATGTACCCCCAAACGCATGGGTGGTGGGGCTATTTTGGATGCCCAAACTCATGCTGGCACTTCGTTGGTCTCTTTTTCGTGCCATTTGCTTGGATCATCACTCGTGGGTCGTTATAGCCCGTTATTTTCTTGAGGATCACGGGCTTGTGCATGGTAATACCCAAATTCGGAGCTCCTGGTGGCATGTTCTTAATGCAGACTCTTGGTTTTCTAGTCCTTCATCATCCCTGCTTGCTCATTTGGTATGTTCCTGGAAATTGGTTCTCCAGAAGGCTTAGTGGCATCCAACGGAGGACCGCTTAGCTACTAACTCTTTTCAACTGGAATTGTTGGCAGCCTCGCGATTACTTTCTTGGGAAGGCAAACATGAGCTCAGACCAAAATTTAACCGCATGGCACGCTTGGGCTTGACTTCAGTTGCAGATGCCACCCTTGCCAATCGCAATGTGTTGATATCGTTTTGTACAGCCAGGAGGCTTTTCAGGATCCCTCATGGATACCGTGATTTATGGGGACAACTTTTGATGGTGATCCAGAGCAGACAACCCTTTCCTGCCCTTGCTTCGGATCGTTCTTGGCAGGACTGGGACCTTGTAGGCCGGCTAAATTTGGAAAAGGCCTAAGCTAACCAGGTGTATCATCTTCTGATTAAAGATCATCAATGGGTGGTTACTAAAGCTAATACTATATGGGGATTGCATAAATCTCAGTCATGGTGGAAGGTAACTGTGATGGAGGGCTGGTTGAACAAGATACCTTTTAAATGCAAGGTCTTTCTTTGGAGGGTGATGATTGGGGGTCTTCCTCTTGCTTCAGCCCTTTCCAAGCGTCGAATCTCCAACGGCAATTGTTTCTTTTGCAGCACCAGTGTGGAATCAGCCCGTCATCGATTTATTTCTTGCCCTCTTGCTAAGAAAATATGGTCACTCTTGTTAGCGGTTTGGCGAGCAGTGGTTGGTTTCTTGCTAAGCCCTTTTGAGTGGGTTTTTGCGCGGCCCAAATACCCCACACCGGCACAGTCGCATATGAAGATCTTGTTTCACTTTCTTAGATATTGGGGCTATTGGCACAATTGGACTATTCGAAATGCTTTTCTTTTTGATTCAGCCTCTAATGTTCAAGGACATATTGCTAAGCTTAAAGGTCTCTTGCATTGGTAGATAGATCTTATTCGACACTCTGACTTACTCCCTCGGGAGGACTTACTTCCCTGGCATATGGCATCTTTGCCATGACTTTTGTAACTCTTTTGTCATTTAGTACTTTATAAATATAACATCCATTACGGAGAGAGAGAGAGAGAGAGAGAGAGAGAGAGAGAGAGAGAGAGAGAGAGAGAGAGAGAGAGAGAGAGAGAGAGAGAGAGAACATATTTGAAAGGCCAATGTGGCTATGTGATGACACCATTACATACAATGAAGTGTATGGATTATCTAAAAAAAAAGTAAAAGATATACCTAAGAGACTAGATATTAGGCAATATTCTATGTAAGATTGTTTGTGCTATACATGTAGATTATACTACTAAAATGAGAAGTTAAAAAGGTAGAAATGCTCTTTTTCTTAGTGAATTATCTCCCTTAAGTGAAAGTAGAGCTCTATGTGGTTGAGATTCCTCGGTATTTGTCCCTTGTGGTGCTTAATGATAGCTCTAATTTGTTAATGATAAGGGTCTATGGTTCTCCTTTTGGGTGGACTTGGGTGTCTTTCTTAGCAGAGTACCAATGCTTTATCCAAGGAGATACCCCTTGAAGATAAAGCTTTTCTACATTGTAGCCCTATTGGCTATCTGCTAGTAGTAGTTGTGGATTCCATGTTTGATTGTGATAGTGAGAAAGACAATAACAACCTTGTGTTTGGGTGGACCTAGTTATGGGGGGTCTCTATTGTGAAGAATAATGACTTTGCACCTCCAAAGCTCTGAAAGGAAGAATCTCAAATACTTATAATCCTCAAACCACATACTTGTAGAGGGTCCAAACCATCTTGAAATAGGCAATGGTATCTACCTTGAATATCATAAAATACTATATATTCAAAGATGTGATGTTACTCTTTGGCTCTCTTATCACAAAATTTGCACATGTGGCTCTTTGCTTTCGTACCTCCCATTTGCTTATTTCATGATATGTTGAGGTATGGATTTGCCCAATAGTTGTAACCCTTGTGAAAGTTGAGCATCAGTATGGCTCAATTGGGTGTTGAGGCCATTCTAAAAGAGCTAAAGGAAGTCCTTGTGACATGTCGAGAAAGGGGTCTAATTCGAGTCTTCTTTGTATCTAGTCTTAGTATATGTGTTAGAGTGTAGGAAAATCCATGATGTAATCACAGTGGGGTAATTAGTCGATTCTAGACTATGTAAGTTTATCCATGTACCCATTTGAGCATACCAATAATGTTTAGCACCCTTTGTTGCTAATTATCTAGATGAAGCCTATGCTAGTCTTGGGTATCTATCTTGAGTGAGCTCCCATGATCTATGTTAAATAGTCACTACATGACTAATGGTTGCTTCATATGCTCCTATCCATCTTAAAACTTTCTCTCTAATCCATCGTAATTTTTCAGTGGTTATCTTCTCGTGTAATAGAGACTTGGGCCCCAAATGATTGCCCTATAGAGGGGTGTGTGTAACTATTCTATCAAAGTGTGAATTTGGTATGTGGTCCATGGAATTCTTTGTGTGCACATTCTCTCTCCAATGCACCCAAATGTTGCATGTGTATACTAGGTGAGTCCCCAATGTCTATTTCTAGGAAAATGGTAGTCCTTTGAATGTGGCACTTAAGTATACATATCATCTATTGATAGATTCCAATGGTTCTCCATGAAAAGTAAATTGGTGCTCAGATCTAGTCACCCAATATTTGGCCGAGGTGTTGAATACTGTAACCCTAGTTTTCTCAAGGTTCACCCTAAGGTCTCTTACCTTTGCAAAAAGTTGATAATGCATCCAAATGTCTTCGTGGTCTCTCAACTGAGTCAAACACGAACACAATGTTATTTGCGTGAAGCAATATTGACACCAACACGAGCTAAATTGGCTTCGATCCCTCCCTTTCTATCATTATAATTTGAGACATTGTTCATATTATAGAGACCAAACAAAGTTGGTGAGAATGGGCATCTATGTGTCACTTCGATAGTGTTATTGAATGAATTTGAGATATCCATGTTCTATGTCTGTTTCTATCTCATATAGAGCATATGTGCTCTGTTGTATCTCCTAAGGAACACCAATACCTTATAGCCTCAAAACCATGGCGCATGGCATTGAATCAATAGCAATACATATTTTCCTTTCATGCTTGGCCTTTCTAATCGATATCCCTACATAAAAATATGGTTGTGGATGGTGTATCCCTATTTGAAACCAACTTGACATGTTGATCTCATGCCATGCATCTCATTTGAGTTTCTCAACAAAGGCTTGCTCCACAATAGATCCATATATCTAAACTAGCAAGTGACCAATCATAATGGTCATGTATTTACTAAGTATCATAGGATATTTGCTCTTGAAGAGTAGTGCAATCATATGGTCTATGTAGCTAGCTATAAATCCCTAAAAAATGGTTCTATCAAAAATATAAGCCAATTTTGGTGCTCTACCAAGTGTAAAGTGCTTTGCCACTAAGTCATCATGATCATGAGTTGCCCCATTCTTTAACCTTCATATGGCATATTTCAATCCAATTTGTGAAAAAAGTGCAATATGTTGGCCGAGAGATTGAGAGGAGGGGCACATGGTCTTTGACTTGGGACCTTGAAACTTGTATACATACATATATATACCCAAAGACTATTTGAAGATGAAGCCAACTAGATGAATGTCACCAATGCCAATAGGTACAAATCCTCCCATGAAAGGAGACAACAAGCAAAGTCATCTAATGAAGATACCAAAACCAAGAAAATGAGTGCACTTGCATTGTATTTCATTCTTTTATTCCGGCATATTTGAGAGAGGGCATAAGTGGCATTTTGAAGATTGCTATACTCAAAGGACATTTAGTGACTATTGCCATTTGTTTTGGCATTGTTGTTAGGTGTGAGACATGTTAGGCTTTTAGTCAGGCCAAGTGTATAATTCCTTTAGCATAGTAATTCCTCTCATGGTGTCGGTAGGCAAGAACTCTTTTATCTCTACCTTAAAATGTCTCTTTGAGCATTATAAATCATTTTATAGTTCTATTATTATCATGAATGATGCAAATCCAAGAGCAAATTGGATTCTTCCTAAAATCAAAGTAGCCCATATCTATGGAGGAGGTGTTTTCAAGTTTAGAGCTTCAACTCTATATGATGAAGATAATGGTATTCTTATTATTGGATATACTATTTGGAATGATCAAGTGTGAACCTATTAGCTCTAGTAACACATAAAATTAAAATAAGTAAAAAAATCGTAGTTTGCATTTAGGTTATTTGCCATAGGTATAATTCAATTGTTTGAAAAAGGGTTAAATGTTTCTTGTGTGGACACCATCTTAGACACATGTCATAAAGAATTCATGGATATGATAGTGGGTGCTATAATTGCTACAATCTCTCCTCTATCAAATGGTCTAAGCTTAGGCCCAATTATGTTATTTCTGTAGATGATTCTTATTCAAGTGAAATGCTCATGTTTCACATTAGGACAATAAGTTTGAATATGAAGGCCTCTTCTACGCATCTAGTTATTCAATATAGAATGGAACTTTGTAGTCTGTCCTTAGCAATCCCTAGAGTGGTTGAAGGTATTAACAATGACAAGGATAAAGGACATACGATCATTATGAAGTATGATGAGACTACTCAACGATTTTTCCTTGAAATCATAAACTGGTTTGACATCGTGTTTCCTCAAGAGTGGTTGCTAAATATTAGTTCTATTAAAAAAAAATCTAGAATGATAAGAAAAAATAAGTCATTATCCCTACTCTACAAGGTACATCTTCCACCTCTACTTAATCTTTTCCACTTCCCTCATCTAAGCATCTCAACCATATTCTCAAGGCTTCTCCATCACAATGAGCTAGTTTTAGATTTATTTGTGCAACTTATGATCATGCAAATGTTCTTTAAGGAGTCTACCAACATTGTAAAAAATAATTAAAAGTGCATCCTCCAATGTAGTCAATGTATTTTCTATTCCAATGGAATTTGAGTATGAAGGGCATATTTAAGACTTGTAGATAATACCTCATGGTTTGCTGAAAGCCAAAGCTTGAATTGGACTTAGTGTGCTATCACTTCTCTCATAGATAAAATGGTAATTTTTACTCAGTTGTGTGAAAGTTTGGAAGTATAAGTAAAGGATTTGAAGTTGTGATTTCTACAAAGTCTCTCACAAAAGATACCTCTCTTTGGAACTAATACATCTAGTCAAACTTCTCAAACATTGTTATCTTCTCTTGTCAACACCATTAGTAGTTTGCCAACTGATTGGACTCTATTCACAAGTAAGAGACTTAAAAAATGATGGATAACTTTTACGACTTCCATCAAAGATACACTCAATGCTCATATTATCTCTACTTCAGTTGAAAAGGATCCAAAATAGCTTTTACATGAAATTCAGTGCATGTATGTGTCCCTAATAAATCACAATTAGCTTGACAATGGTGAACACATCCGATGGGAACAAGTCTTATCTTTTTCTTCCTTTAATGAATAAGATATTGTTTGGTTACGACCTACAAGGAATGATCATGATGTTGGGGGTAAAGGCATATGTGCCTAGCTACCCACATTTACTCATTGTACATTGTACATGCACACTTGTACACTACAAGTGGCAGGCTTCTAGCACTGTCACTTTATTCTTTATTCTTTTAGTGACTATTGGTTACACATTGTGATTGTTGGAGTTCCCACATACGATGTCTTCCTCTCTTGCTCTCTTCCTCCATCCACCATAGCTCTTGCTTCACTCTTACTTTCAGTTTTGTGCTTTCAGTCGGGCTCTACCTTTCAACTAGTATTAGAGCTTGGAATAGAGGAGCTTCCATTTGCTTTCTTCCTCCATTCACCATAGCTCTTACTTTCGCTTGTGTGCTTTCAGTCGGGCTCTACCTTTCAACTAGTATTAGAGCTTGTAATAGAGGAGCTTCCATTTGCTTCAACCCATGACAAAGCTTCATCTCAAGGTTTCATGGGGGCCATGGGTACTTCTCCTCGAGGTATGCAATGAGTCTCCGTCTTCTTCAAGGCTCCCAAGAATCATCCCAGGACTTCAAAGAGGTTGTTTGGGTATTGCTTGAGGCCCTATTGTGATCAATAGCACCTAGGGAAGAGAGCACGAAACCACCTGCAATTTTTGGTGCATTTTAAGGGTTGCTCTCTGCTTGTCATACTTGCCTCATCTCAGTCATTGTTTGTTCTTGGAACTTGGCACACTCCTTGGAAATCATTCTAGCATTGTTTCGAGTAGCATTTGAGGTGTTCTTGATTAACCGTTGCTTCATTGTTTGGTACAAACCTATTGTATGTCGTCTGGATAGCAAAAAATGAGATTCATTATGCATGTTTAACACTTCAGTGATGCTATTTTTGGTGTATGGATGTTATGTAATGCTTTGGGACTCTACTTGGATTCTTTAGAGCTTGATTAGCTTAGTTTTATAGAGGTTTATTATTGTCATAACGTTTTGAACAACAAGCATACAACAATGAGCTTTATGCTTTAAATGCCTCTTGTCTCTACATGATATTTCGGGTATGCTATATGTCTACGGTGATGTCTAGCATTGATATATGAGACTGGATATGATTATGGAATGCTTTGGCACCCAGATTTTGGAGCTAGATTTGATGTCTTGGAGCTATATGCTTTAGTTGCTTCAGTGATTGTCACTTATGGATTTGAAGACTTATTGGGTTTTATGCTCTTAGATGTATTGTGTTGATGTCTTTGGGCATCTAGATGTTATATGTACATGATGTACTAAGCCTTGCATTTCTCTTTTACACTTTGGATACTCTTCAATGATGCACTTTGAGATTTTTTCATTTACTTGGATACTTTGCATTAGAGATTTGGATATTCTATGCATTTGAACTTGGTTTACTAAGATAGTGGGACTCCTACCTTATGTACGTGCTCTCTTGGATGCAACAACACTTGCTAGTGGACTAATTTGATTATACATGCTTTGGACACCGACACTCTCCTCCCTCAACAAGATGTTAGTGATGCATACTTGCTTCTTGGTTATGTATTGAGTTTCATTACTCTCTTCTCAGTCAGTTATGTATTTGATGGATCTTTACACTTGATCTCGAGATCTCTTACATACATGATGCCTATGCCTATGGGATGTATTGTTTATTGACACTTTGAGTGTATAACAAACTTTAGTATCAGTTGTATGTCTATTCATTGCTAGTTGATTTTTATATATCCTGATTGTTACCCAATATTCTTGGCAGTGGAAACTTGTATTTTTTGATTATTTTCCCAGTTGTCTTGGTCATACTACTACATTTATTACAAAAGTGTTGTAATTACAAATTTTAGCATTCTTTTCAGAGAGTAAACAATTGATTTTGACTTTCACTTGATTGCAATTTGTAGATAACTCTAGTCTCATTTGTTCCCATCCATTTGCCTATCCTTTTGGATCAATTTTGGGTCTCTTTAGCTTAATTTATATTAGCATGTGCTCTTGTCGTTTGCAAACATTTGCAATTACTATGGTAGGTTCATTAGTTGAGAGTGCCATTTTCAATATTGAAAAGCTTCATGGCAATAACTTCCAATACTAGAAGATGTAGATATGGTGAGTCTTAGTTTAAAGAGGAGGAATATTAAACCATTGAAGCTAGAGAGCATAAATCATGAGCTTTATGATGCAAAGGATTGGGCAGAACTCGATGAGCTATGCAAATCTACTATCTTTATATCATTATCAAAACAAGTGTATCTTAATGTTGTTGACATCGAGGGTGGTGCTTATGCATTATGGAAAAAGATTTGTGATCTTATGACAAACAAAGTCCTACATCTCAATTTTACTAGTTGAAGAAGCTTATGGACCTTTGCATGAAGGAGAGTATGGATGTTTCTACTCATTTAAATTTCATTCCATGTTCAGTTAGCTTGTATCGCATGGTATTTAGTTTGAAGATAATATCAAGCCTTTGTTCTTTTTTGTTACACTTTTTGAGTCATGGGACACCTTTCGTATTGCTATGAGTGCTCATCTACTTGAGGGTGGTTTTAAATGTAGTAATGTAGAGAGTGCTCTACTAATTGAATAGGTCAATAGGAAGAACATTAATGTAGCCTACACTTCTCATGCATAAATTGTTAGAGGTAGAAATGGTGATAGTGGCAATAATAAATGTAATAGAGACTCTTAGCCTAACAGGTGTAAGTCACATTCTCGTGGGCAAATCTCGTAGTATGTCTCACACACATAAGTCCTCTTTGATATGCCATTAGTGTGGGAAGTAGGGTCATATTCGGCCACAATGCTATGAAATACGCATTGATAGGTGCAATGAAAAAGGCAAGGGGAAAGGGCAGGATAATGCAAAAATCTGATGATCATAGCATTGTCCCTAGTAAGTTCAGTGTGAAGTTTGAAGAGATAAATGTAACACAACTTGAGTTTGATGTGACTATATCTTAGCTTCATCTCTTGATGGTACGCTCAATTCGGGTGCTTCTTTCCATTTACCCCATTTGGGATTTGTTTCATGCCTATCGTAGCATTACAAGTTCTGTGAAATTGGGTAATGATATTGCATAGGATATCATGAATATTGGGGATGTTAGACTGTAATTTTCTTCATGTTGCTCTTTTGTTTTGCATAATGTACGACATGTATTAGCTTTGACAAAAAACCCACTCTCTGTTGGCTAGTTGGATGATGTAGATTATCATGTCTCTTTTGGTGATTAACCATGGTATTCTTGTTTTTGCTCAAGGTGCCAAGGCTGGCCGCCTCTATCCTTTGTTTGTATTTGGGTATGTTGACCATGTCTTAGCTATGATCGATTTATCGCATATATCTTTATGGCATTGTCACCTTGGATGTGTCTTTGAAAGGAATGAAAGTATTAACTCATTTGTAGTATCTTCCGCCTCTTGATTACATTTTGATTCATGTGATCATTGTCTTTATGGTAGGCAGACTTATAACTCACATAAGAAGTTTGGTTCTATGTGCAAGGGTGAGCCTCTACCTCTTGTGTACTCCAATGTATGTGGTCTCATGCCCTATCAATAATTGGGTGGTGCAAAGTGCTTTGTAATATTTATTGATGATTATTTGCATAAGATTTAGGCTTATCCTATTAAGCAAAAATGAGATGTTATGGCTACATTTCAGTGCTTTGTTGCTCTTGTTGAGAATCAAATTGGATATAGACTGAAATGCCTAAGATCTAACAATAGGGGTGAGTATGTCTCTAAGTTATTTGAGTAGTTTTGCAATGAACGGTATATTAAGCGTAAGTTCACTACCCCATACACCCATCCCAAAATGGTATTGTAGAGCACACGAACATTACTATTCAAGAAAGAGTATGTAGCATGCTTAGTGTCAGATAGGCTTACTGCAATACCTTTGGACTAAGGTAATTATAGATCTCCATTCACTACTCTTGGTTGCTAGGTTGTAGAGGATATATGGTCTAGGAAACCTTTGTCATATGCCCATTTGCGAGCCTTTGGATATGAGACTTTTTGCCATATTCCCAAACACAAATATAATAAGTTGAATCTGAAGTCTATAAAATGTATCTTTCTTAGATATGGGGATGCAGGTGAGATGAGCTATCACCTTTGGGGTCTACAAGCTCAGAAGGCTATTCGATTTTCCATGAAGAGAAGATGCATTAGTAGCTTGAGTAGGTAGTTGAGAGATATGAAAGGGTGGTCTTTCAAGAGGAGCCTTCTATTATAGTACATCTAGCTAAACAGCCTGCAATTGATGATGTAGTGGCCTAGGATCCACTTGTTGTGCAATATCATGTTGCTTGACAAATAGGACATGCCATATAGGCCCCACAACTAGCTTTAAGATGCTTTGCTAGAGCTTCATGTCCTCCTAATGGCTATGAGCCCTCTATGGATTATGTCATGTTGACAAACTTTGCTAAGACCCCTACTTATGAGAAGGCTATGCACAGAGGTGATTCTCATTCTTGGGAGAAGGCTATGCACTTTGAATTTAATTCATTGTAGAAGAACCATACTTGCGACTTAGTTTCCTTGCCTGATGGAAAATGTGCATTTGCCATGCAAGTGGGCATACAAGTTGAAAAGTACCCTTGGTTACCCAAAGCCCACATAATATAAGGCTTGATTGGTTGATTGCAAAGGGTTTTAAGTAGGAGCATGGTGTTGACCTTAATGAAGCTTTTCTCCTCAAGATGACTATCCTACACTTGGTCTTAGCCTTGGTTGCTCAATTGGATTTAGATCTTTATTAGATGGACTTTAAGGTAACTTTCTTTCATGGAGACTTGCATGAAGAGATTTATATTATGCAATAGTCTATGGACTTTACATATGAAACTCTCATGCATTCGCAAGGGTATTCCCACAGTGATATGAATCTGTGTTTATACACGAAGAAGGTCCATGATGATAGTCTTACTATTTTGATGCTTTATGTTGATGATATGCTTATAGCTAGGAGTGCTCATGTTGAGTTGGATGCCTTAAAGACTCAGCTCAAGAAGAGCTTTGAGATGAAGGACATGGGACATGCCTCACACATACTTGGTATGTGCATTACACACAATCGTTTTAAGGAATGTCTCTACTTGTCCTAGAAGGAGTACATTCACAAAGTACTTGAGTGGTTTCATATGCAAGATGGTAAGCCTATTGGATATCCTTTACATTCTCATGTGAAGGCTAGTTAGGAAAAATTTCCACATTTTAATGATGAGAGGGCCAAGATGGCCAATATTCCATATGTATCCACAATGGGCAGTTTGATATATGCCATACTAGCCACTCATCTTGGCATAGCATTTGTAGTGGGAGTTGTGGCACGTTACATGGCTACAACTGGAAGGTGACATTAGGATGTTGTGAAGGGTATCATGAGGTACATGAAAGGCACTGTAGATATGCGCATTTGCTATGGTGGTTAGGATACTATAGTTGTGGGTTTCACTTACTTCGACTATGTAGGCCCTACGGTTAGGTTGTATGGTGGTAGACCTTGGCATTATCGTTACTCCTACATTGCATTTGGATTCTATGAGTGCCATTTAGTTGGCTCGTAATCTAGTCTTCCATGTGAAGACTAAGCACATTGAGGTGCGCTATCACTTTATTAGAGAGGTAATAGAGGATAAGTCTATTGAGGCTTGTAGAGTCCCTACGGTTAGGTTGTATGGTGGTAGACCTTGGTATTATCGTTACTCCTATATTGCATTTGGATTCTATGAGTGCCATTTAGTTGGCTCGTAATCTAGTCTTCCATGTGAAGACTAAGCACATTGAGGTGCGCTATCACTTTATTAGAGAGGTGATAGAGGATAAGTCTATTGAGCTTGTCAAGATCTGGAGTAGTGAGAATCCTACAAATGTGCTCATTAAAAGTCTCTTAGTAGAACGTTTTGCCTTCCTTAGGAGATTGATGGGCATAAGATGAGATAATATGTTTCCTCATCTTGTTGTACTTTACACTTTTTCCTTTCACTTCTCATTGAGGAACATTTGCTTCTAAGTGGGAGGTTGTTGGGGATAAAGGCGCATGTGCCTAGCTATCCACATTTACTCACTCTATAATGTATCCACACACATGTATGTTGTAGGCAGTGGGCACTCAGCATTGTCTTTTTATTCTTTATTATTTTAGTGACTATTGAATAAGGGAAGGCCAATCACAAATTTTGACCGTTGAAGTTTCCATATACTCTCTCTCTCTCTCTCTCTCTCTCTCTCTCTCTCTCTCTCTCTCTCTCTCTCTCTCTCTCCATCACCCATAGCTCTTGCTTCACTCTTGCTTCTGCTCGAGCTCTACCTTTCACAAAGCACAATCCTCACAACCCTCTATAGATCCAGAAGATATCCTCATAGGACAAGCTTGACTAGTTTTGCTATTCTTAGACGATGTTCTAGCAATGCAAAGGTTGGAAGATTACTTGGGTCAAGATGATGATTGGTGGACTGAAGGCACTAGTACAAAAATTGATCAATACATTGAAAAAATTTAGCAAGAAAGAGAATAAAATCTTCTTCATCAAATGCAATTGAAAATAGCCCCTAAAGATGAATTTAAGGATGATTTTTAAAGATTCATTGACAATAATTATCACAATAGAGTTTGTGGTTAAACAATTATTCATAGCCATGGTGATCAAATCCCTACTTGGCACAGTCGAGATGAAGAAGTATGCAATCAATTATACTACTCTATCTCATCCTTTGACGATGATGGTAACTATGTGATTGATGTTGGGGGTAAATGCACATGTACCTAATCGCTCATGTATTACTACATTGACAATACCCACACACCTATACATTGCACGTGGCAGTGTTAAAATATATGATAAATGATGTATACTCCAAGAAGAGATGCCTTGAATCCCATATGCATAGTGAGGCAGAATGCTACTATCCAACTACTATAAAGCATTGTACTTGACTATCACTTTTAAGATTTGAATGCAATATATCATGATGCTTTCTTCTTTTAGTTAGTGTCATTGTTAGTGTCTTACATAAGATTGTGTTTATGAGTCCAAGCTTCCATCTTGGAACCTAATTCACTTGTGTAACAGTTAGTCCATTGTCTATGTCATCATGAGTCTTGTATTCATCTTCCAACCTCCATAGCTCCTTCTATGCTCTAGATCCATCTTTCTAACATGGTATCATAGCTCAACTGAGCATGGCTTAGCTCTCCTCTCTGCTCCTTTGGTCTCTCTTCATCTCTGGTCAAGTTAGTTCCAATTGAAGTTCTCATTTTCTACTTCTATCTTCACTTTACTCTTCATGGCAGCCATAGCTTGCAGGACCCTGTCTACTTGGAGCTCTTGGATCTCCTCAACTAGAGCCTATCTCAGCTAGCTCTCTTCTAGAGATTTGTTCCCTTATTAAGGCTGCATAATTGCATCACATCAAAGGTCGACATTACACACTCCTTGCATTGGCATTTCAAAAATTTTAGCTCACTGTAATTCTATTCTTGGTCTTAGTCATACAACTCATTCTCCTCCTGCGGGCTGCCATTGCTCTTGTGAGTAGAGGGCATTTGAAGCTTGGCTTATAAGCTTCTTGCACTTGCATCTACGAGCTGCAACAAACAAAAAACCAATCAGCCAAATAATGCTAAATCAGGGAAGCCATAGCTTTGAACTTCAAGCTCATCTTTCCTACAATTTCTTACTCTTGCCACTTGAACCAAGTTTCTACCACTTAGAGATTTGAAGTTTTCAGCAAGTCAAACCTCCGGAAGAAGATTTGGAGCAACCCACCTGAATTCAAGTAGTCCACTTGAAGGTCAAGAAGACCACCTAAAATTAGGCAACATCAAGCCTGAAATCAAGCTAGTATCTCTTGATACTATTTTGCTTGTGTCTCTTGACACATTGAAGTATAACTTTTTTTTTTGGATATTCTCAATTATTTGAAGTTGATTTCCATCATGGGAATGACCAAAATCAAGTCTTTTATGAGGATGCTTCTTATGAAGAGTGACATGATCATTGTTGCTCACTTCAACTACATGGAAGACTTGTTTGACCTACTTGCAAAAAGAAATGTAGCTGCCTACTAAAGTGCAATCAATGATCTTATTTGAAGAACCTGAAGACATTTCTACTACCTCAAAGATGATGATACCTTTGCTAGAGGTGGACGTGAAGACTAATGCAAGCAAAGTCAATAAAAAAGAAGACTAGAAATACTATAGAGAAGAAGATGAAGAAAAAGAAACCATCTCAAAGGAAAATCTCTTGTACACCAAGGGAACTTATGGACCAAAAGGAAAAGGCAGAGGATTTAAAACCAACAACAAAGATAAGATGACCTGTCATTATTGTGGTAAGACTGGCCACATAGCTAGTGAATGTTTCCCTTGTAAAAGAGCATAACAAGTTCAGAATGATAACCATCAAAATCAGTTCATGAATGAAGAGGATGCTTCCGCTATTGACACAACGACTAAGATAGATTTTCTTGGAGAAATTATCTTTCCCATAGTGGATCTTATGTTTTTCCATAGTGGATTTTCTTTGTAAAAAAACTCTTGCCAAAGATGTAAAGTTCAAGATTTAAGTTGAATAGGTTGCCTATGAGCTAGTCTCTTAGGCCTTGTCATTATGTAGGGGGCAAAAGCCAGCAAATGTAGGAACTCATCATTTGGGGGGGGGGGGGGGGGGTGTTGAAATATATGACAAATGATGTATGATCCAAGAAGAGATACCCTGAATCCCATGTGCATAGTGAGGTAGAATGCTATTATCTAACTACTATAAAGCATTGTACTTGACTATCACTTTCAAGAGTTGAATGTAATATATCATGATGCTTTCTTCTTTTAGTTAGTGTCATTGTCAATGTCTTACACAAGATTGTGTTTATGAGTTCGAGCTTTCATCTTTGAACCTAATTCACTTGTGTAATAGTCAGCCCATTGTCTATGTCATCATGAGTCTTTTATTCATCTTCCAACTTCCATAGCTCCTGCCATGCTCTAGATCCATCTTTCAAATAGGCGTGTGTTCATCATTATCACTTTAGTCGTTATTCTTTCAATGACATTTGAATAAAGGAAAGTCTGCTCACACATTGTAACTCTTGGAGTTCCCATATCTTGTGCATGTGTGTTTCTCTCTCTTGCTCTTGCTCCTTCCACTATAGCTCTTGCTTTCGCTCACATGCTTTCACTCTAGGTTTACTCCCTTCAATTGGTATCAGAGCTAACCATTTGAGGAGCTTCTTTATCCTTTGCTTCAGCTCGAATTCAACGCTTCAACTCAAGGTTTTATGGTAGCCATTGTCTCTTTCTCTCGAGGTATACATTGATTCTTTCCTTCTTCCTGCTTGTTCTAGCTTGCTCTGCACTTGTTGAGGAGCTTTCCAAGGGTTAGCTGAGGCTTGTTGAGTACTTTTTTTATTCTCTCTTATTTTTGGCTTGATGTAGCAGTGGTTTTAGGGTTGATTTGCATGGTATTAGAGTAGCCCCATCTTGCCCTTCTGTATACTTGGTCTCATTGTGGCTAGTGGTTCTCGTGACAGTGCTATCTTCAATATTGAGAAATTGGATGGGACCAATTATAGCTATTGGAAGACCCATATATAGGTTTTAGTGGAGAAAGGGTAGGTTAGACCACTCAAAAATGGGGGTGTCAAACTGCAAAACATTGGGGCTGAGAATTGGGATGAACCGGATGAGGTATGCAAGTCCACAATCATTTTATCACTCTCTAAGTAGGTTCACTACAATGTTGTAATTGGAAATTAGACTACATATGAGCTTTGGACAGTTTAAGAATCTTTATGACAAGTAGAGTCCTACATCTTAAATGTATTAGTTGAAATAATTGATGGACCTTTGCATGAAGGGGCTTCTATGTTTGCATACTTGAATGAGTTTCACTCCATCATCAGTCATTTAGCTTTGTAGGAGATTGAGTTCAAGGATATTTTCCATCCTTTATTTATGCTTGGTACTCTACCTGAGTTGTGGGACACTTTTCGTATGGCTCTAGGTGCTAAGTATGGGCTGAAATTGCAAGATGTTGAGAGTGACTTCTTGATAGAAGAGGTGATTAGAAAGAACGTGGATACTTCCTTTACGTCACATGCATTGACTATGAGAGGCTAGCAGGATGGAAATGGCCATGGTCGCGAGACTCTAACATGCCTCAATCTAGGATACATGGATAGTCTTGCAATAAGTCTTGTGACTATAAGTTCAGTCTTACTTGTCATTATTGTGGGAAGCAAGGTTATATTTGGCCAGTGTCATAAGATGCACGAAGATAAGCACAGGAGAAAGGGAAATGGTAAAGTGCAGAACAAGAATGATGATTACAACATTGTGCCTAGCAAGTCTAGTGTCAAGATTGAGGAGATTAATTTGGTGTAGCCTTGTTAGGACCTAAAATGGGTCCAACATTGGCTCTATGACTCTACTCGCGCCTCTATTACACACCCAAACCACCCCACATGGCCTCGTGGCCAGGAGCGTCTAAGGAGTATACTACGCCAACCTTTAATGTAGAACTTCACATTTGTATGGATTGTAATCCAATGGATAACCCTTCCCACACTCCTCAGAGGGAGTCCCTACACATATCGATGTAATACACCACGTAAAATAGACACATGGAACGCCCCTCGGCTAATTGCCACGGCCTCATTACGACTCTCCTACAGCTCGCAAATTGGTCCCAAGATGTATCGTGAACACATTAATAATGTATGACGCATAATCCACTCTTTTAATTGATAGATCCATGAGATAATAAATAGTACTAATTGAATATTCCTCAAGGAGCAAACCACTAACCCTACAGCTTAAGGTACCTCACCTTCTCAACATAGGTTATCATTCATAAAAACAATTGCTATGCATTCGGAATGATACCATGTGTGCATGCAATGCAATTGTGTATGATTTATAGTTCTCAAATATTTTCCTTATTTATCAATAATTAGCATTGTGAAGGTGCAAAACCATTTCTTTTCATGCCTTTACTCTAACTCGAGATTGCTGCATTGTATAGGGCCAGCATCGAGTATGCTCGTGCTACTAGACCCTCTTACTTTTAAACCACACGTTTCCTATATGCCATGCATTAGAAAAACATTAAAATTCAGCATATTATCAGTACTTCACAACCCCTTCTCCCTATACTGCTTAAGATTATGCATTTGTTGATAGCTTTAGAGAGCATTTTCTTATGTATTTTTCTTCATGAAAGTTGTAAAAACCCACTTTAATATAGAGATAGGGTTGAACTGAGGCTAAACCTCATGCCTTAGCCTTACCATACATTCATACACAAATATTATTTTTTCCTATTTTTTGGATGCAAAAAACCTAACTTTTTTCTTATTTTTCTTATTTTTCTCCATTTATTTATTGATAAATATTGATATTTTTTATTTAGTAATTTAGATTGATTAAGCTTGATGAGAATTATTTTTCTATTACATTCCATCCCATACGAACAACATATGCACGACCAAACCCCAAAACTGCATGATTTTCCTTAAAATCACAATGTTGTAAGATTTATGTGTTTATAAAGAAAATATTACATGACTAATTTTTCTTGATTTCTTTAACATTTATGATCAATCACATCATTGATAACCAAATGCAACCATTTTCAACTAAAATTTATCATAAAATAATAAAATCTATAACTTACTCATAAAACAACACCTTATGTTGTACGCATCTTGTGATTGGAGGCTTGTTGATGCTTTCCAATAGTCGTTGGCCATCCTTCCAACCTCTATCTATGCTACTTCACACTCCAACATCATCCCATGATCAAAATCTCTCATCTCAGTCCACCCCCTTCTCTCATAGAATCAAGTATGGGAACACACAACAAGAGGAGAGGAGAGAGGAGAGGAGAGATGAGAGAGAAAGACTAAAAATCAAAATTTTGATTCCCTTCATGAAAATATGCATGCTCATAACCAAATCGAAGCCCTTAAGGAGTAGATAAGGATGTGCAATAATCTCTTGATGATTTTTAGCCTTGAAGAGGCATAAAATCCCCCAAATTTGGGGCGCAACCTCTGTACTCATGGTTGATTTTTGCATGGTTTTTTAATCATTTACATATCATTTTATGTCATTTTATTTAGAAAAGTATATGGTTTACACTTTGGGTGTTCACATTGTTTGACAAGTGGAATTTTGCATTTTGGAGGGGCAAACAAACTCGGATTCGAGATTCGTTTGGACGGTCAACTTTGTGTGGTGTCAAAATCTATAATTGTGGCCTTTGTGGCACACTTTCCGATTCCTAGATCACATAGATTCTTTATGACGCCAAACCTTGTGGGGATTAAATGGGGGGTCAAATGACCTCTGATTGATAAAGCGAGACTTGCGTTGCGTTCTTGGCATCAAACTCTATCTAGAAAAACTCTAGCTCATCTATCCGCAACCGTTTCATTTTGCATGAAAAATTAGTTATTTACGCCTCCCATGCTACTTTTCCACTTCAAAAATGGGTCCCAAAATCTAGCTCATCGATCCATAATCGTTTCATTTTGCATGAAAAAATTGTATTTTATGTCTTCCAAGCTAGTTTTTCGCTTAAAAAATGGGTCCCAAAATCCAACTCTCATTGGCGACCACGGGATAGGGTGACTTAGCCTGTCGAATCCCACGAACTGATCTACACAGACAACAACTATAAAAAGCATCAAGCTACCACAAAACAAAATACTCAATCAAAGCACAATAATAGCTCTCACCTTACCCCCTGACAAAATCAAGGCATGAAAATCCTCAAGGGATAAGGCCAACATAATCTGATAGAAATCTTGAGTGAGTCACTAACCAACTGATACAACATAGACTGGCTAGAAAGAACCATCAAAGAAGTCATCCTAAGTGGTGGACTTGACTACCTACCTAAATAGGACAACTAGACTAAGACCTCCTACTAGGCGAGAACTCCTATAGCTTGGTCATCATAGATTTTGTTTTGAGAATATTGTTCCTTCATGTTTCCATACTCAGGCATGTAAAAAAAGGAAGCTGAGCTGTAGTGACGCAAGAAGAATAGGGTATCGACCTTAGGTGTTCTAACTCGGTACCTAAGAACCTACCAAGCTCTTGCAAGGCGACACTTCAAATTTTATTATTTACGCTCACTTTTATTTTCACTCCAACCTTCCTTAGTATTTCTTTATTTTGGCTAGCTGTTACCCTGAGGAAGACAAGGTATCAGCCTAGGGTCTGCCTCTGTCTTATCCCCAAGAACCTACCAAGCCTTTGCAATACAATAATCAACTGCCCTTAATATTTTCCTTTCTATTCTTTTCTATTTTAGGGATTAGAACCCCCTTTTTACACACCTTCGTATTTTTATATTTCAAGTATATTCATGTTGGTCTCTTCTTTTTATTTCGGCAAGCTTCTCTAACTACCTCACACTAGCAATGACTTCTAGAACATCTGCCTAGCAGGCTAGTAGCATAGGATCACTAGGACTGCCTTCTAAAAATAGATCTTAGAATGCCTGACAATGTCTTGACAGGAGGTAGACAACTACTCGAACCTCCCCCAGATATACCTAACCTAACCCTAGGACTTCATGCTTGGATTGCCGGTCCCCAATAAAAGAAAAATTATCCACAAGTACATAAACACATATAACATAAAAGAAAAGTACTCATAAAAGAAGAACATCACCTGGACTTGGCCAAAAGAAGTTTTTCTGTGTAGCAAGAGGCTCCCTCTAGGTTGTTTTGCTAAATCTGTATAGCATAGCACTAAAACAAAACCCATTAACCACACTTGCACTAAACAGACACATGGCCCTCTTGGCCTAATGAAATGTAGCACTTCACTATAGAATAATTGGCCCTCTTGGCCTTATGCAATCAAACATTAAAACCCGATAGAAACGACCCTCTTGGCCTTATGAGATAATGCACGTCACTACCATTCAGTAGCTACTGCTGAAACAAATCCTTGGTCCCAACATAACTCTACTGAAGCATAGACCAACCAAGGATGAGGGCTCCTCAGGCCCTACACTAAATGCATCAAGTTATTGGCTAATCCCCTTGCATAAATAGCAAGGGGTATTCGACAAATATGGTGAGAAACAATCCTATGCGTCCATGAAAAAATATGAAGGTGCTCAATTGCTACCTGACTCATAACCCAAACTAGCCATTGGAGGCCAAAATAGGGTGTGTTAGCAAGAAGACCCCAAAGTGGTCCTGGGCTAATATTAGAAGATAATTGTAAGAGCTTCCCTGGACCATAATTGAAAAATACATCCTCAACAAAAGCATAATTGATTAGGGAATCTGCAAAGCGATTCCACTGTCGAGGAACTAGCTGACAAGTCACTGTCCCAAAAATATACAACATATCCAAGGTTGCATGATGGTACATTCGTAGGATAGGATCCCTCACACTATAGGTCCCATTCAATTGGTTGATCACTAACTGTGAGTCACCTTTCACCAACAACCTGTGGATACCACTACATTGGGCTACATTTAGCCCCATAATCAAGGCCTTGTATTCTGCCATATTATTAGTAAAAGAGTACCCTAAATATACTCCCATTTTCATAACAACCCTACGCTAGAGATCTTTAATGATCACACCAATGCTCGCATGTTTAGCGGGTCCTCTAGAAGCTCCATCAAAATACAAAGTGTAGACCCAATCTTCACAGATAGGCCATGCCATATTGATAAGCTCACTCGTACTTATGATAATCAAAGTCAAGTCAAGAGAGAGGATGTAAAACATGTACAATTTTTCCTTCCTTGCTGAACTCGATAGGAATACTTGTAAGAATCCTTTGACAGTGGTGGCAGTAGACCTTAATATCCCACGTGAAAGATCCGACTTGCCACTTAGCAACTTGATAACCTTTACTCCACTAGATTACATCGCCTTGGTGGTAACATTTCTCTATATATGGATGCTTAGGATAGGGAATGATTCTTCCCATCCGATTGTCTTGGTACCTATTGCAAGCTAAAGCCAAATCATGAAGGGCTTGCACATGCACCAAGTCTGACATCAATCCTTACATATAGTAAGACTTCAGCTTATTAAAGTTAACTTTATTTTTAGACTCTACCCTCTACAAGTTTGCTAAAAGGGCTGTAGAGCCATTCTTTCATGTACAGACAAGTTTATACGGCCCATCCCATTTGGTTTCTAGTTTACTAGGAGATAGCTCACGATGAGTATCATAGTATAGCATCAACTGACCTTTCATAAATTTATATTTCTTAGCCGGAAGGTTGTGAAGTGCGTTCATTCTCTTCTTCCTTGCCTTGATATAATAAGGGCTGTAATCGAATTTCATCAAGATGGGCAAGAGAAATAAATCTTTCTTGCAATGCTTTTGCCTCACCCATCGAATGATTGAGAGTAAATCACATAGTGGGCAGCTCTATTTCCAATGGTAGTAAGACATACTCTTTCCCATATACCGGCTTGAACGATGTATGTCTTGTAGCTCTCATAAATGTTATATTGTAAGCCCAAATTTCCATATATAGTTTCTTATCCCAATCTCGCTTACTTTTAGACACTATTTTGGATAAGATCCCTATAAGCTGTTTATTCATACTCTTGACTTGACCATTTGCTTATAGATCATATGGGGTATTTTTATTGTGTTTAATCTTCAGAGCTTTCGTCAAGGCTATTATAACCTTATTCAAGAAGTGTGTCCCTCGATCAGAGACTATCTCCTTAGCTGGACCAAAACGACAAACAATCTGCCCCATGATAAAATGGCCATCTTCTTAGCATTGTCCTTCACCGTTGCGCGAGCTTTGTACCACTTTGTAAAGTAGCTAGTTGCTACAATAATATAATGCTTCCATGTAGTCTATGAAGGGTATATTGGTCCAACAAAATCAATACCCCATTTTTTGAAGAGTAGTGTAACTAAAGTAGGATTTAGTGGCCGCTTGTGATTCTCCTTTGCATTCTATCTTTGGTAGATATCACAATACTTAACATAACTAAAAGCATCCTGGAAAATCGATGGCCACCAATATCCAACACGGAGAGCTTTTTTTGGGCAGTAAGCCATCCACCAAAATGTCTCCCACATACTGAATCATGACATTCCTAAAAAATGAATGGTACCTCATCAGGTACTACTACGCATTAGGGGAGCGATAAATATCATCCACACCTTTTTGATACAATACACTCGCTATGATCGAAAAGCATAGTGATTGCTGTTTAATATTTCTCTTTTAAAACTTTGATAGAGCAGCCCCAAATCCCCATGTAGATAGATAATGTGTTATAGTTGCATACCATGAAGGGATGGAAGTTGTATTGACCCTGAATAAACATTTGATGTCACTTTCTTCAGTCAAAATTTCATTTGGCTCTCCAAAATCCACAAGACATTCCATAATACCTTGTAGCTTTGGTGGCTTACTCCTAATCTCATAATTGAACTCCTGCAAAGTGATTAATCACTTTCCTAAATGGTTAGGCGACTGCAAATTATTCATCAACAATCTAAAACCCTCCATCTTTGTAAAAAATATCACCTTCTCATAGAATATAGTGTCTAAATTTCTTTGTCGTGAAAACCATCCCAAGGTACAATTTCTCCATATAAGTATAATTGACTTCAGATATCCCCAATTTCCAACTAGCAAAGGCTATTAGATGATATCACTTCTCTTCCCAAATTTGGGCTAAAGAGCAACTGATACTATGCATTGTGGTTGCTGAAAATATATAGGAAACTTTAGCTCTTTTGGGTGCTTTTAGGACTACCTCTGAAACTTCAGCTCTTTTGGGTGCTTTTAGGACTACCTCTTTCACATCCTCAAAGATACTCAACAAGATTTTCTTCAATTAAATAGGTAGTTTTAAGATAGGAGTTTTATCAATGGCAACATTCTTTTTTCCAATGCATTAATAAATCTCTGATAATATCCCACTGATGATGACAGAAAGTTATGTACCTCTTTTGGAGTGCATGGTGGACTCATAGTGACGATAACCTTTATCTTTTTAGGGTTAGTTGTGATACTAGCCGAACTAACCACATGGCCCATTAACAACCCTTAGGGCACCCCAAAGACTCACTTTCATGGATTAAGAGCAATGTAGAATTGTCTAGAATTCTCAAAACACTTCCTTAAAATAATCAGTTGTCATTTCCTTGTAGTGGCTACACCTAGATCATCAATGGACTTTTAACTCCTCTACGGAGATGTCACCAAAAGTCTTATCGGCTGTTCATTGCCAAGACCCAAGCACATTGCATAACCCAAAAGCCATCACATGATATGCAAAGGTATCAAAGACATTGATAAATGTCGTTTTCAACTTATCTTCCTCCGTAGTAGTCATTTGGTATCCAACAAAGCAATCCATAAATGAATAGATTTTCCTACCCGCTAATTGATCTAAAATCCGATCAATGAATGGTAATGGACAGTAATCCTTAACTATCGGCTTATTAAGTTGTTTGAAATCTACACAAAGCCGAAATTGATTATTATTATTCTTCTTGATAACAATTGGCGAACACCACTCTGTGTGTTATACCGGAAATATCAGGCTAGCTTTTGGTAATTTTGTCAACTCCTCGAATAGCCTGTCCCTTAGCTCAAAGAGCATACACCTTACTTTTTGTTGCACGAGTGTGGCTACCTTCTTTTAGGGGAATGGTATGAACAACCAAGCTGGGAGGAAGCAAAGATGTCACATAATTCTTGAATCAAGGATACATAGTCCTTCCTTTCTTCCAAAATAAGCATGTAACCTAATTTAATTAGTCATGAATCATTCAACGTACTAAGGTCCAACTCAATTACATCCACATCTCTTATCCTCTCATGAACCTCTATTGGCTAATTCAAAGTTACTTGATAGATATCCTTTGTAGTGGACCCCTCATTGGATTTGTTACTTGATGATGTCTCACTACTAGTTGCATCCTTCCATGTATCTATCTATGGAGATGATAAATAAACTCTCTCACTTTGAGGAGATTCAAGGTAGGCATCTACTACTACATGTCTAGCACCTCTACCAAAGTTCAAGTGACCAACATGTATATCAACTTGACAGTCGGCTTGTAAGATCCATGGTCTACCTAGCAATACTTGATAGCTAGATTGCTCCACAAACCTAATCACCCTAAAGTCCAAAATGCATTCCAAATTGGCAACAGCCATGTGGATTTTAGTGATGCAACCCCCTGAGGTTGTCTTAAACTATCATTAGCCATCCAGATAATCGTGGAGGCATCTTTTTTTATTTCTAGACCTAGCCTCTCCATCAATTTCGAACTCATAATGTTGACGGAGGATCATGTGTCCACAATAGCACGATCTACTAATATTCCATCAACATATGCTGCTATTCTTGGACAATGCTTTTCACCATGCTCAAACCAATCCTCAACTACCCACGCTATTCACAAGGGCTCCACGATATACCCTGTGTAAAGAATCTTCTTAAACCCTTTACGCACTCTTGGAGATAACTTAATCAACTACAGGAGGTTTACATCTGGCTTAACTTTGCAATATAATTTGCTAAATCAAATTCATGATAGCTAGCAAGAGATCTCTTTTTCTACCAGACCATTCTCTCCTTTGGTCTTTGAACAAGGTTCGGTGCCTCTTTCTTGGATTTTGTCTTCTTCATTGGCAATTCCTTATCCTTCTTGACATTATCTTTACCATCTACTTCTTTTAGAGGTTTGATTTCCATGTCAAGGTTAAGGACTTGCGTCCCCTTATCATCTTGCTTAGGGTTTCCCTCGACAGGTTTTACCCTATCTTTGTCGCCATCTTTACCATTTTGACCTCTTGTTGTAAATTAGAAGCTTTGGTGCAAAGAGGGAAGGCCATTGCAATATTTGTTTCAGTCCCTCATCTTACTAAAGATTATTCCCTTATGCTCGATGGCTGACTAGACCTGGCTATTTACTTCCTTGTTGGAGAGAGCTAATCTTGCTTCAACATCGTACTAGCTAAATGGCTAGACTTCCTATATATGTCACATTTAACATTTGGACAATTCCTAGGGAAGTGTTGGCCGCCACACCACTTACAATTGAGTCTTGAGGGGACACCCTCTTGAGAGCATCGACTCCCTATCAAATTCTACAGCTTCTTAAGGAAATTGACATCAACAACTATTTGCCTATATTGAGGGGGCACCCTCTTCAAGGCATTGACTCCCTATCAAATTCTACTGCTTCTTAAGGAAATTGACATCAACAACTATTTGCCTATATTGTTCGTGATCGTGTCGATATAGTGCTTCATCATATCCTTAACTTCACCAAGGACATTCAAGGCACTTGACTCATAGTGGTGATCGTCTACCTGTCATTCCATTGGTCTAATCACTTGATTAGGAATTGGTTGTTGATTCCCTGGAACAACATTAGGATTTATTGTTTGGCCTCCAACATTTGATGGAGCCATCTAACTAGCCATAGGCATTGTCACACTGGAAGGAGTTGGCAACATGGGCACATTTTGGATCATGCTTCCTCTCCCATTGGAAGTACTCATGGGTATCCCTTGACCTCCATTCGTCAGTGCCAAAGTATTTTCAACACCTAGACTCAGATTCCAGTTTTCCCTAGAGGTATAGGCCACTTGTAATTGTGACTCTACCTCCTCTGCTTGTGTAATAGCCATATCAATGTCAACAAGAGAAACATTGCTAAATTACACTTGAATGTTAAAGTTCAGCCCATGCAAAAAGTATTGCAGCCAAGCAGCAACTAAAATAGGAATATAGGTCTGCAACTTACGAAATACTTCCTTCAGTTTCTTGGCATAGCCTTGAACACTCATGAGGTTCTTGACGTGTTACATTGAGAACATGTAGCTAGTACTACTGACCTCCCCTTTCAGGGGAAAACTCTCTTTGAAAGGCTGCAAAAAATAGGTCAATTGTAGTTATGGTTCCAGCCTCTAGGCTATGATACCATACTATAGCTCATCCTTTCAGGATCATATTAAAGAACATTATCAAGTTTCATTCATCTTGGTTTTGATAGTTAAACATTAACTTTTGGAACTCATTAATATGAAGTTCCACATCTTCCTCTACTAACCCATTAAAAATGGGTAGAGAAAATCCTAAGGTTGGCAACTCCAATGTTCCTATGCTAGGATTGCAATGGGTTGTGCCATGGTGATCCGATTCGCTAAAGGAGTTTACATGATGAAAATTATTACTCCACTTGAAGTGGACTGCTTGACTGAGACTAGGAGAGGGGAAGTACTGGAACTCCCTCCTCTTCCTAATGGACTATTCATCAAGTTAGGGCTACTAAGACCCCTCCCTTGTAGGGATATTGGACCACTCTGATGAGGAGAATATCTCTTAATAATATTGGCATTCCATCTAGCCTGTTCAGTTTCTTTCTTACTTCTTCTTACTTCTGAAGCTCGACTTGATGGTCTTTGGAATCTATCTCACTACCTTTTGGTATACACTAATAAACTGGTCCCTGAGGAGGGGTCTTGAGATGCTTGCAATCACACCTACTTCAGTCTCTTTGGAAGGAGCAGTGAGAGGGCTCAAGACAATAATCCCATAAGCATAGTAGGAGGATGTGCTACCTAGACTTTCCTATAAAGCATTGTACTTGCTTCCTTTTCTTTAATGATATGAAAGTACTATTTTCTTCTCAGTAAAGTGTCTATGTCATAATCCACACACAAGATTGTGTTTATGAGTCAAAGTCTCAATCTTGGAATCTAATTCACTTGTGTGACAATTAGTCTTGTTTGTGTCCATGTCTTCATGAGTTTGATCTTCATCTTCCAACCTCCATAGCTTTTGCATTGCCATGTCCTAGATCCATGTTTTTACATTGAGGCTAAACCTCATGCCTCAGCCTTACCATTCATTCACACACACAAATATTATTTTTTATATTTTTCGAATGTAAAAACTTTATTTTTTATTTTTTTCTATTTATTTATTGATAAATATTAATACTTTTTGATTTACTAATTTAGGCCGATTAAGCTTGCTGAGAATTATTTTTCTATCACATTGAATCCCATACAAACACCATACCCATGACAAAACCCCAAAAGCGCATGATTTTTCTTAAAACCGCAATGTTGCAAGTTTTGCGTGTTTATAAAGAAATTATTAGATTATTGATTTTTCTTGATTTCTTTAACATTTCTAATCAATCACAACATTGACAACCAAATGCAACCATTTTCAACCAAAAATTATTATAAAATAATAAAATCTATGACTCTCATAAAACAACACATTATGTCATACGCATCTCATGATTGGAGGCTTGATGAGAGCAAATTTTAAAGACCAAAAAGAGCAAATTAGAAGCAGATCAGTGCAAAATTTAGGCAGGAATTTAAAGCAAACGGATGCGGAACCTGAAGATGCAACAACTTTAGAGACCAAGGAAGACGAAAATGCAAAACTTCGGCCATTGCGATGGTTGCAATTTTTTAGTAATTTTTTTGACAATCAGATTGAAGAGAGATAGCTTCCCGATCATTTGGGATGTCAAGTCAATTAGGTAGGATTTTTCGAAACTCAATTCGACCGTGGGATGGTCGAGATGCAAAGCTGGATGGTGTAAAGGACAAAATGGCTAAGATTTAAATCAAATTGGGCATGCCTTTTGGGGGGACCAAATGTCTCGATTAAAAAAATCGTAATTGGGGGGGGGGAGCATTTTTGGAATGGTGCGGCTACAGCCGCCACCCCTTCCTTGCACCAAATTTTGGAGGGATGGCCATGGGGGCCTGCAAGCAAGCCATAGATTAGAGTAATGCAATGAACTTCTTCCATTTCTTGCTCTTCAATGCTGGTCTTCAATTGTAGAATGGCTGACTGATGGTGAAGCTACAATTCTAGTCTTTCTCTCTCCTCCCTCCTCTCTCTTCTTGAAGGCTGTTCAAACACATGAATTCATGGAGGGAAGCGAAGGAGTTGGACATGAGATGCTTATGAAATAAGTGTACTGGGGCAGAGGAGATTGTAGATCAGAGTTGGAGAGAGCGTCAGCGGCCTCACAACCATTAATTACGTGCCTCCAAACCCATGTTTCTATGTGTAGGTACTCATTTTATTCGTTTTATGAAAGATGTTTGATAAAATTGTTTGTAAATGGATTCCTTTGATTGAAAACGTTGAACTTTATCATAAATCCTGAAGAAAACCAAAAAAAATTATTAGTTTAATAATTTATATCGAAACATGCGAAACCCATAATTATGCAGTTTTTTAGAAAATGATAAATTTTGGGGGTTTTGTTGTGATGTTGGTGACTCTCTAAAATCTAGGCAGGACAAAAAGTCCACAATGACTTGTTGAGTTCTGGGGCAATGCACCACTATGTACTCAAATTCTTGGAGCAACATGATCCAATGAGCTAGTCTCCCTCTAACATTTTGTTGTTTGACCAAATAGACCAAGGCATAATGGTCCACATGAAAAGTTAATGAGCGCCCTAGCAAATATAACCCGAATTATTTAATGGATTAGATAATGCCCATACATTCTCTTTTCAATTGAGGGAATAGTTTTTCTCTGCATTGGACAATCTCCTACTAGCATAGAACACGGGGTTGAGATCATCCATTGTCAACTTTCTCTATCAGCACACTTCCAATCGCTATGTTAGAAGCATCCATAAAGACATGATAGGGCTTTGCCCAATTGGGTGGGATCACAATAGGAGCCTTCAAGGTAACAGTCGGAGGCATTGAAATCCCATATTGGTATCTTCATTCCATTGGTAGTTTGCTCTAGGCACACATGCCAATTTATTGAGTGGGACAGCTAAATGCACTAAAAGGCATAGGTGGCAACCATGCCACTAGATTTGGCCTAAAAAGCAAAGTAATGTAGATGAAAAATTTGGTACTAAAGCTTGCATTATTGCTACCATCTTGGTTGGGTCGATAGTAATGGCATTTTGCAAAATGATGTGGCCTAGCAAAATACCAGTGTGAATAATAAATACACATTTGATGGGATTCAAACTTAAACTTACTATGTATCATTTGGTGAGGTAGAGTTGATGCATTAGGTGAAGCGCCATTTTTTCAAAAACATTGAAATCATCTAAGAAGACCCCCAAAGATCTCTTGCATATCTCTCTAAAAGGATGCCAAAGCATTCTTGAGGCTAAACCACATCACTATGCATACATATACTCCCCATGTAGTGATGAAAGCTATCTTAGCTTGTCTTCTAGGGCAAGGCACACTTGATTGTATCTCTTGAAACCATCAAGGAAAGAGTACATCTTGTGGCTAGCTACTTCATTGAGTATGATATCTAGGTAAGGGATAGGAAAAGGTTCCAAGATTGTGGCTACATTTAGCTTCTAAAAATCCACACATATTTGTAGATTCTTGTTCTTTTTTGGAACAATGATAATTGCGAATATCCAATTTGCAGGATCCAACATTAAACATTTCAAGGTATTTTTGGGGACAAATTTGTTGAGGCATAGAAACAGAGAGGCTTCCAAAAAATTTAAGTGGAAAGATAGTGGCATTTTTTGTCAATCTCATAGACCCTTCCATTCTTCCTATTATTTTCTTGAAACTCTTGAATATTACATCAAAATACTATGCCTCCATTCTAGTATCACTATCTTTTCCTTGAAACTCTCGAGTATTAAATGAAGTGTCTCTCACTCTTCTCACTCCTAATTTTCATTTGCTTTGTTTTCTATTTCAATGGAAGGTATACGGTTTAGATACAGATGACCAAAGGTTGATTCCATGAGGGGGGGACTTGGGCTGGCACAATACGAAGAGGGACCTCCAATATTGTTGGAGGGTCCCCCCTTGCATTCTACTAGCTCAAGGTCCTCTCATATTGTGCTAGCTTAGAGCCAACATAATGTAAAGGGGGGAGGGTCTATTATTGTGTTTGAAAAGGTCTTATCACATTTTGAGCCATTCTAGATACACAAATCAATTGATAGTACAAAATTTACATTTTGGATGTAGAATTAGGAAAAATTAATTATGTTTTATTACCCATAACAACCTTAAACCTAAGGCTGCAGTCACCGCCCCTTCCTTGCACCAAATTTTGGAGGGATGGCCATGGGGGACCTGCAAGCAAGCCATAGATCAGAGCAATGCAATTAATTTGTTCCATTTTTTACTCCATGATGCCAGTCTTCAATCGCGGAATGGTTGCCTGATGGTGAAGCTACAATTCTAGTCTTTCTTTCTCCTCCCTGCTCTCTCCTCTTGAAGGCTGTTCACACACATGAATTCATGGAAGGAAGGGAATGAATTGGATGCGAGATGCTGATGGAATAAGTGTACTGGGGCGGAGGAGATCATAGATCAGAGTTGGAGAGAATGTCAATGATAGAAAATAAGCATCAGCGGCACCATTAATTATGCGCCTCCAAAATCAAGTTTCTATGCGTAAGCACTCATTTTATGAAATATGTTTGATGAAATTGTTTGTAAATGGATTCCTTTCATTGAAAATGTTGAACTTTATTAGAAATATTGAAGAAAATAAAAAAAATAGTCGTTTAATAATTTACATTAAAACATGCAAAACCCGCAATTATGCAGTTTTCATTATTGCATCGTATTGACTAGATATTGCAGCCAAGTCATCACGTTGCTTTGGTCCATTGTTGCATCCATGGTTTTTTGGGTGGTGGTAGCGGTGACAACCATGGTGGGTGAGAGCGGGTCTAATGGGGCCTTTCCTTTGCCTTCCACCACAGATTCTCTAGTTGCTTTTGTCACTGCATAACTAGTTTGCGGCACGGCATCTAGGCTCCTCATGGTGGCTAGCTCTTATGTGTAGGAGGGTTGCTCGAACGATAGTCTAATGGCGAGAGCCATTCGCTCATCCTCTTCTCTTCTTAGCCTTTCCTCCTCCTCTTATCGTTTCTTCCTTCGTTCTTCCTCCATCCTTTGGGATTCTTCTTTTGCCTTTTGGCAGGTGTTCCTCCTCTTCTTTCTACTTATTCTTATGTCAGCTACTTGGGCTTTGCCCTCTCCTGTTGTGGTTTCCTTCTTCTTGCCTGGGATTTTCAACATAATTTTCTTTTGATCCCATTGTCTTGATGAGACCGAAACCTCCCCACCTTGCTCAATAATGGTCCTTTTACTAGAGCTCGTCTATTGCTACTATGCTTGGAGTTGAGCTCCCTTCTTTCTTGCGGCTCATTTTGCCTTCTCTTTTTGTGGCTTGCTCGCTTCTTTGTCTCCTACCTTTCTCTCTTTTGGAGACGTTGATGGGATTTTTGAGATTGGGGAGAGGTGTTTCTCTTGAATAGGAGATCTCTCAGGAGTCTTCCCTATTTCTTTTTCCCTTTTCATCTCTCCCACGGCCTCTTGGATAATGACCATCAGCACCCCTCCAAACCCTATCATGGATGCTTTTGATGCAGGTGTTTTCCGATCTGCTTCCATCATGATGGCTGGTGACTCACCTCCTATAGGTCTTTGGCTTGATGACAATGCCTTGGATGATGATTCAATCGTTTTGCAGATGTAGGAATTTGGATTTATTTCATCTATGACCCTTGGCTACAATACTTTCAAGCATTAGCACTGTGATCTAGGCCATGAGGGTGTTATATCAATGACTAGAGAAAAGGGCATGCACCATCTTTGCCTGCAATTAGATAGCAAGGCCACAGATGTCTGCAAGACGTATTCTATCATTGGTGTGCACCTTTGTCTTTGGCATCTTTGGCATGCCATGAACGTCCCTCTTTGATCTCTTTCTTTGTATGTTGGCCAATCCCAAAGGGCTAAGCACAACTTCTACCCTTTTTGGTGAGCCTTCCTTCTTGATGGTGACCATGCCACTGTTCTTTCTTGTTTCAAAGGTTCTCAGGAACTTTGTGCATCTGTCATGGTTGACCTTCTCCATGTATCTATGGAGATTGCACTGGTCAACTATTTATCCCATGGCGCCTTGTTCACCAGTTCTCCCAAATTGCTGATGCTATGGTACTTTAGTTGGTTATAGACTTGCGTTTCAATGGCCAATTTATACTTGTTTATGCTCTTCCTCTGAGAAAAGAAGTTGTCCTACCATCTCAAGTTCCTATTATGCCACAATAGCTTACAATTAGCTCATTTGGGAGTACCTTTTGTAAAAAAGGAAAAAGTTTAAGAACAAACACTATGGAATGGTACGATGTTCTAGTAAGGAATGTAAACTTTTTATACTTCAAGCAATCTACACATTCCAAGAACCAATTCCAAAATAGATTCTCTTCAAGTGCAAGTTCCCTTAATGTATTTTTTCAATCTTTTGCCCCCTTTTTACTTTTGAAGTTTGGTTTGAAGTTCTAAAGTTCAAGTCATGTTTTCTTTTCCACCTTACCACCTTCCCCCCCAAGAATGATGAAAATCCTTCCTAGGATTGGAGGGTGAAGGGTTAAGGGCATGAAGCACCTACTTGGTGTGCTTTATTTCTTCATGAGCCAAGCATAGAACTATGGGTTATACTCTAAGTGGGTGTGACAGTCCATTTTTTGAGGCCTAATGCCCATGCATGTAATGTAGGTCAAGACATTTGTTAGGAAGTCACCAGAGTGCATCTTGGGTGGGCGACGTGTAGTTCCTTCTCATTCAGGAGTCGATCCAAATAGGGATGGGCCATAACATGCTCTTCTAAAGGTCGATTGCACGTGATGGCCAATACTTTGAATGATGTAGGAGCCACATAGGTCGGATCATACTCAAAGGTTTTGATTGCACATCTCTACTCGGCATTAGTCATAATTTGACAGCTCTCTTGTTGTTAGCAGATTAGTCAATTCATGGCTGAGTCTCTACATGTGGTGCAACAGGCTAGGCACTAGAGATATTTTAGGCATTTTTTTGTTAGTATTTATTGGGATTTGGCATCATTTGTTGCTAGTCAGCCAACATTTAATGCTAACCGACTAGTCATTTTTTATGGCATTTATTTGTCCTATATATTCTTAGTATCCCTCTTCATTCATTGATCACCTGACAGTTCTTGGGGAGAGGGAGCATATGCTAGTGCCTCCACAACTGGTGACTCACATTGCTTCTGTATTGTCTCATGTCCTAGTATATGGATTCCATTTCGTGAGCATACATCTGAGTTCTCATCTGTATTGTGTTCTCTCTTTCTTTTCTTTTGTCTTGTGTTCAACAGTTATTTTAGCACATGTTTATGCTTCCATTGTTGCACCACTTCTGACATGGTATCAAATTTCAGGATCACTGCTCTTGTTGTGTTTTCTTGCTGATTTCATGATTGTTTTTGCACTTGCTGATCATGCGACTGCTAATCCAACCATGTGACCTATTTTACTTGCGTTTTTGGCTGGCATCAACATCTGTACAGCATGCATGTTTGTTTCAGCTTGTGTTTTGGTGCCTCTATATGTCCTCCTAGCTAGATGCTTGCATTATGAAGCAGTTTTTGCTATTTTTTGAGTTTTTGACTGATTTTTTGACTTTTCGAAGCAACTTTTGTTTTATTTTGGTTAGATTTTGGGTTATATTTTATGTGAACTCTTGCTTTTTGCAGTCTGTTCTCCTATTTTAGCTGTGTTCCCTCTCCAAATACCTTCTTTTCTCTACTTCTCTTCTAAATCCTCTACAAATGGCTCCTCCATGCACATCCACTGATGATGACAAGCTCCATGGACCTAATTATCACTTGTGGAGTGCACTGATGAATGCATGGTTTATCTAAAAGTGGTTATGGTACATGGTTTGCAGAGCTATTTTCCATCCTCAATGGCCTTCTCCTATTCCAATTGATTTTGATGAAGATAAAGAAGTCGAAGGCCCAATATTACCACTATGGCAAGAAGGGCCATTTGCAAAAGGAGAGTTAGCAGCTTCCGAGAGGAAAAAGGAGTAGAAGATGAAGCGGGATGTGGACTCCTCTGAAAAGTCATCATCTGCCTTAGATTCCAACTCAGATCCTCTAGCCAAGGTGAAGTCTAAGGTATGGAAGGGATCCTCTTCTTTGGATCGTGGGAAGGGCTTGGTGGCCCCTTTCTCGGTTGCTTTCTAGTGGTGGTGATGCGGTCATCTCTCATGACTCTCCATTGCCAGAGAGGGAGTGTGAGAGGGTGGTGAGATGGGGAAATCGTGCCTCATCTATATTTCTATACAGATGCACATGATCCACAAAGAGGGACATCCTTGATGCATCAATCGAAATCTAGCATGTATAAATCTTGGAGCTGGGATTGACATCCGGGTTCATGATGGGTTGGCTATTTAACAAAGAGCGGGTGGATTTCGTTTTTGGAGCTCAATGAGGGGAAACTTTGGCGGTTTGGCAAAAGGATAGGAATTCATGGTCATTTATGCACTACCGGATTGGCGATAGGGTGGTCACATGTGCTACATCAAAGGCATCATTGATGGACGTGAGATCTGATATGATTCTTCTCTATTTTCAAGAGCTAATATGATCGAAATTGACATCCGAGGAACCTTGGTGGTGGCTTGTGCACCCATTACTTGGGTATCCATGGTTCTACTTTGATAGACATTGTTGTATGAACTATGATGAGACATTATCATTATACATTGTATTGTATTAGATCACCCATGATCTGAAGAGGATGTTAGTAGATTAGTTAGTTCATGGCTTAGTTTGTACATGTCGTATAGCAGGCTAGGAACTAGAGATATTTTAGGCATTTTATTTGTCATTATTTATTGGGATTTGGCATTATTTGCAGCCAGTCAATCAACATTTAATGTTGGTCGACTAGTCATATTTTATGGCATTTATTTGGCCTATATATTCTCAGGATCCCTCCTCCTCATTCATTGATGACCTGATAGTTATTGGGGAGAGGGAGCATGTGCCAATGCCTCCACAATCGGTGACTCACATTGCTTCTGTACTGTCTCATGTCTTGGTATATGGATTCCATTTCCTGAGCATACATTTGAGTTCTCATCTGTATTGTGTTCTCTCTTTCTTTTCTTTTGTCTTGTGTATTGTGTTCAACAATTTATTTCAGCACATGTTTATGCTTCCATTGCTGCACCACTTCTGACACTTGTTCCCATTGGAGACGGAGAGCATATCATTTTTGTGGAAAGGAAGAGTTAAAGTTGGCTAACCATTTCACCTCTTCTAGTTTGGGTCGTTACAAAGGCATTGCTCTTGCTATAGAAGGTGAGCAACTGCTATTAGAGATCTTGCTCTCCAGAAATCTTGTTGGCAATCAAGTCCTTAGCCACCTCCATAACCTTGACAAACATGAATTCATATTCCTCCCAAGTACCTTAAAGCTGATCTACGCATAAGAGAAACCAATGATTTAGACTATAAAAGATAGATCGGGTGAAAACATGCCATCCTAACATAGCCAAAAGTTTTGTCATTTTGCATTGCATAGGATATGCCATTTCAATATTTTATTTCTATATATAAAAGGATAGCGGTTGATTAGGGCCTTTATTTAGACAGTCCATTGCTAATGGCTCATCAAGGAGGCCTAAATCCAATTGTTCATAGCTTTTAACAAATGTGGTGAAGGTAGTGACCAAGCATCTTATGTAGGCGACTAGGTCTAGGGCCAAAGGAAGGATAGATCTCCGCTTATATAAGGGTCTAAGGCCTGTGATAGGAGGTTGGGGTTTGGTTGGGCTAGATAGCTTAACTACTGATGCTTGCCTTATGGCCTATTTTGTGGGGTGTTGTGCAATGGATTGGTCTTGTGGTTTAGTTGACATGCTGCTCTCTACTTGTGGAGTCATTGGGATAGTAGAAGTGTCAGGTTGAGTCGGCTCGAATGTAGTGGGCCATAGTTTTGGTCGATAGACCTATTGAGGCTCACTAAGTTTGGTTCCTTTTGGGTTAGTTTATTTCTCATGCCTAGCTGGCTCACAGTTTCATGGAGGTGGGTGAGAAGGCAATGGCTAAGGAACATGCATGTGCCACTCATGGTCTTGGGCAACCAAATCCAAGTGTTGCCTTCATATTAGCCTTGAGTGTGCAATAGGGCTTTGGGCACCCGTCACAGTGGCTTGACCATTCATGGGTTCCTATAGCACCAGGTTTGTCTCCTAGGCCTAGGGCACAATGTTCTAGGATTATGAGTTTTCATGCAAATTGGCTTCTATGCGACTGTAATTGTTGTTTTGGAACCCATTTGAGCTATTGTTTAGTGATTCTGGGTGCGCTTGTTGTTGGTTGTGGTTGGTGCGTTGCAATGGGGTGGGATAAGTCACGACCCCCCTCCTTAAGCTTTTCCCTAAGTTGCTCTTCTAGTGGCATTCTAGTTTTAGATGGAGCCACATTGCCCTTGCTAAAAGCCGTCACTATCCGAACATTGCCAATGGCAAGATGAATTCACTATGAGTCATAATCAACATTGCACTGTACTTGTTTCTTGAATGCATGTCCTAGTAGTGATTCCTTACCAGTGGCTTTGGTGTTAGGCATCACATAAAAGATCTTGTAGGCTTTCAGTCTCGATAAAGACTACTACCTTGCACTTTTTGAGCACTGAATAAGAATGCCCCCCAAACATGGATTGAGTTTAGTGTTAGTAGGTTGCAATCGGGGCTGACCAATGAGGGTCCAATGATCGTGTTGTGTAAGGATATTATAGTTAGATCCCTCATCAATTAGGGCATCAAAGGCATATGTCTTGTAGCCAGTGACTAATATGCATTGGTATGCAAGTGCCACTTCTTCCTCACCTTCCTCCTCTATCTCAATGATGGTGGCTACTCTTATGTTCATAGGTGGGTCTAGCATTGGGGGCTCATGTAGTGGGTGCGTTGGAGGGTAGTACTTCTTGAAGCGACTACCATTAAAGAAGCCTATGCTCTCTCTTTATAGAGTCTCTAGCTCTATGTTGCCAATTCAACTAATGTTGTGGACCTTGAAAGGGAGCACTAAATCACCCTACTTAAAGTTGTGTTGTTTGACATAGTTTTCAAACTAGCTCTTGCGCCTCGCCTTTTCATAGATTAGTGCATGATTTACTAGGAGTTGGGTTTTAGAGAGGCATTCTAATTCCACTTGATATTATGTCCATGCTTTCTTTCCATCCCATCTCTCTTGCACTGCCACTCTTAATCTTGGAACAAAGAACACCACGGGCAGGATTGCTTTGGTCCCATAGGTTAGCTTGAATGGTGTTTGTCGTACATCTATCTTGTAAGCCGTCCTATAAGCCCATAGCACTGCCATGAGTTTATTGTCCTAGTCATTGCGCGCGAGGTGAAGACTACCTTAGTCAAGACATTTACTAGGATCTTATTTATAGATTCTACCTGACCATTAGCATGAGGGTAATATGGTGAGGATTTTCCATGGATGATCAAGAAGGTGGATAGAAAATGGGCAATCACTTCATTAATAAAATGTGTGCCTTGATCACTAACTAGCTTGATGGGTAGCTAAATCGTGAGACCACTTGCTCCCAAAGGAACTTACTTGTGGTCATAGCATCATTCTTTCTAGCGGCCTGAGCTTCATCCCATTTTGTGAGATAATCCATAGCCATTATTATGTACTTTTCCTATGAGTATTGCATTGTGGGAGTAATCCACCCAATGAAGTTAATTTTCCACTTTTCGAAGAGTTGTCGTGCTATTACTAGGGTCAACTCCATCTTGTCCTTATGAATTGAGACTTTGGTCCTCTAGCACTCGTCACAATGCTTCACGAACTTAGTTGCATCATAGAATAGGGTGGACCACCACAACTGAGATTGTAGCACCTTGTGTGCTATGGTATCTCCACTAAAGTGTCCTCCATCAATTCTACCATGCGCTTCAACAAGTACATCATACTTCTCATGCTCACACATGCATCTTCATAATAACCCATCTTGTCATAGTCTATAGAGTTGGCCGGCAATTAATTGATAGAGCTGAACCTTGAGGATAAGGTACTTTAGCCTAGCCTTCTCTATGGGTCTCTCGGGCAATCTATGCTCTAGGATTTGGACTATGTCACCTGCCCAGTAAGGCATGTCTCTTGCACGAGTCATGCTAAAAAGGTGTGCCTCTAGTAGGTCATCTATGATGTCCTAGTTAGTAGCCTCTCCTATGGGTATGTAGGATATATGGTCTGCCATGTAGTGCTATTTACCCTTGCATACAATCATAAAGAAGTCGAACTCTAGTAGTAGAAGTAACCATCTAGCTATGTCTTGTAGAGCATAAGGTTTGTTTATTAAATAAAGCAAAGCACCCAATGGTCAATGAAGAAGGTAAAGGGCATAGCTAAAAGAAAGTGATGGAACTTCTTCATAGCGAACACTATATCTAGGCTGTCCCTCTCTATCATGGAGTAATTTATCTTCATATTTGTGAGTTGTTTGCTACCAAATCTTACAGGATAATCAAGATTATGCTCACCAAGTTGGCACAAAATAGCACCCACAGCAAACTTTGATGCATCAATGTGCACATGGAATGTTATGCTCCAATCTAGGGTTCGTAGGATTGGTGTGGTTATAAGAGCCTTCTTTAGTTTCTTGTAAGCACATTGGCATTTCTCACTCCACTCAAATATGATAAAAAATTTGTAGAGGGGTCTAGCAATCAATGAATAGTTTAGAACAAATTGTTGATAGTACCTTGTATGTCCCAGGAAGCATTGAACTTCCTTATAGTTCATGGTTGGGTGTAAATCGACAATTACCCTAACTTTGGAGATGTCAGTGGTGGAAATGCCTTTCTTAGACACCATGTGCCCTAGGATACATTAATATTTTACCTAGAACTAACACTTCAGGGGGTTTAAGAAAAGATTGTATAGCCTACACTACTCAAAGATTGCACAAAGTTTATCTAGGTGTTCCCCCAATTGGAGTGGACACATAAATTATCAACAAATAACCCCGATTCTCTCCTCAACATGTCTTTGAAGATGGTACACATGAGATGCTGAAAGGTAGCTGGTGCGTTCATTAACCCAAATTCCATGACTATGTAGGCAAACACGTTCCATTCAGTTTTGCAAATGTTATCTTATGTCTATTGTTGGGGTGCAGCTGCACTTGGTTGTAGCTTGAGAAGCCATCCAAAAAATTGTAGGCTTCCTTCCCGCTACTCTTTTAAGCATGTGCTTCATGTAGGGTAATGGATAGTTGTCCCTCTTCATTGCAGCATTGACCTTTTTATAATGCATACATACCCAAATCTTCTTGTTCTTCTTCAAGACAATCACTATAGTGACACCGAGTATGTGTGCTCAATCTCATAGATGAATCCGACCTTCAATAGCTTATCTATTTCCTCCTTAATGGCATGTGCATACTTTTGGATTCATTGGATATGGTCACTGCTTGACTGATGTTACATAAGGAGTCATGGGGATGTTATGAGTTGCAACCCATGGATCTACTCCTTTTAGTCCCAAGTAAACACACCTATGTACTCTCGTAGGAGAGCAATGAGATTAGCCTCCTCTTTTTCAGCTAGATCCTTGGCTATGAATACGGGTCGAGGCTTTTCAACTTTCCTTAGTAAGTTGTTTTCCTTGACCTTTGCGGGCCCTTCTATCAATTCACTTGCATGTCCTTGCCTCTTAGCATCTAGTAAAGATCACCACTCTATCACCTTTTGTGAAATTCATGAAGTGCTTCAATAGATCTTGGGGTTTCCTTTTCTGTTCAGCTTCTAACTCCTTCGACTACTTCCTCTTTTCCTCCCTCAACTGTTGTGCTGCCTTAGGTGGACTGGTAGGTCCCCTTTGGTGCGTTTGGTCTTAGGTGGTCAAGGTATCTCTAGATCGCTCTTAAAGCTCACCTATGATTTGGAGTTAAAATCACAACCCTTGCTAGAGGAAGGAGTTTCCCTTGATGGTCGTAGCTTAGAGGCCGATTGAGTTCTAAGGAGTGGTGCGGTACTCAGTTGAACTAATCCGGCTTGCTCATGGTCCATTATACCTAAACCAAGTATAATCGCATCCCATCTTGATGAATCCTCTTTCAATCCCAAAGACATTGGCTTTTTGGGGCTTAGAGTCTAGTCGTATCTATTTGTTTACTTGGCCATCTGTATTGTATTCTATTATATCAACCTCTTCCTCACTTTCCTCATTCATAGAGGAGAAATCTTCGTACTTGTCATCCAAATCATCATATTTTGACAAGTCCTCATCTCTTAGGCTTATGATGTTGTCAGCCTTCTATTCTTCCATGATTAGTACCCAATTATATAATAGATTCAAGTCATGGACTTTAGTCCATTGCCACTTCTGCTCTCGTCCATGAGGTCCTTGAGGGGTTTGAGATTGTCAGCTAGGTTACCAACTAGCCCTCTCATCAAGTATTCAAGAACCCCCCTGGAGTTTGTGTCTATTTAGATGGGATGTGAAAGGGGATAGGTGTTGGTTGACTACCATAGCTCTCGACAATCTTGCAAAGTGGGACTAATGGTGAGATCCTACTCTTCGGTAGGGATCCTACTCTTCGGCAATTTAGATGGTGGGACTCATCATCGACTGCCCTAGCAACCTGCTTATAATCCTCCTCCTTGTCTGAGAACAATAGATCAATGGTGGCTAGCACATGCATCAAATCCCGCTTGTCCTTGGGGCAAGGGATATACTTTCTTACTGGACCATAGGAATTGTTGACTTGTGAGTCTCCTTTCAATATAGCGAAGATGGCATCTAGGTCAACTAGTGTGGTTTTCCAGGTGTCTATCTTGACTCTTACAGCTTTCAATCTGTTGCCTAAGAATATTAGACCGTTGCCCTAGTCTTCTACCACTCGTGTGTTCTGCATCCAAGGTTAGGTATCATAGTCCATTCTCTTTATGACTATGAAGTTCACTGAGAACTTGACTCCCGCTATCTTCAAGGGCCAGTCTTTTAGCACTCCAAATGGTCTAGCCTTCATTCCATCAGCCAGTGTGACATTAAACCTAATGGTCTCCACAGGTGGGTTACCCCGAGCTTGCTAGGCTGTATGGCTAAGCACACTAACTCCGCCTCATGTATCTACAATTCCTTCCTTGTGGCATCTCCTAATATGTTGATAGGTAAAATCGTGTGCATCTCTATGCCTTTCCAAAAAGCATTTACATGCAAAGACTTAGGCATTGAGTTTAGGATTAAGCTCAATTTATGCATTACTCTATCATGATCAGGAAAATCGATTGCTCCAAGCTCGTCAAGTCTCTCTACCCATTGTTTCAACCCTTGCCATAGCATTGGGTTCTACGTAAGCAGCTCTCCCAGAGGTAGAGTCACAGGGGCTGATATCAATGTTGTCAACTACTTGTGTTCCATTAGGCTCTATGCCCTTTTGCCAGTGATCTTGGTGGGTCTACCTCCTTGTGGTTTCTAGATTCTGTCATTGCTATGCTACATGGGGTGTAGATGTGTCTCTTGATCTTAATTGCATAGGTGAGACTAGTGTGTTCACACTAGTGAGCTCATCGATCTTGTCTTCCATGATGGGTTTGTCATCCTTGAGGTGCTCTTGGGCTTCTCTCACCCACTCCTTGACCTTATCCACTACTTCCAATTGGCACCTCGGGTTGGGTACTCCCCAATCTTGGCACTCCTCTTTTTTGCCATCTTAGAAGCTGATGTTTCTGCTTATGCATCCGTGACATGCTTCCCCTTGGGTAGTGTGGTGACACCATCTATCTTAAGAGGTACCTTCGTCTAAACCCTCTTCCTCCTATTACAGCTCTTCTTCCCTATTGAAGTTGTGCCAAGGTTGCTAGGTCCAAGTAATGAGATATCGGCCTACTTCATTTGTGCTCAAGTCATGATTCTCAACAGAATTGGGGTTGCCTCACCATCAAGTGTCTTGACTCCAAACAACCCCAAGGATACGGATGGCACGATTGTTGAAATAGTGGAAGGTCTTTGCCTAGGGAGATTGACATATAAGTGTGTGATCCCACACTCTAGACATCTTAGGTTGGCTTTGTCTCGATTGGCTTGCTCCCTTTTGGAGCAGCGAGATGAGATATGCCCTAGGTGATCGCAAGTCCATCATGCGATAGGTTCTTGGTGCTATCCTCCTAGACCTCTACCTCTTTCCTTGTCTAACGCCATCACTGACACGAGTTTCAAATCCATCAAAATGGGGTTACCCTCTTTGTCATACAAGATGCAAGGTTTCATGTATGCTTTATCCTCATTCGGCTCCTCTACATAATGTATCATAGCATCGCTCGGTAGGTGGGTCACAATGGGTACAAGTGGTCTAGATATCCCTGTAGGATTGATGTCCATCCTAGGGATGCCTGACTTTCAATTGTTGGATGCTGGGAGAGCTAATGGAGCTACCCTCCCCTGAAGTTCGATGGTCTATTTCCTAGGTATTACGGCTAATTGTACGGTTGTGGGTATGGAAGTTGCCGTGGCAATCTGTAATTCATCACGTCATGCCCAAACCTAGAGCAATTAGCACATGGTCTTGACCTCAAATCCAAGAAGTTGGCTGGGAGGTGATTTCCTCCACAATGCACACATTGCACTTGAGGTTGTGTGGGCCTTCTCATCATCTCTTGAAGCTTAGCCAACTCTAGCTTCATATCCACCAACTTTTGGCTCTAGTCGATACCCTTTCCCTTGTCTTGTGTGTTCTAGTTAGATCTCTCACTAATGGTTGTAGTGCTCTCTGAGGATCTAAAGTCAGTGCCATCTCCGTTCATGGTTCTAGAGCTTCTCTCCTTGAGTAGGTCATCCACGCATATGGTTTCTTCAAAGACCCTAGCCAGTACATCCCTTTGCAGGTTTGAATCACCCACCAAGGCCTTATAGAGCCCTTCACTTTGGATTCTATTTATAAATACTCTCGACACTGCTCGTTCATTACATCGTTCCACCATTGGGATTCTCTTAAAGCGACTCACACATGGGTGACATAATCTTGAATATCCTCCTTATTCTTTTGGCTAACATTCGTCACCCTGATAATGAGGTTGTTGGAGTATCCTGTTTTGGAGAACTCTTGATGAAGAGACTCTTGAGATTATTAAAATTATTCAATTTGGCATTGTTTAGGCTAGTAAACCACATTCGCCCTTTGTCTCCTAGGCAAAGTTTGAAAGCTTGTGCTTGTTGAGTAAGGTCCATGAGGCCGTACATACTTGCTCGAATTGCTCCAAAATTCTATACGGCTCATTGCCAGGCTAATACTTGTTGAGTTGCTTAGCAACCACATATATTTTGGTCTCGCTCTTAGAGTTTGGTGTGATTCCTAGTCCTACTAGCAACGTAGTCGCTAGGGCTACTTTGCTCTGCTATGCAACTATGTTGTCTAAGAGTCACTTTGTGAGAAGTTTGCTCAGTGCAAGATCAGCCTCTCTAGCGCTCTCTCCCTCTCAGCATTTGGTCTTGCCTTGGTTATATTGGCAAGAGCTAGGATGCACTGGACCTTGCACATTTCCATGTCTTGTGTTAGTTTATAAGCTGGATGCTCTTGGTTGTAGGTGGCTATACTTTGCATCACTTTTCTTGCTAACCTTCTCTCTTCCTCAAGATTAGCTATGATCTCTTGGGCTAGTCTACCATGATGCACCATTTTGGTTTGCAAGTTGTACTAGTTTACCATTTGTTGAATGTCAACTAGTAATTCTCCCAAGTCAAGCTCGTCATCTACAAGGAAAGTGTTGGCTCCTAACATGTCAGCAGTTTCCTGAGAAACTAAGGTGTCGAATTAATTAGATTGGGTAAAGCTACATCTCAAATTGTGCTAATTTGCAGTTATATGATTCAAGTTTTGGTTCTTGGAATGTATTCGGCTTCTCAAGGTTTGCTCCTATTAGTGGGTTCATTCCTTACTTAAACCCCATTAGTGTGTTCCTTGTTATACAAATTAGCTTGCAATGTTACATGAATTAGACACACGAGTAGTGGAGTGAACTTGTGTCAAATTCGGCTTTCTATCTTTCCTTGTGCACTTCAAGTGGTTATGTGATGAAGTGTGTGAGTTCAATCATGATCCACACAGATGACACTTCCTTTAATTAGCTTTAGCTAGTGCCAGCTCTCCCGTATGAGTGTGGCGACCACTCGTGGTTGTCCACCCTAGATCCTTGCTACACAATTGATGCGTGATCTGAAAGGTGGTAGGTTCAGGTTGTCAATCAGGGCCTCTATTGTGGTATGGTTAGTGACTATAGTTTCTCCTAGACTATCGAGTCTCAACTCTCAAGTCAATTGGGTCTATTGCCGCATTCACTCACCTAGGGATCTACGAGGTGGTCCTACAGCTAATAGGGCTTAGCCTCCATAGGGTTTGGGAAAGTCATAATTTTCCAAAAATTGGTGTTTGATTTACAGGGGTGTCCTACAGCTAGGGCTTGGCCCCCATAGGGTCAAAGTTTGTTTGATCCAACGATCTGATTACATTTGATTTTGAAAATTGGATGACTTTGGGGCTGATCATGGCAGCAAAAATGGGCGTTGAATTGGCGAAAATCCGGCGCGATGCTCGTTATGCTTTCCCTAGCCTCTAGCAAGCTCTAGGATCAAAGAATAAGCAGTTAGCAATCAAACCAACACACCTATATCCCATGAATGCATCTGGTTGCTCGAATGAAAGCTCTCCTTGCCTCCCTCCTACCCTACAATAACCTCTCTCTCTCTCTCTCTCTCTCTCTCTCTCTCTCTCTCTCTCTCTCTCTCTCTCTCTCTCTCTCTCTCTCTCTCTCTCTCTCTCTCTCTCTCTCTCTCTCTCTCTCAAACTCTAAATGCAAAAATGAGCTCCCCTTTGCTCTCTCTGTATCTTAAACCCTTGTTCTTCAATCTTCCACTCCCCTTCTTCTCTCTTTCCTTTCTCAATGCGTTAAAGCCCCTTTTTCTTCCTATTTCACCCTATTTACAATAGTAACCCTACTATTTGTTTCTCTATTTTTCTTGAGTTTTCCCTATCTAAATGTATCCACTTCACAACCAAGCACTTAAGCTTATCCAACCTACTCACCTAAACCTAAAAAACCAAAAAATTTACTTGTGAAAGAGATTGAATGCCTTCTAACTTTCTTCCCACCTATCTCAAGCATCGATTCATGGCAAACCCTAATCCAATGCTCAATTCAGAGCACGTAAGTACTTAAAGCTTGAATCTGTTTGTCCTAGCAATGGGACCAAAATGTGGAAGCTCTCACTCAACTACCAAGACCTGCGGACTACTTATTGTTTCAAGTGTTTCAAGCCAAGTGCAATGTCTACCTCTCACATAGCCATACACACTCTCACATCTATGAGTGTGGTGAGCTTACCTTCATGCCTTATTGAGTTGCCTTCTCCCTCAAGCTCTCCGATAGCTCCATGATCCAAGGTGCAAGTTCAAGCAAGCTTGATCCTCAAGCTCCAAGCTTCAAGCTCCATTGTCATGCACAAGACAAGAAGAGAAAATAAGAGAAGAAGAAGATGGAGAGCTTCTACACCATGGTCCCTCACCCTTGGAGATCTTCTACACCATGGTCCCTCATCCTTATACGCTCACTCTCTCACTCCCTCACACTCCCTCTCTCAAACATGAGCACAAGCATAAGCAAGAGCAAGAAGAAGAAGATAACTAGTTTTGGCCACACAAAAGAATGATCTTCTTCATTCACTTTTTGCCTTTTTATGCATGCCCTACGCCTCTTGGGCACCCAATCCTTTTTTACAAGACTAGCCATTTTAGCCTAGGTGCTCTTTCCCTATTCCTTTTCTATGCACATTATTCCTTCACCCATTCTTGTCTACATTTAAAAATTGCACAGGAGGGAGCCTGGTGCTCTTTTATAAGGATTTAGGGTGCACTTTTATATTTAAAATGTGTCTTCTCCCTTTTGCACCTGCCTTGGACTTTGAAGTTTGGTTCTTGCGCTTTTGGCCTTTTTCCTCATGTTTTTTTCATTGGGCTGCTTTTTCTACTTTTTCTTGCATCTTTTTTTTTTTCTTTTGCTTTCTTTGCACCGAGGTTAACACCTCCTCTCTTCTTTCACTCTTTTCAGTTGGCCTTGTAGTTCTTGGACATATTCATCATACTGTGCTGATCCTGGTATGGCCGAGGGTATGGACATAGTTGAGGCTTCTAGCTTGGCCTTCTTTGGGTCTTTTCTTGAATCTGTGTCCACCATGGCACATGCCTCTTCATCGCTGGCATTGGGGATTCTCTAATGGGTGCTCGGCCAAGCTATTGCATTGTGTTGACTAGGTACTGTATCCAAGCCATCATGTTGCTTTGGTTCACCGTTGCATCCGTGTATTTCTTTTGTGGTGGTAGTGGTGGCAACCATGATGGGTGGGCATGGGTCATGGGGCCTTCCCTTTAGCTTCCATTGCAGGTCCTCAAGCTGCTTCTGCCAACTACAGAGCTGATACGAGGTGCGTCTTCTAGGCTCCTCCTAGCCAAATCTTCTGTTCGGAAGGGTTGCTTGATTGACAGCCTAATGGAAAGAGCCATCTACTCATCCTCTTCTCTCTTTAGTATTTCCTCCTCCTCTTGTTGCTTCTTCCTTCGTTCTTCCTCCTACCTTCTAGACTCTTCTTCTGCCATTTGCACGTGTTCCTCCTTTTCTTCCTCGATTTCTTCTACACGGTTGCTAAGGCTTTGTCCTCTATTGTTGTAGTTTCCTTCTTCTTGCTCGGTATTTTTAGCACGCCTTTTCCCTACCCCCCTGGCTCGATGGGACTGAACCCTCCCCAGCTTGATCACTAATGGTCCTTTCATTGAAACCTTTATGTCACCATTGTGCTTCGGGTTGAGCTCATTTCTTCCTTGCAACTTGCTCTTCTTTTTCTTTCTGTGACTTGCTAACTTATTTGTCTCCCACATTTCTCACTTTTGGAGACACTGACGGACTGGGGAGAGCTGCTGCTCTTGATTAGGATATCTCTCCTTAGTCTCCCCTACTTCTTCTTCCCTTTCCATCTCTCCCGCAGCTTCTTAGATGATGGCCATCAATACCCCTTCAAAACCTATCATGGATGCTCAATTAGCTCTAGTAAAGCATCTCAAAATAGGCTGATCCTACACAACAAGCGTGGCCAATGCAATTGAGAATCAATTGCGGTAGGCTATCTAGCTTATTGTATGAGAGCATGAGGCTCCTCTTGAAAGATCGCCCTACATACCTCAGCCACCTACTCAGGCTACTTATGCATCTTTTTCTCATGGAAAACAACATCAAGGCTACATATAACCTTGCGAACTTGTGGATCCCATAGATGATAGCCCATCTTACCTGCATCCCCATAACTAAGAAAGATGCATTTCACAGACTTAGGATCCAGCTTATTGTGCTTCTCCTTGGGAACATGGCAGAATGTCTCACAACCAAAGATACACACATGAGCCTATAATGGAGGTTTTCCAATCCATACCTTCTCTATAACCTAGCAATCAATGGAAGTGCAAGGGGACCTGCTAATCAAGTGTACGATAGTAGTAACTATCTCAGTCCAAAAGTGCTAGGGTAAGCTTTCTTGGCTAAGTATAATGTATACTCTCTCTTGAATCATCATATTCATGTGTTCAACAATACCATTCTGAGAAGCAATGTAGGGGGCAGTCAACTAATGCTTAATACCTCGCTCATCGTAAAACTACTCAAAAGATTTTGAGACATACTCACCCCCTTTATCTAATCTTAGGCATTTTAGCCTATACCTACATCGGTTCTTAACAAGAGAAAGCCAATACTAAAAGGTAGACAAGACATCCGATTTCTGCTTAATAGGGAAAGATGGGACCTTATGTGAGTAATCATCAATGAATGTAGCAAAGTACTTCACACCACCTAGCAATGACTGACAGGGCATGGGACCACATACCTCCGAATAAACAAGAGCCAAAGGCTCACCCATGCACTTCATGCCAGACTTCTTATGCATATTACGTGTCTGTCTACGATATAAAAAATGATCACAAGGCTCAAAACACATATAGTCTAAGGGTGAAAGATACTACAAACTAGTAAGGATTTTCATTCCTTTCAAAGACATGTGTCCAATGCAGCAATGCTAAAGAGATATACGTGGAACTGTAGCCACAGTGAAAATATGGTCAATTAACCAAGATACAAGCAAACGATAGAGGATATTAGACTTAGCACTATGTACAATAACAAGAATCCCACGGGAAATCTTCCATGAGGAATCATCAAAAGAGACAGCATAAGCTGCATCATCCAAGGTGCTAACAAGATAAGGCTCTTTGTGAGAGCCGGTACATGAACATCATGAAGAGTGAATATGCCGCCTAAACCAAAACGCAACTACACATCACCAATATCAAGTATCTCCAATGCCAAGTCACTATTGAAACTAACAAATCGAATCATACTGCGGTAGGAGTGAAACCACTGTCTATGAAGGGTCACATGAAAGAAACCCTCCAAATCTATAACACTGAGTATATCTTGACAAAGCATCAATTAGTTGTGAACCATCCAAAGAAGAAGGTGCCAATATAAGATCATCAGATACATTAGGCTTGAGAGCTGAATTTTGGGACCCATTTTTTGATAAAATACGCGGGATCTAGAGCATGGAAAACGCGGAAGCTATGGAGGTTGAAAGAGGAAAAAGAAACTCATGAAGACATTGAACTTGACAAGGAAAAATTGTTACACAAGTGAATTAGGTTCCAAGATTGAGACTTGGACTCATAAACACAATCTTGTGTATTGACAGTGACATGAAACTTTACTGGAAAGAAAAGAGTACTATCATTGCATTAGAAAAAGAGTGCAAGTACAATGCTTTATAGGAATTGAGTGGTGGTACTTTCTCCTATTGTGCATATGGGATTTTGGTCCTAAGCTCTCACTGCTTCTCACAAAGGGACTGAAGTAGATGTGATTGAAAATATCTCAACACCCCTCCTCAATCAAAACCAGATGTACAAAGCGTATAGAGGCTTTAGTGAAAGCAACACCTGCAAAGTGTGGGCACACCATAAACATGGCAAAACACCAGAGGATGTCGCAGAAAAGGCTAAGTGTGGGTACCACAAACATGATGGACATCCAAAGGCTGTAGCAGGGGCCTCACAAAGTGTACAGAGGCTGTAGTACAAGGATAACTGAGGAGTTTACAAGTTTATGTTTGAGCCATTAGGGCTAGGAAATACAAAACTAAAAAAGTCTATCTAAATAGAAGGACTGATGAGGTTTGTCCTTCTCTTGGTGTTCTTCTTCTTCTTCTTCTTCCTTTATTCCATTTTCTTCTTCTTCTTTGATTGCAACTAGATAGGCCTTTTGGGACCTCTTTTTGGCGTGGCAGAACTTCTCGGTGTGTCCGGTCCTTTTGCAGAAGTCACATAAGAGCTCATCCTTCTTGCCTTTGTACCTGTTGCCAACATATAATGCATGTTCATCTCTAGAGGTGCTTGATTCTTCCTTAGTTTTTAGCTTCTTTTCCTCCTCTAATAGTGATGCCTGGATATCAACAAGTTTAGGGTTTGGCATATTAATTAGAGTTGTTGATACATTATTATATTCAAGAGGAAAAATCTTATTGATTCCCGCAAGTTGGGTTAGAAGTATTTCCATGTAATTTAGATGTGTGGCAAGTGATGTGTTGGACTTCATTTCAAGCCTGAAAAACTCTATCAGCAGACCATACTTTGATGATTTAGACTGTGCACCAAACAAAGTGTCAAGTCTCTTCCATGTATCCTGTGAGGTCTCACAGTTATCCACATGGTGGATATAGCTGTTGTCTAGCTCCAGTTTGATAATGGCCTAAGTTTTATTATCATTCTTTTGCCAAGTGACAACAAGATCTGCATCATGGGGCTTCTTTTCTTTTCTAGTGGTAATGGTCCAGAGGCCCTTCTTCATCAAGATGAGTTTGATGCAGGTTTTCCATGTATGAGATCCGATTCCTTTGAAGCGAGCAGTTGGAGAGTCTTTTCCCATGTTAAAAGGCTAGAGCAAGAGCAGATTAGCACTAGATTTCAGCAGCAGCAGCAGAGTTGATTTTTAATGTGTCAAAAGACACAAGCAATGACAGTGTAGTATCAAAAGATACTAGTTTGAAATTTGATGTTTGTTACTTGAGTTTGACTTGATTCTTGATGCTTGTCTTGTCCTTCAACTTGAGTGCTTTCTGGAAATTGAGCTGGGAGCTCATATCAGAGTGGCAACAGCTTTGTTGAGTCAAGAGGAGTGAGAGAAATGAAGTGGGAGAAGAGTCTTGAGCTTGATGTTGAATGCTTGGTCTTCCAATCTTCAAAAATCTCCAAAGATCTCCAAGAACTTTCCTTCCTTGATGTGTGGTACTGACTAAATCAGTGAATTTGGATGTCAATAGGGTGATCCAAGTAGCAGGAGAGAGAAAATGACGAGATTCTTGAGCTTTAGTGAGGTTTGGCTATGGCTTTTGAATTAGGGTTTATGACCCATCCTTGGTTTTTTGCTGATTGTGGGAGCTACAATGGATCATTTTCAAAACTTTTCTTATCAAAATAAAGCTTGAATGATGGACTATCAATGCCCTATGGTGATCATCAACATTGCAACTTGTAACGATGGTAGCAGTAGCACGAATGGCAGCACGCACAAATCTGATAGCAATGATGAATTTCAGCAATGCCGATGCATAGAGTGTGCAATGTCAAGTTGTATTGTGTCAAGATAATGCACCTTGACCTGGGCAACAACTTTCTAGAAGATAGCGTGTTGAGATGAGGCTTGTAGGAGGAGATCAAGAAGCTCCAAGTGAGCTAGGTATAACCTGGCTATGGAGTCACACATGGCAGAACCTGAGAAAAGAGGCAATGTTGAGCTTGAGTCAGGGAAATGTTAGATTATATGTGATACAGAGAAGCTTTGGGAGTCAAAGAATAAATCTTCAGAAGAGATCTTGGAGAGATATGCCCTCTATAGAAAGCTATGGAAGCTCAAAGGCAGGGATGTGCAGGTTGGCTATGGCTGCCACAAGATCAAGTGGAGAAGGAGTAGGAGATGAGCTCCTAGACTTAACCTGAGCTAGACTAAGCTCAAGCTGAGCTAGATGAGAGTAGAATGGAGCTAGAGAAATAGTGCCATGCTCGACTGGATTTTGATACCATGATAAAATACGCGGGATCTAGAGCATGCCAAATGCGGAAGATATGGAGGTTGAAAGAGAAAAAAGAAACTCATGAAGACATTGAACTTGACAAGGACAAATTGTTACACAAGTGAATTAGGTTCCAAGATTGAGACTTGGACTCATAAACACAATCTTGTGTATTGATAGTGACATGACACATTACTGGAAAGAAAAGAGTACTATCATTGCATTAGAAAAAGAGTCCAAGTACAATGCTTTATAGGAATTGAGCGGTGGTACTTTCTCCTACTGTGCATATGGGATTCTGGTCCTCCTGAGCCCTCACTACTTCTCACAAAGGGACTGAAGTAGGTGCGATTGCAAATATCTCAACATTTTTGAAGCAAAAAAGTGGCCTCAAAGGCGTAAAAGACCAATTTTTCATACAAAATTAAACGGTTGTGGATCGATGAGTTGGAGCTTTTCTAGATAGAGTTCGATGCCAGGAATGTAATGCAAGTCTCGCTTTGTCAATTGGAGGTCGTTTGACCCCTCCCATTTAATCCCCACAAGGTCTGGCATTATAAAGCATCTATGTGATCCAGGAGCCAAAAAGTGTGCCTAGGCGACAAAACTCAAAACATTCCATGGGAGTGCCAGGCAATGACACTTAGATTCGTTTCTCGATAGACCTCTAAAAGCGTGCCTAGACAGCCGATGGGCGGGCACCTTACACTTGGTATTAGAGCAAAACTTCATAATGATGAGTAATTGATTAATGTATGGTTCATAGACATATCCTAAATAAAATAACCTAAATGGTATGGCTTGATTGTTAGGAACCTCTTGCACCCACAAATGCTAACATGCAAGAGAAGAAATTTCTTCTCGAGCAATTTAAGGCACCCGAGTTTGATGGAGAAGGAATAGACGTCGCAGTTGAGGCGGAGATATGGATTGAGTCGATGGATGATTATTTCTTTGCTTGGAAAAATGCTTCTACCAATCAAGCAATGATAGCCAAACTTAAGCTAGTTGGCCAGGCTTGGTTATGGTGGAAGCAATGGTACAAGGATCAATGTATTTTTGAAGCTACTATCACTTGGGCTCAACTGAAAGATGTTTTATGTGGACGATACCTTCCGCCAATCTACTAGACTTCGAGGATGAATGAATTTTTCAAGCTCAAGCAGCTGGAATTAACCCTGGAAGCTTACTACTCAAAGTTTGTAACCCCACTAAAATATGCACCATCTATGGATATTACGTAGCAAGTATCCAAGTTTTGCCATGGCCTAAACACTCCTCTAAACCATCGTCTTAAAGCAATGCATCCAACGAACTTGCAAGATGCATTACTCTGAGCAAATCCAATCATCCAAGAACTTAAATTGAAAAATTGTAGCAAAGATGACTCCCAAGATCTGGGTAAGAGATGCCACATGTGCGGAGAGATAGGGCACATTCGTAGAAGATGTCCCTACCATCAATGCTTCCATTGTAATGAGCTAGGATACATCCAAGCAGACTGCCCTGATCTAAGTCTAGAAGACATTGAGCCTCCAAGAAAACGAAGCTACACAAGTGCAGTCTATGGATATATAGAGGAATCAGATGAAGATGAAGACCTAGAACTGACAACACCTCTTCAGGATGACTAGAAATTCTAGAAATTTTGTTTACATGAAATACAAATTGTATTGGAATAAACTTTACTCTTGTAACTACAATTAACTTGAGTAATATGAGTTGCATCTATTTTGAGCGTAGAACTTGCAAATGATTAGAGATACTCTGGCAAGGAATGAGTCATAACGTGCAATGAATTTCTCTTAAGTCATTTCTTTTCAACTAATATAGATTGGGTCTCATCAGAATGTCAAAGCTTGGAAGTATTCTTTAGTATTACAAGCAAAGCCGATTGTCCATGGAGCTCAGTCCCGAACTAAGAAAAGGACAATCTGGGAACATAGTATCCGAGGTAGAAGACCACTTCGATATGCTAAAAGGATCCTAGGACAATTTGATCTAAAGAAGAATCTCCTCCCAAGGACAACCAAGAACCTTGTGACCACAAGTGACAAAGCTCCGTGTTGTTTCTATTGTAGAGAGTTAGGCCATTTCAAAAGGGAATGTCCAAAGCACCCTAAACATCGATGCTCCAAGTGCCACAACATTGGACATAACTACATCAATTGTCCCAACAGAACTTGAAGAGAACTTGAGCTTACAAGAAATAAAATTGTACAAGCTCCCGTGATCTAAAATATACCAAGTGCTTAGGAAAAACCTAGAAGATATCAATGAGATGTAACTACAATAACTTTTCTCATGTAATCAAGACTCGGATATATCAAGACTCTGATAAATTTTCTCATGTAATCAAGACTCGGATATATCAAATACAATAGGTTGTTGTTTCAAAAGACCACATGCCTATGAGTGATCAGAGTAGCGCAACAAAAGCATGGTAGGCCCATAACCGACCGATTCCAAAATGATACCCCCGATTTCTCTCGAGATGAGGACATCTCGATTTCTCCAAGGGGAGGAGGATGTAATATTTCCACGCAATAAAAGTTAGTTGGTTAGTTCAAAAGTTAGTTAGTCAAATAATAAGTTAGTAAGATTACTAACTAAAGATTAACTAAGGTAAAAAATAACTAACATTAATAACTAATAATTTTTATTTATTTAAAAATATTTTATTTAAAAATTTGAGAGTCGTAAATTTGATATTTTTATTAGATTGACAAGGACCGTAGCCACCCTTCATGTAAGTTACAACGTGAACAAGACTTATGAGCTATATTAATCACTAGTATTAATGTGTATAGTTTGGATGGTCCAAAAATATTAGATTTTGGGTCAAACTAGTTTATTTTAGATATTTTAGATGTTATCCAAAAAAAAAGATATGGAGATTTCTAGAACTGGATGTCATTTAAAAGAAAAGACAAGTGATGTTTTAGTTAGTTTTGGGGATTTTATAAAAAGAAAAATAAAGAAAAGTGACTGAGGATATCACGCGCGCCATGATCGCAATCCACAGATAGAAAACATCACTTTGAACAAAAAAAATGAGGAGTGAACTAAGAGCTTTCTAAGCAAGTGTCTTGGGGTTTTACCCCCCTTTCGGAGCCAATGGAACCATCAGATTTATGATCTGAGCATCAGATCACTGATCCTTCCAAGATTCCCCTCCACAAAGAGCTCCACTTCTCAGCCACAAGCCCTCTTCTCTAATTCACTATAAATATGAGGCATGGGGAGGCACAAGGGGGCATAAGGAGACCCTGAGAGGCTGCGAGAGAGAGGTAGAGAGAAGGATACCCTCCAAGAGATTGTGAGAGAGCTCTTGAGAGAGAGAGAGAGAGAGAGAGAGAAGAGTCACCCTGAGAGGCTGCACAATTCCCTCTATCTCGATCTCGACGTAACCATTTTCTCTTACGCTCTCCCATCTTGAATCTATTCCACCTTCTTAATCTCTTGAGTCTACTTGTGGACGATGGCCCCCAAGCAAAGAATGTCACATGCGGATGGAAATCCCATAACCAACAACGAAGCTTCGGGTGAAGGCATCACTATCAATCCAACTGCGGTACCAGTCGTAAGTAATGTATTTCCAAATTGATAGATGCTTGTTTTGATTCTCATATGAGATACGTTAGGCCCTATACTATGATGCACAAGTATAGGCCATCGAAAAGGATAAATTTCATCTCACCTACTCGAAAGATGGAGTTTGTGAAGTGCATATATCAAGGGAAGTTAATTACACCTAGTTGCATATGGCTTATTTACTAGTAGAGCAATTACAAGGAAGAATTAGTCAAGGGTTATGAATGATATAGTCATTAAATGAATGACATTAAAAGATTTTGTATACAAGTGCTAGGTTAAAGCATAGTCAAGGGTTATAAATAGTATAATTGGTAAAAGAATATGACATTAAGAATCGTGAATAGAAAGTACCAGTTTAGATACTTCAAAAGTACTTAGCCTAAGAGCCCAAATATTAAGAAGAACTAGATTCTAGCTCAAGGCAAGGCCTGTTGGAGTCTAATTACTTGAGATAATCTCGCACTTATCTTATCAAGTATTTACACGTTATGCCTATAACATATTTTGATAGATGAGGATAAATTTCTATTTTCCTCATGACTTGACTAAGAGCTAGTACAAGAAATTAATCATAAGGGTTAAATCTAAGATGTCTTGAGATTCTTCGGATAATGATGACTTTTGCCAATCCAAATTCAGTGTTGGATTCGCGATCAAGGTAAGTGACCTATATAACTTACATCATGAATAGTGTTTGAATCCTTAACATATGCCCTAGCCGAAGGAAGGAAGTGTTAAGAAATAGTTTGCATAGTATTGCTCTTAGATCCCAAGGGGGAGAGCAAATATGCGATGGAAATGTTATATCGTCTATTCTTACATTGTTTGGAAAGAATGCAATTGGTTTTGTTAATTGATCGGACAACATCCTAAATGCAACTGGTTGTTAGTTGTTGTTTGGATGATTATTCCAAGTGCTTGTGATTTATGGTAAATGCATGGCAGGGGTCTATGATGACAAGTTGCCATGCAGATAAAGTAATGTTTTCTTAGAAAATGATATTAGGACTGAATAATTTGTTTGTGCTTGATTCTTAAAGGATTTAATTAAGGAATGATATTTTTTGCTTGATTCTTAAATGATTTAATTAGGACTGAATAAGTTATTTGTGCTTGATTCTTTAAGGATTTAATTAAGGAAGGATATTTTACACGGGTGGATCACCTCCATGATCGCACCACGGATTAACCCAAAGAGGGAACTACTCAATTTATGGGCCGAATGTCGAGTGGTGAAAAGGCCAACCACGAGAATGATGTTTCACTCCTAGACAGCTTGCAGGTTAGTTGGAGCTTTGGACACCCCTTGCTAGGTCTGAAATGGAGTTGAAGACCTTTGTGGCCCCCAACGTCTAGGTATTTTGGGAGATCCTATTTTAGATAAAGGATTAAATTTGTGGTGCCATGAGATTTGGACCAGTTATTTCTACATGCAGAAGGGATACTTCTGTTGGACAGAAGGGATACATAATTTCTCCTATATGGGAGGGAAACAAAGATTAACTTGAAGATAAGTTAAGGAACTTGTTTGAACTTTTTTGTCAATAGATTGCTTTGCTCTGTTTTTGTGTCTGTGCTATAAGTTATGCAAATGAACCATGTTTCCTAAAAGGCTTAATTAATGAAGCTGACTTTAAGTGTCACATATAAATATAGTAGGACCTAATTAGAAAACTAAAGCTATTAAGGAAAGCGGATGGGCAGACCCCCGACGGGTCTATCCTACGGCAGGGTGGTCCCAGAGAACTGGGAGGCTTCTCACAAGGTTTTACTAATGTTTGACGACCCTTAGGAATTGTTAAATTAGAACCCTGATTCATGTCATTTTAGGGGACACCAATGGGACTATGCCCTACAGGTAGAGAGATTGAGCAGTGCATCCCTCTCGTTTCTCATTCTCTTTGAACCAAGTGTGACATGGGTCTACTTCGGCTTGGGTATCTCCGCGTAAAGAATGATGCCCAGGATTTGATGCTAGAATGCTATTAGGAGACCTTGGCCACTAGGAGCCCAAACTTTAGGTCAATCTTAGTGGGTTCGGCCGTGAACGTTCCATTGCAAGGCAGATTTGGGAAACCCTAGGTGACAAAACTCGAAACATTCCATAGGAGTGCTGAGAAATGACGCTTAGATTCATTTCTCGATAGACTGCTAAAAGGTGCCTAGACAACCGATGGGTGGGCACCTTACAACGTTTATAGATTTCGATGCCACGGAGCTAGCCGCCCATACGGATCTTGAATCTAAGTTTGTTTGCCCCTCCAAAATGCAAAAATCCACTTGTCAGAGAGTGTGAACACTCAAAATGTGAACCATATATTTTTATAAATGAAATGATATGTGAATGATTAAAAAACCATGCAAAAATTAGCCATGAGAAAGGGGGGGTGCAAAAAAAAACCCCTAATTTGGGGGATTTGATGTCTCTTTTAGGTTGAAAATCATCAAGAGATGATTACACATCCGTGATCTACACTAAAGGGCTTCGATTTAGTTGTGAGCATGCAAATTTTCATGAAGGGAATCAAAATTTTGATTTTCGGTATTTCTCTCTCATCTCTCCTCTCTCATCTTGCTGTGTATTCCCATGCTTGATTCTATGAGAGAAAGGGGTGGGTTGAGATGAGAGATTTTGATTGCGGGATGATGTTGGAGCATGAAGGAGCGTAGATCGAGGTTGCAAAATCACATCCCCTCGGCCTCGTGGCTAGGAGCGTATGAGGGACACACTGCCCTTATTGCTTTTGTGAATCTCGCGTTTGTTTTAAGTTGTAGTCCAATTATTAAGCCCCACACTCCTCAAAGTGAATCTTTTCATATAGATCGGTATAGAATACCTCATAATCACAAATAGAAGGAGGCACCCCTCCAGTCGAATGATGTGGCCCCAGTACAACTCTCCTACACCGAGGGGATTGGCCCCTCAATGCACTGCTAACACGTATAACACAGGTGTCACAAACTCCACTCTTATTTAAAATGTTCCAAGAGATAAGATATTTAACGATTGTGGATCGATGAGTTGGAGTTTTCGTAGATGGAATTCCATGCTAGGAACCCAACACAAGTCTTAATTTGTTAATCGGAGTCCATTTAAGCACCCATTTAATCCTTGCAAGGTTTTGTGTTATGAAGTAGCTATGTGATCCGGAAGTCAAAAAGTGTGTGACAAGGGCCAGGTTTATAGATTTCAACATCATGAAGTCAATCGGCCAAATAGATCTCGAATTTGAGCTTGTTTGCCCCTCTAAAAGCGAAAAAACCACTTGGCAAAGAGTGTGAACACAAAAATTTGAGCCAATTTTTTTTAAACTTAAACTTTATGCTTGTTTAGGTTTTAGATAGGAAAGGATATGATCTCTCAAAGTGTGGGGGGGAGGGGGACACCATTTTTTTTCGATGCCCAAAAAATTGATAAAAATTTTCATTTTTACTGATCAGAACACCGTACAAAGAAGGCTTTGAGTAGCAAGTTCCTTCAATTCTTCACCCTCCATCACCTCAGAAATGATAAAAAATGGTGCACCAAATGAAAAGATCCAATTTTAGTATTTCTCTCTCCTCTCTCCTCTCTCCTCTCTCCTCTCTCCTCTTGTGATTTGTTCTCATGGAACAATGTAAAAGAGAGAGGGTTGGACTGACATGGACGTTTTTCATCGTACAATAATGCAAGAATGTAAAGTGAGGTGAATCAAGGTTGAACAGATCATCAACGGTTGTTCAGAAGCATCAACGGGTACCCAATTGCAAAATATGCCATAATATGCAATTTTATGAGAAAAATGTAGATTTCGTTGTTTTATGATACATTTTGGTTGGAAATGGTTGGAAATGCTTTCATTTGATTGCCAATACTTTGATTTATCAGTCATATTGAAGAAATGATGGAAAATCAATCATTTAATAATTTTATACTAAACACGCAAAACATGAGACTATGCAATTTAACAAAAAATATGTGGTTTTTGGGTTGCCATGCGCATATTGTTCGTATGGGTTGAAATATGTTTAAAAAATCATTTTCAATAAGATCAATCAATCTAAACTAGAAAATCAGCAAATACCATTAATTTTTTACAAAAAAGAAAAAAAAGTTTAAAATAGTTTTTTTACATAAAAAGTGTAAGAAAAAAATATTATTTATGTTTGTGAATGCATGGTAGAGCTGAAGCATGAGGTTTAGTCTCAGTTCCTATCTCTTTGTTAGAGTGAGTTTTTCATTGCTTTCGAAAAAGGAAAATATATGAAAAACATGCCTTAAATTTACCAATGCATGTAAAATCTTAAGCAGTAGGGAGAAGGGGTTGTTGAGTGTTTAAAGTACGTTGAATTCTGATGTTTTATTATGCATATCATATAGGGCTCATTGTTTTCTAAAATTTAAAGGGCCTAATAGTACGAGAAAGCTTGATACTAGCCCTAAGTAACAATGAAGCACTAAAGTATTAGAAGAGAAGCATGAAAAGAACTATCTTCGCACCTTCACGTTGCTAATTTTTAATGAATAATCGTGTTTGAGGACGATAGTCATACATAGTTGCATTGCACACACCATATGATATCATATTCTGGATGCATAGTACCTATTTGTATGAGTGATGACCTACGTGGAGAGTGTGAGGTACCCTAAGCCATAAGGCTAGATATTCGGTTCCTTGGGGAATATTTAGTGAGAATTATTCATCTCCTGGATCGATAAATCAAAAGAGTGGATTTTTTTTTAATGTGTTCTATGTTCGCGGCACGTATTGGGGCCAATCCCCAAGGTATAAGAGAGCCGTAGTGGAGCCGTGGTGATTAGTTGAGGGGTGCTTCCTTTGTGTGTGCTATGCGGTGTATAACACCAAGATGTTTAGGGACTCCCTCATGGTGGCAAGAGTTATTTTTTGGACTAGAAAATTGTACAAACGCAAAGTTCTTAAATGCTCTCGGTTATGAGGTCATGTGGGGTGGTTTGAGGTGTATAATAGAGGCTCGGCTAGTGCCTTAGAGCTAGTGTCAAGCCCGTTTTAGGTCCCGACAAGTGGTGCATTGCCGAGAGCAGCTAGTAAGTGGCGGTTTGCAAACCTTGGCCAGAAAGGGACTTAAAATGTATACTGTGTCCATTAGGGATACACTAAAGTATTTGTAAAACGGGGTTTATCCACGATTTCAAACACTTGGCTTGCCCTATTCAAAATCTCCCAATGGACCTAATCATTTACATAGAGACTGAATCCTCTATGAAAGATGATTTATGTAATGTGAAAAGTAAGCATTTAACGCTTATTCCATCCTCTAGCATGATGGCATGGGCTGAGGTTCACCTTGGTGCAGTCTCTGTTCAAAAAACATTGTGCATGACAATCCATCAACTTAGAGGATATGCAACAAGCATGTTGGAACCCATGGTAGTCATGGCATCAACCAACTCCCTAGACCACTTTGTGAGTTGGCAGAAAGGGAAGTCCATGGAGTAAGTAACCTTCCTACACTGATAAAGGTCGAAACGGAAGAGATTAGAGGTCCTCAAACGATGGAACTAGGTCAAGAGGAATACGATGATTTTGATGACCCAGTGTTGATCCCAAAGAAGAGGACTAAATGCCCTCCTCCTTATATGGATCCCCCATTTTTTCATGGGCTGTGAGATGAGGATCCAATGCTATATTTGAAAGAATATGGCCTAACTTGCCTTGCAAGTGGGTTCGACGAAATAAAATGGATGCTTGTGCTCTCAAGTACACTAAAGGGAGAGACCGGGAAACGGTATTGGAGCCTCCCAAGAGGGTCAATCAAATCATTCAAGGAATTATGTGATAGATTTTTAGATAAATATGAGAAGAAGGTTCCCATGACTCAGAACTTGGGATAGCTTATACAAATTTGGCAAGAGTTATATACCTCCGTCAAAGAGTACATGAGAACCTTTGATGACATTCTGAAGCTTTGGCTAAGGAAAGCCAGTCAACTGCCACAAGATGTGTTTGGCGAACTCTTTGTCAATGGCTTGGAAATAACTATGCAGTTCCAAGTTAGGATGAGAAACCCTAAGTCACTGAAGGAGGCAAAGGTTCAAGCAAATGATTATGAGCTATATGTTCAGAGGTGTTGGGAGAGCTATTGGACTTTTCCCTACACCCTTGAAATTCATAAGGATTGGCAACATTTACTGAATGTTAGTCATGTTGGAGGCATGTACACTAGGGAGCCTAATATTAACTGTAATGATCATAAGACCCAGGATCCATGGCCTCCTAGTGTATCCAATTCCATGTTCCAAAGCTATGAGCTAGATGGAAATCAGTGTAGTTCTAATGGGGGAAGCAGAATGGTTAAGCCAACCATCAATGGTCTAAGTTTGAAACAAAATTATAGTAATGAGATGACGCTACCATGTGGAGGCTGTCTCAACTATTGAGAGCCAAGGTGATAAGAAATCTAGGGTTTACAATGGTAAAGACCCATTTAGTGTTGGATCTAGTTAAAGGATCCACTTTAGGGGAAGTGATAGGCAACAAGCGAGCCGAGATATAAATAGTGATTGTATTTTTGTTTCTTTGTGCGAGGAACATGAAATCATCACGCCTAATGCAAATGTGAGTCACTTCTCTTTAAAGGTTTATAGGATGCCATCATCTTGCACGGTCTTGCATATTTGCAAATTTCATGATGCAAAAGTATGATTTCTTCCTAATGATGACTATGCTTTATCGTCTTGATAACCCATTTTTCAGTTTCTTTTACCTCTCAAGAATGCCAATGCTAGTACATAAATCTAATGCTCTACGAACACAATCAATAAAGTCATTGATTTCAGTGTGCACCAATGCACAGTCTTTTGTGCAAATTTTTCGTTCTAAAACTTCGCATGGATACTCCTCCTAATGTAGTTGATCTATGTTTTTCAAAGATTCCTACCAGAGTAAGATTTATGGAATGCACCTTGTTACCAAGTGTTGCGGTTCCTCGACCTACAGCTCCATCGGTTGTTGCGGGATTCACGCTTGATTGGACCTTACTTTGCTTGGGAGGCATCATATAGTTCGGCTTTTTCTTCACGGATACGCACTCGAGCTACAAGGGAGTTGACTCCTCATGGAAGAAATTGGCCGTGAGAACCCTCTCAAAGGGGGGGGGGGGGGGGAAGAGGAAGCTTGAAAGCTTCCAAGGGAAATTTTCATTTCTCTCTCCTCTCTCTCTCTCCCTCCCTCTTCTCTCACTCACACTCTCTCTCTTATCTCACACACTCTCTCTCTTCCTCCAATCCAACAACAGGCGAGAGTAATGATAGTAATGCCCTCCTTCTCTTGCCTAAGGGGGGATTTTATAGTGGTATTGGGGAGGAAAATTGTATGGCATGGAGCCCCCCCTTATCCCCATTAGGGCGGCCAGGTGGATGACCACCATGCAGAGTATGGTGGAGGGGGAAGGAAGGGATAGTCATTGTAGCACCACTACCACCCATCGTCTCACCCCCACATGGAGTCGTTGATCACTACAACTCCCCCATGCCCACATAAGCACACCTTGTCTGCATCTGCGTACTACAGCAGCAGCATGCTATTCTCTTCAAAGTAGAGCTTCCCCATGCCTCCACCATTACCATGTTGTCATCCCACAGCAGCCCCCCCCCCCCCCGGTCCACCAGCTAGCGGCATGAGTAGGGGTTTTTTTTTTTAATTGTTAATTTATAAAAGGGGGGCTTACGGTTATGGGCGGGGGAAAATATTACATCCTTCCCCCCTTAAGGAATCAAGATGTCCTCATCTCGAAAGGAATTGGGGGTATTGTTGGTTGAGAGTACTCTCGTCAATCCATGTGGCATCTTCTTCTGGATAGTCCTTCCACTAGATGAGGTACTCTTTGAAGGTTCTACTCCTCAATCTCTTTTCTCGAATATCTAGGATTCTATCTAGCTAGAGCTCAAGGACTCCTTAACTTGGCATTACAACTTGTTGATCATTGAGTACATGGCTAGGATTGGATACATATATCTTTAGTAGGCTAACATGAAATACATTGTGAACCTTTACGTTCTCAGGGAGTTGGATTTTCTGGGCATTGGGCCCTAGGCACTTGAGGATCCTGTAGGGTCCACAATACCTTGGACTCAATTTTTAAAATTCTCCCAATGACAAGGAAATCTTCTTGGGTCGTCGTACACGAATAAAAACCATATCTCCCTCATTGAAGAGTTGCTCTTTTCTATTTAGATCTGCATAGGCTTTCTGCCTATCCTTGGCGACTCTAATGTCTTGTCTAATGGCTTTGACCTACTCATCCATTTCCTCAAGCATTTCCTTGGAAGCTTCTACGCTTAAAGTAGGATAAGAAAAGTTCAATGGAGTATGGCAATCATTCCCATACAATGGTTGAAAGGGTTTCATTTGAATGCTTTGTTGGTAGGAAGCATTATAGGCAAACTCTAATAATGGTAGATATTGGAACCATTTCTTGGGCTCGAGACAACAATATGCCCTAAGAATATCTTCAATGACTTCGTTGACTCTCTCTGTTTCGCCATCAGTTTGAGGGTGATAGGCTGTACTGAAACAAAGTTGAATCCCAATGGTCTCGAATATCCCTCTCCAGAAATGAGATGTGAATAGGGAATCGGAGCCACTAACGATCCTTCTAGGCAACTCATGGAGTCTAAATATCTCCTTGATGAACAGTCTGGCAATATCTAAAGCTTTATAGTTTGTCTTGACTAGTGGAACGAGGTGTGCAACCTTAATGAGCATGTTTACTATAACCATAATCGAATCGTAGCCTCCTTGCACTAAAGGTAACCCAACAACAAAGTCCATGACGATAAATTCCCACTTCATTTGGGAAATTTCAAGAGGTTGCAGCTTCCCAGGCATCTTGACATGTTCTGCCTTAATGCGCTTGCAAGACAAACATTCTGTGAAATATTTGAGTACATCTCCCTTAAGCCTTTCCTGGTGGTAGCTTTTCCTGACGGTGTTGAGGGTCTTGACGTATCCAGGATGGCCCGAAAAGGGGAGTCGTGTGCTTCCCAAAGTATTCTCTGTTTAAGTTTCTTGCTTGAGGGTATGCATAATCTAGTTCTAAAGTAGACAAGTCCCTCATTGACAGAGAATTCTTAATACTCGACCTTAAGTTTGGGGTTTTTCTCCTTTTCAAAAATCTCCCTCAACATCTTCAGATATTTTAGGTCATGGCCAGCTTCTTCCTTAGCTAGTTCAAGGATAGGATTGCAAGGCATTGAAACCATAGTTTCCAATGATTTCGCCATTGAGGGTTCCTCCATGATAAGAGAGTTGAGCAACGCCTTGCGACTTAAGGCATCGGTGACAACATTCTCTTTACCGAGTTGATACTGGGTCGATACCTGATCTCAAAGTCATATTCTTGCAGAACCTCAATCCAATGGCGTTGCCTCATATTGAGGTCAGTTTGTGTAAAGATCCATTTGAGGCTCTTATGGTCCATGACCAAAGAGAACTTGCTACCAAGCAAATAGTGTCACCAAATTTTGAGAGCATGAATAACTGCTAGTAGCTCCAAGTCATGGGTTGCATGATTTCTTTCATGGGTTTTTAGCTTCCTTGAGGAGTAGGCTATAGGATGACCTTCTTGCATTAGTACACAGCCTAGTGCAAGTGAGCTAGCATCCGTGACAACTTCAAATTCCTTGCTCAAGTCAACGAGTTTCAGAATCGATGCTATCATTAAGCTATGCTTGAGTTGATCAAAGCTTGATTTTTCATTAGACGTCCACACTATGGCAACTTGCTTTTTTAGTAAATTAGTGAGGGGTGCTACAATTAAGGCATAGTCCTTAATGAAGATCCTATACCAACTTGTTAATCCAAGAAAGCTACACACTTCTTTAACAGTAGTTGGTGGAGACCACTCTTGGACATCCCTAACCTTTGTAGGGTCTACACAGATACCTTCATTTGACACAATAAATCCAAGAGTCCTCATGGTCTCAAGGACTATGCGAACTTGGGATTCAAGATCCTCCTCTTCCTTGGAATAAACCAAGGTGTCATCAAAGAGGACAAGTACAAAATCATCGAGATATGGTCTAAAAATATTAGCTTGTTAAAGCTGGTAGGGGCATTAGTCAATCCAAAAGACATTACTGTGAATTTGAAATGACCATATCTGGTATTGAATGCCGTCTTAGGAATATCCTCTTCTTTGATGCAGATCTAATAGTATCTTGACCTCAAATCAATCTTGGAGGAGATTTTTGCTCCCTACAATCGATCGAGTAACTCATCTATCCTTGGAATGGGGTATTTATTCTTGATGGTTACTTGGTTCAAGCCTCTATAATTGATGCAAAGTCGAAGTGTACCATCCTTCTTCTTTTGGAACAAGACTAGAGCCCCCCAAGGAGAACTACTGGGGCGTATCTACCCTTAGTCCAGTAGCTATTTGAGTTGTTCCTTTAACTCAATAGCCTCAATAATGGACATCTTATAGGGCCTTTTTGCAACTGGTGCAACTCTTGGCATTAGCTTAATCTCATGATCCACTTCCCTAGGCGGTGGTATTTCAGTCAATTCTTATGGGAACACATCCACATATTCTTTTAACCATGATGGTTCTTCGTTGGTGTCCTCTACCTATTCCAGTTTTTTTAGCTTGATTAGGTAGACATGCAATCCTTTCCTTATTCCTTGAACTATTTATGTTGCCTTAGCTGGCTGGATCTTTGGTTTACCTGCTTCTCCTTGTGTTGTAACTATCTCATCCTTAGGATTCTGAAAGGAGACTCGACCCTTTCAACAACGGATGTGAGCATCATTGGGGACTAGCCAATCCATCCCGAGTAGGCATTCATGGACTCCTAGATTCATTACCATGAACTTAACAGATGTGGGCTCATTTCTGAGTAGGAATTCCATCTTAGTAGTTTATCTAGTGCAAGTGATTTCTCACCCATTTGCTAGTTCAACAAGAAAAGTGGGTGCAGCTACAGTGCTTATCCCTGACCTTCTTGCATAGGCTAGTGAAATGAAAGAATGAATGTTGCCATAGTCAATCAAGGTTTTGAATTTCTTACCCTGGTAGTTCGATGGTGTTTGAATCACTGAAAATTGGCGGTTTGGCCCCTTTTTAAGGAGAGCAGTATGAATGGTTGCCCTCTCAATCTCAGCTTCCATGGACGGGTCTTCTTCTTCGTTGATTCCCTTAGTGGTAATATTGGAAGTTTTTGCCCTTCCCAATGTTGCATGACTGCAGCCATCGATCGCGGTCATGGGTAGCCGTGGCTTGGCCACCAAATTTTCCTTAATAGCGATCTCTGCCAAGTTTGGGACATTCCCTTTTGAAGTGCCGAGGTTCATTGCAGTGAAAACAATGCATGCTTTGATCACTTCTTTGAGTGGGGACAAAGTCGCTAATTGCATTTTCTCTCGGCTTCTTCCTTTGGCCTTTTGACTCTGTCCTTGCGTCCTTTTAATTTGAGCTTTCAACATCCTTGGATTTTGGTCTTTGTAAGACCAAGGTCTGGACTTCGGCTAGACTTCTTGGGCAATAGATGCTGCTCTTATCAATGCATCTTGCAAATCTGAAGGACGCATTGATTCCAACCGAGTGTTCATTGGTGGGTTCAGCCCATCACAAAACTTTGAGACTTGTTGGGGGATACTCGTTATGGGGGCGTATTTTAGTAAGGAAACAAATTTCAAGTAGTATGCCTCTAGAGACATGCCCAATTGTTTCAACTTAAAGAGCTCATTCATCTTCTTAGTTCTGTACGTAGGTGGCATGTGCCTTCCCTCCACTACTTCCTTTAGTTTATCCCAAGATATTGTACTTTCCATGACTGCTTGGTCTTTACACCATTGCTTCCTCCACAGTCTAGCTTTGTCGGTGAGCTTGAGCTTGGCAATCATGGCCTGGTTCACAGGTGCTCTTCCTGCTGCACTGAAATTATCCTCTATGGATTCAACCCATATTTCAACATCAACTTCAAGAGTCTTCCCTTTTCCATCAAATTCCGGTGTTTTAATTTGTTTGAGAAGAAACTTCTTCTCTTGTGCCTCTGCCAGGCTTAATCCAAAAATAGGATTCTGGTTCTGCGCTTGGGGTTGTATATGGTTACCAATTTAAACTTTATGTGTTAGGATTGAATTTACACATCCCTACACAACTTAAATCAATGCACATATTATTTTCCATCGCTACAGTGCAACAAATCAAATGAACATAAAATTCTTATTTATCCATAAAGAAGCATAAGCCTCAAGTACAATTATTCAAGAATAGGTAGAGATTGACTGTGATGATTTTCTTTTCAAGTGATACATGAGCGCCAGGTTAATAATTCCCTGTTGGATTCAGATACAGGGACAAAATAGTAATATGGATTGGGGGAACGGATTCTTAGGAAGTGATAAGTCATGGGAAGTTTAGGAAATCCCTGTTTTTGATAGCCATGACGTTTGTTTTGCCCCATTACTTTAATTATGTCTGCTAGCAAGACTTTGACCACCTCCTCCATAGATATAGCGATTTTGTTCTACTTGCTAGCATCCGATGTGTAGGATCGAGTTCACATGGGCCTCATGGAATATGAATAACTTGATAATCTTCAAGTCCTCCAACCACTTTAGCCTCTTCAGATTGTTTTAAAGATAGGCGAGTCGGTTGGCATCTATGTAGTAACAGTATCCCGCGTTCCAAGTCCAACGCCTTTCCACATACATCGATGAGGGGTTGTAGAGCCGATCCAAGATCCCCATCATGATGGATCGTCTATGATAGCTTGAGGAGTTCATAGCCCTCCTAAACATGATATGAAATACGAGGAACCTGCTTCATGCCTCGTAAGTTTGGAAGCCGCAACAATCCACAAGTAAGTAAAAGGAAAAATATTTTCTAGTGAAAACATCACTTCACTCTTCTTGATCTATCCTAATTGTTTTATTCGTTGGTTGGCTCTAATATCAACTATAATGTGCCCGCCTAACGGTTGTCCAAGCACGTTTTTGAGGCCCATTGAGAAACGAGTCTAAGCGTCGCTACCCGGCACTCCCTTGGAATGTTTTGGGGTTTGTTGCTTAGGGTTTCTCGAGTCCACCTCGCAAAACAGAACGATCGCAGCCACTAGGGTCGACCTAAAATTTACAAGCACAAACAATAGTGAAGGCAAGTGCTCGGGACATCTGCTAAGGTGGATTCCATATCTTTGACACTTAGCATTTGTCCTTCTTGCCTTGGCATCAATTTCCAATATCCTGTGAGGGATAGAGAATACCCTCTTTCTGACCCCACTCCTATGTGATAGGAGCGCCTTTAGTCCAGGGTTCTTGTCTTAGGAATATGACACTCGAGTTCTCTTGTATTAACATCGAGTTGTATCATGGTTAAAGGTGATATCTCCAATGTTGTTTTGGATTTATCGCAGCCAGATGTAGAATAGAGACCAATTAGGGTTTTATTTGTTTCTAGGTTAGCCTATGTTTATAACAATAGCTTGGCTTGTTTACAACTAAACCCTAATTAAGTCGAATTAAACCTTAGCCTTACATAACATATAGGGTCTCATTTATCAATTTGCCTCAGACAATTAAGTTTAGCAATTCATATGTGCGTCTTATATCTATCTTTCGAATGAATCCCTATCATGTAGTGTAACTGAAACTGTCCATGGATGCCACGCAAAACGAGATGCAAGTCCTTCCTAAGTTGATGATGCAATGCGGCTCTTCTATTCTTGGGAATTCATTTCAATGCGATCATGCAAATCATAAATAGTGATTGTATTATTTTTTTTCTTTGTGCGAGGAACATGAAATCATCACGCCTAATGCAAATGCGAGTCGCTTCTCTTTAAAGGTTTATAGGATGCCATTGTCTTGCACGGTCTTGCATATTTCAAATTTTGCGATGCAAAAGTATGATTTCTTCCTAATGATGACTATGCTTTATCATCCCAATAACCCATTTTTCAATTTATTTTACCTCTCAAGCATGCCAATGCTGGTGCATAAATCTAATGCTTTATGAACACAATCAATAAAGTCCTTGATTTCAGTGTGCACCAATGCATAATCTTCTGTGCAAATTGTTTGTTCTAAAACATGCTAGAGTGCAATAAAACACAATACCGAACATGATTTTATAATACAGCCTAGTTGGTGGTTAGCTATCATAGATTTTTGCATGGATACTCCTCCTAATGATTCCCACCAGAGTAAGATTTATGGAATGCACCTGGTTACCAAGTATCACGGTTCCTTGACCCGCAACTCCATCGATTGATGCAGGATTCATGCTCGATTGGATCTTACTTTTCTTGGGAGGCATCGTATAGTTTGGCTTTTTCTTTGCAAATATGCACCTGGGCTACAAGGGAGTTGACTCCTTGTGGAAGAAATCGGCTGTGAGAACTCTCTCAAAGGGGGAGAGGGGGGAAAGAGAGAAATCTTGAAAGCTTCCAAGGGAAATTTCCCTTTCTCTCTCCTCTCTCTCTCTCTCTCTCCAATCCGACAGCAGGGGAGAGTAATGATAGTAATGCCCTCCTTCTCTCACCTAAGGTGGAATTTTATAGTGGTATTGGGGGGGGGGGGGGGGGGGGGGGAATAGTATGGCATGGAGCCCCCCCCTTATCCCCATCAGGGCAGCCAAGTGGATGGCTGCCATGCAGAGTATGGTGGAGGGGGAGAGAAGGGGTAGTTGTTGTAGCTCCACTGCCACTCATCGTCTCACCCCCACCTAGAGTCGTCGACCATTGTAGCTCCCCCATGCCCACATAAGCACACTTTGTCTTCATCTACGTACTACAGCAGTAGCAGGCCGTTCTCTTCTAGTTGGAGCTCCCCCATGCCTCTACCATTACCATGTCATCATCCCACAGCAGCCCCCTTTCATCTGCCAGCTGGCGGCGTGAGTAGGGGGGCGTTATTACTATTATTTTTAATCGTTAATTTATAAAAGGGGGGCTTATGGTTACGAGCGAGGGAAAATATTACAAGCATATAAAAGGAACTCTCAAAGTTTTGAGATTGGCACAAATCAAAGTCCCAAAAGAAAAAAAATAAAGACAAATCAAGCAATAATTTCTCTTTGATGCAAATTATTTCTTCAAGAATAGACTTTTGAATAGTGAAACCATGAAAAAGTAAATCTCTTTGTTTCCCATAAATTGGATCAAATTAGACATCCCATGTCCCTCAAAGAATTCGTTGAAGAAACTACTACAAGTATTGGAAAGATCCAAAGTGATCTTAATGACCTCATAATAGCAATGATTTCTTTGCAACTACAGCCTTAGACCTTATGCAAGCTATTTTCTTGACATATCCACACCCAAAAGGTTATTTTCCAAAGTTCTATTGCCCTACTTTATTCTTAGATGTTTTTGCTCTAATATTTACTTATTTGCCCATTGAGCATTCCCACATCCAAGAGCACTCGATCAACTACACACTAAAGCATTTCATCAACCTACTCTTCATATCAATGCCCTCAAAGGGGAGGGGAGGACCTATTCCCTCCATAACTATAAAATCAAATCCTTGGGTAAATTTACAATGTTTCTTGATAGCTTGTTTGACACAAGCTCTAGTCTAACCATTGCTCCATATGAGTTATTTCCACACAATTGTACAAAAGAAAGAAGTCTCATCATTGTAGAACTCTCCAATCACAAAAATCTTACCCTGACATGTATTGCCATAGCTTAATTATATTTGGGAGATTTCAAACTGCTTATAGAAATTCAGCTCATGGGAGGACTCAAATATGATCCCATTATATGCACAAATATTTTACAACATTTAGTCCCTTATATATTCTAAACATGTGACATTTACCTATAAAGGACAAGAAACTAATGTTGCCCTTCTACCTAAAATTTGTAGAATCATTTTCACTATCTCACAACTTCTTGTTGATGTAGTAAAAGATCAAATGATGGAACAATGGCTACAACAATAACTCCAAAATCATACCAACAACATCCAATAACTTAAAGAACAAATTCAACAATACGTATTTGAGGATCCCTTGAAGTTCAAAGAGAAGCTACATCTCTTTGCTATCTCCCTACTTCTCAAAGAAGGTGCCAAACCTACTAAGATGGCCCATACAAGTATGAGGGAAGACCTAGAATTGTGCAAAAAAGAAATCAATTACTTCACCTTGGTCTCATTGAGCCAACAACCTCACCATGGTCTTGTCAAGCATTCTAATGTTAACAAACATTTTGAAAAGAAAAGAGGTGAAAAGAGGTTAGTCATCAACTATAAGCCTCTAAATTGGCCGTGGACATCCAATCCCCATAAAAGGCCTATTAATTAGGCATATCACGAAAGCTAAGGTTTTTTAAGTTTGATCTTAAATCAGGATTTGGGCAACTATTGATCAAGGATAATGACAGATACAAAATAGCTTTCTATGTTCAACAAGGACACTACCAATGAACTATTTTTTCTTTTGGCATTAAAACAACTCCTACATACTTTCAGGGATGGGATGGTTTTATTTTTGGCCCATTTTCGTTCTCTCCTGTGTATATAGACAACATCCTAGTTTTCTTTGAGACTATTGAGGAACATCTAAAGCATCTCATGCAATTTATGACAGCAATGGACAATGCAAGAATGGTGCTACCACCCAATAAATCTATCATGTTTATTACACATGTAGAATTTTTGGGTTTAAAATTTCATCATGGAGAAGTTGAGCTACAAGAGCATTTACATCTCAGGATAAAAGAATTTCCAAACATCATGCCAAATGTTAACATGCTTCAACAACTTCTTTGATGTTTGAAATGGATCAATTTCTCAACATCAAATTTTGTCTTCTATCTTGTTGATCCTTATCCACTCCTCAGTTTAAAAAATCTCAATTGGAACTACTTCATACTGAAGCTCTTAGGAAAATCAAGAATCTTGTCTCCCAATTAACACCTTTGCCATTATCATCTGGCTACCCTCTTATTATTTATTTTTATGCTTCTAACATTGGTTAGGGAGGAGGAGTTTTGCATGAATTAATTTTGGAGAAAAACATCAACAACAAATTACAAATATGTAGATATGATTTGGGCATATTCAATACTCTACATGAAAACTACCCATCTTACTAAAGAGATGTCCTTGGGATCATAGAACATATAAAAGCCTTTAGACTTTGCGTAGAATTTGTCCCTTTCACAGTTAGGATAGATTTGTAGCTTGTACAATGATATCTTACCAAAAAAGCTTTGATAGAAATAGGGAATAAAAAACTACTCCGATGGTCCCTATTCTTTGATGAGCTAGACATCACATTTGAACATGTAAAAGGAAAGGCCAATATCCTTGTAGACCTACTCTCAAGAAGTCCACAAACACCAAAGGCCGATGTAACTTAACTCTCTGTCCCACATTCACTTTCCACCTTGCAAAAGATTCCTCCTTATCTCCACACCCTAGAAAGGCATGTCCACTTCCTATAAATATTCTTTGTCCATTATGAGCCATGATGAACTGCACCACTTTGTAATCCATATAAGGGGTCAACCCATTTCCTTACTAGACAGAAGAGAAATACGTAGCATTTCTCTCCCACTCAATCTCTTGTGCATGATCTTCTATGTTTTCTTCAATGCAATCTCCACTACTATGTCTTTCAGCTTATTTTTATGATCTGCTTCATACATATCCATTCAATGTTTATTTTGAGATGACCTATGAGATCATAAGTTACAAATGTTTGTAAAAGGATACAAGTGTTTGGAGATAAATAGTATAACAAGAGAAAAGGATCTATATCTAAATGCCAATAAGAAAAGAAAAGGAAAATCTAGCTAGTAGAGTGAGGATATATATCATCTCAAAAAATCCATTATCGGTTGTTACTGAAGCATAGTCTTAATCTCCTCCCATACAGAAAAAGAACCTAGTTGTTGTGGCTCTAGCTCGAGTGAAAAAACTATTCTCTTTGATGTAGATTGAGTCTAGTTTGAGACTATTTGGTTGTTCCTCATGAAGAAATTTGTGAGGTTATCTAGGTGTAGATTGATTTAGGTTTGAGGCTAGCTAGGTGTAGATTGAGTTTAATTTGAGGCTATCTAGGTGCTCCTCATGAAAAAATCTATGACCTTTCTCTAGATAGGCCCTTGACAAACTGGTGCTCTACATTAAGGATAGTCTCTCTAAATCCCAATTATTTGGCCCCAGTTAAGACAAAGTTACTGAAGCTCTTGGAAGCTAAATTCATCTATCCGGTGGACAATAGTGAATGGGTTTTGCCCATTATGGTCATAGAATGGAAAGATTTGGATATGTATTGATTTTCATAAGCTAAATTCTAAAATGAATAAAGATCATTTTCCTATCCCCTTCACTGAGACCAACTGTTAGACACAATGGCAGTTGATGAGCTATATTCCTTGCTTGATGGTTTTACTGGATATAATCAGGTACATGTTGCAAAAGAAGATTAGTCCAAAACAACCTTTTCAATAGAATGGGGTACCTATCTCTATAAGGTGATGACATTTGAGCTCTGTAACACCCTTGCTATCTTTCAATGAGTCATGACAGCCACATTTCAAAACCATCTCCATGATTTCATTGAGGTATATCTAGATGATTTCTGTATCTTTAGTCTACTTTTCCACCATTAGGGATACTTGGATCAATACTTTGAGCAACTTCGAGAGTATGAAATCTCCCTCAACCTTGAAAAATGCATATTTGGGGTTTTCTCAGGTGTTTTGTTGGGCCATATTGTCTCTACACAAGGGATAACAATAGATCTTGCAAATATTAAAAATATTGTAGCCCTAATTGCACCAACTAATCTAAAACACCATATTGGAGAATATGGGAATTTCCCATAAGTTTGGGACATGTAGTCAAATCTTTGGATTTGCCATAACTTGAACATTATAACTCCAAATCAAGCAATCTATAGCTCAATAGATTCCATTTTTCAAGTGTTTTCCAATGATAGATCACATCATATGGTTTTGAGAAACTTATGGACATGTTATCCGAGTCCCACCTTTTTAGTATTCAAAAAATGAGAATTGGGAGATTCCCAACTCACTAATATTGTGTTCTAAAGCAAATGAGAGGATTTCTTGGCAATTCATGCTACTACATGCGATTCATGGCTCACTTTGCAACAAAGATAGCTCCCCTATGCAAGCTTCTTAGGAAAGATGCATAGCTCATTTAGACAAATGATTGCAAATGAGCTTTTAATACCTTGAAGGAGTGCCTGATCAAAGCATTGTCTTGTAACCTCCTGACTAGAAAAAGAAATTCCACGTACATAATGGTGCATTCATCAAAGAGCTAGGTGTGGTCCTGTGCTAGAAAAACTCCTTGAAGATAGACCAACCCATTTATTATGGAATCCAAAAAGTCATTGATCAAGAGAGAAACTATATTGTGAGAGAACTAGAGTGCTTGGTGATGGTGTTTGCCTTAGAGATGTTTTGGTATCACCTTCTGTCAACACATTTCATGTTCTATGTGGATCATGAGGCTCTATCCTTCTTGATGAACAAAGATATGAAAGGTAGAATGATGAGATGACTCCTTCTATTCCAAGATTTGATTTTGAAGTGGTCATTAGACTTGGTCATTTCCATGTCCTAGCAGATCATCTATCGTGAATCCCTCAGAGTGAAGAAGAGGTACCAAATGATCTAGACCTTCTTGATACAACTCCATTTCTAGTAGAGACTATAACCCCTTGGTATGCAGACATTGCCAATCTCTTTGCTACATAATAACACTCTCATGGTATCTCTACCAAAGAGAAGAAGAAGCTTCTATTAGAATCAGCCCCCTACACCTTGCTAGGTGACGCTATGTGCAAGAAAGGCAAATATGAAGTACTGTGAAGATGCTATGCAAGAGATAAGATTGAAATTGTCATGAAGCAATGCCATGATGAGCCATGTGGTGGACACTTTGCAAGAGAAGCAACAGCCAAGAAAGCTCTACTCATAGGATATTGGTGGCCAACCCTCCACAAAGATACCTATGAATGTTATAAGTGATGTGATACTTGTTGTTGATGAATGGGGAAGCCTACCATATCCAATGCAACGCCACTACAATCAATCCTTTCCTTGAAGCCATTCGAGAAACGGGGCATCAATTTTGTGGGACCAATTAGCCTCATAAACAAAAGGAAGCATAACAAATACATATTGCTCAAATGCCATCAATATATCTTCATTGGTTTTGACTACCATTCTACCCAAATTGATGGCAATCGTTAGTGTCTCTAATAGCCAAAGCCTAGCTCTAACACAATAGCCCTCACCTTTTGGACTTTGTGGAAACCTCCCCCTTCCCTACTATCATCTTTGGGTCCATTAGCATTATTATCACCCATGGCCACATTGTTATGAAGGTAGGTGGAGGGTTATCATCCTCGAGCATATGGAGGGCCCTATGAAGGGTGTGGACCCAATGTGGCAAGTGGGTAAGTGGAAAGTGTGCATGTAAGGACGCCATGCACTTTGATGAATGGAAAGGGCATAAACCTTTTCTATGTAAGCTCCATAGAGAAATGTCCGAACCCTTCACATGGCTTTACACGCTACATAGTCATGGAGTGCTATTCTTTTCTTCCATTCATTTTGCCAACTGATCTAACAAATCAGACATTTTTGTACGTAGGAATGGGGTAGGAGTGCCACTCAGAATAGCATCAAGCAAGAAACATTGATATCATATACTCCCTTTGGTTCAAGTAGCCTCAAACTAGTTCTTCCATGTCTTTTCTTGATGAATGTAACTCTCTATTCATCTTAACATAATGACTACATAATCTCAAATCCCCTAACCAAATGCTAACCATGCAAGACTAGTTTTGAATAGTCTCAATGTTCTCTCCACTCTTTGAGCATTTTTGTGCCTTTTCTTGCTTAATGCAATTCTCTATTCATCTTAACATAATGATCACCTAATCTCCAATCCCCTACCAAATGCTAACCATGCAAAGCTAGTTTGGAAAAGTCTCAATGTTCTCTCCACTATTTCAGAGGGATAAAAACCGAATGACTTCCTTTTGAGTTTTGAAAATACCTTGTACACTTTTAAATATGGAACATCCACGGTGGAGCTCAGGCATATGTGACTCATATGGGTAGAAATCCACTTGAATACAAGCCCTATGCAGGGGCTGGAGGAAAACTGCCGAAGGTATATTTAGCTTGCAAGAGCTCATGGCTCCCAATTGGGTGCCATGTAAAGGAGTCAAACAAGTCAGGCTCCTTTGTTCTTAAGACTTCGGTTTGGGAATGTAATACATGGTTGCCTTGTAAGTCCAGCAAGGCATTATCAATGACAATTCAGGCAGGTACTGCCACTGGCCTCTTGCTTGTCTTTATACCTTTAATAGCTGCAAATAACAAAAGAGAGACGGCACATTCAAAACAAAGAATCCATAGAACTACCACATGCCACATAAAAGCACAAGAAACAAGCCCAGTTTGAAATAATACCGAATAGGTCACATGAACTGATCTATATATTGACTGATACAAGTACCAGGTGAAGTTTACCTTCCGCATAGTTTTTGGCACCAAAAACAGCTGATCCTGCAACTAGGGCATTAGCCCCTGCTTCAATCACCTAAGAAGCACATGAAAGACATGATGGCTCTTTAAATTTCAGCCTCAGAATTCCACTTATTGAGCATTTTATAAGATGATATACCTTGTATGCATTCGATGGTGTCACCCCTCCATCAACCTCAATCCAGGGATTTACACCCTACCAAGCCAATAAACCAAAAAAGGTTTTTGAAGCAAGCACATATGCCTGAGTGGAGTAAAGAAATTATAACAGCATCTACAGTGATTAGTATCTGTTCAGGGCTTACATCTTGTCCCATTACTAAAACTATTGACTAAAATGTGATGTTATCTTGGATGTGTTACAAGATTACCCTTTCTGCGCACATCCGCCTCAAATCTGATATTTTTTTGACTTGGCTCTCAATGAAGCTTTGCCCTCCAAAGCCCGGGTTTACTGACATGATAAGGATCAGATCCACAACTGAAACAAGCAGCTAGTCTGTCAGCAATTACACTTTATGCCATCAAGTAGTTGGTTATTTGTAGACATCCACATATTTATGTGCAGAGACATTTACCATCAATGATGTACTCGATGGCAGTCAAAGGAGTGCCAGGATTCAACACAACACCAGCTTTTGCACCTAAACTTTTGATCTAGAGTCACAGCACCGACTACTTGTTATACTGATTAGACTTATTCTGATTGAACTTGAAAATGTCTTACAGGCCAACCACCACCAGAAGGCACCTGATTCAAAGTTCTGTGAAGATGAATGGTGGATGACTGTTCACAATGAACACTAACAATATCGGCGCCAGCCTTGATAAAGTCTGGTACTCTTTGCTCTGGCTCCACAATCATCTGTTTGAACCGCAAGGTGAGAAAGCAGAAGAAAAACACTGAAATAAGCTTATAAAGCTCGAATGATGATTTTCCAACAATCCTTAACTCAAAAACTCTCATTTTTCTAATCGAAATATGAACATAAGCAAAAATGACTTACCAAGTGCACATCAAGGGGCAAGTCAGTCACAGGCCTCAAAGCATCTACGACCAAGGGTCCAATAGTGATATTTGGTACAAATCGCCCATCCATAACATCAACATGAATCCAGTCACAACCACCTTCTTCCACAGCTTTTACCTGTGGTGAAAAGAAAATCAAGATTACCTGATGAGCATCTCTCATTTGTGACACATGGTCTCAAAATTCTGTTTTGTATGATTACAGGCACGTTCTAAGAGTTTGTAATCAAACATGCTAGCTCATTGTTTTGGGCAATTTGTACATCCATCATTTTGCCAGTTTTGTCCTTCTACAAAAAGGCCACAACCTGCTCTCCAAGTTTAGCAAAGTTGGCCGAGAGAATTGATGGAGAAACTATGATGTCAGATTTTGAGAACTTGTCGACCCGAGATGTTGCAGTGACAATAGGAACAGTTGCCTTACTGCATAACACAGGTTTTAAAGAGGTTGATGAGAAAAATAAATTTCCTGTGACTCTAATTGCAGAAATTTGAAACAAACATATTTTTCCAGGAGAATTGCCAATCATAGAAACTGTTACATGCAGTCCAAGAGTAACTTACACATGAGGATACATGTATCAACTCTGTCTATTCGTGGTATACTACCACAGGAAGTTTAAGTCAATGAGCTCTTGCAAGGAAGCCACCCCACAGCTAGCATGTTGCAGTGGGGGACCAGGAACACATGCATGAGGCCATCCATTGCAAAATATACTACCAAAACACGTCTTAGTTATTTCCATTGGAACATGATGAGCTGCTGCAAGGGAAAGTGCATGTGGTAGCTCCCTTGCAGAGGCCTGTGTTGCTGTTGGAGTTTCATAAATGTGGATTCATGAGTTTTTCCTGTATAGACTTCTGTACATTCATGTCCCCGCACACACGAACAATTTTTCTTTTTGTTAGAAACCAACCAGAGAATTTTAGATAAATTCTCATGATTATTCCCACATTGTGAATTACGACAACATCATGAGCTTCTGCTTGGGAGGAAGCGCATAGCTAACTAGGTACGGTTGGGGCAGGGAGAACTGGCCCCTGGTTAAAACGAGAGGGAAAGCCCCGTTTCCCACAGGGGAGAATGTCATGAACTTCTTGTGGCAATGGTCTGATGAAATTAACTAACAAGAGGGGCCTGATCAAATTAACTAATAAGGGGGTGATGCTACCAACGTTTGCCAGGACCGAAAGAATGCATCAGAAACAGTGGGAGAACACATAAGAGTATGGAACCATTAACATAATCAAGTAGAGCACAACGATATGATGATTGTAGTTAAGAATTTGTGATAGAACAGAAAGAGCACACATGTCTTACATGGAAGGGAGGGAGGCGGGAGCCGGGCAAGCGAGTCTGTCGGTGGAGCCTAAGAAGGAGCTTTTGGGGGTGGGGACGGCTATGGTGCCTGCAGCAGCCGATGAGGCGATCATGGACGAAGACAGTGCGGCGGCAGCCATGATCGAAAACAAGAGAATAAAACAGCAATCCAATCGGCACAATACAGACGGCTCCTGACTCTTCAGCCTCACACTCGCCCTGAGCCGGAATCTCTCTCTCTCTCTCTCTCTGTGCCATTTCATTTCATATTTTTCCTTATTTCCTCTCTTCTTTTTTGTGGGTTTTTTGCGCGCTTTGTTTCTTTGGATAAATCCTCTCTTTTCCACATGGCTTGGACTTCTGGTCGAAATTCTCTTGTGGATCATTCCATAGCAATCACTAGTTTCTTAAGCTTACCTCTAAGGCCAATGCCACGCGCAAGTCAATTTTGACTTCCACGCGACATTAAAATCAACTAGAGTCGCTTGATGAACCAGTTCAAAGTCTATGTACATGGTACGTTCTGATTGTTGGTGCCCACGAGTCTCTCTCCTCACACAAATCCGTCTCTCTTTTGCACATATGGCTCTCCTCTTGTTCTACAGCAATGGTCCTTCCATCTCCTTCTTCAGCCGTGGATCCCACAAAAGCCTGACTTACAATGGCCGTAGTGCTAAAGTTGTTCTCTCTCCACTGCTCACAAGCATGTCAATAACTTGACTTGTGTGAGTTTCAACTTGTATAAAAAACCAGCCACACACTTGTCATAACTCCAATCAAACTTCCCATCCACTTACATTAGCCTATGACCTCTCTCTCTCTCTCTCTCTCTCTCTCTCTCTCTCTCTCTCTCTCTCTCTCTCTCTCTCTCTCTCTCTCTCTCTCTCTCTCTCTCTCTCTCTCTCTCTCATACAACAATATGTATATTATCATTCAACCATTGCATATCATCACAAACAAAATCCTTTATACACACCACAAAATCTCAAATTTTCTCTTATTTCACCACAAATCTACAATGGACAATCTTCATAACTTCATCGCAACATCAAATGACTTATCCATGGATGTAGATCACATATCTATGGATGTATACTCATATCTATTTACAAGAGCTTGTTAGGGATCAATGCTCCATCCCTTAAGTAACTACATAGGTAATAGCTAGTTGTGTTTTTGTGAATCCCCTATATAAGAAGAAGACACTATGAGCAACACATTTACCTAATAAGTCCCAGTTTCAACACCTGATGGTGGTCAAGTATGGTTAGAAAGCTTGAGACAAACCCTAGAGGGGGTTGGCACATTGCCAACTTGGCCACACAGATGTGTAGAGTCATTACTACACTAGGGTCTTATTCAGAGGACCTGTCATAACATAGCCTTTACCACTAAACTTCCTAGGGAGAGCTAAAGAGGAGTTTTTTTTTTTTTCAGGGGGGGGGTTAGTCCGTGTTTGAGGGGGTCTAGAGGGGATGTTACCCTATATACCTAACAAAACTCATGCGGTGAGAGAACATGCTTGAAACATTACAGCACAGCAAACATACACACAATGGAAGAAAGCTCACTCAAATACATAAGAAGAGAGATGGACATCAAACATGTTCTTGTTCTTCTTTTTTACACATTACAACTCATACTAAAGAAAATAGCCTACTAAGACAAACAATGTATAACTAACTATAGTGATCACTTGTTTGGTGCTATAATTATGCTAGTTGTAAGTATATGTAACTAACCAAGTACAAAAAATGATCAGTCATCACTGGCCATGTGAGGATCATGATGACCATCAATATGCTAAGTATAGACACACAGACCCATCTAGCCAAAAAGCCCATAATAAACATTTGCATGTGTTGAGCTTGCCATCTCAAGACCCCCCCCCCCCCCCAAGCTCAATTGCATCAATCTCTGTAACTTCAAGTAAACTTTGAAATTTTCAAAGTTTCTCTACACCCAAGGTCTTAGTAAGAATGCAAGCTACTTGGTCTTGTGGATTGAGGTACACCAAGTGAATCGCTTGCACCTTCTCTCTCACAAAATGATAGTGCACCCCAATACATTTTGTTGTGATATGGAATATAGAGTTCTTAGCCAACTATATTGTCACAATCAACAATAATTAGAACATCTACTTGAATATCCAAGATATGTCCCAACATTCTAATGTGAATGATTGCATATAACTGATACATGCATTCATCTATGGTCAAGTGCTTGGTTAGTTATGGCTCCTTTTCTTCACTTATAATGACTCATATAAGCCTTTTCAAGTGAGGAAGTTTGTAGAGCCAAGCTTACTTCCATGCAAATTCGATTATCACTCAAATTTACTTTTAGAAGACGGACTAACCCCTATTCATTTTTTAATGTGTGAGGGAGAGTATGTGTGAGAGCTTGAGTGAGGGGATGTTACCCTATATTTTAATGCTTGTGTGAGGGAGAGTATGTGTGAGAGTCCATTGCTTAAGAATGTGTGAGGGAGAGTATGTGTGAGAGCTTGAGTGAGGGACTTGGAACTCATCTTCTTATTTTTCTTCCCTTCTCTTCTTACCCTTTAGCTTCCATAGCTTGGAGGCTGAGAAGTAGAATGAGTGAGAGCTTGAGTAAGGGACTTGGAACTCATCTTCTTATTTTGCTTTCCTTCTCTTCTTACTCTTTAGCTTCCATAGCTCAAAGTATGAGAAAGAGTGAGGGACTATCCCAACTTGTGTGGTTGTGTGCTCAGAATCTTCATCATCCTCAACCTCCACAAAAGCCACATCCATCATTTGTAGTTGTCACCCACCTCACAAATCATCCCTCATAATCGGCAATCCTACTTTGGGCACACCAATGGTTAGCCACTCACTCGCATGCTTGCAAAGTTGGCCATTACATTAGATGACAATGCCAACACTCCCTCATGATTGTGCTCCTCTACCACATCATGATCATTACCATGTGATTGCCATCACACACACAATCTCCCTCCATCCATGTAATTGTCCCTCACATAGTTCCAAGACCCATAACCCCCATGGCCCTCCACACAAAATAGCACATCTCCTTGACCATGTGTCTTTCTTATGATTGCCCATTTCCACTCATTCGTTATTTCAAATTTAGGCCATATCATCATGTGACACAAACTCCTTCACTACCTTATGATTGTGGCTCCATGTCATTGCATAATTGGCCCTTCTCACAACTGTTAGCCTTGTGATTGCTCACAGCTACAATATGCAAGGCAAGACACCTCACAATTTAGATGAAAACCACAATGTGAGTGAAATTGTGAGGCCAAGCTTTTCTAAAAAAGATGCCAAGCTTTGCATTATCAGCCTATCTCCCACCACATTATCTATCTTAACCCCCTCATCATCATCATTGCCTCATCACTCATGGCTAAGCTATCTCCATCACCTCCTCTTCATCAACATAGCCCTTGTTTCCCATGGTTGTTAAACCCTTTTTATGTCACTAACTCTACCACAATCTCCTCCTTTTCAGCCATGTAGTAGCCATTGTCATCATCCCTTCTTCATCGCAACCACCATCCACAATATATTCCCACTCTCACAACTCTCATTCCTCTCCAAACAACTGACTCCTCTCTCCTCCTACTCCAATTCAATCAGTGTTTTTTCCACCCTCACAATAACATCTCCTTCAACAACCTCTCAATGCTAAAATTTTCCACTTGTCTCCTTCTCACTATTATATCAATCTCCTGGTGGCTAACCTCATGTTCCTCCTCACCACAAAGTAACCATAGCCATTGTTCCTTCACCTCACCCCCAATCCATGCGGCACAATAATTGGCCATCCACCCCACTCCTCTACACCATCTGCACATAAATGACTTCAACCCTACTACACTACCCTATATACTCTTAATCCTCACTTCCAAAAGCTACACAAACCCTAAAAACCTCCACTTCCTCATCCATGCAATCACCTCCTCCAATACACACTACCTCACCTAAGGACTACAAGTACATGTGTACATACCTGAAATAGATAATGTTGGTTCAATTAGGGTTGTGAAAAATGAGAAATAAGGGAAGAAAGGGAGGCTACAAGCAAAAGACACGAGGCATGGCTATGGGAGCTTTCACTCGATTGCCAAGACCCACTGATTGCTTATTGCTCAAGCGTTTCAAGCCAAATGCCAATGGCTACCTCTCACATAGTCATACTATGCGCTCTCAAGCCTACAAGTGTAGTGAGCTTACCTCAATGCCCGATCAAGTACCCTTCTCTCAAGCACAACGGTAGATCCACGATCTGAGAGATGCGTGCTCAAGCAACCTCAATCCTCCACCTCCAAGCTCCGTGCTCCATAACCACACGCACAAGACAAGACAAGAGAAGAGAAGAGAAAAAGAGAGGAGAAGATGGAGACCTTCTCCACGACAATCCCTGACCCTCACACACTCACTCCCTCACACTCCCTCTCTCAAACACAAGCATAGGTGCGAGCTCAAGCTACCTCAATCCTCCACCTTCAAGCTCCATGCTCCATAGCCACACACACAAGACAAGACAAGACAAGAGAAGAAGAGAGGAGAAGATGGAGAGGTTCTCCACCACGGTCCCTCACCCTCACACACACACTCCCTCACACTCTCACACTCCCTCTCTCAAACACAAGCATAACAAAGCAAGAAGAAGAGGAGAAGAGAATAAGAAGAAGAGGAGAGCCACTTTTTCCAGACACCAAGAATAAGCTTCTCTATTCACTTTTTGGATATTATACATGCCCTTATCCCTTTGGGCACCCATCCCCTTTTTTGCATGACCGGCCATCTTACCAAGGTCCTCTTTTCCTATTCCCTTCTATTTACATTATGCCTTCACCTATGCCCATCTACTCTTTACAACTTGCATAGGAGGGAGCCTGGCACTCTTTTACAAAAATTCGGGGGCGCCTTTACATTCTAAAATGTGCCTTTGCCTTTGTCTGGACTTTTAAGGTTGCCCTTGAGCTTTTGGCCTTTTCTCCTCTTATCCTTCTGTTAGGCCGCCTTTTTTTGCTTTGCTCTACATTTTTGAAATTTTTTTAAATTTTCTTTTGCTTCATTTTTCTCTATCTTGCACTATTGGGGTTAACATTACTCCCCTCTTAGCCGACTACCAGCCCTATGGCACTTGCGGAACTTTGTTGATGAGGGCTTGGGTGATTGAAGGGTGGTCATGCGATTCGATGATGGGGCTTTTGTGGGGATTGGACAAGGGAGAGAAGGATGTCAAAATGGTTGAGGTTGTGGAGATCGAGGGTATATTGAGTGGGTGATAGGGGCCTCTGAAATCAATGGTTAGGCACGGGTTGTCAGATTCACCAGAGAAAGAAAAGAGTGCACTTCCTAAGGGTGTGCCTACCTCACTGTGCAATGCATTGTGTCCATGTGCCAGTGGAACTGGGACCTAGGTCGAATCATAGGTAACCGTAAGTAAGCCTGGAGTGTTGTCCCACAGTTGAGGACCTGGTTCATGCATAGGGAAGGTGCAATGGGTGTAGCTTAAGGAGACAGGTCTCACATAGGCGAGTGTGACCTCCCTAGGTATGGCTTGCCCTTGATATGCCCTAACGTGAAGTGGGGAGAAAAAGGGCTAGAGGGTTAGGGACAGAGTGACCAAGGCCACCGGACGCACCTAACTTGAGGACCCCTTGGTGTAATGATTGTGGCACTTAGCAAGTGAGGTGTATTTCCATGCTTTCTACTTGATTTTCTTTTCTTTCTTTGCTCTTGTCTTGTCTTTTTTTCTCTTTTCTTTCTCTTTTTCTTTTTCTTGTTTCCTTTTTCTTTTCTTTTTCTCTCTTCTTTTTTTTTTTTTGAATGTACACGAATAATTAGTCCTCGTGATCATGGTCGTCAGAGGAAGAGGCTAGGGGACTTAAGGGACTTACTAAGAAAGCTCTTACCATGTATGTAGCCTTTTAGGTTCATGCGCATGTTTAGAGGGGTTGTTGAAAAAAATGGATGACTACATCTAGTAAATCCACTGTCATTCATGTCCTCTAGTAGGGCCATGCAAAAGGATGGAAGGAGGGTGGCCTTCATCATGAGTTTGGCCATCACATAACTATCTATGCCGGCATTCAAATAAAAAAATAGGGGTAGTAGACGGTATTCATGAGGGGTAGGATCTTGTTTAAGTAAAACTCTAAGTAGCCTAAGGTAGTTATAGGTTGTAATGAAAGTTGGATCGGGGGAAGAAGAGAATTCAATAAGGAAATGGGAGATGGAGGGCCCTAGGTCATCTTTGGAGAATGTAAGGGCTTCCTCTGGCTTAGTAGCATTTACATTATAAATCTTAGGGAAATTGTAATGACCATAGATGCTGGAGTTAAAGTCCACTCCTACCCTTCTTGGATATGGCATATATGTTGGGTCATTTCTCTCGTAGGGTAGGGTACTACAAAATGACATCCATGTTCCCATCCCAAATTCTTCTTCTCCACTTTGGATGTGACTCTACCCCTTCATGCTCTTGGGCACCTCCATAATTTTATCTTTCCAATAATTTTGTGCTTCTATCCCCCACAATGTCATGTTCTTCTCCCTTTTTGCGTTCCACTGATCTCCAAGCTTGTTGCCCATGCTTATCACCTCCTCCATCACTTTAGGTGATAACACTCGGCTCATTGCGAGTGGAAATTGGAAGCAAACTCAAAGGGTTTGCACTCCAGGATTGCTAGAGCTTGTGCCTTAGCCTTCTTCTTACTTGCTCCAACATCTTTTCTCTCTTTTTCATGACTTTTTCTTTTCTTTCCACAGTTGTACCCTCTGCTAGCACTTCCTGCTGAGCTTTTGATCTTGGAGAGGGTGATTGTGGGACTTGTTTATCGTCTTGTTGGCTCACCTCGGAGTCTTGCCCTACTTTAGGAAGTGGTATTTGTTGTTCTTCTCCTCTTACCTAGCTCTTATGGTCCTTGTTCCTCTTTACACCCCAGCAATTCCTCCTCTTGAACTATTAGACTTGCCATTAGCAAGTACTCCCTTTGTTCTTGCTGGCTTAAGTTGGTTTCTGCTTCTTCCATCTGGACACACAAGCCATGCCTTATAGCTTTGCGAGTAATCTCCAGCTTCTTCTTTAAGGTTTCAAAGGCCTCCTCCTCTTCTAGTTGTGTGACATCTAAAATGGTGCTGAGGAAGGCACATTGCAGGGCTTCCATTCTCGTCTTTACGGCATCTACGCCTTGCTCTCTGCTAGCACTATGTTGCCTTTAGCATGGGCTAGATGCCTTGCCAAGTCTTTCACTCTTTCCTCGCTCTTGGCTACCTATTCCTCTACTTTTTGCTTCATTTCCTCTAGGCTCTCATTTTGCCTTTGTGCTAAGGCCACCATCCTTGGCTCCTATTCTTTCCACCTTTGGATTGCTTCTCCTTTCTCATTTTCTAATTGCTCAATTTTCCTTTCTAGCCTTTCTTGCTCTTCCAACTCTGTTAGCAGCTTATGCTCCATAACCTCCATTTTTATTCGATGCTCTTCTGCTTTCTAAGCTTTTTTTTGTGTCATCGGCTTCAAGTTTGTCCATTACCTCTTCTATCCTCTTCAAGTGCTCTCTTAATTCTTCATGTTGCATGGTAATGAACTTGTACTCCCTTTGTAAGCCTATTAGCTCCTATCTTTCTTCCTTAAGCCTTTCTTGCCAATTGTCTTCTTCCTTTTCCTTGGTCTTGAGCTCTTCCTTCAGCTCGTAGATTTCCTTTTGGTACCCTCTGATACTTGGCAAGTCCTTTCCAACTAGAAGGCTACCAATGCTTCTCTTTTAGCCTCCAATTCAGTCGTAGTTGTCTTCTTTTCTGCCTTTGCTCTTTCTAGCTATGTGAGAAGCTCTTTGACATGCTTGTCATAGCCCATGGATGGGGCATTGCTGTAGGCATAGACGTTGTCGGTGCCTCTATCTTCTACCTCTTAGGGTCTTGCCTTGATTCAGCATCCGTAGCTGCTGATCTCTTCATTTCAGTTATTGGAGCTCCTCCACTTGAGAGTACGAGGCTATTTCTTGTACTCTATTCACTAGATATTGCACCTACACCATGAGATTTCTTGCATCCACCATACGAGTGATGCCTTGGGTGGTTGTGGTAGCTATGACTTGGGGCATGAGAATAGGTGGGATTGGATACAACATGTCCTTGCCTTTGCCTTCTATCATTGGTGGTGGTTCAATCTCTGGTACTTGCGTGCTGGTGCTTGGGTCTTCCTCACTTAGTGCACTCATAGCTACTAATTCCTCCTCCTTGGAAGGCTATTCCATTGACATACGAATGGCTTGAGCCAAGTTTTCTTCTTCCTTCCTGTGTAGCTCTTCTACCTCTACTTATGCTTTCCTCCTCCTCTCTTCTTCAGATCTCCTCGACTCTGCCTACACCCTCTACAACTCGGCCTTTTCTTCCTTGGTCGTTCTCTCCCTATTTTCTTGCTGCTACTTTTGAGGAGTCTTCTTCTTTGGCTTCCTAGGCCCTCCTTGGCTAGATGGTATCTCCAATTCTCTGCCCTTATTCACTATCTTTCACTTGACTGCTCAGTGCTCTTGATCTTGGGGTGGTGATCTTTCAATTGTCTCCCCCACTTCCTCTTCACCTTCCACTTCTCTCACAGCCTCTAGGATAATAGCAGTTCAGCACCCTGCCAAACCCTATAGTTGATGCTTTGGATGATGATTTCTTCCTTGATATCCTCATTGTGGAAGTTGGAGACTCCCCGCTCGCTGTGGTCTTGTACCTATGGCTAGTGCCTTTGCCAAAGCTTCAATGATTTTCTACACATAGTCATTCCAATTCACCTCATCCAAGGACTTGGTTGCAAGGCTCTCTAGCAAAGGTACTCCTATCTTGCTCATTAAGGCATTGTACCTCTCTACCTAGAGAACACAGCATGGATCATCTTTTCTTGTAGCTTAACCTCAGGGTCTAGAATATCAGCTAGATTGATGCCGTCCCCTTTCGAAACCAACGGAGCCATCGGATTTGGGTTCCGAGCAGTAGAGAAGGAGTTGTAATTTTGATGCACATTTTGTCCTACAAAGAAGCTCTAGGAGATCTAATGCCTAGAGATTGCTTCTAAGTAGTGCGAAGATTCCAGGTTCTTTCAATACTTATTGATTCAATTCATTGTGCTTTATCTTTGTAGTGTTTACCACTTGGGTATTCTCTATTTTCTCTTCCATCCCCTATCTCTATTTCCTTCTACTTCTAATCCCCAGTGGACTCGACCTTTCGACAAAAACCCCTCCGACAATGTGAGAACTATTGGCCCCTCAAGGTCATTCAATCTCTTATCTAGCATTCGAGATTGATGATGCCTAATCAATGATAGGGATTTGACATCCTTGTCATAGGCCTATGAGAGATTTATTGGCTTAGAGTCCCTCTAAGTTGCTCCACCTAAGGTGGTATAGCAATAACACACTTGTTCTTTTTCACCACTTTTGGTCCTAGATACCAAGCAGTGCCCTTCCAAGTTTATCTCAATCATTTTGGCATTCTCGTTGGACCTTGGGGCTAGTCTAACTCCTGATGGCTTTATTGGTCTTTGGATCCAACAACCACATAGCCTCTTTTTATTGATGTTATGGATTAAATAGCCACATAACTTCTTACTGATTCATGCAAAATCATAATGCAAACATACCAAAGTAAGGAATAGTATCTTTTCTAATTACTACAAAAGATAAACTAAAGCAACTCTTTTAACTCAAATTAAAAAATTACCCAATTATTGTGACTTGATATGATATAATCTATGTTCTTGATACCATCTATTAAGTTCTTCCACTGGAGTGTCTTTCTTCAATTCTCGTGAAGTACCTTCTCTAATGACCTCCTTTCCTTCATGATAGCCCTTTGGGGGCATCATTTTGAATTAATTTGATAAAGCTTCTACACAATTGTGGAAAAGAGAGAAAAAGATAGGTTGATTTTGGGAGAGTTTTTGCATGTTTTTAGAGAAGATAGAAAAATATCGGTGGATTTTGATAGAGCTTCCATACAAGTGTGGAGAAGAGGAGGTAAGCTTGATGGATTTCTGTAGAGCTTCCATGAAATTGAGAAGAAGAGAGGAAAAGCTTGATGCATTTTTAGGAGAGCTTCTACACGATTCGAAAGAAGAGAAATTAAGTAAGGTGGATTTTGGAAGAGCGTCCACACAATTAAGAAGAGAGAGAAAAAGCTCAGTGAATTTTAGTAGAGCTTCTATGCATATGTGGAGAAGGCAAGAGAAGCTCAATAGATTTCATTTAGTGGATTTCAGTAAAGTTTCTATGCATGTGTTGAGAAGAAGGAGAAGGTTGATGAATTTCTAGTAGAGCTCTCGCACAAGTGTGGAGAAATGGGGAAGGAAAAAACTAAAACAAAGAGTTTCTCTCTAGCTTTGCCTGCACCTACAAAGTGGTATGTTCCCTAAGAGAATTGTGTCTCTATATGGTACCCTTCTCCCCTTTATATACTAGTTGGGGAGGGGGGTTGCTTTTAGTGTTTGTTGCTTATATCATTAATGAACGAACACAGAATCTACCTAATTTGAGTGTTTTTTGAGAGATTTTGCTTAAATTTGAGACTGCGTATTTTTACAAATTTAGGAGTTCAAAAAAGGAAAAACGTGTCCTTTTTGCACTCACATGCAAGTTACTTATAAAAAAGTTATGCATAGTAGATAAAACTAAAAATGGCCATAATGTTTAATCCAGACCTCAGATGTTGCAATTCCTTTCCAATTTCTTCAAATTTTATGAACAAAATTTAGGGCTTTTTCAATCTAAGCCTGAATTCTCAAAATTTCTTCTCTGAATGTTGGGGCTTTTCACATTGGCACCTTTCCACATCAAATTGGGGCCTTTGATGACATGTTGAAGACCCATTGTAATCATTGATCACAAGCTATACAATTCTATCACTTCAATTTATGTTTCCAAAAAACTTTTAAAAATTTTCAATCCTCATGATTTTCTATCAAAAATCTCTATTAATTGTAGTGAAAACTAGGAACTTGAAGATAAGAGGATAATGTGCACAATAAAAGATAGAGATAGAGACAATATAGAGAAAGGAGTGAACTACAGTTGAGCATTTCATTGCTAGTGGTTGTATATATACAAGGTACATTAAATAAGGTAGGTGAGCTTTATCTCTAAATATCTAAGATATTTACAAAGTGGATATCTATGAGATCCTTTTGTCCACATACTGACTTGTCCTTATCTTATCCAAACTTTTATCCTTATCCACAACTTTATCTTAACACTAATATCTCAAAAAATTCAATAAAGGCAAGGCCTTCGATACTCCTAAATGTTATCACTCTTGAAGTTATTGATGTGCAACAAAATATGCGGCATCTTTTATTACTTTTATCATTAAATATTAAGCCCTTAAAGTTTGGTTCAATCCATCTTTTAGCATTGAATCCGATCTCTCTGTGTCCTGATTCTTGCCAGGGTTTCAAATAGGCATTGTTTTTATTATAACGAACATTGTTTTTCTTATAGTGTGCCATTTTAAGGCATTATAGTTGGCTAGTTAGGTAAACCGATCTAGTAACATGCAGTCTCATTAGTAACTTTTTGTAAACCCCAAAAATAGCATCATGTGTGAAAAGTTGCCTTAAAAAAAGTAAAACAATTAGAGCTCTTTTTTCTAGGTAAAAAGACATCATTTTCAACACATGTTTCAAGAACACTAGCTGTATTATTAAATGATTGTTTTGGAGTCTTAAGAGTATCATCTTATCTACTTAATGAATCTACGATAGAATGATGATAGACCAAGAAACTCTCCAAGTGAAGTAGTGGTGAGGTATTGGCCAATCTCTAACATAATGTACCTTCTTAGGATCAACTTGTATCCCTTTTTCACTGAAAATATTTCCCAAGTACTCCACCTCAGTCTGCATAAAAGAATACTTCTTCTCCTTATTAGCAAAGAGTCTTTGATGCCTTAATACATCAAAGAACCTTCCTCATATGTGATAAATGGTATTGTAGAGTCTTACTATAAATAAATATGCCATCAAAGAAGACAATGAAAAACTAAAAGAGAAAAGCTACAAAATCTTATTCATCAGACTTTGAAAGGTAGCTGGAGCATTAGTAAGCCCAAATGGCATCATTAGGAAAAGGTACAACCCATGATGAGTGCTAAAGGCACTTTTAACTTCATCACCCTCTCTCATATTGATATGATGGTATTTGGACCTCAAGTAAATCTTGATAAATAACCTAGCCGCCTTGAGCTCATCAAGCAAATCATCAACTCTAAGAGTTGGGTACTTGTTCTTTACTATAATCTTGTTTAGATCCAAGTAGTCAATACACATCCTAAAGGATTCATCTTTCTTCTTTACTAATAAGATTGGAGATGCATAAGGTGAAGAGCTAGACTCAATCAATCCCATCTATAAAAGCTCTTCTACTTTTTCACACTCACATTTAGACAATTTATAAGGTAGCTTATTGATTAGCTTTGGATGAGGCTCCAAATCTATGGGGTGATCCACTACTCGCTTAGGAGGTAATGAATTAGGAACTTCAAGCAAGTCCCTATGCTTCTTAATAGATCTTTCAAAGCTAGTTGCTCAGTTGAATTCTTGGATAGTGGTGGCAAATGCAAAGGATCAAAAGGAATATACCCACCAAAGTCAAATGGAAATCCATCCGCAACCTCATAAGATTGATTGGGATCAAGATCCTCATCATGCTCTTTAAAATTAGCTTATGAAATCACTACTGGTTCTTCAATAACCTCCTCATTCACATCCTCAAGTACTATCATATTGTAATTCTTGGCTTGTTATTCTTGTAAGTGCACTTGGATGCATGATCAGCATATTCACCACATTTGAAACATAAATTCTTTTCTTTTCTTTCCTTGAAAAGTTCCATAGATATAAACTTGCCATTGTTTGGTAAGTTATTCTAGGGTCTATTGCTTAGGCTCCACTTTATGGCAAATTATTGACTTTGAAGCACTCTACTAACTTGAAGCATTGAAAGTAGGATATGTAGGTACTTTGAGATCATTGCTAAATGAAGAGTTGGATCCTCCATAACTACCACCAAAGTTTCCCTATTTAGCAATAGCTCTTTGCTATCCAAAAGAAGCCTATATAAGAATGTCCTTCCTATACTTACGAGCATACCTCTTTGCTAACTCAATGGATTGGAATAGTATGGTGTGTTTCTAGGCCATAATATTAGCTGACGAATTAGGCTCTAGACCATAGATATACTAATGTAACTTTGTATCATTGCTCACACTCTCTACATACATAGTAAGATTCAAAAATTGATTTTTATACTTTCTACCTGATAGTCTTCTTTTCTCTAACAATTGATACCATCTTCTAACCAATATTTCTTCCTTAATGGGAGAGACAACCACTTGAGCCATCTTAGCTTTGAATTTCCCCCAACTATCTACTTATTGATTTTATCTCTTTATGTACCTTCATCATAGGTAAAGTGTAGCAAAGTGAATCTTTTGGTCATCTAGCCTAGGGAAAATGTCAAAATAGGACTCTAATTTTGAAGTCCACTCCTTCAAAGCAGTCGGATGATGATGAATGGCCACTATATTTGGTTAACACAATCTTATCATGGAGTTCCGTCTCAACAAACCCTTGTTGTCTATTAGTTACTTAGGGTTGCATATCCATACAGCTAACATTGGGGTTTGAAAGATTAGAGGTACTCTTATGATAGTTGGTTTGAAACCTACTTGGAGGAGTAGGTGGTTGGCTTCTAGTTGTTTGAGGAGGATTTGATCCATGAATGCTCAAAATAAGTTCATCAACCTTAAAGGAAGTCTTTTCAATCTCGTAAGTGTTGTGTGGTATCCCCTTCTTTCCAATGATACCTAACTAAGAATTATTATTTGATGGCTCAAAGGAGTGCTTATCTCTATTATCTTTGTCTGCCATTTGTGCTGCCACAAGCATAGAGATTTGAGCACTAAGTTTGTCCAAAGAATCTCTAGTGGAAGAAGCAAACTTCTCCAAGGAATCCTTAGTAAATTGGGCCATTTTATCAATGAATTCCTTGGTTTCCATATTGGATTGAACCAATTGTTCAACCATTTGTTCCAATTTAGAAACTAATTCCATGTGTCTAATAGAATGCCTAGTCTCATTGTGACAAATAGTGGCACATTAAGAGTATTATATGCACTATATTCTTGAGAATCTTCATCATCATGAGGTGCCTCAAGTATTGCCCCATATGCTTTCTTAATCTATTGTTGAACATATTTATTAGGCTTGTTCTTTCTCTTGTTTCCAACCATTTCTTCTCACCGACATAGTGCAATATTAGTAGACCTCCTAATACAAAAAAGACTATAAATTTTCACTCCAATATCAAAATCAAGAACTTAATGATGGAAAATTAAGCCAATGAGTAGTTCTTTAGGATGGGCTATAATACTCAATTGTAAAATCAAAATAGAACGTAGTCAAAATATTCTTTTACTACTATATAAAACAACCCTACACCTTGTAGAGCATTGTTTTAGTGTATCCATCTCCCCTAAGTACAAAATAATATCTCCTAACCTTATGGCACCCTATATATGACATGTAGGAGTTGAATACAACCTGCAATACCTTATATAGGTCCTGGAAATTCTCTAAATTGCTATGTAATACCTGTAACCAAGTAAAATGTTTTCTAAAAGTGGTCCCCATTCACTGTTTGAGCAAAATACTATGTGTAAGACCTACAATTAATCTAGGATAACTTGTGACACTTGAAGATGATTGATAACTATCCCAAATCAAGGTCCAAATACCGTATTACACTTGAACACACATGTCCCCTACTATTAGGAGTGTAATGGCAAAAATTTTTCCTATAGTAAACCTGTGATAACCAATATAATCCTTGTAATTAATCAATGGAGTCCCAATCAATGATATCTAGAAAAAATATTTAAATCTTCAATGACTCCACTTGCAACACTTGTGGTGAGGGATATAATGGCATGATAGGCGCCCTACATGGGCTCGGAATCATCGAGAGTTTGGCAAAGTTTCCACCAAGTTGGTTGCTTGTAGTCCTTCGGGATCTTTAATAGTGGGGGAGGTTCACCTTACTATTATCCCACTATCTCCCCTAGCATCCACCTTTTTCCTTAGTGGGAATATCAATATGGCAGGAGCATTCTAATTAAGCAAACAAGATGAGATATATAGCTAAAAATTTCTTTCATCCTTCAATGATATGCAAGATTTGATCGATGAAAATTGAAATCAAGAAATAGAGGTTGGCCAAGGGTTTTACCAATGCAATTCAATGAGTCACTAATTGCAAGTACTTACTCTTTATAGTATTTCTTTCTAGTGTTAAGAGAATCATACAATGAAATTAAGGTTATGCATAAAGACAATGTAAATGACATTTTTTATGAAATAGGTCAATGGAAAGGCTCTAATGAATGAGAAAATATACTAATCTCTAATCTACTAATCAATGTTAGAGAATTAATTGATTAAGAATCTCCTATCAACAAGTGGATAAGCTTTAAACAAGTGGATATTGAGAGATTTTGGAGATTAAGCAAGCTAAATACCTCAATCAAACTTGAAGAAGATGATAGATTCACTTGGAATCAAGCTTTAGTCCAATAATTGAAGAAATTTTCATAATACATCATAAAGATCCAATAATCCATAGAATTCAGGCCATACATGCTTAAAGAAGATTAAGTCCTTGAAGAATCAATGCCCTGAGCCTACTTGAACACTTGAATAACAAAGAATCAAGCTCTTTGAACAAAAGCCCCAAAATATAAATCCATTGTAAGATTCAAGAGACTCAATGTGCTTAAACTTCTCCAATTCATCAATCGTCCACCTCAATACTTGCTTGAGTAATGTCCTTTAGCCTTGATTACAAACTTTCTTGAATAATCTTGAAGGTTTTAAAAGAGTTTTAGCAATAGCTTGTTGTCCATGGTCATTGGAAGGAGAAGAAAGCCTGAAGAGACAAAGAAATGGGTTGATCTTACTACCATTTATGATCCATAATCAAATAGAAAGCCTCAAGGGTAAAAAGATGAGTAATTCTATGACATTTATTGTGGGAGCTTTCGCTCAACTGCCAAGACCCACGGACCGCTTATTGTTTCAAGCATTCCAAGCCGAGCACTAATGGTTACCTCTCACATATCCGATGTGCCATCTATATCTACGGGTGTAGTGAGCTTACCTCCATGCCGATCGAGTTACCTCCTCTCCCGCGCACTCCAGTAGCTCCACGATCCAAGTGCGAGCTTCAAGCAAGCCATCCTCAAGCTCCACGCTCCAAGCTCCATCGCCGCGAGCAAGACAAGAGAAGAGAATAGAAGAGAAGAAGAGAGGAGAAGATGGAGAGCTTCTCCTCCCCGGTCCCTCACCCTCACACACTCACTCCCTCACACTCTCACACTCCTTCTCTCAAGCACAAGCTCAAGCAAGCAAGAACAAGAAGAAGAAGAAGAAGAGGAGAGCCACTTTTGGCCACACACAAGAATGAGATTCTCATTCACTTTTCAACTTTATATACAAAACCCTAAATTCCTTTTGGGCGGTCATCCCCTTATCCCCTTTTTTACATGGCCGGTCGTGGCCTAGGCCATTTTTCCCATTGTCCTTCTAGCTTCCTAGCTTCCTTTCCACCGCCTGTCTACATTTACAAATTGCACTAGTGAGAGCAGAATTAAACCATGATGCGCTTGCGCTCTTTTACAAAAGTATTGACTTGCGCTTTTCCTTGTGTGCCTTGTTCCCTTATTTAGGACTTTTCTCATTGTGCATCTTTGTCTTCCGTTTCACTATGCCTTGGCCTTTGTCTTCTGCTTTAGCTTTTCCAAATTTTCCGCCTTGTTCCTCTTTCGGTTAACATTACCCCCTCCTAGATGTCTGCCAGTCCCATGGCACTCACCATCATAGGTAGCATGCTTTGGCCTGCACTGAAGACGTGGGTGGAAGGGACATTGGTGGTTGCCGTGGAGGAGTGTTGGTGGTGATGTGGAGGAAGTTCATTGTGGGCACATCGGTGGCCTAGGTGGCTGGTGGTAGAGTTGTTGGAGTTGGTGGTAGGGTTGTTCTTGATGGCCAGCATAGGTATTGGTTTGCTGGGGATTCTGCACATGATGATTCCTGGCAGGCTTGCAGGATGATAAAGGATAAGAATTCAGAGTGGGGTGTCGATGAAGAGTGAATGACACTTTCGTTTGAGTCTTCAATACCTGCAATTGAAAACCTCTCATACGTAGTCTCTCCTAGGGGTAGTGCTAGTCTTCTCTATCGTGCACAAGACATAGTTTAATTAGTTTGGGAGACAGGTCGAACTCTAAGCAAGCTGAGAGTATTGTCTTGCACTCGAGGACCCAAACTATGTATATATTTTGGTGCAGATATTATGTGAGTGCTCGTGCATACTTAGATATTACGTAGTTAGAAGACCGCAGGCTGGTTTCTCATAACAATGTGGGGATGGAGCAAAGTTGTCCATGTTGAGAAGAAGTACACGTGAAGGCGTATGCGACATCCTTTGCATTGTGACTACACGACGTAACAGAATTGAACACAGGGACATTGCACTATCGGTAGCTGGTAGCTATTGGACCTGCGTGATGGGGACAGTGTTCTTTTCATGGCCATTCGTGCGGTGCTTACTACAATTGATTGCAATGGTATTAAGGCAGAGTGCAAGAGGGAATCGTGTGAATGGGTCAGGGTGACAAATCTAACCATAGGCGAGACAAGCTCCCTAGGTATGTCCTACCCTTCATGTGCCCTAAACAATTGTGGGTGATGCTAAGGGACTAGGGGATTAGGGACGGAGCCAGCAGACCAAGGTCACTAGACGCACCTAATTTGAGGATCCCTAGATGCTGTGCTATGATCGTGGGTGCTTCCTATCTTTTCATTGTTTCCTTTTCTTTTTTCCTCTTCTGTTTGCTTTTTTGTTTCTTTTTATTATGCTTTTTTGTTTCTTTCTTTCTTTCTTTTTTTTTTTGGCTTGCCTAAGTACAACCATTGCAATATATTGAGGCTATCAGTCTTTCAATGGGTTGCAAAATGTCAAGCTTTGAAGGCTCAAGAAATGGACATTACAGTGATGATTGTGCCCTAGCCTCATTGTTAGAGAAGCAATTGTTGAGATGGGGAGATACACTTGAGACATTGAAAACCTCTTTGCAACACGCGATGTCGGTACAATTGAGGTAACAACTGTCATGAGCCAACTGTAGAGCTTGACCCAGAAAGAGAGAGTAGCCCATGACTATGCTTTGGGTCATGCGATGTGGGCACTTGCAAGGGTAATTTTTTGCATTCGGCAGCTTGGCTTTGTCACGGTTCTTTGTGAGGTTGGTGGTCTTGCGGTGACTTGGGCATTGAACACATTCGCACGAAGACGTGTGTCATCCTGCATCCACTTGTCACTTCACGAGAGTATATGCAAGTCGCATGCATCAAGTACAACGAATAAATGCAATCATGTCAAGATATTACTTTTTCAAAATCCTATGATGTTGATTGCGATGCCTATTCTGGTGCTTGTTAAAGGCGTGACATATATTAGCGATAGGTAAGGGAAGTGTGTACAAGTGGGGAGCCTGCCCCTTTAACCATTTAAAGTCAAAAAGTTATGGCAGGATGGCCTTTGTTAAGTTGCTTATATATCATAGGGGCTACTCGATTTGCAGAGGCCGGTTGAGTCTGGGTGGTTGGGCAATTGAGGCTCTGCTGGTGCAGGACTCCTATGAGGTTGGGCAGGGAAGACGTCGGCTGGAACCTGAATGGTGTAGTCCCTGGCTGCAACCGTTTCCATGCATCAAATTCTTCCTTGTCTCAAGCTGCCCTCTCCGCTTTCGAGCACCCGGTGCCGGAGCGTCTGTTGGGGGCCCACACAACCGATGTTGTCACACCTTGTATGCTCCTTTGAGCTCCTATTCCCCTGGCCTGGGGATTTTTCGGCCCACGTCCAGGGCGGTGTCGCTTGGGGCCTCGTTTCTTTACATACCTTTTGAGGCTATGCACGTAGCGTTCCAGCGGAGAAGCTTGTGATGCATGCTCCCTTCGACGGCAAGGATCGTCTTTGCAAGCCAGCTACACTGGGTGCTCCATGTCTGCTACGTAGGGGGACCTGCAAAATGCGAACCAAGGATTAGGCCTTGAGACACGATAAAACCATTCGCATGGAAGGGATTATACAGTTGGCTATCAAGCACATATGACGAGGAGGGAAGAGGTGAGGCATGCAGTGGTTGTAGTAGAGGGATGGCCCCTGTGATGATGTTCATTTGGCCTCCAACCATTAGCAGATCTTGGCTTATGCTAAGTTGTGTGGACTAGTTGTCAGGGAGCGGGGCAGGGCTCATCCTCAGAAGGATAGACCATAAAGGGGAAAGGTGTATAGGAAGGGACGGTACCCTATCCACACCCTCAGCGATGTTGGTTAGAGCTTCCTATGGTGGTGATGAGGGTTGCATGCCCTCCACCTGGAGGCGAGAATGATCACACAACTTCTAAATGTGTGGTGAGAGGAGGACCTGAGGAGCTTAGCCTGTTGAACCCAACTCTTCTCCCTGTGCTTGACTATCATTGCTTGTGTGTGTTGACATTGTCTATACAGGGTCACAAAAGTCATTGTTTATTTATATACATATCTACGAATCCATATCACTTCATGAGGATAACAGCCAATTATAGAACTCCGGATTGTACTGGAGCATGGCACATGCATCTAGTACTCGTGGCAGCTTACTCAATACCCATAGATATTTTGTAACATCAAGTAGCATGGAACCTTGTTCAAGTCTACTGGCAACATGTAACTCCTCCTCAGTGAGAACCTTATTAGACAGAGAGTTCTCTTGGCTAGTTTTAGCTAAGTCCGTACCCCGAATGGCAGTCACCACCCACTCGAAGGGAAGTTGAAAGATAAAGCACAATGAATTGAATCAATAAGTATTGAAAGAACCTGGAATCTTTGCACTACTCAGAAGCAATCTCCAGGCATTAGATCTCTTGGAGCTTCTTTGTAGGACAAAACGTGCATCAAAATTAAAGCTCCTTCTCTACTGCTCAGAACCCAAATCTGATGGCTCCGTTGGTTCCAAAAGGGGGGTAAAACCCCAGGAAACGTCTGGTCACGGATCTCCCAGATCACTCCTTCTCCTTCTTTCAGTTCAATCTGGAGTTTTCAGCTTGTTTATAGCGATCACAACGCGTGCAATTTCGTCAATCTGTCCCTCTTGTGAAAATCCCATAATTGGCTGAAAAAGCAACTAGCTTTTTGCATGCCATCCTAATCTAGAAGCTTTTTCTAACTTTTTCGGATTTTTACAATAAATAATATCAAAAATGGGCTAAAATTATCCAAAAATCTAGTATTTTCGGATAATCCATGCAACTCACACTAGTACTAATGGCTCAGATCACATTGACTCTCTAGATCAATAAAGAAGTCAGATGATGATGCATTCCATACTTTTTCACACTGTGTCCTCATAACATCACAACAACGTGGGGGATTGAGAGGGCTTCACAAAAGTCAAGATCCTTATGGGGATCATAATAATGGAATTGAACCCTTATTAAAAGGAATTGATTTTCTTATTGATTTTTTATGTCTTGTGCTTAAATTATGTGGTGTAATGGGATAATAAAAGGAAGTTATTTTTACATGTTTTCATAGTGTGATAGCATGCTTTACTATAATTAGACAACTAAAATAAATCTATCAAGGAAAGCGGAAGGTCTCGGTCCTGATGATTAAGAGCCTATGGTTGGGTGGACCTCATCAGTCAAGTAACTTTCATAAACACTAGATAAACTTGCTAAAACATGACCCCTCGATTTGATAGGATAGCTAACCAACTAACACCATTTTAGGAAACTAGATTTTGATTGAGTACAGGTCCTAATGGCCATGGAAGTCTAAAAGACAACTCTACTCTCTTTGAACCAAATGCAGTGTTATCCCACTCTCACCTTCATAGTTTAGGAGTCCTAAAGTTAATCCTTTGGGTCATGGCCTTGATTTTTCATTGTGAGACAGACTCAAGGACTACTCGACCAACTAAGTCCATGTATCCAAATTAGGTTTGGATCATGCTCTTTGTGGCAAGGTGTCTGAGTAACTACTAAATGATGCCTCTTCTAGCCTAGCTAGGGCTGAGTATATTACAACTAGTATTAGAGCAAAAGTTTATTGATGTGTAGGGTATGAAATTTTTGAGAATAATTGAGATAATTGTCTTGTTCTTAACTTATTAATGTAATCGAATATCCATTCAATCTACATAGAGAAACTTAATTTAGATCATTTCCAAGAAGGTTTGATTGAGAAGCGATATTGATGGACTTCTTGTGAGAAGGGATTTCCTAGATTGAGGGAAGGAAAGGGATAGACTAATTGAAAATGAGTTGATGGAGTGAATCCAAGTGTTTAAATGGAGAGTACTTGAGGATTTAGTTATTGAGCTTGATGGCATATTCTCTTGAGAATCTAAGACAAAATATTCCCTTGAAAATGAGTTGGTGGAGTGAATCCAAGTGTTTAAATGGAGAGTATTTGAGGATTTAGATATTGAGCTTGATGGCATATTTCTTGGAGAATCTAAGGTACAATATTTTTTTGACCTTAGGAAGGTTTGGACATAACCATAGCTAAACTTGAAGAGAAGAAATTCCTTCTCAAGTAAATAAAAGCTCCAAACTTCAATGGTGAGGGTATCAAAGTTGGGATAGATGTGGAAGTCTAGATTGATAGTATGGATCATTGTTTGTTTGTTTGTTAGAACTAACAAAGCAAATAGATCTATAGTATCACATTTATGCCTTATTGGTGAAGCTAAATTGTGTTGGACATAGTAGTGTCTTGATAATGTGGTATCAAAGGGTCAATTGCAAGGGATGAGATAAAAGCTATAGTGACAATAAGATATCTTCTATCATCTTTTGAGACCTTGAAGATAAATAAATTCTTTGGGCATTCAACAATTTGACTTTAACCTAGAGTAGTATTACTCATTTGAAAGTATGTTATGTTGGATCTCTCTATAGAATACCAAAGAAACAGGGCAAATACTACAAGAAAATCTATCTTGTCACACCAAAAAGATTTGTCCTTCATGCTTGCAAAAACCACAAGAAGAAAAAGAACACAAAAGACATGAATTCTATACGTAGTATTATAGAATGAATCTCCCACAGATTTATCACAACAAATCTTCAACATCTCTTTATTTTTATGCATTTACAACTAAAAAAACACAAAAATCTAATCCATATTGAATAGAATTGATCACATAAACTTTATTATTCATGATCCATAGTCTTCTTTGTTCAATCTCTCATAGATACAATGTTTGACATAGAAAATGGCTATCTTTTCTCAATCTCTCTCTCACACATGCTCTCAGTCACTCATACATCATAATCGTCATCCAATAAAATATAATAATACACAATAATCCTTTCTTAGTCATAAATACACATTTCAAAAGGTATGCTTGATATGAACAGGTACCAGAGACACTATAGTGTCCCTTCATAGCTCATTAGTGTGACTATCACTTCAGCCCTTACTTCAAGTCTTCATCAGCTACATATTCTTCAAGATAGATATTTTTAAGCTTGTATTCATCCCTTTCCAATATTAGAAAGCATCTCCAAACTAAACATTCATCCATTAGAACACTTACAAAATCATACAAAGGCTTACAAAAGGCATATATCAAAACACTACAGAGGGTCAATAGAAAGCATAGCAATTATATAGCTCAAACCAAAACTAATCCAATCCATTAAAAACCATTCAACGCATACTCAACCACACAAACACAAAAATTCACAATCTCAACCTCTCAAATAGAAAGAAAATAAACCAAAACAGAGGCAAAATAGACCTATTAAAGTCAAACAAAGATCAAATAAAACACATAAGTATATCGCAAACTGTTCAAAACCATCATGAGCTAATGAAACATATTCAACCTATCCCAACACAATCCAAAATACCTCAAACACCATTCAAAAGCATCAATTTCATCACAAAATTAATAATTCAATACCCAAAAGACAACAAAAGGCAACAAAAAATTCCAATCAATGTAGTCCTCTTAGAAATTGCATCCAATTTGGTAGAATTGGAAGTAGCTGCAATAATAAAAACCAAGAAAAGAAGCCTACAATTCTAAAAGAAAACATTTCACCTACCAAATGCTATATATTTCAAGCTCCCAAAACAGAGCCATAAAGTAGCACATTACAAATCAGTACATTACAAAGCACTCGAGTGCCATAGAAAAATACGAAGACAATCCGGGATGGAGGACTAGAGATCCAACATATGGAAGAGGTGGAGGTACCTCCAATAATAGAAGAAGTAGTGATAAAATCATTGATTGAAAAAAGAGAAATAATCCAAGTGGCCATTTCCCCATTCCCTAGTCGATTGGAGAAACCAATGAATTCCATAAAAGAGTATGACTTGGTGAAGGACCTTGATACCTTCCATTCTAATTTGACATTCCGACAATTATTGGTGTTGTCTCCTAGTTGCAAAAAGAGGTTCAAAATCATTCTCATGCAAATATGTAGCCTAATAATTGCCAACCCTATAGCTGATACTGAAATCAATAGAGTCCCAAAGCCTATGAAGGAGGTGAATGTGGCCAACATCTTCCTGGATCTTGGCATCCTAGAGATTGACATCTAGATAGAAGGTTTCTTTATCACAAGTGTATTGATAGATGGAGGCTCTTCAATAAATATCATGACGGATGTGATAATTAAAGATTTAGGCCTATAAGGCATATAGCCAACCCAATGGCTTATTAGACTGGCAGATCAAAGTAAAATCAAGCCCTTAGGTATCCTTCCTTACATCAAGACCATAGTTGCAAGATGAAATTACTAGTTGACTTACTTAGTGGTGAAGCCAAATTATTATGGAATGTCTTACCCCCTATTCTTGGGAAGACCATGGATGTTTGAAGCATGACAAGGATGGATTGGTTCAAAGAAACCCTAACCCTGGGAGGGGATCCAACAAAGTGGTACTAAAGCTCTATGGTTCACAAAAAGGACATGGATCCACCTTCATAGAAGTCTCATTTGACTCTTTCAACAAAGTACTGGATGCGATATCATTAGAAGAAGATGATGTCAAGCAAATTTTCGCGAAGAAACCTAAAGCATAGCCTCTAATAGTGGGCATTGTAAGCCATCTTCCAAAAGATGAAAAGTCATTGTCGATGGGTGAATACCTTTTTTGAATGAGGAATGACTTCTAGACTTACCTCTGATAGTGAGATAGAGGCATGGATGTACTGTTATCCTTATTAGACGGCCACATCAAAGCCAAAGACAGAAGTAGAAGCTAAAATAGAGAGCCTGTTCTTCTCCTATAGAGCCCCTATAGAAGCAAAGATAGAGCCTAAAGAGGAAGATGATGAATCTGAAAATGAGGATAATGGAAGCAATGAAGACCAAGAATCCCTACAACTTGAAGAGAATGTCCATGAGGACATGATCGAGACTTTAGAGGATGAAGAGCCTCTATTCTTGTATGAAATAACAATTGTTCCTTTTGGGATTATTAATGGTTCGCAATGCATGTAGAGGATGTATAAAAAGTGAAAAAGACAAACAACAATCTCCTTTACCAATGGCTATTGTCATCCTATACTACTAGTTTCTAGAAGGAATGATGATGATGAACCATGCCAATAGACACCAACCCCTTAACATCACAAAATTTAGAAGGTACCTAGCACATTATATTCTTGGATGCATCCTCAAAAGATGAGTCGTCAAGTCAAAGAGTGAATATGCCACAACCCAAATTAGAGATAGCTCTCATACCATATTAGCATCCAAAAAGATCCAAAGAGTTGCAACGAAAAGTAGAGAAAGGTGTTTCCAACAAAGCCTCAAAGGAGAAAGCTACTCCCTTAAAGGAGTCAGATCTGTATCTAGAATTAGCATTTGGAACCTTCATTAAAGAGGTAGAAGGTGAAAAGTAGACTTTAATTGATGCAGATGGCATGGAATGACATCTCAAATTGGGCAATAGCCTTTCAAAAGAGGAGCTATTGACTCTTCATAACCCATTGAAGGAGAATTTGGATGTGTTTTCTCAATCTTACAAAGACTTGAAGGGGATTGATCCACTATATGTCAGCATCACATTGACCCGAAGCATGATGCCAAGTTGATATGGCATTGTTAGAGGTGCATAAATCCCAATTATTTTGCCCTAGTTAAAACAAAGTTACTGGCCTGTATGCCGAGCCTATATGGCATACCCATAATCTTTTACGTGTTGCCAAATACTAAATCTGTTGGTCAGAAATCGATGTTAGGATGCTCATTTAAAAAGTAAGTACATTGTAATGTTGACTATCAGCAGTCACAATGTATTCACTTTGAATGCACGAATAGTCATAGCTTTCACCAAAGGGCAGTGCAGCTCCACCAAAGCTCGTGAGGCCATTGGTAGAGGAACCCACCACCAAGTCTAATGAGGGGGGTCGGGACTTGTCACAACCTGCCATGCCACACCATCAGCACGCCATTGAGATCAAAGCTAAGGCCCTTGAACCATGATTCAAGTGGGTACCTAAAGATCAAGGACTGCCACCTAGAAGCATGCAATCATGACCTCCCAAGTCTAGGAACTCATACTCAAGACCTAGAAGGCAAAGAAGAAACTATAGGCACCGATGAACGGTCAAGTTGCGATGGGTCCCCAAGACCTTATTACAAGCGCAAGGCTATTATGAGGGCAATGCCTAGATATGGGTGCCTAAAGCTAAGTTGTCTTACAGCACTCTTCGAACGCCACCCTCAAACTCGACTCTACAAAGCTGCTCAACAGATCACGCACTAAGGCCACAAAAAGCTCAAGCTGCGAAGCCCATAGAGCCCAACACCGTTGACCCAAAACCTCAATGAGTATGTCAACCAAAACTACAGCTTGATGACTCTAAAAAAACTCAATCCAACATTGTTAATGCTACTCAAGCCTCACTGACATTTGGCAACACAAAGTCAAAATCCCAAACCAAGCTTAGCTCATGAGAGGCCAAACCGCACACTCTAGAGTAGCCGCAATTGCAGATGTCAGTCTCGCTGAGCTATCGAGTCCAATCAAACCCTAGCCCCTAGTAAGCATTAAACCCTCTTGCGAATGACATTTGATTCTTACCTTGGCCACAAACTTAGCTGAAAATATGGGGAATTAGTTGGTTGCCTTTGGTGTTTGGATGCCATGTTTAACACACTTACTAAAAGCTATGACCGATTAGATCTAGGTCTCTTAGATGAGCCTTTGGCAATGGAGGTACGCATGTTGCCTTGCTCATGGGAAGAATTGGAATTTGTATTCATCAAGGCTCCCCAGGAAGCTAAGAAACTCATAGGCATCGAGATTTCCCATGAACAAGCACACAAGCAATGCCTCATTACATCTTGTGCTAAGGGCACGGTCCTTGCCACCACCAACCAAGAAATTGTGAAGTTGAAACAACTAGCTACTAATGATTCCTCTTTCTTGCACCAATGGTATGCTCTCAAACTTGAATTGGAGCAAGAAGGCTACCGAATCATGACCAATGCTGAGCAGAGATGAACAATCAAGACCTCGGAATACGACCCAACTTATGTAGCCCCAACCTCCCATAGAGTGTTGACCATCATCCGCAATCGGCCCCTCGAAGAGCACATCATGACTCACCCCTACTTAGATCATATGTTGACCAAGGAGGAGCTACACATTGGTAGCCAAATGGACTCTGGTGATTTTCTCACAGATGTCCTCACTTACCTCACCCACATAAGCATCTGACCTGTCAATATGGATCATTATGCTCATATGGAGTATGTTGAGATATTTGCAATCAACCTTCTTTAGTCCCTTTATAGAGGATAGCTAGGCTAGGAAGATGTAGTTCATTCTAGGAAGAGAGACAAATCCCATATGCACAGTGGATGTTAAGTGCTACCAAAGAACTCTATATAATGATGTACTTGAACTATCACTTTCATATATGATAATGCAATAGTACTTGTCTTTTTATGTCAAGTGTCTGTGTCATTGTTGTCCATACACAAGATTGTGTTTATGAGTTTAAGCCTCAATCTTGAAACCTAATTCACTTGTGTAACAGTTGTCTACATTGTCATGTCAACATGAGTTGTGTCTTTATCTTCCATCCTCCATAGCTTCCACCTTTGCCATGATCTAGATCCCGCATCTTTGACAAAGTATAACTCAAACTTCTACACTTGGCTCATGCGAAGGTGAAACACACTGCGCATGCACTAAATGGTCTCCATCCTTTAACCTCTAATCCTAGGAAGGATTCTTCTCATCTCTAAGGGGGGAGGATGTGAATGATAAAAGGTGTGGAACAAAAAACAAACCCTAAAACCTCAATCAATATTCAAAAACGGAAAATAATGTGTAAAAATCAACTCATGATTGAGGAAAACTGTTAGAAATTTTTATATTCTCTTTCTATATTTAAGCATTTCAATTTTCATAAGCATTTTCCTCTATCTCCTACACATCTTCCTGCAAAAATTATCTGAAGAATACTAATGGTGGGCTATGGCTTCATGACGAGGCACCTACAATGGTAGGATAGGAGAAAACTAGCAAGCTATTGTTCTTTGAGGAAGAGCAGGCAAAGTATGGCCTCTCACTAGAGACAAGGGCCTATAGCCAATTCAAATTTAGGCACATCCTGAATTTGGAAGACATAGTCATGGAGGAGCTAGCCATCAAGCAACTCGTGAAGTAATGTAAGCTATAGAAGTATGTGGAGAAGGTGGGCCAAGTCGTGGACTACGAGAAGTGTGCAGAATTCCTCCAGACTTTCAATGGGAACTCCGGCACTATCACAGTGCGTCAAGAGAATGAAGCCCACCAGGTGGAAATTGAGCTGAGTCTCGAGTTGGTGCACAGAGCACTGGGCTTGCCCAAAAAAGTTGGAAGAAGGCCAAAAAGGGATGTGTACAGCATGTTGGGAATGGAAAAAGTGATGGTCCACACCAACGATGGCATTGACCTAGTTGACATCCCTGACCTTGAAGTCCAAATGGTGCATGCGTTGTTCTCTAGCCAAAGGTACAATGCATTGATGATCAGAATCAATGTGCCAATGTTGGAAAGCATCGCTGCTAAGTCCTTTGATGAGGAAGATGGCAGAAACATTGGTGAAAGCATAGGCCAAAAGTGGAAGACACGTGGGGGGAGAATCCTTGACCCGTGAGGTGAACCTAAATGGTTTCGTGCGGAAGATGACAAAAACATTGGTGAAAGCATTGGCCAAAAGTAGAAGACCATTGGGGGAGAATCCTTGACCTCCAAAACTAGGAAGTCATTGTCATCAAAGGCCTCTACCATTGGCTTCAGAGGGGTCTTGATGGCCATCATCAGAGAGGCCTTGGGGGAAGCACAAGTAGATGAGGAAGTCGGCAAGATGCTAGACAGGTCCCCTCCGTGCCAAGAACAGGAGCAATCTAGTGAGAGGACAATGAGTGATGAAGAAGGAGAGTGGCAAGCACAATCTAGTCGAGGAGGGGCCAAGAAGTCAAAGAAAAAGACTCCACAAAAGAAGGCCGAAGAAGGGATCAAGAAGAAAGAAAAAGTAGATCTGCTAAGAGCCCAAAGTGAGTCCAAAAGTGTCGAAGAAAGAAGAAAGAGAAGGGAAAAGGAGAAGACAAAAAGAATAAAAGAGGAATCGAGGAAAGCTGAAGAGGAGAGGAGGAGGAAAGAAGAGTAAGAGGCCGAGGAGTTAAGGAGGAAGGAAGAAGAAGACATAGCCTTGGCCATCTACCTCTCAGTGGAGCACCCTTCAAGGGAAGAGGAGCCGTAGCCCCATGAGCCCTCTCAAAGAAGAATACCTATCCTAGTGCCCACCACCCCAATCTTTGCACCCACCCAAGGCTCTTCTACCACAATGGATGCCAACAACCTTGTGGCTTGGGTGCAATTCCTGGTCAATAAAGAGACAATTCAACATGCAAGTGGAGGGACCCTAGTGACTAGAGCAAAAAGACCAGTAGCCGCGAATGCAGAGTCCAGACAAGACCCCAAAAGGTAGAAGATAGAAACATCTACAACCACTATCCCCACCACACTGCCATTGTGTGCAAGCTACAATGACTATGTGCAAGAACTCTTGTCACAACTGGAAAGAGCAAAAGAGGAAAAGAAGGAGGCAGTTATCGAGCTAGAAGTAGAAAAAGATGCATTACGGCTTTCTAGCTCGAGAAAACCTGCCAAATAGCTGGGTATCAATGCAAAATAAGTGAGCTAAAGATGGTGCTTAGGGCTAAGGAGGAGCAGGAGGATAGCTGGCGAAGAAAGCTTGAAGATGAAAATCAAGAGCTAATGGGGCTTCAAAGGGAGTACAAGCTCCTCATCCTACAACAATAAGATCTACAAGGATAGATGAAGAGGGTCCAAGACGCCATGGAGGAGCTTGTAGCTGGGGAGGAAGAAAGAGCACAAAGGTACATGAAAACATGGACAAGTTAGAGAAGACAGTGGATGTGGAGCTAGAAAAGTAGAAAAGGCTAGAAAGAGAAATTGAAGAGCAAGAGCAGAGAATAAGTGCCTTAGCCCAAAGACATAATGAAATCTTGGAAGAGATGAAAAGAAGAGCAAACAAATGGGTAGGTAGTAGGAGTGAAAGATGGATAAGAATCTTAGTGAGCAGGCTAGCCCTTGCAGAAGGTGACAATGTGTTAGCAAAAAGCAAGGTAGAGGCTACGCAAATAAGCTTGAAAGCCCAACAATGCACCTTCATCAACACTCTCTTATATGCCACACAAGCAAAAGAGGAGTAGGCCATTGAATCATTAAGGAGAAAGCTAGGGATCACCCACACAGGGCTCTAAGCCACAGGCTACACGTCCAACCGCCAGTTGCAAGACCCAAGGAAGTAGAGCCACAAGGGCCCAAGAGTGAAGCTGAAAGACAGGGGCCACTCCAAAGGCCTTGAGATGGGATAGCTAGAAGAGGAACTAGTACCACAACCTCCCTCTCCATAACCAAAAATGCAACAAGAAGTAGACACCACAGCTGAGAGAAAAGTAGACCTCAAGAAGAAAAGGGTGAGGATGTTGGAGCAGGAAAAGAGAACATTAAAAACCCAACCAACAATAGCCCCTAAAGCTCCCATTCCACCACTAGCAAATTGCTTCCCAATGGATTGGAATGTGGAGCTCATAGTATGGGAGCAAAAAGAAAATGGCTGCCAACACTTCGACTTCACCTTCAAATTTCCCTCCACCTTATGCAGAGTGCTATTGACCAAAGTGGTGGAGGAGGTAATAAGCGTGGGAGGAAGGCTCGGCAGCAGTAGGTGGAACCAAGAGAGGGAGAAGAACATGACATGATGGGGAATGGAAGCACTCGAGTACTAGGAAAACAAAGTCATGGAGGTGCCTCGGATAGTTCAAGGCTACGAGTCCCAACCAAAGTGGTGAAGGAGAATATGGGACGGCAACATGGACACTTGGATGTTGTTTTGCAACACACTACCCTTCAAGAGAAATGACCCCACACATATGCCATATCCAAGAAGGGTAGGGGTGGATTTCAATCCTGACATCCATGGAAAATATGATATTCCAAAGATATAAAACGTAAATGCCACCAAGTCGGAGGGCGCCCTAACCTTCTCTGAAACTGATCTATGGGACTCAATTGCCCATTTTCTCAACGAGTTCACTTTTTGCCCAAATTCTACCTTTATTACTACTTGTAATTATCTGAGATTACTTAGGGTACTACTTAGATAAGAGCCTATGCCATAGGAGCACCATCTCCCACCACTCTTTTTTTATCTCAATGCTAGCATAGATAGTTGTGCAATGGCAACCATCCCTTCCTATCTATCACTCCTCTTAATGCTCGAATAGGCCTAAAGGGATTGAGAGCGGAATTTAGGTGACGAGAAGTGCTTAAAAATAGCTAAAAATTATGAATATCAAGGGAAAAATATTCACCGTCAAAGGCGGCGGCTCGATCTAGGACGATTTTAAGCATAAGCAGTCGACGGGCGCCCAAGTGACACCTCCGGATTTTTTGTAATTTTTCTGTCAGTTAGGACAGGATGTGGGAGCTGTAACCCTATCCGAGATGCCGAGGCGGACGCCCAGAAATTTACAGCACATCAATCAGAGCTCGTATGCGGAAGTTGGCCCGAAACCGGCCGGGGTGCCCAAAAAGGGGGCCAATTTGGAAATTTCAAAGGGTGTGAAGAGAGGGGGGTGACCTTTGGCACCCCCCCTCTCAAAAAAAAAAACGTGATTTGGGGGGGGGGGGGGGGGGGCGGCTGTTTTCAGCCGCCAAAAAAAACGCGCCCCCCCCCCCCCCCCCCCCCCCACCCCCAAATCATGATGATGGCTGTCAAGCAAGGCATAAATCCGAAGGCAGAGGGCTTCCACATTCGATCCACACTCCATGTCGCTTTGATCCACGCGGGGAATGGTGGCCTGTAGAAGGAGAGAGAATATCAGTCTTTCTCTCTCCTCCCTCTCTCTCTTCTAAAGGCAAGTTCGTGTGGGGAAAAGAAGGAAGAAGAAAGAATGATGGAGGCTTGTCCGGCATGGATCGGATTGCTCCACGGGCTGGAAATGGTGATTGGTGATTGTGCTGGACATGAAGTGCTGCTGATTTCCAAATTTGCAGCCATGGACGTGAAACCCAAAACACGCAAATAAGGGGTAATTTAAAAATTTTAAAGGAAATTTGAGATTCTATAGCTTTTGATTGATGAAGTGTTGTTCATGTGGGCTAAAAATTGTTCATGTTGCTGTTTTTCATGAGTTCTTGCTGGTCATAATCAGAAAGTCAGAAAAATATGCATCTTGTGGTTCAAAATAATACATTAAAACACGAAAAACATGAAAAATCAAGGGAAAATGAGGGTTTTTGGCATAAAAATGGGGAAGTAAATAGGAACATCAACTAAACTTTCATTTTTCTGCAAGAAGGAACTAAGGGCCACAGCCCATAACCTGTTTTGAATTTTCAGTAATTAAATAATGCAAGAAAATAAGGGAAAATACAAGAAAATGGTGAAAAAACCCTAAAAAATAGGGGAAAATGCATTTTGGGTTCCGAAAAATAAGCATAAATAAGAGCAATGTTTGTGAATGTTTGTGGGGACTGAAGCATGAGGATTTGCCTCAGTTCAACCCCACCTTCTTGTTCTAGTGTGTCTTTCTCCGCTTTCTACACATAAAATGATGTCAAAATACCCTATAAACCTATGCACCGATGCAATATTTAAACGGGGAAGGGTAGAGGAGTTGAAATATGTCTACATGCCGTGTGAAATGATGGGAAAGCTGCTGATTTCTATGCATAGCATTTTAGGACGGATGATAATTAAAATTAAGAGCTTAGTAGCACGAGGATCACCTCAGTGCTAGGCCCATGCAACGAAGCACGAACGGTAGTTGGAAACCATTAAAAGAATGGTTTTGCACTTGTGCACAATACTGTTTGCTAAATGTTTGAGCACTAGGCATCCACCAAATGCATGGAGCATGAAAACGAATTTAAAAGTATCGGTGATCAGCTCCTGGACATGCATTGCAATTGGTTTATGAGGACATGACCTACGTTGAGAGGCAGTGAGGTACCCATGCTGTAGGTAGGCGCGGGTCCCAAAGGGGAAATCAAGTAAGGACAATGGTACATTCCTGGACACGCTTATTTGGTACCTTGAGCGACGTTTGTGCAAAATGTCTATTTGTTGAGCGACGCACTGAGGGGCCAATCCCCAAGGTGTAGGAGAGTCGCAGAGGGTTGACGGCATTTAGTCGTAGGAGGAACCCCATGTGTATGTGATTCGAGCCTTTTGGCTATGTGAAAGGGACTCCCTCTGAGGAGTAATATTGGGTTAGGATCATTTGGACTACAACGTATTACAAACGCAATGTTTAGGAAGACAAAGATTTTGATAGACGCTCCTGGTCGCGAGGCCGAGGGGTTGCCTTGTGCGTAGTGACAAGGCCCGGCTAGTGCATGAGCCAGTGCCGGCCCGTTTTTAGGTCCATCAGTGGTGCGTCTACCGGGAGCTGCTTAAAAGTGGCGGTTCTCGAATCCTGGTTGTTTAGGGACCAACTAGCAGTTTATGCCAAAGGATACTGAGATTGATCCGTTATTTATTGATAAGCAGCGTCTAGCAGAAATCCAAAAGCAAGAAAGAGACGAAAGAGCTAGGCGACGTGCTGAAATTTTTAAGAGATATTCCCCTAAGCGTAGCGGTGCTGAACCCTTACGAGGGAGTGGATCTAGTGGTCTTGGGGCCACAAGCAGCAAGTTAGGAGAAGGTGGAAGCTCTAGTGCTCCCCTTCCTGCCATAAGCCAGTCCACGTCAATTGCGGGAGGTGTAACCCCACCGTCCCCTATTCCTAGTGCAAATCCAATCCGCGTCATGGCGCAGCCTATTGCAATTCCAACAGGAACGACGGATTTGCCGGCTCTAGGTTACCCGCTACCCATTTTTAATGGGCTAGTTGAGGAAGATGCGGAACTCCACATTAGGGAGTTTCAAAAGCTGATGTTCAACTGCCGCATTCAAGAAGAAGGACATTTAATGATGTTCTTCAATATGACTCTCAAAGGAAGAGTCGCTATATGGTATCATGGTTTAGAAGCCGGAACCATATTGAACATTGATGCATTTTATGGAGCTTTTCGAAGGGACTTTGCCCCTGAAAGGGGTGGGCAATATTGGTTGCGTGTACTCAACGTGACCCGCCAGGAACCACATGAGGATATTCGTGCTTATGCGAAGAAGATAAAAGAGGTTTTCCGTAAGTTGGACACCTCTATTCCTATCCCCCCAGCTGCCCAATTGCAATATTTCCTAAATGGGTTGGACTTTAATATCCAATTGCAGTTGAGTAGTGTCCCCTTGGGGGATATAGATACTGCCATTACACGAGCACAAGAGGTGGAATCCCAACTACAAGCAGCCTATGCTTCTCGAGGCAATTCGAACATGGGTTTAGTATTGGGAAATAATGTGGCAATGGCCAATGGTAGTGGTGGTCAAGGGATGGCGATGGCTAACCCTAATGGGAGAGGAAATATGATGCAGAATGTCCCTTTATTACCGGCTCCCCCTAGCATGTCGATGCCTACGGGTAGTCAAATGGCTCCAAATGGTGGAGGCCAAGCGGTTAATTCTAATACCATGCCTGTGGCTCAACAACCAGTGCCTAATCGAATTGTTAGGCCGATGGAACGACATGGTAATGACCAAGGCTATGAGTCGAGTTCTTCCAATGTTCTTGGCGAGGTTAAGGACATGATGAAACATTATACCGATATGATTACGGAGCAGTATCGACAAATAGCCGTTGATGTCAACTTCCTTAAAAAACAACAAAATTTGATAGGAAGTAGATACCCAAAGGAGGGTGCACCTTCGAGGTTTAGTTGCAAATGGTGTGGCAGGCAGCACTATCCAAGAAATTGCCCAAATGTTAAGTGCGACATCTGTGGAAAATCCGGCCATCTAGCAGCTACTTGCTGGAGTAAGATCAGTTCCCTCCAGCGAGGAAGTCGGCAACCAGGGCCTGTTAATCATCGTGCCCAAGGAAATGATTCCCAGCGAGAGGACGGGCCTAAACAAATACTTCAACGACCAAAGACCACAGTGGAGGAGCTACCAAGTGGTAGTGGGGTTAGTTTGATTGAGGCTGTACGCGTTAATGATGCTGAAACCTCTAATTTGCGAGCTGTCCTTACAAGAGGTTAAAAGGGTAGAGAAGCCGATAAGGGTAAGCCTGTCGACGGAAACCCTAAACAAGGCGACAAAGGAACGCAAGTTTTGGATCCTTCCATGGAAGGGGGACCTTTGAAGCCCGTAGAAAGTAAAGCCGATAAGGAACCACCAAAGAAGAAGATGAAAGTTAAGAAAGAGGCAATAAAGCCGGTTCAGCGACCTAAAGAGCGGATGGTTTGGCGTGAAAAGCGAGCTCTATCGAACTATCATGAATTCGATTTGGCGAGCTCTCTTTGCGAAGTCAAGCCGGATGTGAATCTCTTGCAGCTTATTAAGCTTTCCCCAGGAGTACGCAAGGAATTTAGAAAGATCCTACGTACCGGGTATATCGTAGAACCTTTGGGTATTGCGCGAGTTGGTGATGACTGGTTCGAGCATGCTGAGAAGCATTGCCCAAGGGTTGCAACCTATGTCGATGGGATATTAGTAGATTATGCCATTGTCGACACGGGATCATCTGTTAACATTATGAGTTCTGAACTGATGGAAATGTTGGGTCTTGCGATTCAGAAAGATACCTCCACAATTCTCAGAATGGCAGATGATAGTTTGAGACAGCCAAAAGGCTGCATTATTAAGATCCATGTCACTGTTGCAAATGTAGAATGCCTGTTGGACTTTAGGGTGATTCGTTTTGCAGGCCGTCCAAGTTACCAAGTATTACTCGGACGACCTTGGATCTTGCAAGCAGACTACCAAGTGGATATACCTGCCGGTCGACTGATATTCGGCAGAGGTGCCCAGCGTGTGGTGGTTGATGCTTATCCTGAGTCCCCGCAGAGTGAGAGAGCTCCTCTATCTTCTACAGAATTGGAGACATTAGAAGATTTATCTGCCAGTGAGACATCATCGAGTGATGAGTCTAAAGAGGGATCCACCACGGAAGACATCTATCAAATCACTTTGAATGAGCCGATAGAGGGCCAAGATCGTATAAGAGACGCAGATGTTATCGAGCTAGACCTTGGTACGCCTGATGATTCGCGGCCGATCAAATTAGGTTCTATGCTCAGCTCAGCAGAAAGGGAGGACTATGTGGCCTTGATCTAGGAATTCCGTGATATCTTTGCCTGGAGTTATGATGAGTTGAGGGGCATTCCTCCTAGTTTTGCTGTTCATACAATTCCGTTGAAAGAGGGCAGTCGTCCTGTACGGGAGAAAGTAAGGCACATGCCTTTCGAACTGAGGGACGGGTTGTTTGAAGAGTTACAGAAGCTTCGGAAAGCGGGTTTGATTTTTCCTGTGCAACACACGGAATGGTGTTCGCCAGTTGTGATTAGAAAGAAGAAGAATAATCAAATCCGTTTATGTGTAGATTTTAGGGAGCTGAATAAGCAGACAGTTAAGGACTACTACCCGTTGCCATTTATTGACCAGATTTTGGATCAATTAGCGGGTAGGGAGATATATTCGTTTATGGATTGCTTTGCAGGATACAACCAAATGGCAATTGCAGAAGAGGATAAGTTGAAAACAACTTTTATCACTGTATTTGGTACTTTTGCGTACCATGTGATGGCCTTTGGTTTATGCAATGCGCTTGGTTCGTGGCAACGAACAGCAGATAAGACATTCGGTGACATATCCCCTGAAGAGTTGAAGGTGTTTATTGATGATTTAGGGGCTGCCACCGTGAGAGAGAGGCAGTTGATCATTCTAAGAAAATGCTTTGAGCGCTGTAGACAATTTTGCATCGCCCTAAACCCACAGAAGTGTGTTTTTGGAGTACCTTATGGGCTATTGCTGGGTCATGTGGTCAGTTCGATAGGAATTGCGACAGACCTCGAGAAGGTTAAATTTATAGTTGCCATGGGTCCACCATGCACTCCCAAAGAGGTTCATAACTTTCTGTCTTCGGTCGGTCACTATCGTAGATTCATCAACGCCTTAGCAGAAAGAACGTTGCCGCTTACAAATTTATTGTCCTTTAGCTGTTCGTTTGTATAGGGTGACCCTTGTAAGGTAGCATTCGAGGATGTGAAACAAGAGCTAGCAAGAGCACCCATTTTGAAAGCACCTAAAAGAGGTGAGGTGTTTTATATATTTTCAGCAGCCACGATGTATAGTATCAGCTGCTGTTTAGCCCAAATTTGGGAAGAGAAGTGGTACCACCCGATTGCTTTTGCTAGTCGGAAGCTAGGGGTATTCGAAATCAATTATACTTACATGGAGAAATTGTGTCTAGCGATGGTCTTTGGGACCAAGAAATTCAGGCATTATATTCTCTATGAGAAAGTCGTGCTTTATACGAAGGCGGAGGGACTTCGACTATTGATGAATAAGTTACAGCCGCCTGATCGTCTAGCAAAGTGGTTGATCACTTTGCAGGAATTTGATTATGAAATCAAGAGTAAGCCACCAAGGTTGCAAGGCATCGTGGAATGTCTTGTGGACTTTAGGGAGCCGAAAGAATATGTGGCTGAAGGTAGTGACATGGAGTTGTTATTTAAAATAGATACGGCGTCTATTCCCTCCTGGTATGCTGCAATAACGCATTATTTATCAACAGGAGAGGCGGGATCCAAATTATCTAAGGCTGAGAAAAGGAAAATTAAGCAGCAAGCGTTAAAGTTTGCTTTGATCGCAGGTACATTATATCGGCAAGGGGTTGATGACATCTATCGCCGATGCGTGATGCCTGACGAGGTGCCATTCATTTTGGAAGAGTGCCATGATTTTGCTTGCGGTGGCCATTTTGCTGGACGGCTTACAGCACAAAAGGCTTTAAGAGCAGGTTATTGGTGGCCTGCCATCTTCCAGGATGCGTTTGCGTATGTTAAGAGATGTGATATTTGTCAACGACATGATAGTCGAGAAAATAGGAAACGACCACTCACCCCTATTATGACGATACTTCCATTTGAGAAGTGGGGAATAAACTTTATGGGTCCTATTACTCCATCGTCGACTACGCAAAAGAGGTACATCATTGTAGCAACCGACTACTTCACGAAGTGGTCAGAAGCACGTGCAACAAGGAAAGATGATGCTAAAGAAACTGCTAGTTTCCTTTTAGAGCAGATAATATGCCGGTTTGGTCCACCGAAAGAATTAGTATCGGACCGCGGAACCCATTTCCTGAATAAGGTGATCAAAGGTTTGACAGAGATGTGGCAAATCAAGCATAACAAGACAACCCCATATAACCCGCAAGCCAATGGGCAAGTTGAAAGCACCAACAAGCAGCTTGTGGGCATCCTGTCCAAAATTGTGTCGGAAAAGAAATGGGATTGGGATAAAAAGTTATACATGGCAGTGTGGGCCTATAATACGACCTTCAAACGAGCCACTGGCCATACCCCCTTCAAGTTAGTATATGGGGAGGAGTGTGTCTTGCCTTTAGAAATTGAGCTGCCGACTATTCGGTTTGCCATCAATCATTCTTTGAGCGATGAAGACGCACTTTTTGAGCGCTTGACGACACTGGCACATTTAGATGAGCTTAAGTTGCAGAGCTTATTGCACCAAGAAGTGGCGAAGCACCGAATGAAGCAGCTACATGACCTCAAAGCCAAGAAATACACCTTTAAGAAAGGACAGCTTGTTCTGTATTATGATGCACGACGTGAATTATTTCCAGGCAAGCTAGAGCCCAAATGGGATGGGCCCTATAGGATCGTTAGGATAGGAAGGAATAAATCCACAATTTTGTTAGCTGACCTTGAGGGGATAGAATTTAAAAATAAGGTTAATCTTAATAAGATTAAACCTTATTATTTCTGATTGCACTAATGCTATGACTGCCTTGCAGGTCTAGGCGAGATCGATCAAACATCCGCAAGGAAATCGTGATAGAGGTTGATGGGTCGTCTGATCCCTTATTTAGAACACCCATATTTAGAACAGAGGTATCATCAGGGAAAGCTCATTTGGTGGAGCAAAGGATACAAGGTGATTGAGCAAGAAGGCGGGACATTTATTTGGAAGATCAAGGTCTTCTGCCATCACTGCCTACAAAATTTGACGAGCATCCCTGTTGAATTTAATGATGATGGAAGGATGGAGCCTACAGTCCACCCATTGAATATGTTGAATTTCGATTACCATAATTACGAGTAGAGTTCTGGATGGCGGGGTGTGTAAACCCTTTATGGACGTACACCTTGTACTTTGATGGGGCGTCCAGGGATCCATGCAAAAAAGGAAGTGTAGGAGTTGTCATCCGAGACCCCCGACGACGCATTGTCATGAAGTTAGCTGCTTATCTCGGGGTGAATTTTACCAATAATATGGCAGAATACAAAGCCCTGATTATGGGTTTGAATATTGCAAAGAAGGGTGGTATTCGCCAGTTGTTGGTGAAAGGGGACTCTCAGTTGGTTTTAAATCAACTCAATGGGACGTACATGGTACGAAACCCCATCCTTTGTATGTACCATCATACTGCCATAGCCCTGCTAAACGAATTCGATAGAGTGTCTTTTCAGCTGATTCCACGGAATTGGAATCAGTTTGCCGATTCTTTGGCTAATTTTGCGTATGAAGAAGACCTCTTCTTTAATTGTGGCCCTTGTCCTGATATATCTATTGATGATGAGACAGGACCTGGTCGTTTGTGGGGTATGCTTTCTGAACATGCCCTCTTTGGCAGACGATGGTTGATTTGGGTGATGCAGAGGGTAAGCGAGACTCATCTGCCTTTATTATCTTGGACCCATAGACTGCTTCGACGACATATGATGCGAACACCTCTTGCGATATATGCAGGAGGGATAGGTCATAATTTAATGCACTTAGTATAGGGCTACAAGCCCTGTTCCCCTGGGAATGGTATGCTTTGATGTCTATCATGGTTGTTTCCAGGAGGATGTTATGCGTAGTGTTGTTTCATTTCATTAGGCCAAGAGGGCCGATTCAGTTTTGTAGTGAAGTGTTTCATTTCATTAGGCCAAGAGGGCCGTTTCCCTGCCTGGTGCGGGTGCGTTTAATCGGGTTTTTGTTTTAAGTGTTGTGCTGGACAGATTTCGTGGTTAGTGGACTTTGGTGGAGCCTGGAGGAGCCTTTGCTGCGATGGAAGCTTCTTGTGGCCAATCCAGGTGATATTTCTCCTTTACGAGTACCTTTCTTTCCTGTTATATGTGTATTTGTACTTGTCGAGGGGATACAATTTTGTTGGGGACCGGCAACCAAGGCATGAAGTCCCGGGTTGAGGTTGAGTATGTTTGAGGGAGGTCGAAGTAGTCATTGCCTCCTGTAAAGACATTGTTAGACATTGAAATACCTGTTTTAGAAGGAAGTCCTAGTGGCCCTGTTCTGCTAGCCTTCTCGGCAGCCGTTCTAGGAGTTCTTATTAGTAGTGAGGCAGTTAGAGAAGCCTGCTAGAAGATAATAAAGATGATGCCAAGAAATCCTGAATATCCTAAAAGATGAATATAAATATGAAGGTGTGTAAAAAGGGGTTCTAACCCCTATCAAAGAAAAGAAAAGAAATGGAAATGTATAAGTAGTTGATCATTGCCTTGCGAAGGCCTGGTAGGGTCCTGGGGACGAGTCAGACCCGGGCCGATACCTTGTCTTCCTAGGGGTGGCTTCTTGCTAGAAAAATAATATCAAAACAAGGAAGCTTGGAGCGAAAATAAAAGTGAGCGTTAGAAAAGGATTAAGTGTCGCCTTGCGAGGGCTTGGTAGGTTCTTGGGTGCCGAGACAGGTCCTGAGGCCGATGCCCTGTTCTCCTTGGGTCACTACGCTCAGCTCCCTCCTTTTTACATGCCCAAGTATGTTCATCTAATACAAACCCTAAAAGAAGAAATGTATTGAAAGAAAATACTCTTTGATCAGGCTATAGGAGTCCTCGCCTTGTAGGAGCTCCTAGTTGTGTTGTCTTTAGTTGGTAAGTAGTGCAAATTACCATCTCGGGCAACCGCTTTGATAGGTTTTTTTAGTTTGGCTGTGTTGGAGCAGCTGGTTTGTGACTCACTTCGGATCTTCTATTAGATGATGCTAGGCCTACTCCTTGTGGGTATCATGCCTTGGTTCTGTCCAGGGGTAGAGGGAGCATTGTGCTGAGTTTTATTATATATTTGTTTTGTATCAGTTTGATGCTTCTTTGGTTGTTTATGTGCAGATATGTTCGTGGATTCGACGGGCTGAGTCGCCCTATCCCGTGGTCGCCAATGAGAGCGGAATTTAGGTGACGGAAGTGCTTAAAAATAGCTAAAAATTATGAATATCAAGGGAAAAATATTCACCGTCAAAGGCGGCGGCTCGATCTAGGACGATTTTAAGCATAAGCAGTCGACGGGCGCCCAAGTGACATCTCCAGATTTTTTGTAATTTTTATGTCAGTCAGGACAGGATGTGGGAGCTGCAGGCCTGTTCGGGATGCCGAGGCGGACGCCGAGAAATTTACAACACGTCAATCGAAGCTCGTATGCGGAAGTTGGCCCGAAACCGGCCGGGGTGCCCAAAAAGGGGGCCAATTTGGAAATTTCAAAGGGTGTGAAGAGAGGGGGGTGACCTTTGGCACCCCCCCACTCAAAAAAAAAACGTGATATAGGGGGGGGGGGGGGGGGGGGGGGGGGCGCCGGCTGTTTTCAGCCGCCGAAAAAAACGCGCCCCCCCCCCCCCAAATCATGATGATGGCTGTCAAGCAAGGCATGAATCCGAAGGCAGAGGGCTTCCACATTCGATCCACACTCCATGTCGCTTCGATCCACGCGGGGAATGGTGGCCTGTAGAAGGAGAGAGAAAATCAATATTTCTCTCTCCTCCCTCTCTCTCTTCTAAAGGCAAGTTCATGTGGGGAGAAGAAGGAAGAAGAAAGAATGATGGAGGCTTGTCCGGCATGGATCGGATTGCTCCACGGGCTGGAAATGGTGATTGGTGATTGTGCTGGACATGAAGTGCTGCTGATTTCCAAATTTGCAGCCATGGACATGAAACCCAAAACACGCAAATAAGCGGTAATTTAAAAATTTTAAAGGAAATTTGAGATTCTATAGCTTTTGATTGATGAAGTGTTGTTCATGTGGGCTAAAAATTGTTCATGTTGCTGTTTTTCATGAGTTCTTGCTGGTCATAATCAGAAAAATATGCATCTTGTGGTTCAAAATAATACATTAAAACACGAAAAACATGAAAAATCAAGGGAAAATGAGGGTTTTTGGCATAAAAATGGGGAAGTAAATAGGAACATCAACTAAACTTTCATTTTTTTGCAAGAAGGAACTAAGGGCCACAGCCCATAACCTGTTTTGAATTTTCAGTAATTAAATAATGCAGGAAAATAAGGGAAAATACAAGAAAATAGTGAAAAAACCCTAAAAAATAGGGAAAAAATGCATTTTGGGTTCCGAAAAATAAGCATAAATAAGACCAATGTTTGTGAATGTTTGTGGGGACTGAAGCATGAGGATTTGCCTCAGTTCAACCCCACCTTCTTGTTCTAGTGTGTCTTTCTCCGCTTTCTACACATAAAATGATGTCAAAATACCCTATAAACCTATGCACCGATGCAATATTTAAACGGGGAAGGGTAGAGGAGTTGAAATATGTCTACATGCCATGTGAAATGATGGGAAAGCTGCTGATTTCTATGCATAGCATTTTAGGACGGATGATAATTAAAATTAAGAGCTTAGTAGCACGAGGATCACCTCGGTGGTAGGCCCGTGCAACGAAGCACGAACGGTAGTTGGAAACCATTAAAAGAATGGTTTTGCACTTGTGCACAATACTGTTTGCTAAATGTTTGAGCACTAGGCATCCACCAAATGCATGGAGCATGAAAAAGAATTTAAAAGTATCGGTGATCAACTCCTGGACATGCATTGCAATTGGTTTATGAGGACATGACCTACGTTGAGAGGCAGTGAGGTACCCATGCTGTAGGTAGGCGCGGGTCCCAAAGGGGAAATCAAGTAAGGACAATGGTACATTCCTGGACACGCTTATTTGGTACCTTGAGCGACGTTTGTGCAAAATGTCTATTTGTTGAGCGACGCACTGAGGGGCCAATCCCCAAGGTGTAGGAGAGTCGCAGAGGGTTGACGGCATTTAGTCATAGGAGGAACCCCATGTGTATGTGATTCGAGCCTTTTGGCTATGTGAAAGGGACTCCCTCTGAGGAGTAATATTGGGTTAGGATCATTTGGACTACAACGTATTACAAACGCAATGTTTAGGAAGACAAAGATTTTGATAGACGCTCCTGGTCGCGAGGCCGAGGGGTTGCCTTGTGCGTAGTGACGAGGCCCGGCTAGTGCATGAGCCAGTGCCGGCCCGTTTTTAGGTCCATCAGGGATACATCCAAAGTAGACAATTTCTTAGCAAATCCATTAAGGCTCAAACCTTCCCCTCTCATGACTCTGATGATGGGAACTAGATCTTCTTCTATTTATGTATTTAAAAAAAAAGAAAAAAGGAAGGAAGAAAAGAAAGAAAGCAACAAGTAAAGAAAAGAAAAGTAGAGAAAAGACAAAGAAAAGAAAAAAATGAAAGCAAACGAATAAGAGATCACCAAAAGGAAATCATAGGAAAAGCAACCGAATGATCTCATTACATGTAGGCCACAGTCACTACACCTAGGGATCCTCAAGTTAGGAACGTCTAGTGGTTTTGGTCAAATGGCTCCGTCCCTAACCCCCTAGCCCATTTTGATTTCCCATATCATGCTTAGGGCATATCAAGGGTAGGACATACCTAGGGAGGTCACCCTTGCCTATGGTTTGTTGACTTTCTTCCTAACCCACACTCACCACACCCCCTTAGGTAAGAACCGGGTCCTCAAGTGTGGGACAACACCCAGGCCTACCTGTGTCAACCCAACTCCCAATTCCACTAGCATGAGCACAATGCACTACACAGTAAGGTAGACACACCTCCAAGCAGTGCAGCTTCTTTTCTTTACAAGTAACTCCAAACAATGCACACCACCAACTTCGGAGGCCCTATCATCATCGACTCACACGATCGCCTGTCAAATCACCAGATCTTCATCAACTCAAACTCGCAAGATCCATGGGACTAGCACTCATCTAAGAGGGGGGTAATATTACAAGACATGTCACAGACATGGACCATGCAGCCAAAAAGAAGCAGAGGAAGACTAAGGAAACCCAAGTCAAAAAGTAAATGTAGAAGCTCATTCTACCCAAGCAGGAAAAGTGGAGGAGAAGGCAAGCTCGAAGAAAACATGGGAGAGCACCAAATATTCTAGCAAGGCTCTCTCAAAGATGGAGGAGGTCCTCTCAAAGATGAAGGAGGTCCTCTCGGAGATGAAGGAGGTCTTCTCAAGGATCAAGGAGGCTCTCTCAAGGATGAAGTATGCTCCCTCAAGGATCAAGGAGAACCTCAAGGCTCTCGCAAGGAAAGTGCGGGGCGCAATGTAATTCATTCTCCCTCATGTGCAAGTTGTAAAGTCCAAATGGACATAGGTGAAGGGATAAGACAACTAGAAGGGAATAGGGAAAGAGGACCTTGGCAAGATGCCCGGTCATGTAAAAAAGAGGATGGGTGCCCGAGGGATTTAGGGCTTGTATATAGGAGCTCATTATTTGGTGTGTGGAAAAAGTGGTCTCTTCTTCTCTCCTTCTTGCTTGCTTGTGTGTACTTGAGAGAGGGAGTGTGAGGGAGTGAGTGTGTGAGGATGAGGGATTGTGGAGAAGAAGCTCTCCATCATCTCCTCTCTTGTTCTTCTTCTTCTTCTTCTTCTTCTTCTTCTTCTTCTTCTTCTTCTTCTTCTTCTCTTCTCTTGTGTCACACACAGCTATGGAGGATGGAGCTCAAAGGAGAAGGCTTGAGCTTGCTTGAGCTTGCATCTAGAATTGTGGAGCTATCGGCTTGCTTGAGGGAGAAGGCTACTCATTCGGGCATCAAGGTAAGCTCACTATACCCCCGTAGGATCGAAGGTGCATCGGCTAGGTGAGAGATAGCCATTTGTGCTCGCTTGAAACATTTGAAGCAATACTGTCAGTGGGTCTTGGCGGTTGAGCATGAGCTCCCACTACAAATGATTTTTGATGGATTTGATTAGTTTTGGTTTGAGCTATATAAATTTTTTACTTTTTGTTGGCCTTCTATAGTGTTTTGATGAGCTTTTGTATGCCTTTCATAAGCCTCTATATGCTTCTGTATAAGGGTTCTAAAGGATGAATGTTTAGTTTGGGGATTCTTTCTAATCTTGAAAAGATAAATGTTTCTAATAATACCAAAATTATGACACTAGCAATTCTCAAAAGAATGAACTTTGATACCTTTAGAATAGAATATCTTCCCCTTTGCAATGGCATGAAAGTGAAGGGAGGTGAGCCGTGAAGTGGAAGCATGAGTGGGAGCAAGAGCTATGGTGGAAGGAGCAGGAGCAAGAGAGAGAGAGACTCTAAATGTGGGAACTTCAATTGTTACAATGTGAGACCGGCCTTCCCTTTATTCAAATATCACTGAAAGAATAAAGAATGAAGTGACAATGATGGGTGCCACCGCCTGCAATGTGCAAACGCGGGTACTATCAGTGTAGTAATACGCGGGCGGCTAGGTAGAGGCGCCTTTACCCCCAACAACCTCCCACTTAAAGGTAAATTTGCCTCAATGAGGAGGGAAAAAAGAAAAAGTACAAGTGTACATAGGTACAACAGGATGAGGAAAGATGTCATCTCATCCTAAGCCCATCATCTTCCTAAGGAAGGTAAAACACTCCACTAAGAGACTTTTCATGAGCAAGTCTGTAAGATTCTGGTTAGTCGAGATCTTGATAAGATCAACAGTCTTGTCCTCAAGGACCCCACAAATGAAGTTATACCTCACCTCAATGTGTTTCATCTTCGCATGGAAGACTGGGGATTCTTGGCTAACTGGATAGCACTCAAAGAATCCGAATGTAGTGTAGGGATAGTATACGTCATACCAAGGTTAGCAACCAAATGGCCTAACCAAATGGCCTCCTTGCAAGCCTCAATGGTTGCAACATACTTGGCCCCTATAGTGGAGAGGGCAGTGCATTTCTGCACCCTGGATATCCATGAAATAACACGTCTTGCAAAAAGGAACACATAGCCAAAAGTGGACTTCCTATTGTCTACATATCCTATATAGTGAGGGTCAGTGTATCCCATGACTCTTGTATCATTGCTACCATAATAAATGCACATATCAACCGTGCCCTTCAGGTACCTCATGATACCTTTCACGGCATCCCAATGCCTCTTTCCAGGTGTAGCCATATAACATGCCACAACACCAACTGCAAAAGCAATATCTGGATGGGTGGCTATCATGGCATACATAAGATTGCCCACTACGGATGCATAGGGAATATTGGCCATCTCGAACTTTTGCTCATCTAATTGCGAACAATTGGCTTGTGATACCTTCACATGAGAAGGCAATGAACAACCAATAGACTTCACATCCTGCATATGGAAGCGCTCAAGGACTTTATGGATATACTCCTTTGACAGATAAAGTAGTCCTTGAGACCTATCACACTAATGCACATACGAAGTATATGAGAGGCATGTCCCAAATCTTTCATCTCAAAGCTCTTTTGGGGTTGAGCCTTAAGAGCATCAAGGTCATCATGAGCTTTCCCTGCCAAAAGCATGCCATCCACATAGAGTACCAAAATCAATAATAAACCATCATGGGCTTTCTTCATGTACAAGCATATCCATAGTACTATGATTGTAGCCATGTGATTGCATAAAAGCATTAAACTTGCAATACCATTCCCTAGGTGCCTGCTTTAGATCATAAAGACTCTTCTTTAATTTGCACACTAGGTGTTCCTTACCAGGCTCTGCAAAACCCTTAGGCTACTCCACGTATATCTCATCATGCAAGTCTCCATGTAAGAAAGTCGTCTTGACTTCCATTTGATACAAGTCCAAGTCAAGTTGTGCAAGCAAAGCCAAGACTAAGCACAGGGTAGCCATCTTGAGGAAATGAGAAAAGACTTCATCAAAGTCAATGCCATGTTCCTGCTTAAAACCCTTAGCAACCAATCTGGCATTATATGCTGCCTTGCAGTGACCAGGGGTACTTTTCAACTCGTACACCCACTCACAAGGCAAAGCCTTCTTGCCACGAGGCAAGGAAACCAATCTGGCATTATATGCTGCCTTGGGGTGACCAAGGGTACTTTTCAACTCGTACACCCACTCACAAGGCAAAGCCTTCTTGCCACGAGGCAAGGAAACCAGGTCCCACGTATGATTCTCATGCAATGATTCAATCTCAGACTGCATAGCCCTCTCCCATGAGTGATGATGGAGCTCAAATATACGGAAAATATATGTCATGAAAAGTGAAATTTTTGTATCAAAATGTCATGATATGAGAGCCATACTTTTATGTATTCCCAAATACAAAATGTACCATGTTGTATGGTCTAACATGTGGACAAGGAGGACAAAAATGCTAAGGTTCTAAAGTCCTAATTCTTTTATGTACTCAAATGTTTTTTTAATAAAGAAATATGAATATGAGAAGAGTTGTATGATGGTTGGTTAGGGGAGTTGCAACCACTTATTCTCTCTTTATCATCCCATTCTCACTAATCTTTTCCTCCCTCTTTTTGGGGCACAACTCTTGCTTCTTTCTCTCTTTGTGTTTCTTGCTATATCCATGGAGGAGGGAGAGAGAGAGAGAGGATGAGGAGAGTGCTAATCTTTTGTGTGCCATGTTTGTGGAAGGAAGAGAGGCTTGAGATTGAAAGCCAAGCTTTCCATATAGATTTTGTGGGAGTGTTCTCTGGTCTTCTTGTTGTTCTTGGTGTCTGTGGGAGGGGAATTCATGTGCTGCACAGTTGGGGAAACTCCAATCTCAAGTCAAAAAGGAGAGAAGGTGAAGCAAAGGCTATGAGCAGAATCAAATGTGTTGATAGAGAAGAAGATGAGGAAGGATTGTTCTTCAAGTTTTGGCTCATGGCACTTGTGTGTCCTTACCAGCCAGATCTTGGCATCGTCTTCAATGTAGAAATCTTGGTGTTGCTCTATTTGGGCATTGGTTTATCCAGCATATTGCACCTTGCTGGTTATTTAGCAATGACCTTACCATAGGAAATGTGTCAGGCCGCCTAGCAAAGGGTCTAATGCAGAAGTTCCAGCATCCACCTCTCTTCCTCACACGGATTCATCAACCTCTCTTTGCAAATACAGAGAACTAGTTTTCATCAGGCGACGACGTTTCCATCTTCTTCTTTTTCCACGAATCTTATCTTCTTTTTACCTATTAACCTTCATATCCCTTTCTTCATTAAACCATAAAGATAAACAATTTTAAAAAACCCATTAGAGAGTCCCTTATTCACATGCAATATTGGGCACACAAATTGGTGGGCATCTTCATGGATCGCTATGAAAGACTATTCTTCTTAAAGGCTATGTGAAGTTCATAGCATGGGAGTTTTCATGAATCCCTTCCCTGCAAGCTTCATAGCAATTCCCCCTTTTGGTTTCCCTTTCCTTGATAGTACAAGAGACCAATCATCATCTAAGTGCACATAATTAGATACACTGCGATAGGTATGAAACCACTCACAATAGGGGGTCACATGAAAAGATGCACCTGAATCCAAGAGCCAACACTATGCATGCATAGACCAAGGTTTGGTTAGTTAAGAGGCATGACATGAAGAGGCTGCTAATATGTAGTCACCATCGTACTCCTCATGCTGCATGACATTTATCTCCTTAATCTTTACACTAGACTTTGCAGGTATAATATTGTGATCATTGGATTTCTCTTGCACTTTCTCTTTCCCCTTTTCTTTGCGCTTGTCAGCATGCATCTTATGGCACTACAGTCGTATGTGTCTTGCTTTCCAACAATAATGGCATGTAAGATCATACTTGCATCCATGGGACTTGCTGCATTCACGTGACTTAGACCGAGATTTCTGAGAGTCCTTCCCATGATGATCATTATCTTTCTTGCCACTTTTGACACCTCTAATGGATAAAGCATGTGAACCATAGGAAGCATCATTGTTTTTCCTGTTAATTTCTTCAATCAAAAGAGCACTCTCTACATCTTTCAATTTCAATCCATCAAGTTTGTTGGTAGAGATCATAGTGCAAAATACATCCCAAGACTCAGGTAAAGTGCCAAGTAGAAACAAAGGATGCAGTTTATCCCCTAAAACTCAATGCCTTGTTGAAGCAGATTCTTCATGATAGAATGAAACTGCCTAAAATGAGCAGACAATGGGGTTCTCTCCATGCGAAGATCCATCATCTATTTAAGCTAATACATTTGTGAAGCAGGGCTCTGCTTTGCATAAAGTTCATGAATCTTTTCCCATAGATTCCATGCACTTTGATTTTCATCTTCAACAACATTATTGTGGACCTCTTCAAAGAGTGATAAAATGATAGTGGACTTGCATAATGCATCTAAATCAGCCCAATCATCATTATCCATGTTATTGGGTTTAATACCCTTGTTTCTTAGTGGCTTAATATGCAATTTTTGCACCAAAACTGCAAAATCTAAAACTTCCAATAGCCATAGTTGGTGCCATCCAACTTGATAATGTTGTATCTTTGAGATGACTAGCCATAATGAGTCAAACAAAGGCAGATTATGCAGAAAATAGGCAACTATAATTAGTAGTAAATAGGCCAAAACCAGTGCCAGAACAAGCTGAAAATAAGAGAAACTGTTAGAATGACCAACTATCCACCAAATAGTACCAAAAGTACATTAAAATGACATGATTAAGCTTAGTAAATACATCACAGTTCGCGTAAAACTTGTTGTAATAAATCACAACAATGAGAAAATGAGAGCAAACAAGAGCTAAAAGTGATCCAAAGTCAAGTATGGCTGCTACCAGGTCAAATCCTGCATCAATCGGGCATGTAACAAACACTCTACAGCCAAGACACATGAGCCAAACACCTAAATGTGTCAAAGAAATCGATATTAGGAGGATACAACCCCTCATTAGAGAATTTTAGTGGTAAAAAATGGGCCCTCTAAGAAAATACAACCTTGAACTTTCTCTCTCTAAAAAAATAGCACATTTTCTCATTTTTGGGCCAAAAAGTGTCCATCTATACCAAATGGTCAAGATACTGAATCAGCTTCTTCCCTAAGGTGAAAGCAATATCATCAAATGCCCCAAATTCAAAACTTTTGAAAAGTGGGAGTTTCTTCTAAAGCCTTTCCTGCTTCTGTAGCAATGGTTCCTCATGGCATTTTATAATTCCTTTTTTTCTTTTAATCAAATTCTATTTCTCTCAAAATAATAATAATAATAAGGAATGAGGTTCTATCAGGGCCATGGCCCGTAACAAACTTGATGTAGGTCACTTTAAGTGGTGTTAAATGTGAAAAATATAATGGACACACTTCCCATCAAATCAGTCTCATGAGTCGTGTTTCTCCATCCTCTCCATGCTATCTTCTATGCTCTGGCAAACCTTGCATCTTCTTCTTGTGGTTGGCTTTGACAAACCTCGCGTCTTCTCCCTACTTTCTTTCCTCTTGCACCTCTTGTCTTCTACCTGCTTTCCTTTCCATCTCGTACAAGGTATGCTTAATCTTCCCTTAATGGTCACAATGATGTACAACGATGGCCCCTCTCGCTACCTCTCATCTTCTCCTATCACAAACCAAAAGCAATCCCTCTTGCACCTCTTGTCTTCTCCTTGCTTTGCTATGTCCGTCTTTAGGTCATTTGGGGGATCTTTGCCTTGAGGTGAAAACATTTACACTGCTTGACTAGGAGAACTCTCCCGTGCAATAAGGGGACCAATTGGTAGTCATTGGGCCATGTGCTAGTTAGTCCTTGGGCCTCACTTGCATCGTTCTGGCCCGTTGGCCTTCAACATGCCCATCACGATCAGCATGGATCACAACTGTGCGATAGAGGCTCCCCTAGGAAGGTCTTTAGGCCTCAGTTGCGTCATTCTGGCCCAATGGCTCAAAGTTCCTTTTTTTCTATTTTCTTGATTTTTTTCTTTGGTTTCTATTTTCCTAATTCTTTTACTAATCTTTGGTTCCTATTTTCTTGAGCCCCTTTTTTAGGAGCTGTGATCAAGTGATGGCCCGAAGTTCGCTGTTCAATGTCATTCTTCTTACGGATGATGAGATTGTCCAACCAGGAGCTTCCAAAGGACAAGTTTTTGGAAAAAAAATTATAGAGCAAGTGCTGTGCTTAGAGCACACAAACTCTCTTGTATGTTTACGGCAAATTTTCCATTAGAGCAAGTGCTAGCATTCAATGCCTTTGAGGGCTATGAACGTGAGTTCAAATATCTAACCGTGGCGAGTGTTGTTGTGCTGGATGGAGTGGCTTATGTCCATCCAAGGCTTTGGTCATCAGATAGAGCAAGTGCAAGAAAGCCTAGAAGGGATTTGGAGAAGATCCCCTCGTGTGGCATAGTGTGCTTGGACAGTTGTCCCTTGCATTCGAAGAAATGTCAACTTGTTCAGTACAAGTACTGGTTTTGGAGTTTTTTGCACCTTCAGCTTCAACACGACATGGAAGCACAGGCTCCGTCCACCTCTGAGGGGCTCAGCTAGCAAAGGATGAGGATTATGATGAAGAGGTACCCATCGACTTACAGGAAGATCAAGCCTTGGCAGGTAGTGACGTTGTGGTGCCAAGATTTGATGTGGATGCCCCAGGGAAGGGTAAAGAGATGGAGGACAAGCCTCAAGGCCTTCCTTTATCATGCATGCTGAGCTTCAAGATGGGCCCGAAAAATGAAGAGTTAATTCTTTTAGTGGACATTATGCAAAAACTAAATATACGTGAGGCTACTGTCTTGCGGCATTAGCTGAATTCAACGATGTTGATATTGGTTTCATTGTATATGAAGAAGATAAATATTTCTTGGCCAACTTAGAAGTCAAGGAGGGGGGGTTGCAAACAAGAAAACAACTGCTCACATATTTTTTTGAGGAGACTAAGTCATGAGAGAGCCAGTTTCCCCCAAGATAGACTCCTCAAGCTATAGAGCGTTTAGGAGTGTTGGACATGGGCATGATCCAAGAGGGAGAAGCAATGCCAGACATTGGGGGGACAATCCCGCTATGGTTAAGAAGAATGCTAGAAAACGATGAGAATCATCCGGTAGTGTGTGTTCCTTTTGTTCTTAGTGTTAAGGGATTGCTATTGTTGAGGCAATTTTCAATTTTGATATGTTTTTCTAGCTTCTCGTTTGCGAAGATGAGTTCACCAAAAGAGCCGGAGGAAGCATGTCGATAGGCAATGCATCCTCATCTTCCTCCAATTTAAAAGAGACCGGAAGGGATTTTGGGTTGGCCCACTATGTGGGACATTTCAATCATAAAAAGGTAACAAGTCGTATGTACACATGAACATATACACAACTGAGAGAGAAATATCTATATACATATTATTTGGTAATGTTTCCTTACAAGCATCTTTTCTTTTCTTGTTTCTTGATAGATCATAATATTTCACAAGGATTTCTCTCCAGACATTGCGGTGCTACCTCTTTTTGCACTGAAGGTAGTTTTGAGGTATTTGGGTGGCCATCCTGTGGCAACCAATTCCGAGAAGGTGATATTGGTAGCAAAGCAATTCACTTTGCAATTTTTTGATATAGGATATGGATGCCAGGCGCTTCGAATGCCATATTATTTGTCATATGCGGGTCAAGCTATTGTAGTGGGGATGACACAAGTTGAGGACATGCATCCATATGGGAAGGGAAGATTCATGAGGGAAAAGAAAACAAGGCTATGAAGGGGTGCACTACCACAACTTGATGAAGGCCCCTCCACGGTGATGCTGATGTCAAAGGTGGAAGACAAGAATGACTGAGAGCGTTCCCCAAAGAGGATGAAGATGTCATCAAGTCCACCTTCTCTCGGCTCTGACTCTTGATTGATGCCATAGCTCATGATGTTCCCTCGCACTAGATTGATTCCAGGTGTTTCAGCACCTTCCCTTGGATATCATTTTTAATTTTCTTGATATGCTATGTGAATTAGTCTTCTATATGACCATTCATGTAACTCTAGTGATCTTACTTGAATGTGCCAAACTTTGTTTCTCAGTATCCATTCATGTAAAAAAAAAATTGGTAGAATTTCCAATTTGAGGTTTGAGTATTAATGTTTTGTTTGTGTTTGAGTGGTCTTGGTCATCTAACCTTCTCCATTATCTTGGATGTTTGAATTGGTGACATGCTTTCTTGTTTTGGGTATAGAGATTGATATTATTAGATGTCAACGGGTTGCTCTTGCAAAGAAGGCAAAGCCCTTTTTGAAATACACATCTGCGGCGGTTGTGGTTTATTGCGGGACACTATGTTATCTTGTGGCCAGGACTTCAACAGTTTATAGTAGACTTTTTGTTGAAGGATTTTGGGTAGGCATATGGTCATCAATGCCAAATTGGTATTTGACTCCTATACTTCAGCTGATGTCACGTAATATACAAATTGATCTTGAACAGCGTCTTCAGTTCTTTTATGATAGGGCCCGGTGCTATGAGGACACGAAAATTGAGCATCCCTATGAGCCAGCTATTTACAAAGCCTTTTACACATATAGACATTGAAATTGACCCTAATAATACAATATTTATTGACAAAACAACAGAAAAAGCAAGGTACAATCCAGTTGGAAGCCTCATTAAGGCTCCTGGCTTTGAGGGCGATGAGGATGATTTTTTTGAGAGATTGAAGCCATATCTTTTGCACTTGTATTGGTTTCCACGATGTGCTATTGAATATGTATGGTCGAATGATATAATGTAGAAACACATTATTCTGTGATTGTTAAAGACATTTGGACAGTGTATTGTGCTTTATCTTCTTTGATATCTTGTGAATTTAAGAAAATGTCTGAATTATATCATCTTTGTATTCCTTGGAGGTAAGCGTTGTTAAACACACCAACATAATAGCATTACCAATAGTAAAAGAAAAATGACACAAATAACCAATTCTTAACAAAAGGGTTGTGTGTTATAAAAGACCCATCCCTTAAGAAGGGTTATGTGTTACAAGGTACAGCTTGTTGTGTCAATTACATCATGTTGATTACACCATCTCTGCACTCAAAAAAACACCAAAACAATAATGCAACTAATTGTAGAGAGGAAATTGATAGGAATGATCCATAAATTATCAAAGGTTTTGTGTGTTGCAAAAGATTCATTCTATAACAAAAGGTGTGTTATAAAAGATCCCTTAACAGAAGGGTTGTGTGTTACAAGGTACATCTTGCAAGAGAAGCTCAAAATACAAGGATGCGTGTTACAAGAGTGGCTCAGGTTGGTAGTGCTAAGCTTTGGCCCAAACTCTACCTTGAAGGTCCTTGCATATCATCTATGATTCCCTTCTTTTCAGTACACACTTTCTATTGTGTACGAAGTAGAAGTCTTCTGGTAGCATATTGGGTGCGCCTCATTGTTGATGTCTTTGTGAAGCTTGACTAAAGCACATTCCTCTATTATGCTTATAATGGTCAATAGAGATGAGACCTCATCTACCACCTCAATGTCTATAACGTGGTTGACTTGCAAGCTTGCAGCCTCCTGGTCCATTGGCACAAGCATTCCATTGATATAGTGCTCCCGACAATACCAGAATGATAGTATAAAAGTCTAGGTTGTAATCATGTACTTTGCCACAATTGTATCAAGGACAATGTGGCAATGTACGTGTCCCACCTGCCTCATAAACCATTGGCTCCACAGTATCTTTGCCAGTAATTCGTTGTCCATTCGCATGCAAACTAGCATTGTTTTGGTGATGTTAACATCAAACTCCCGAAACAATTCCACAAAAATGTTGACATGCATAGATAGCATGATCTTCACTAATTTCACTGGAATGGTAGCCCATAATGATCATTGCACATATCTATATATCTTGCTTCATGTGGACTCTACTCCAAAGCAATCAGGCACTGGCCATGCTAATCTATTATTGTCTACATCTAAAGGGAGTGCTTGGAGGTAACATTTCATGTGAGACCGGTCTTGAAGTAATAATCATAAAAGAAGAGGCCTTCATCTGCAAGGCTCCCCCCAGTCTTTCCATCATCCTATAATTGTCCAGCATGTCCATGAAGCACATGGATGACTCCTATAATGCACTCAATGGGCTGCCACTCCTCATAGGATGAAGGATAAATGTCTGAAGCAGTGACACACATTATATTCACACAGAATACAATAAATGTTTGAAGCAATGACAATAATGATACATAAAAACCAAATGGGTAAGCCAAACCTACAGTTTGGCCTATGATGTGGAAGCATTGTCTCATATCCAGGTGCCATTACAATTTGATGGTGCATGTAGACATGCTGCATGAGCACCTCCTTCACAATTGTTTTGCCCTATGGAATTTTAAAGTCCACCACACATCCCTTCCATGCCCATTTATAGACACTTCCCTTATGCTTGCGCTTTCCTTGTCGTGGCTGAATGAGCACCCAAGATCCCTTAGAGATGAGAACTTTTGTCCATGTATTCCCATCAAGGGTAATGGGAACCAAGATAGAGAAGATAGAAGTTGAAGGTATGCAAGGCAAGGGAGTAGCATTATTTGTGACCATTGCAAAACATTGAGAACTTAGATGATGAGGGTGGGAAGCAATTAGAGATTGACAACAAAGAAATAGTGAAGAGAGCTCTAGAAGGAGGAGAAGGTCTCAATAGCTAGGAGAAGGTAGGGAGTTTTTAAAAAACCTCCCTTCCAAAACCTCCCCAAACCTCCCTCCAGGATCTTTCCAAATCTTCCTCTTGTCTGTAGATAGTGATATTTAGAGGGTGTTCTCCTTAAACAAAAAAGGTTTTTGGGTATTTTTTGCTATTTTGTGAGTAATTTTTGAGAAAATCCAACGTAATGTTGGGCTCCATCCTATTGGACGTGCTGCTACTTCTCTCTCCTCTTATTTGCCCTCCTTTTGACCACTAAAATTCTCTAATGAGCATAAAGAACATAGAGAGTAAGCCAAGCTAGGCGTTTGCCTAACTAACAGGGCATGACAAAGGTTGACGTATGCTCAAAAAGAAGATGGATCAAATCAGCCTAAAAGCATCCGATGTAGACAAGTATCTATCAATAGCATAGACATATAAGAGATCCCAATCTCATATACTCAAGAAGCTCAATTGTATAACTCACAAGCTCTATAATATCAAAAGATAGCATGAAGCTCCCATCAACAGAAAGATTGATGTCAGTCGAGCAACCAAGCTCAAAGATAGCATGTGAATACATAAGACATCATGTAGCCGAGACTGTATATCAACAGAGCATCCAGAGCAAGTGATCAATCAAGCACCACCTATAGCATCTAGTACATCATGTAACAGTCAATGTCAAATATCTGACAACCCAAATAAGCATCCAAGAGCTCCAAAGTATGCAAATGAAAGCCCAACTGAAGCTCCAAGTGGTAATTAAACACAAACAATGTAAGGAGCATGCATTTTTGACATATGCTTCAAAGCATGTACCAAAGGGTCAAGCATAGACCACAAGCATATGACCGTCACAAAGCATGCCAATGTAAACCAATGTCAATCAAATGCCAACCAAGACAAGCTCAAAAAACATTCCGGAGCAATACAAGACATGTGCCAACCTCCATATACATCCATGTAGTCATATGAATCATGAATCACCCAGAAAGCACCCATGACCAAAAGGAAAAGCATAAAGTGACCAAATAAGCTTTAGCCATGGTGTATTATAGTTGTAAAATCACTACTAAACTAAGACAAAATAGGGCCAAAATCAACTCCAAATCATTTCCATAACATATGCATTCCTCCCTGACATTTGGGTATCAATCGGGTACCAAATGGAATTAACAATTAGTACCAACCAAGCATAAACATCAAATGCCAATGTAGTACTACCTGTGAACTACTTGTGGAATGTTATAACAGTCTTGGAACTTATGTATAATAGTCCAAACCCAATGCCAATGATCAAATCCTTCAATGACAAGCTCTAAGCATGTTTGTATGCATTAGATAAACCCTTTTCAAGTGCCCAAGGCCTGGGAGAGCTGTTATGGACCAAAGTGAAGCTGTGAAGTGACATGTGATCAGCCACACGCTAATGGCACTTTAGTCTTAGAGGGGCTATGGAGTTGCAATAAAACTTAGGCTAGTTGTACGGTGTCCCCAAGGACCTAGGGAAGCTCTATCTTGGGTAAATGCAACGGGAAGGTGTATGCTTCACAAGAAGCAAAGAGGCATGACTACCCTATTGTCTATATGATGTGAACTGAAGTAAAGCAACAAAAGAGAGCTCCAATACCTTCAAATGAATACCCTAAAGGTGCCTAATAAGCACCAATGTGAGCCCGAGAAGTATGAGACCGCGACCAGAAGCTCGAAGGTGTGGCTATGGTTGCCAAGAGTGAAGATCAAGCTGTAGGTATTCGAATGAATTCTAAATGTGTGCCCAACCAAGCTCAAGAGCTCAACAAAGAAGGCGTTGATACTAGTTGAAGGGAGGTGAGCCATGAAGTGAAAGCATGAGTAGGAACAAGAGCTATGGTGGAAGGAGCAAGAGTAAGAGAGAGAGAGACTCCAAATGTGGGAACTCCAACAATCACAATGTGTGACCGACCTTCCCTTTATTCAAATGTCATTGAAAAAATAAAGAATGAAGTGATAGTGATGGGTGCCTATCGCCTGCAATGTGCAGGCGTGCATGTCTACCAGTGTATTAATACATGGGCGGCTAGGTAGAGGCATGCAGGTACTACCAGTGTATTAATACATGGGCGGCTAGGTAGAGGCGCCTTTACCCCCAACAGAAAGCTGAATTCAAAGACTTTGAAAAGAAAGAAGTAAAAGAAATGTTGACAAGAGAGTCTTTAAGATATTAAATCCCTTCTCCAAAAAACTAGGTGGAGCCAACTCCATGATGAATGGCATGATAAAGAGGTCAACAGTAGAACAAATCTAGAGGTACGTGAGAAGAGAGAAGGCAATACCAAAGTTGAGAATGAGCTAGTAGCAAAAGCCTCCTTGGACACTCTTGTAGTACTCTTTACAGAAGTCCTAATGGCAAATTGAGGTCCCCTTCCCAACTAGATCTATCTTGGAAATGTTGATAGTAGGCCACTAAATGTAGTTCCATTGCCAAGTTTTAAGGGAGAGTACAATGAATACCTTGATCTTCATGTAGCCAAGTTCACGATAGCCAGTGTGATCAACAATGCTAGAACTCCTAGAGCATTGGTTGGCGATATTCCTTACTACTTTTGAAGGTGCAATATTTTAGTAGTATGAGAGATAAGCAGTATGCACTTTTGGCACATGGGATGAATTGAAGGTAGTCTTTCTCACCAAATTTAGGCATGAATATTTTGAAGAGTGGATATGGAAGGAGATATGAAGTTAAATCAATCCTTTAGAGAATAGATGGAAGCATATGTCTCTAGAATGAAGTCTATATTGAAGAGATGGACCAACCATAACTTGGATGAATACATCTAGAAGGAAGTCTTTCTTAGAGGCCTACAACCAAAGGTTTGAAAGTTTGTGGAATTGAGAAGACTAGCTAATCTGCAAACTACAGTGGAAGGTGCAAGACTATATGATAAAGTTGAAGTGAGATTGTCTATGGCCTCCGAAAGAGGAGTCCTACCTCCACTAATGCCAAGAATGATGTATTCACCAAATGCAATCCTAGGGGTTGTTCCCTACTCCAATCCATAGAGTGCCTCAGTATCATGTGTCAAATACACAATGATCACAGACAATGCCTCAAAAAATGGTTCAACCACAACAATAGTGGCCTCAAAAACACTTTCTTTAATGATAAATTAGTGTAATAACAATGGAACCCTGCCAATCAAAATCAATAGCCAATATCCCCAATAGGAGCTCTAAACCAAAATCAAAATAGAGGACCCTCTGCATCAACCTAACTAATCTATGCAATGATTATGAAAATGCCCCAAAACCCTACTCCAAGTGCTTCGAGAGGCAAAAATTTGAAGGATTACTTATCCAATTGAGTTATTGCAAATATTAAGAAGGAGCTAATGGATGTGATTATAGAATATTTATAGACACTAAAAGTCAATACCACCAGCCTATCAAACATTATAGGAGTAGAAAGAGATGTCATGCGATCAAACACTTGGTGTGAAAAGTGCCATCAAGCAAGACATTTAGGCATTGAATGTACCCAAAAGCCAACCATCCCTAGAGTCTTCTATTCGTATTGCCTAAGAAAGAATGACATAGAGGACATCTGCTCTCTAAAGGAGATGCATGACAAAGAAGAAAGAAAGATGAAGAAGCAAGATTCAACCTATTGAAATCCAAAATGACAATGCAAGTTATCAAACAAAATCCTAGGAAGTTTGGTCCAAGGAGGTTCCCCTCCTAAAGTTGTAGAGGAAGACAATTTGGTGGTGGATAGAGATTGGAAGTGGAATGCTACAAATGCATAGAGAAGGGCCGCACCTCCCTAAACTACCCAAACCCTAGAAGATATGTGGATTATAAGCCCCTCTATAGTTGATGTAAAGAAGAAGGCCATGCTCCTAAACTACCTAAACCCTAGAAGATATGTGGATTATAAGCCCCTCTATAGTTGATGTAAAGAAGAAGGCCATGCTTCTAAAGATTGTATCAATCTAGCCCCTGTCAAGGCTAATACCATAGACAACCAATAGAGAAGAATTGAGAGCATACCTCAAATAAGATAGAATTGGAAAAAATTGCAATAACATGAGCCATGAAAAGAGAACCTATGGTTCCAAAAGGGAATGTTCCACTACAAAATTATCAAGTTCAAGCTCCCAACAAAATCACAAAGTAGCATAATACATGACAATACAATATAGAGCACTTCAATGCCATAGAAGACTACAAAGATAGTCCATGATGATGGATCAAAGATCCAGGAGATGGAAGAGGTGGATGTACCTCCAATAATAGAAGTAGTGATGCAAAAGAAAGATGGAGAATCAAAGTGAGCATTGTCCCATTCCCTAGTCAGTTGGAGAAGCCAATGAATTTCATAAAAGAGTATGACTTGGTGAAGGACCTAGACACCTTTCATCCTAATTTGACATTTTGACAACTATTGATGCTCTCTCTTAATTGTAGAAAAAGATTCAAAATCATTCTCATGTGAAGACATGGCTAAGTATTCCAACCTTGCTATAATTGCTACCAAAACCAATAAGGCCCTAGAGCCTATGAAAAAAATAGATGTGGCCAATATTTTGCTATTCTAGAGAAGACTAGAATTCAGATAGAAGGCTACTTTATCACAAGTGCATTAATAGATGGAGGTTCTTCAATGAACATCGTGATGGATGTGACGATGAAAGATTTGAGTCTACCAGGTATGCAGCCAACACAGTGGCTTATCATGCTGGTGGATCAAAGCATAATCAAGCCCTTAGGGATCCTTCCTTACATCAAGATCACAATTGCAGGATGAGATTATTGACTGATGTACCTAGTGGTGAAGCCAAACTCTTATGGGACCTTTTACCCCTTATTGTTGGAAAGACCATAGCTTTTTGAAGCACAAGTAAGAACTAATTGGTTCAAAGGAATTCTAACCCTAGGTAGGGGATCCAACAAAGTGGTGTTGAAGCTCTATGGTTGATAGAAAGGACATGTATCCACCTCCATAGAAGTCTCATCTAAGTCTTCTAATGAAGTAGCGGATGGAACATTAGTAGAAGATGATACTATCAAGTAAAGTTTTCCAATGAAACTTGAGGCAAAGTCCCTCACAATGGCACTGTAAGCCATCTCCTAAAAGATGAAAAGTCATTATTGATGAGAGAATACCTCCTACTTGAACAAAAAAAGAATTTAAAAAGTAACTTATGTAGCGAGAAAAATGCATGATTGTATGGTTCTCTTTGTTACATTGCCATAGTAGAGCTAAAGATTGAAGTAGAAGCTTATATGGAGAGCATGTTCTTCTCTTACAAAGCTTCTACATAAGCAAAGACAAAGCCTAGAGAGGAAGATGATGAATCCAAAAATTAGGATAATGAAAGAAATGAAGAGTAGAAATCCCTACAACTCAAAGTGGATGTGGCTTTAGAGAATGAAGAGATCCTATTATTAGATGGAATGACAATGGTTCATTTTGGGCTCATCAATGATCTGCAACATATGCAGATGATGTACACAAAGTGGAAAAGACAAATAGCAATCTCCTTTACTAGTGGCTATTGTTGCCCTACACCACCAGTTTTCAAAAGGAATGATGATGATGAACCATGCCAACAGGCACCAATCCCCAAGTAGTAGAGAACCTTAGAAGGTCCCTGTCACATTACATTACTGGATGCCTCCTCAGAAGATGAGTCCTCAAGTCAGGTAGTGAGTATCCCACAATTGAAATTAGAGACAACCCTCATACAATTTTAGCATCTAAAAGGACCATAAGATTTGTAATCAAAAGCAAAGAAAGATGGTTCTACTTGAGTATCAAAGGAAGAAGCTACTCCCTTGAAGGAATCACAGGTATATCCAAAAGCAATCTTCTGTGGAACCTTTATCAAAGAGGTAGAAGGTGAAAAGCAATTACTTTTATTGATGCAAATGGCATAGAATGACATCTCAAAGTGGATAGCAGTCTTCCAAAAAGGAGAACCTATTGAAGGAGAACTTGGATGTGTTTGCTTGGTGTTACAAAGACTTAAAGGGGATTGATCCAATGTGTATCGGCATCAAATTGACTTGGAGCTTGATACCAAACATGTACAATAGTTTCAAAGGTATATGAATTCCAATTATTTGGCTCTAGTCAAGATAGAGTTGTTGAAGGTCTTAGAGGATGAATTCATCTACCTAGTGGCCAATAGTGAATGAGGTTTCGCCATTGTGGTTGTACCTAAGGAGAATAGAAAGCTCTAAATATGTGTGGATTTCCATAAGCCAAATTGCAAAATAAAGAAAGATAATTTTTCTATCCCCTTCACTAACAAAAGAGATGAGATTTCAATTGTCCTCAAAGCATGCCATGATGAGCCATGTGGTGGACACTTTGTAGGAGAAGCAATAGCCATGAAAGCTCTACACATAGGATACTAGTAGCCAACCCTCCACAAAGGTGCCTGTGATTGTTGTAAGCACTGTGATGTCTATCAACGAATAGGGAAGCCTACCAAAACCAATGCAATGCCATTGCAACCAATCCTTTCCTTGAACCCATTCAAGAAATGGGGCATCAATTTTATGGGACCAATTGGCCCTCTAATCAAAAGAAAGAAAAACAAATGCATATTGGTTTATATAGACTATGTGACAAAGTGCTACAAAGCTAAAGATCTCAAATGAGATAATGGGGCTCTGTTTCTATATAAGAACATTATCACCTGCTTTGGCAATCACTTCGAGTTGGTAAGTGATCGTGGTAGTCACTTTTTGAACAAGATCGTGGAAGAGCTGGAATAGATCTACAAGATCCGCCATTGCAAATACACACTCTACTACCCTAGGGCCAATGGAAAGTCAAAGTCATTAATCACATCCTTTGTTGTGTATCATTGTGATTGCGATGATCAACTTACAAAAGCCCTTTGGGCATATAGAGCCTCTCATAAAGCTATAATAGGATAGATACCATTCTAGTTGGTCTTTGGCACATAAGTTATTTTCCTTGTTGAGATTAAATTATTCTCTTTGCAAGTGGCCATCACAAAATGTTTAGGAGATGTCGAGTCCTTGTGTAGTTCCATCTCACTATAAAGTCTACCATGACAGCTTCATCAAGCAAAAGGAATTCATAGAAGGTGATATTGTCCTAGTCTATGATTCACACTTTTGTAAGTTTCCTAAAAAGCTCTAACAACATTGAATGGGCCCTTACAAGAGGTACTTGTAGTCAACCTTAATGGCTTTGTATAGATACAAGCCATAGATGTCTCTCATGATCTCTTGATCAATGGCTATTGAAAGATAGAGCTCGAGTGGAAGCACACAAGTGAAAGTAAGAGAAAAGCAAGAGCTATGGCAGATGGAGCAAAAGAGTAAGAGAGAGAGACACCGTATGTGGAAACTCCTATAGTCACACTATGTGACCGGCCTTCCCTTATTCGAATGTCAATGAAAGAATAAAGAATGAAGTGGCAATGATAGGCATCCACCACTTAAAATGTACACGTGTTCGGGTACTATTAGTGTAATGATATGGGTGGTTAGGCACAAGCACCTTTATCCCCAATAACCTCTCACTTAAACGCAAATGTATCCCTCGTGAGGAGAGAATAGGAAAAAAGTGACAAAGAACAAATGTATATAAAGTGCAACAAGATGAGGAATAGATGCCATCTCATCCTACACCCATCATCTTCCTAAGGAAGGAAAACATTCTATTGAGAGACTTTTAGTGAAAAGATTTATAAGATTCTTGTTAATTAAGAGATCTTGACAATCTCAACAAATTTATCCTCTACCACCTCCTTGATGAAGTGATAGCACATCTCAATGTGCTTTGTCTTCGCATGTGGAAGACTAAATTCTTGGCCAATTTAATGGCACTCATAAAATCTAAATGCAGTGTAGGAACCACATCAGTAATACCAAAGTTTACGACAGAGAGCCTCCTTGCAAGCCTGAATGGGTGGTTACAACATACTCTCTCTCTATAGTAGATAGGGCAGTGCATTTCTGCACCTTGGACATCCAAAAAATAGCACCTTCAGCAAAGCTGAAGCCATAGCCAAAGGTGGATTTCTTATTGTCTACATGTCCAAAAAATAGCACCTTCACCAAAGCTGAAGCCATAGCCAAAGGTGGATTTTTTATTGTCTAATGTACTCTCTCTATGACTCCAGTATCCTAGCCACCATAACATATGCGCATATCTATAGTATCCTTAAGGTACCTCATGATACCTTTTACGGCATCCTAATGCCACCTATCAAGTGTATCCATATAGCATGCCACAACTCCCACTACAAATTGTATACATCAAACTATCCACTATGGATACCTAAGGTATCTTAGCCATCTCAACCTTTTGCTCATCAAATTGCAGATAATTGACCTAACTAATATTCATATGAGAAGGTAAAGGATAGCCAATAGGCTTAACATCATGCATATGAAACCGCTCAAGGACCTTTTGGATGTACTCCTTTTGTGACAAGGAAAGGAGCCCCTTGGAGTGATTGCGCATGATACACATCCCAATAATATGTGAGACCTAATCCATGTCCTTCATCTCAAAGCTCTTCTTGAGTTGACCTTTTAAGGTATCCAGCTCATCATGAGTGCTCCTAACAATCAATATATCATGCACATAGAGTATCAAAATGATAAGGTTGCCATCATAGGCCTTCTTCATGTACAAATACAGATCCATATCACTATGATTATATCCTTTTGAATGCATGAAAGCATTAAACTTGTGGTTCCATTCCGTAAGTGCCTCCTTAAGGCCATAAAGGCTCTTTCTTAACTTGTATACTAGGTGTTCCCTACCTTTTTCCTCAAAGCCCTTAGGCTATTACATATAAATCTCATCATGCAAGTCCCAATGTAAGAAAGCCAAAACCAAGCATAGGATTGTCACCTTAAGACGATAGAAGAGAAGACTTCATTGAAGTCAAAAGCATGCTTCTACTTAAAGCCTTACAATCAATGTGGCTTTATAGGTTGGCTTGGGATATCCAGGGGTACTCTTCATTTTGTACACCCATTTGCATAGCAAAGCACATTTTCTAGTAGACAAAGGAACCAAATTCCACATATGATTTTTTTGCAGCACGGCATACTTTGAATGCATGGCCCTCTCCCAAGAGTGACTATCATCTCTACACATGGCCTCATCATAGGTAAGAGGCTTACCAATATTTGTCACCATAACATAATCCATAGAGGGTGCAAACTGATTAAGCTGATGTGTATCTCTAGTAAACTGCTACAAAATAGGTTGTGCAGCATATATCTCCTACCTAACATCATGGTCCTAAGCTACTAGAGCATCAACTACTGTAGGCTATCTAGTTGGCCATTTAATAATAGGAGGCTCCTCTTGAAAGACTACCTTGCATATCTCAATAACCTACTCATGCTGCTTATGCATTTTCTCCTCATGGAAAACAACATTATGGCTATGGATGGCCTTTTGAGCTAGTGGATCCCATAGGGGATATCCCATCTCATCTACATCCCTGTCCTTGGGAACATGGTAGAAAGCCTCACAATCAAATACACACAAATGAGCATATAATGGAGGTTTTCTAGACCATACCTCCTATGCAGCTTAATACTTAAGAGCAGTGCATGGGGATAAGTATCGCAGTAAGTCTACTTGGCTAAGCATACTACAAACTCACTTCTGAATCATCGTATTCATATGCTCAACCATACCATTCTAGGGTGGGGTGTATGGGATGGTCAACTGATACTTAATAACCCTCTCTTTACAAAATTTCTCAAAGGCTTTAGAGACATACTCTCTTCCATTCTCAGAACATGGGTATTTCAACCTATGCCTAGACACATTCTCAACAAAAGCAAGCCAATGCTGAAAGGTAGCCAAGAGTTTTGATTTGTGCTTTATGGGGTATGCCCACACCTTATGTGAGCAATCATCAATGAAAGTAATAAAATACTTCGCTCCACCTAAAGACTTGCAAGGCATAAGTCCACAAATATCAAAATGAACAAGAGCCAAAGGCTCACCCATGTGCTTGATGCCAGACTTCTTATGCAAATTATGTGTTTGCTTGCCACAGAGACAATGATCATAAGAATCAAAACACTTATAATCAAGGGGCGGAAGATATTGCAAATGGATAGGCATTTTTATTCCCTTTAATGATATTTGCCCAAGGCAGTGATGCCATAATCATACATGCGATATTGTAGGCACTGCCAAAACATGGTGGATATGTTAGAAATGCGGGATCTAGAGCATGACATAACAGGAAGCTATGGAGGATGGAAGGAGAAGTGTAGACTCATGATGGAATGGACACTATTTGTTACACAAGTGAATTAGGTTCCAAGATTGAGACTTGGACTCATAAACACAATCTTGTTTATGTGGACAATGACATTGACACTTTACTAAAATGAAAAGAGTAATATCATTGCATTAAGAAAGGAAGCAAGTACAATGCTTTATAGGAAAGTAGGAAACTGCAGTAGGCACCATTGTGCATATGGGATAAGTTAGCCTGCATGTCCTTGACCCTGAGACTCCATACAAAGAGGCTGTTTGAGTGTGATTGCTGATTCTCAACACCCCTCCTCAATCACAACTAGGAAAGGCACAAAGTGTGTAGAGGCTGTAATGAGAACCACCTGCAAAGTGTGGGCATACCACAGACATGGCAAAACACCAGAGGCTGTCGCAGAAAAAGCTAAGTGTGGGTACCATAAACATGGTGGACATCCAGAAGCTGTAACAGGGGCCTCACAAAGTGTACAGGGACTGTAATGCCAAGTTACATAAGGAGTTTACATAGCTTATGGCACGAAGCATTAGGGCAAGGAAAAATACAAGGCTATTTAAAACAGTCTATCAGAATTATGAGAGTACAAGGACTGATGAGTCTTGTCCTTCCGATCCTGGTGATCTTCATCTTCTTCTTCCTTTGCTTCATTTTCTTCTTCTTCTTTGACTGCGACTAGATAGGCCTTTTGGGATCTCTTTCTTGCGTGGCAGAACTTCTCGGTGTGTCCGGTCCTTTTGCAGAAGTCACAAAAGAGCTGATCTTTCTTGCCTTTGTACCTGTTGCCAACATATAATGCATGCTCATCTCTAGAGGTACTTGGTTCTTCTTTAGTTTTTAGCTTCTTTTCTTCTTCTAACAGTGATGCCTGGATATCAACAAGTTCAGGATTTGGCATGTTGATTAGAGTTGTTGATACATTATTATATTCAGGAGGCAATCTCTTAAGTAGAACACCGATGCAAATATCTTCATCCATTTTAATGTTGATTCCTGCAAGTTGGGTTAGGAGTCCTTCCATGTAATTAAGATGTGTGGCAAGTGATGTGCTGGACTTCATTTCAAGCTTGAAGAATTCAATTAGGAGACCATACTTTGATGATTTAGATTGTGCACCGAACAGGGTGTCAAGTCTTTTCCATGTATCCTGTGAGGTCTCACAGTTATCCCCGTGATGGATATAACTGTCGTCTAGCTCCAATTTGATAATGGCCTGGGCTCTGATACCATGTTAGAAATGCGGGATCTAGAGCATGACATAACAGGAAGCTATGGAGGATGGAAGGAGAAGTGTAGACTCATGATGGAATGGACATTGTTTGTTACACAAGTGAATTAGGTTCCAAGATTGAGACTTGGACTCATAAACACAATCTTGTGTATGTGGACAATGACATTGACACTTTACTGAAATGAAAAGAGTACTATCATTGCATTAAGAAAGGAAGCAAGTACAATGCTTTATAGGAAAGTAGGAAACTGCAGTAGGCACCATTGTGCATATGGGATAAGTTAGCATGCATGTCCTTGACCCTGAGACTCCATACAAAGAGGTTGTTTGAGTGTGATTGCTGATTCTCAAGCTCCAAGCAAGGTAGGTCCTGTCTGGCTATGGCAGACACAGAACAGAGATTGGGGATTTTCACAATGCTGAGCTCCAGATGGTCCAATATCCTAGATTGATGTGATACAGGGAAGCTTTATGAGTTGGGGAATACTTTTCCAGAAGGAAGCTCCAAGAGATTTGACCTGTGGAGTGAGATATAAGCAGTTCAATCTGACAGGGTGCTGCTGGCTATGGCTGCCATGGAAGCTTCAGTGAGAGTAGAGTTGAGAAAAGAAGTCATACACTGACACTGAGCTGGATGGAGGTTCAGAAGAATCAAGAGAGGCTAGAGAAGCAATGCCATGCCCAACTGGGCTCTGATACCATGTTAGAGTTATGAAAGCTCCAAGCAAGGTAGGTCCTGTCTGGCTATGGCAGACACAGAACAGAGATTGGGGATTTTCAACAGGATAGACCCAGATACAACTAAGGAGTAAAGAGTACCAGACTTGGCATCTCTTGCCAAGATAAGATTTCCATGGGTAAGCTTCCATAAGGAAACACCAAAGGAGACATCATAACCTGCATCATCCAATTGTCCTCCTGAAAGTAGATTTTTAGTTAAACTAGAACATGGCATACATCATGCAAACTAAACATGTTGCCTGAAGGAAATTGCAATTGGGCATCTCCAATACCAACAATATCCAATTCCAAATCATTACCCACTTTGATAGATCTGGTCATGCTACGATAGGAGTGGAGCCACTCTCAATGGGGGGTGATATGAAATGAAGCCTCTAAATCAAGGAGACAAAACTAAGCATAGGTAGATGAGACATCAATCAATTGCAAAGCATCAAGAGAAAAAGCTACAAGTATGTAGTCATCATCAAAATCAATTTACGTGACATTAATCTCTTCAATCTTGACACTGAACTTGCTAGGGACAATGTTACAATCATCATTCTTTTCTTACACTTTATCCTTTATCTTTTCTTTACACTTGTCATCATGCATTTTATAGCACTATGGCTGAATATGACCTTGCTTCCTACAATAATAACAAGTCAATGTGGACTTATAGCCATGGGAATTACTGTGAGATTATCTACATAATTGAGAGCAAAACTTTTGAGAGTCTCTTCCACCGTGGTCATTACCACTCCTACCATAATTACCTCTCACATTGTCAAAGCATGGGAGGTGCAAAAAGCATTGATATTATTTCTATTGACTACTTCATTCAAGAGTGCACCCTCTACATCATGTAATTTTAGTCCATCATTTGGCATATTTGCACACATGTCAGTATGGGATAGGTCCCATGACTTAGACAATGTAACTAGTAAGAACAAGTGAAGAAGATTGTCCATAAATTCAATTCCCTGCTAAGACAAGTGGTTGAAAATAGAATGCAGCCCATTCAAGTGGGCGGACATGGAGGTCCCCTCCTTCATACAAAGGTCCATGAGTTGCTTCATCCAATACATCTAAGATGCAGGGCTCTGCTTATCATACATATTATAAATCTTATCCCATAATTACTAGGTGGTTTGCTTGTCAGAGCCAACATTATAGTAGATCTATTTAGAGAGTGACAAAATGATTGTAGATTTACATAACTCATCCAGTTTAGCCCAATCCTCTGCATCAATGTGTTAATTCTTGTCACCCTCATGTCTCAATGGCTCAATTTGTAATTTTTACACTAGAACATGCTAGATGTGTGCCTCCCAATAGCTGCAATTTGTGCCATCCAACTTCTCAATATTAAGTATAGCATTGTTATTTGACCCACAATCATAATGCAAGAGATAAAAGCACAATCCAAGACAAACATGTTGTTATAAATGACAATAAAACAACTCCAAAATCACAGCTAAATCAAGGGTTAAGCAAGAGAAATTGCCAAAAGAATGAGTTATCTACTAATTATAATCAAGTAACTATTAAATCCAAGTGACAGCCCTCAGATAGACTATATAAAAACTGAAATGATAGGTTGTTGTAGTAAACTGTAGTAATATGCCAACAACCAAGTGTGTATGAGCAACCTAAAACAAAAGATCAGGAACAACTAGCACTAAAGGCTACCACAACTATAGTATGTCATTAACCATAGATGTGGTAGACATAGACATCATGTGCATAGGAGATCTCGGGGTAAAGAGAGAAGAACTGCCAAATACATAACCCATTAAGCAAAGCTCAATACATAACCCATAAGCATATAAATATAATTGATAACAATGGATAGACATAAGTTTCAAGTCCAAAGTAAGTGATCAAATTAGCCCACTGTAGGGTAGCTACATCCAATATATATCAAGAGAGCATGTACATGAAGTAAGTGTCCCATGATCTTAGTGAAAGGAAGCTTAAGCTCTACTACATAAATTCAAATCTCTATGTAACATCCAAATTAGCACATGTAACTTCCACTAGAACAATATTGAATGAATGAGCAATGCAAGTTCAAAGCATCAAGTATATGATATCTCAGTATCCAAGATACATGAAGCATAAGCTAGGAGCATAAAACAAAATAGATTATTTGAGTTGATAATCACTTAATCCAATAAAGTAACCCAGGCATGTAATTACAGTGAATACCAATATAATGGAGTCCAAATCTCAACTAAAAAGTATGACATAGTATATCTGAAGCTACATATAATAATCGAAGTAGTGGCACATCCATTGAGTATCCTGTAAAGCATCATTGAGCATTAGGCATAAGATTTTCACTAATAAATGCTTGCTACCATGTTATTACAATACTGAAATAAGAGTGAATTCTAAGGTATTTCAAGCTCAAATCAATCCCAAATGCATAATCATACCATTTGGGCACCAAATTAGCATCCTCGAAGCATCAAACTGCATTCTAGATTTTAATATTTGCTATCCATACCAGAACTATTCTATTCTATGTAAAATAAATACTAGAAATCTACATAGAATCAATTCTATGAGTACCCAAATATATAGCTCTCATTGTTCTCTTCGTTTCTAGCTATAGAATGCCTAAATCCGATATTGTATGCAAAAGTCATGACCAAAATACGATAGTACCATCAAGCTACCATAGCTATCCACAACTTCTATGGCGTGCTCTATATCCACTCAAAATGGATAATATGGTTTCTTATTAGCTTAGTAAGTACTCAACAAGGCTCGACTAAGCCTTGGAAATATTCTCAACAAGTATGGAGCAAGTTGGAACAAGCTAGAAGAAGGCAATACTCAATGCATTCCTCGGGAGGAAAAAAACAATGGCTGCCATGAAACCTTGAGCTGAAGCTTTAAATTCAGAGTGAAGCAAAGAATAAAGAGGCTCCTCAAATGATTGTCTTTGATACTTGTTGAAAGGTAGAGCTCGGGTGGAAGTCCATAAGCATAAGTAAGAGCAAAAAAAGGGCTATAGCAGATGGAGTAAGAGAACAGGAGAGAGAGATACCATATGTGGGAACTCCAATAATCATAATATGTGATTGGCCTTTCATTATTCAAATATCACTGAAAGAAAAAAGAATGAAGTAATAGTGATGGTTGTCTACCGCATGCAGTATATAGGTGTGCATGTACTATCAGTAATGAATACACGGGCGGTTAGATACATGTGTCTTTACTCCCAATACCTATTGTTTGACCCTCCCTAGGAATCCTAACAATCACAGATGACAACTCCTATTCCCCTTTGGCATCGCTCTTTAATTATTCTTATGACGCTTTTAATAGCCATCACCATTTTGATTCTATTGATGAGAAGGATGACTTCTTTTGTTCCCCCTCCTACCCCTATTTTGTTCCCATCCCTTCTAATCCAACAGATGTGGCCTAGATGGCTCTAAACACTAGTATTCTTATCTTTTTAAAAAAAGATTATGGAAGAAAATAATTTTGGTCCTTGTCATGCATACCTACTCTTCAAGAGAAGATAGAAACACCCTTGGGAGTAGGGAGAAAAAGAGAAAACAAAGAAGAAGAAAAAATAAATAAACTTTATGGAAGAAAAGGAAAAAAATTTCATGTCATAACAATCCTCGTTCCAAGAAAAGATGGCAAACACCCTTGGGTAGGAAGTTGGCCGTAGAAAAGGTGGTGATACCCTACAGTCTAGATATTTACACCTCTTAATGATCTTTCTAGGGTACAATTCCAAAGCCACCTCCCTTAGTGCATTGTATCCTGCCATTCCAACAAAGATCAGTGACTCCTCCAATAGAAAGAAGATCTTCATCCAATCCAAGTTTCTAATTAATCGGTTACCTCCTTGCGTACTCTTTTTCATCAGTGAATGTTTGACGTAATTGATAAGTCAAAGCTGATCTTCATCAATAACCTCTGAGAGTGATGTAAGCTTTTATCCTAATAGGGTGGGGATATGAGTATGTGCTACCCTCCATATTCATCAACAGATGATGAGATAGAGTGTAGGGCGAGTGACTAGCAGCCTTTTGTTCTTCAATTTAAATGAGAGGTGAGTTGTGTGAATGGAGTGTTGCATGCATGGCTTATCCATACACAAAGTATGATCTATTTCGTGCACAACATTGTAAGGTTCCCTAGCTTTCCTTCTCACACTATATATCGGCACATGGCAAGATACATGATTGCACCATAAATTGCGCACAAGGCATACAACCTTTGCACAAGTGGCATTGAGGATTGCATTAATGGGTGTGAAGAATCGGACTGTCCTCTTGTATCTATCAACAAAGCATGAGACAAAGGGGGGGCAAACTGTAACAGACCTTTTGTTTCCACTAATAAAGCAATGAGGTTTGAGGGACATTATGATAACTAGTGATCATGTACATTCTTGTTTCCCTATACACACATGGGATTGATCTCTGACTTTTTTAAATAAATTTAAAAAAAGAAAAAAATAAAGGTCATGGGAGAAAAGGACTTTGGTCTCTGCCATGTCAACCTACTCTTCAAAAAAAGGTAGAGAAGAAAAAGAAGAAGAAGAAGAAGAAGAAGAAGAAGAAAATTCTATGGGAGAAAAGGGGAAAATTTCCATGTCATAGCATGCCTCATTCCAAGAAAAGCTCACAAACACCCTTGGGCAAGAAGTTGGATGTGCAGAAGATGATAACACATATAGTTTAGATATATTATAACTCCTAATGATCTTTCTAGGTTATAGTTTTGAAGCCACCTCCCTTGGTATATTGTGTCCTTATCCAACGAACATTTGACTCCTCCAATAGAAAAAAGATCTTCATCCAATCCAAGTTTCTAATTTATTAGCTAGCTCATTGCGTACGCTTCTTCATCAATAAATGTTTGACATCATCAATGACAAGCTGAAGCCAATATTCATCAACAACCACTGAGAGTGATGTAAGCTTTCATCCTAACAGGATAGGGATGTGAGTATGAGTTGTCCTCTATATTCATCAATAGAGCATAAGACATAGGGTGAGATGAGTTATCAATATTTTTTCCTTCAATTTAAATGAGAGGTGAGCTATGTGAATGGAGTGTTGCACCCCACGGGTTGGGCATCTCAATACACAAAGCATTATTTCATTCTGTGCACGGCATCATAAGGCTCCCTAACCTTTCTTTCTTGCACTATATATTGGCACAGGACAGATGCATGATTGTACCATTAATTGCACACAAGGCATACATCCTTTGTACAAGTAGTAATGAGGATTACATTAGTGGGTGTTAGGAATTGAGTTACCCTCCTATATCTATCAATGGAGCATGAGATAAAGGGGGGTAGAGTGTGACAAACCTTTTGTTTCCACTAACAGAGAGGTGAGGTTTGAGGGAAATTATGAAAGTTGGTGATTAGGTTCGTTCTCATTCCCTTTGCACACATGGGATGGGCATATGTACTCATAACAATAGAGCATGAGATAAAGGGAGGTAGAGTGTGACAAACCTTTTGTTTCCACTAACAGAGAGGTGAGGTTTGAGGGAAATTATGAAAGTTGGTGATTAGGTTCGTTCTCATTCCCTTTCCACTAATAACAGAGAGGTGAGGTTTGAGGGAAATTATGAAATTTGGTGATTAGGTTCGTTCTCGTTCCCTTTGCACACATGGGATGGGCATATGTACTCATAACAATTGGACATGTCTCTCTATTCTTTGCACTATACTACAAGGCTGCCTAGCCTTGCTTTTCACACCTGTGTTAGACACGGTGGGATATACTAATGCATCATAAATTGTGAACATTGGCATACTCCCTCTTTGCCCTTTCTCTTGTTAGTTTCTTAATGGGGTGTGAGATATGGGTTCTTATAATTTCTCTTCCAGTGATGTGAGTTACATGGGGTGAGTGCCTGCTCTATCATCCTCAACATGAGTGATCAGTGAGATTGAGAGCTCTGTGCTTTGTTCATGACATATTGGTGGTCTTTGTCCATATTGACATCTCCTTGGGTGCTATTGCATGGTCCATGCCATGCTGATGCTTATTCTATCGAGCTATGACACCTCTTGTAGTAGATGCTGACCCCTCTAGCAATAATAAGCAACTTTGACATCTTGCACACTAATAACTTTCAACCATGACTTGCACCAAGTGTTTCTAACCCTAATCTTGTGTGCTTGCATGTATGTCATATCTTAAGCATGGGGACACAAGGGGTTGGGTAATGGTTAGTTCTGCATAAATTCATGAAAATGCCTCCCACATATCTTTGATTGCTATTATTTCTTTTTGATACCTTGCTAGGGTTCCTTCCCCTAAAAGCTATTATGTCACACTCCATCCCCAAGGGTTTTCTCTCCCTTATTTCACAATGTCTTATTCACATTTTTTCTTTTTAGTAGCTATCATTTTGATGCACAAATTGGTCTTTATTAAATTTTGAATGTTTGTAGGTTTTTTTCGATTGCATTTTTGTCATTTTCCCATGTGGACATACTCTATTCTTGTCGAAACTATGTTCTAACTTGCCCATCATATGCAACTCGCCCAATTGGACATTTTTCTTTTAATTGCCCTTTGTCAATAGTCAAATTTGACATGATTTTCACATGTGTTTTTGGATGTGTTTTTTGCTATTTTTTCATGTGAACGCCCCTTTTTGATACTAGACTATGTTTGGATTGTCTTTCCTATTCCCCTTGTCACATTGTCCACTTTTCTTTTTTCTACATCTTAATGCAATGATTCGATTTTCTAGCATTACTTTTCAATGGTTTGAAACCATGTGTGCCCAATGACCTCTTGCTTTTGCTTCTTGCCATTTGCCTTGTGTTTGTGACACATTGTATCCGCTTGTTTATGCTCTTATGTGATATTTTAGTTCCATCAATGCAAAAAATTTTACCTTGCTCCACTTGTGTGTATGTGATGTGGGGGTGGAAAAAGAAAAAAACTTAATTAAATTATTTATTTCAAAAAATAAATTAACAAATGAAACAACACAACACACGCCTCCAATATTTTTTTCTTCCTCCCCTAATCGTCTCCTTTCCTCCTGCCATCTCCTTCTCTCATCTCTTCTTTTTCTTCTTCTTCTTTTTATTATTCTAAAAAATTTTCAAATACAAAATTTTCTTTCTCTTTTCTCCCCCTCCCTCACTCCCCTCATAACCTCCTCACCCCTATCTCTCTCCTTCTTTCTCTCTCCCCCTCCTCTCTCTTTATATGTTCCCGCTCCCTCACCCTCTTTCCTTGTTACGGACCTTCATCGAACTTCATGGTAAAACCTGTCATGAGGTACAAAAAGGCACAACAAAATGGCACGCAAGATATATCAATAAGGAATATTTTCATTCATGATATCGAAAGATACAACATTGAGGCACATCTCAGGACTACACCCTCATGATGCCACACATATGAGGGTTCACCACTAAGTATAGGGAATCACATGTAGAGTGGAAACCAAGCTGAGCTCAGAGTCACAACTACTCCCTATATAGGTGTTTCTGGCTCCTACACCATGGTATAGCTACAAAGGCCATACCCTTACACTCACCCCCGCTTAATGAATTGCTATCCTCAGCAATTAAGGGTGGTTTCTTAACTCGTTCCGGGGTCTTAACACAACTTATACTATCAAGCTAGTCAGTGTCTGCTAGTCTAGGACTAACTCCTTAGCAGGGTCTTAACGCAGCCTTTTCTATCTTGGTCAATATCTGCCGCACTACGACTTAGAGGTCTTAACACAGCCTAATGCTATAAAGTTGTCTAGGGTTTGCCCATCTAGACTTAGTTTTGTTTATTGTTTTTGCATTCCATTCCACCCTCGACTCAATCACATTTGAGGAGTGGAGGCTTCATAGTCCTAACTTGAAGTGGGCTTGGTGCTTATGGCTTTGCATGCCATGCTTTGTAGGTGTGATCCCAAGTTGTCGTGCTATTGGGGTCAAGATGTGGTGGCACAGTTGTTGCCATGTTGTGCCACCCCTTAAGGGAGGCGGTCCATTGAGTTGCTCAATGCATCGATCCTCCCTTTCTTTGTGCTATCGCCTTGGACCTTAGGGACTTGGGTCTCTTGGTTCGTTTACCAAGACGCTTTTCCCTCATCGCCAAGTCAAGTACTTGGGCTATTTTCTTTGGCCTCTTTGCTCGATCTTTCTTGCTTGCTTTGTACTTAGACAAGTTGGTTGGTGCAGCTTGCCTTCTTGCACAAAAGGTGCGGTCTTGGTGCATGGCACCTCTTTGGCTCTTCTTTCTTCTTGTATGTGATTTTGAACCAGTGACATAGCTCATCTTCCTCTTCAAAGAAAATGTCCTCCCATAGCCTCAGCTCTTTCCAAGACATTTTTGAATGATATGATGTGCGTTCCTATCATGCCATGGCTCCCTCTCAACTTTGTTGGTACATCAAGTTCTCTTCCAAATTTTAGCAGGAAAACTAACTCGAGGGGGCGTTGCAACGTGGGGTGTCGCGCTGTGTTGTGTTGCATCGTGTCGTGTCAGGGTCGTGTCGCATTGTGTCATGTCAAGGTTGTCATGTCACATTGCGCGATGTGTTATGGTAGGATGTCCTCCACATCCGTGAGCATGCTCCCCTTTTGAGCTAGTATGCTCCGCACTAGAGTCGCTTTGATACCAAGTGTTACTGACCTTCACGGGACTTCATGGTAATGGACCTTCACAGGACTTCATTGTAAAACCTGTCATGAGGCACAAAAAGGCACAGCGGAATGGCACACAAGATATATCAATAAGGAATCTTTGTATTCATGATATCGAAAGATACAACATTGAGGCACATCTCAAGTCTACACCCTCATGACACCACACATATGAGGGTTCACCACTGAGTATAGGGAATCACATGTAGAGTGGAAACCAAGCTGAGCTTAGAGTCACAACTACTCCCTATGTAGGTGTTTCTGGCTCCTATGCCATGGTATAGCTACAAAGCACATACCCTTACATTCCTCTCCTCCATCTCCTTCCCCTCCTTTCTCCCCCCTCTTCTCCTCCTCCACCTTATTCTTCTTCATCTTCTCCTCCTCCTTTTGCCCACCGCTCGCCGGCGAGGGGGGGGAAGGCTAGTCCTTGCCACCTCCTCCCCTACAAATGCCCATTGATGCCTGCTCGTGCCATCGACGTCGACGTGTTTGGCTTCCTCCTTGCTGCCATATCCACCCCCTTTGTCTGTATTGCCCGTGCCTATGTAGACGTCACTCCCCATGTCTCCTCCTCTGATATCACCACTTAGCATTGCGTGCCCCCACCCGGGTTTGTGTTGGTGGGCTGCTTGTTACTTGCATGGAGCTGAGAGGGCTTGTGACACTACCCAAAACTATTGAGAGCTAACCCCACGTTGGTGCCTCCTCTCATTCCTCCAACCTCCTCCCCTCCCTAACTCCCTCACCACCCCACCCCACAAAACCACCCCACCCAATACCATCCCCCCTCAAAAACCATTCTCGTCTTAGCCCCCATTCCCACTCCCCCTCAACAAACCCCCCTTTCCACCCCCCTATCCCTTCTCAGCTCCCTTCTTGTGTGATTGACACTATTAAAAGTGGCACCCCCACAAATGTGCCAGAAGACCCTATTTTTGCATCGGCTCATGCCTATCCATTTTTTTGGCCTACAAGATTGCCCTATTTGCATGTGAGATTCCTATCCCCCTTTTGTAATTGTTGTTCGTGTGGGATTATTGTGCTGCATATGTGCATGGATTTTTGGCATCTGTTCATATGCAAGGATGCATGTCTTGGCCAGCCCATGTTGCAAAGGGTGTACTCAGGTGCCGTCAGCTTTGGCTAGTTGCCATTGAATCCCATAATTTGCATGTTGATTTTCAAAAAAATATTAAACACATAAACTGCAATTTAAAAAACCTCAAAAATTTTGAAAAAACATAAAATAAATAAAATAAAAATAAAAACAAAGGCCATTTTTTTCAAAGTAAAAAACCATTTTATTAAAAAAACACAAAAATAAAAAAAATCACCCCCTTAAATACCAAACGCAATCCAATCAACATAAAAACCACGCCTACACAAACACCAAACAACACTAAATCCTTTTTTTTTCAAAAAAACCAAAAAATGTTTTTAAAAAAGAAAAAAAAAACAAAACCATACAAAACATATACAAATGTCTTTTCAAAATTATACCCAGGAAAAAATAAAAACAAATAAAACAAAACACACATTTTTTCTTATGTTCTTATTCCACAAAATTTTCTCGTTGATTTGTAGTATTGTTGATGATGTGGTTGTTTATCAATCGTTTTCACCGTGCCTTTTAGATTAAGGTGCATTCACATACCCTATAGGCTTTAATTCTTAGCTTTTTCTCTTGCACATCCACACACACATTTGATTCCTAATACAAACCCAATTGATTACCTTTTCCACATGCATCCATGGTCAGCACACATTTAAAATAAATTAAATGGAATGAGTCATTCACATTACACGCGCTTTTGTATGCTACTACACACATCTTTTTAAAATTTTAAAAATAAAATCAACTAGTTATCACTCATGCATGCATTGGCAAAAAAGTGCTCCACACACCATAAGTTGTAAAAATGAATTTTACATGTAAAGATTAGTCGGGTTTGAAGTCTGGGGTATGTTTAATGCACCGTGTTGAACTAAATAATTTTTAATGGATAATCAAGGAACCACCATTTTCTAAGGTTTATCACCTAATAAAAAAATTCACTCCTTGATAATAATTGATTCAAATCAACCTAGCATTTAACTTTCATCCATCCACACTAAATATTTATCACCTAAGTCATGAACACGCTACAAGGGATTGTGGGCGACATAGTCTTTCAATGAATCTTTGCCATCATGTTCTCGTGATATCAAGGTATTATGTTTTGATTATTATTTGGTTTTTTGATGGTCACAATCATGTTGTTAGGGGTACAATTTGTAGTTTTGCTTGTTTCTACGGCCTAATATAGGGATTAGGATGCTTGATTGTATGCATATCATGAAGATTTCATTGTGTATCTATGTAGGTCATGTTAAATTTTTCCTAGGATGTGGTTCGCTTGGGGGTGCTTTGTGCTATTGTGTACGAGTAGTTTCTTAGTGACAATCTTATCTATGTCTTGTTGTCTCTTTTGTAGGTATCTTATGTGTTTGTGGTGTGCGTGTTTTGTGATAATCTGAATAGCACCCTAGCCTTCTTAGAAAAATATGTCTAAGATGTTCCCTTGGTCTCCAAGGATTATCCTCGACTGCTTCAGTCAGTTCTCATCCAAAAATCTGATTTATCTACTTTTGTGGGTCATACCTTGCTAGTTGTTCCTCTTGATCTTGCTTTATGTGATGCCTTTCTCTCCTCATATAGCAAGTGTGCAGGTTTTGTTGGGGATACTAATGTCATGACCCCTAGAGGGTTAAGAAAAGCTATGTCTCTTCTCTACCATAGGGACTCCTTTCCAGCAACCTGTTAACTCTTGGCAAATGACGAAATTATGAAGCTGCTTCAAAAACAAACCTGAGACACATTGGACTCTAAATGGGTAATCAATACTTTGGGTGTCTATGTTCCCATGATTTTGGATCCCTTTTGGAAGCAACTTTGCCAATTCCTTTAGGAAAAATTCATGCGGCCAAGACTCCTACTAATTGCCTATCTGTAACGTGTCCACTAGTATCATCCAGGACACGTCTTAGCAGTCCATCGGAAAGGATGTCTAGAAAACTCCGCCCGTCAGTCCCATGGAATGTTACGGGTTTTGCGATCTAGGTCTTTCCGCGTCTGCCACGTAGTGGAAGTATCCTGGCCATTCCCACTTAGGATCGACCAGAATTAGGGTTTTCATGATTGGTCATTAGCTAACATCAACTAGCGTTAGACCCAAGCGAACTACTTTACGCAGAAACACCAGGTCCGAAGGAGATTCACGCTGCACTTGGTTCAAGGAGAATGGGAAACGAGGGGGATGCAAAGCTCAACCTCTCTGCCATAAGGCATAGTCCCATTCCGTTCCCCTAAAACAGCGTAAATCGGTTAAGACATAACTCTAGGTCATTGCATTCGTTATTCGTTTTGATGATGATGATCATCCCGTTGTTCTTCGAGATTTTTGAGAAAAGTTCCCGGCTAATCGGGACCACCCAACCGTAGGACGGACCTATGGCCTATCCTCCGCACTTTCCTCGGTTTGTTTTAGTTATGTAATTATCTAACACATTAATTTTGACATGTAACAATCAGCTTCTTTAATTAATCCGTTAAGCACTGGTTCCTTCACGTAATATTATCACGTGACATAGAAAAACAATATCAAACAAATTCTTTATTATCATTTCATCATTTTATCTTTGAAATACAAGGAGTTCCACCCGTAGGCTTGTCCATAATCCGCCCAAAGGCTATCCAGTAATCCACAGTGATTACTATTCCAAGCTTTTGCCCGTAGACTAGTATGCGGGCCTCGAGATCCAATCCCGAGTCACGTTAGCCTCTTGTGCAGGACCGGGAAGGCGAGGGATTTACGGCCAAAGCCCCCCTTGGCACCCAAGCGTCCTCCTGCTCCAAGTAGAGCTCAACGGAGAGACCTCTCGCGGCGGGTTCGGACCACGTTCCTGGCGCGGTCAACAACCCCCTTGGTTAGGGTCAGGCAGGAAGTCGGGGGTAACTGAAGCTGCCCTTCCCTTCAGGCCTTCAACCTGAAGCATTATATATCTTTTCATCCTTTAGTTCCTTGAGCAAACAATGCAAACAGTGCTTTCTAAACTGTTACAAGCACAATCAATTTCCAGTGGTCGTTTATTTGGCCAATTACTAAGGAGTGAATCTTTCTCTCCGAATGCATCCAGCACTCGATCCAGGATCAATTGCGACTTGGCAAGATTCCCAAGGGTTTGTTTGTCCACCCTTTTGTCCTTGGGTTAGGGCCATACCCTGTTAATCCAACTTAACCAACACCTTAGGTTTCATAAATCAACAGTAAATCCTGGTGACCATGTCGCTCTAACTTGATTGATCCTTTGCTTCCAAGTAAATACATAACTTCCCTTAAGTTGGCAAATTTCCCCAAGAAAGGTGATGTAACAGGATGACTACTCATCCTCTTGTAAGTTAAACTTGCACAAGAACCTGCCAACCTCATTCCAAGGAATGGAAAAACTCTCTTGTGTTCAAGCGACGTTGCAACTTGTTGCACAAGTGTCACATCTATTCCATGGGATCATTTCACCCATTGAATGGTGTTTCCTGGTCAGGGAATTATGTTTAGACAAGAAGCAGGGTTTAGGGTGTCTTCATACCCAACCCAATCCTAATTGCACTAGGCCGACAATGGTCCTAGGGATTCCAAACTTAACCCGAGTTTTAACATTAAGTCGGTCGATCCTTAGGGTAGAGCTCCTAGATCGTTATTTGCATGAGTGTCCAATTGACCCAAACATTTTGTGAATGTGGGTAGGACCTTTGGGTTTGAGGGTTTCGAGTTGGCAACAAGTGCAAAACTAGGCCGAATCCTTAATGTGCTAAACCCTAGTTAGCACTTGGGGTATTTATCGTATCCACTAAACCATGCCTATACGAATACCTTGCGGGTTAGGTGATTTAGATAATTCGATCTACTTGTCTTGCGACGAGGACGAACCTTTCCTAAAGATGATAAACTTGATCTAAAGGAGAAGAATAGTTGCAAAATGTCACAATACACATAAACATGTGATTCATTGCATCTACGTGCCACTAGATTCGCAATAGCCCTATCCTTTCTTGCTAAAATCAAAACGCATGATAATTTGTAGAATAACTTTCATAGGGCCTACTAGGACTTACATCAAAGAATCATACCTACAACTTTTTTTTTTTTGTCTACGCTTTAGAATCTCATGCTTTGATAACCCATGCAATCCTTTCTAAATGCCACTTGATGATTTGAAATTTATGCACGATGAATATGCAACATGCAACCCCTTCCTAACTACAACATAGTTAATGAAGTTCATGCAAAGTGACTAGTGTTGGCTTATTACATTTTTCAAGCACATGCCACATGCAAGTCCATAGAATCATTTTCGTGCTATGCCATTTCATTTCGGATAACATCCTATGGTTGTTAATGACTTTTCCTCATGAGTTATTAGAATGAAGATTTTACCTAAAATGCGACATGTGATTTATTCCTTCCATGCATAATCAAAAGTGCACTTAATAATTTCAACCTTATAATGATAGGGAATAGGTGTTTTAGGCTCGTCACTTTGAAATGCACGACAAGGCAACATGCTACTAAGGTCGTAAGATGGATAGACAATTTGCGTTCATTATATTGAAAATGCCAATAACCCAATTGCATGTCATGAATTAATTCTAGTAATCGATCAAATAGGCAATTTTTTTCTCAATTGCATTTTAACTAGGCTAGGTGAATTTGAACATGCATAGGTGCTTCCTATTCCATGAAAGTTATCCTGCTTAATGCATTTCTTTCGCGTGGAAACAGAATCGTAAAACCTGGGCTTGTGGGCTCGGGAAGATGTCCACGTGTAAGCTCGGGGAGGAACCTCCTGCACGTGCGCCTTGCGACTTCTTCAGAGCCATCGTTAGGCAGCGCACTTTGGTTGCAGTGGCTTTCCTTGAGTTATACATGTGTCCCGAAGACTTATGGTCTGCGAATTTTCTCTCCTGCGCAGGATTAGTCCCTTGGAAGCTTGGGTCTTGAACCCCACGAATGAAATGTACGCACAGGGCCTAAGGAGGCTGGAATTCTTTTACCCTCGGGGTCAATCCATGCGCAAAAGGCCTTAAGCCTTGCCTTTGGAAGCTTCCAAGAAGCTTCTTGGAAGCTTCTACTTCCCATGTGGAAGAAAAGGCAAGTTCAGGAAGGAGTATGGTGCGACTGACGAGGGGGGGAATATGGCATTATAGCGGTGGCTTGACGAGTTGGATGTGGCAGCGCGGCCTTCACGGTGGCCTGGTGGCAGATGGTGTGGCGCTGGCGACAGGTTTGGGCAGTCCTCACGACGGCTTCCTCCCAGCACGGTGGCTATGGTAGCGTCCCCTTCTTTCCTCCTTCACAATCGTGAGGCACAGCAGCTTCTCAGGATCCTCTTCCTTCACGCAACCTTCTCCTCCCCCCTTCAATCCTACCAGCACGGCGGCCTCCCTTTTTCTCTCTAATCCTCCTCTCCCTTCGATCCCACCAGCATGGCGACAGCCTTCCCTCTTTGAACGACGGCGTAGCAACTTTTCAACTATTCCCTTCTCCTTCCCTCAACCTCACGACTACACTGATCCACCTTCAGTGGCAACTGGCACAGTATGTTGTTGCTTCAGCTCCTCCTTCCTCACGATCTATGGGGGCGACTACAGCGTTACCCTCTCTCTCCTCAATGTGCAGCGTGATCTCCTCCTCTATCCTCTCCCTTGTCCCCGTCCATCTTCAACAGCCTCACGACCTCTCAGCTTCTTCACGACTCTCCCCCTCTCACCCCTTAGAGGGGGTATTTATAGGAAGGGGGGGTAAGGTCTCCCTCCCCCATGTGGTGCCTACATGGCTCCTCTTCCTCCACCTCTCCTATTTCCCAACATAGCCCCCATCCTCTTCCCTCAGCCACGCTTCGGCTGGGGGAAAGAGGAATAAAAATTAAAATTACAATAAATCCAATATTATCCTCTTAACCTCCTCCCAAGAGGAGGTTCATACGAGGATATGAAGGTTTCTTTAAACCATTAGTCATCGTTTTTGCCAACATCGTATGCAATCGCACCATCCGTGAACATAATGCTGGCATTATCATTTGCCCGAGACTTCACACGGCCTCGCAATATTTTCAACGGGAATATTACACTATCTAAGGAGTTATTTAGTGCTTCTAGAATGGTACTTAAAAGGTGTAACTATTGATTGGAGTTCTTACCTCCTTGCAAAGGTGAATCAACATTTTGTGAAAGTCACTCGAGGTCTTATAACTAATGTCAAGGAGAAGGCTGAGAGGTGAGAGAAATAAGAGCAGAATAGAGAGAAAAGTGGAGAAAGAATGAGTGACAATGAGAGAAATAGATTAGAAAGATATGAAAAAGGAGAGAGAAGCCATGAAAGAAGCTGAGTACAAGCAGGTGAGATGAGAGACATTAATTGTATTATGATAAAAGATGTCCAAAATTACATATCTCATACATTTTATATCTATGTCAGTGGTGGTGTGACAAGGTATTATTAATAGCTCTCTCACTAAAACATATCTTCTTAGCTTCTTACAATCCATCCTTGCCCAAATGTTTTTGCCCACAAAAACAAATTTACAATGGCAAAGAAGGATGGATGAAATAGAGTACTACTTTGATTTCAGCTATACAAAAGATAAAAAGTGGATCAAATAATGAAGAGTTATTTGTTGAAATAAAGACATAAAGGAAAGCCCATGTTGCTATATACATAATCCAAATGTCTTGAAAAGAAATTTGAGCCTTCAAATCTTCAAGAAATAGACTTTATAAAGAATAGATAGCTTGCTGTAAAAAACAGGCCACGCTAAACAAAATTGCCATATCTTCTTATAGAAGTATCCAAATAGGGTGTGCCACTTATCAAAGCATAGCTATTGACGAGTACCTTAATTCTATGTGGGTGGCACATTTTTGAAAATTTGGCAGAGTAAATTTTTTTCTAAAATAGACTACTGTCTAGACCTTGTTGATAGCATAACTGGATCCCACGTTGACTATGTCTCAAATACAAATGCATCCTGTAGATACGAAAAATCATCCAAAATATAATCTAGCCTCTAAGAAGCTTCCTCAAGTGGTAAACCCTTCCACTTGATCAAATACTCAATGAGAGAGCAAGGTTGAAACTTCTTTTCACACTGACCTATGATCTCCTTAGGAATGTATTAAATAAGTCCTTTATACATAAGAGGAAGCTCATCAACTATTTCAACCTAGGTACCATAAACGGGTTTGAGTTGATTATTAACATGAAATACATCAAGAATCTTAGTGGAAGAGGGAAGCTCCAATCTATATGCCAAGTCTCCAATATGCTTCAAGATCTTGTAGGGTCCATAGAGAAACTGTGGCCAAGTTTGTTGTTGGATCCATCCTTTAAAGTAGAATAGCGAGGCTTGGGTACTTTCAATAAAACTAACTCTCCCTCTTGGAATTCCAAGGGACGCCTCTTCTCATCAGTATACACGAGGTATACACCTTCATTTGATCTTGAGATTTTCTAAGCTTCATTTTACATTATTGAAGAAGGGTCTGCATTCTTTCTAATTCTTCCTTTCCATATGAGGGTTAATCTTCTCATCAAAAATAGTTGTGGGTAGGGGCACCTTGTAGCCATACATAGCCTCAAAGGGTGAAACTCCAATGCTAGTACGAGTAGAGTTATTATAAGAAAACATAGCCCAATACAACCATAAATCCCATGTGTGCTGCACATCATGACAAAAATGGTGAAGTCTCGAACCACTTATTTACCCTTTCTGTTAGACCATGAGTCTACAAATGATAGGCTATAAAAGGAGCCAATTTAGTACCTACGGAGCTGAATATTGCTCATCAGAAGTTAGTAATGAGCTTTGTATCCCTATCATGCACAATCACCTATGGTAATCCATGCAATCTAAAGATATGCTCCATGAATTGACTAGCCACTTATGAAGCAATAAAGTTGTAAACGCCCCGAACAACGTAGTATGCTTAACAATTATGATATTTGCTTGTTTTCAAGATTTAATATAAAAGAGAATGAACACTTAAAGCTGAAAATGAAAATTACTCACAAAATTACAACCATGAAAATGTAAAAGTAATGGAGACAAGATTGAGGGTTGAAGATGGGCAACCCCCCCCCCCCCCCCCCCCCCGAAGGAATGTATTTCTGCTCAACCCAAGTCCCTTAGGGAAGAGCTCAGTTACAATCAACCTGAGAGTGAGAAGAAGTAATTCTCACTCTCACAAGATCATGCAAAGATGTACAAACACACATGCATTATCTATTATGCAATGATAAGAACTGATTTCTTTACAGTATGAGAGAAGAAAAAGGGGAATTCAGCCTTTCTCCATCGTTGATCAACAGTACATGGATAGAGCTTGCTTCTTGTAGCTAAAATGGAAGAAAGAGCTCAAGAAGGAGGTGCTGTAATGAATTTACAGGCTTGCTGTCTTGTAAAACAGCAGTGATAGAAGAGGGAATATGGAGGAATTTGATAATGGAGAAGTGGGGGATGATGATGGGGATGGATGGGGCCAGTTTCTGGCTATCTGTGGGTGATGTACATGAGTTTACAACAAAGAAAAATGATGTTAAATGAAGAAAAACGAGCTCTTATTTATAGGAGAGGGGAGAGCTAGTACAAAAGGGGAAAGTGGAGTAGCACAAGACAAGTGTCCAGCCACATGTCATGAGATGTGACAAGTGGTGGGACACTTGGAAACTTGTGTGACAAGTGTCTTGACACTTGTCTCTTCTCTATGGCCTTCCTTTTTGGGTTGAATACTGTCAAGAATAGAAACAACCAAATTTAGTAAGCACAATCAGAGTACAGAACTTACTATTTTTAGAATGACATCCCTACTTTTTAGGACTAGTATTTTTAGGCTAATTCGAGGCTCCTAAAATTTAGGAACCTCCTAAAATTTAGGGATCTCCTAGAATTTAGGGACCCCCCCAATATGGGTATCATATGAAAGCTTTTTCCGTGTACATCGCAAAAATGGTATCCGAATCTTCATGTGACTTTCCTATGCAAAGAAATGTGCATTTCAAGCTTTCAGCCCACACATGCACATTATACAAGCATTTCATGATCATGCCATCTTGTTGATTGTAACTGTTTGTTCTGGTGGATCTAGCCCACACTTCAAGGCATCAATCCTTTCTGTGTGCGAGTCTAACCCTGATATGCGTGAGTTCTAGTCACAGGCGCCCAATCGGGTCATATAGGTGGAAGTGTGAACTATCTTTTCTCTAACCCACCGTGTGGGTCCACCATAACCTGTGACCACTCATCAGTGGCCAGCTCCAATGCACTTTTCTTTATATCTAATTAGTGCAAAGGAAATAAATTTAATAAATCATTATATAGACAAATTAATGAAAAAGGATACAAATTCTGTTTCTATAGAGTTGTGACAAAAGTGGTCTTGGTAGGAATAAAATGGGCTACCTTAGCGAGTATATCCACTACTACATAGATGCTATTCCAATGCTTTTTGATAGTAGGTAAGATACTAATGAAATCCATGGAAATATGTGTCCATTTGCCTTTAGGATTAGGCAATCGCTACTATAACAAACCAACTAGCTTATGGGTGCTATCCTTGTTCTATTGATGACAAGGTATACATTTCATGACATAGTCATTAATATCTCTCCACAATCCTTTCTAGTGGAAGCTTTTGTTGATCTTATCTTAAGTCTTAAATGCTCCAAAATTTCTAGCTATAGAAAAAGAATGTAACTCCTCAATAATTTTTAGGCTAAAAGAAGAAGTAGAGGATATAATAATCTTGCCATTAAGCCAAATTAGGCTAAGTTTTAAGTCGATAATGTGAGTTTTACTCCATAAGACCTTGTTGTAAATTCTAAAATACATGGCTAAGCTCATCATCCAAAAGATAGGCCTCCTATAACTTCTCAATCCAATCACCATGTAACTCAATCATAACTGAAACCCCATATGTCCACATTCTAGAAAGAGAATTAGCTACTACCACATTGTTTTTGCTCCTTGTATGAGTGGTGTCATTATCATAATTTTGCAAGATAACCTACCTACACTACTTAGGGGTGAGGTTTGATTGAGTACGAAAGTACTTTAGGACCTTTGATCATTTTGAACCCTAATTGGTTGCCATACAAATAATGGTTCCATTTTTTTATTGTATGTAGAATAGTCAATATCTCTTGGTCATAGACATTCATAGCCATCTCTTTATCTGTAAACTCGTGACTTTCAAAGTCAATAATCCCATGATCCTATAGCAAAACAACCCCTATGCCATGGCCACTAGCATCACATTGTATGGTAAACTCTCCAGAGAAATCCAAGCATACTAAAATAGGAGAAGAAGTAGGTAGTTCCTTTAACAACTGGTTGAAGCTACTATCAACAAAGTGCATCCCAAAAGAAAGCTTCCTCCTTTAGGGACTAAGATACATGCATTACACCTTCCCAAGTCCAAGTGTCAATTTGAGTGTTGATATCCTCTTTTTTGGGTCCCTTCCCCTTACCCCTTTCTAAAATCAGGGTCACTATGATGCCCAAACACCATGTCCATCTCATGGATTTCTCCTCTCCATAGGATTGGCTTGGGTTTAATGTTAACAAGACCAAATTCCCCTTCTAACCCCATGCTCACCCTATGCTACTATATGAGGGAACCTTCCTCATATATTTGACCTCATCATCTAGGTGCTTATCTCACACTTAAGATGATAATATCTAGTTGGGAAACAACCAACCTTGGCAAAATTTGGAGAAGAGTACAATGCTAGTAATGCTCATGACATCCACAATAGTTATCCTAGACATAAGAATGTCTAGCAAATAAGTAACTTAATTAATCCACTTTATTTGCATGTATTCCAAGATGATACCATTACATGATCCATATCTTAAATAATAGCGCATGCATGCATGCACAAGATACCATTGCACGATTCCTATCTTTGATAATAGCATATCCATGCATCCACAAAATACCATTGCATGATCCCTATCTTAGTCAAAAATGCATCCACTTAAGCACAATGTATGGTTCTAGAAAACTTCATATCTTTACTACATTTCTTATCTCAAGTCTTCCCTACTAACAATAGTCCCTATCTTAATATGAGATGCAACCATCATAGCACTAAGCACTATTTAGAAAAATCATTTTATAAGTACTCTTTCTATCTCCATAGTATTACATCATTATCCCTACTTCAATAACTACACATATATGCAATTGTAAAGTGTTTTATGAAAGATACATAAATTCTTTGTCTTTCTACTTTAATTGCCCTTGTTAATTTGGGGAGTCAACAAAACTCTAAACAATCCATTTTTCTAATAACAAAGTAACTCTTTGTCATGAGTTCTTACAATCTCTTCAAGTCTCTTCCCCTTGTTCCAATACTTTTTCTTGAGTGAATTGAAGAACAACCACCATATGTATAGGTCCTATCATTGCAAATGGTTATTGGATGCTTCTAACTTGCATACCCTTCCTAAGATTTAATTAAAGAATCATGACCTCAAAATGAGGATCATATTTATGTGGATCCTAAGTGTCAATGCTAGTTTATAGCAATTTTATTAAAGGGTTTTCCTAGGCTATTCCCAATTACTTCTATCTACAACTAGTCCTTATAATTTTATATAAGTCATAAATAAAGTTGCTTCTTATGATGGACATGCCATTAGGTTATGATTAGTATGAAAATGATAATAAAGTATCCATGTAAGTGCCCTATGTTTTTTGATTCATTACTACTAGAATCTATACGAAGGCATGATCTGGAAAAGATGGGATATTTGTTTTTCCCTAGAAGTCATGAAGCTAATTTTAACTACTAATTATTCAATGTAGAAATACATAGCTAGTTTGATTTGTTGTGATGGGAGTAATGCTAGGGAGGTTATTGCTACACATTGCTTAGGTGTCATTTCTTGCAAGAATGAAAACATAGATAAAGAAGAGGGGATGGTTTTGATCCATACACTCATGCTATCAAATGTTCAATTCTTCCTTTGCAATTTTCCCTTCAAGGGCCTCTCTCTCTCTCTCTCTCTCTCTCTCTCTCTCTCTCTCTCTCTCTCTCTCTCTCTCTCTCTCTCTCTCTCTCTCTCTCTCTCTCTCTCTCTCTCTCTCTCTCTCTCTCTCTCTCTCTCTCTCTCTCTCTCTCTCTCTCTCTCTCTCTCATTTGCACCCTTAGGGCCTAACAGTGCTAAGAAGAGGGTGTATTAATTACTTATATTATTATTTTGAAAGAATATGGAAGAAAGAAGAACCTGATTTTCCTCACGTGCACTTACAAGTTGATGGGGATCTTCTTCTATAATGATTAGTAAGAGTATATTTTAACTAATTATATTTATTATTTTTGATTTGTTAAAGAAAGATCGAGGGGAAGAAAAACATGATTTTTCTCACATGGGCTTATAGGTTGGTTTGAGGGGGCTCATGATTGCCTATACATGACAATAGAGGTAGGTGGCATGTCCCGACTTACATGTTAATTGTTTGGTTAGGGGAGGAGATACAAGAAGTGGGTGGAGATGGAAGTGGAGGGGCTTTTAATGCTCCCCCATTGGGTCACACTTCCATAAAGGAGAGAGTGGGAGTGGGAGGGGAGTACCTAGTGATCACATGAAGGAGGGAGGGAGGGGGGAGGGGGGAAGGGGCTAGCAAAGGAGAGGATGATGACCAAGTCAAGAGATGATGGAGGATTTATTGGGAGGAGGTGCACATGAGAAGGGGAAAATGGAGAAATTATGCAACTTGACTAGTAAACACAAGTATGGCACAAGGGGGGGAGGAGGGAAGGCAATAATAGTTGTGAGGTGGAGGAGGGGATGAGGTCCTCCCCTTAAGGCTCCCCTATTAATGACTAAATTAACTAATTACTAACCTAATTTAACTATACTAACTTAGTTACTAACTTAGTTAAATACTAACTAACTATTATTGATCTTACTAAACCTAACATCATCATCATTATCGTCCTTTTACTTGCACCTGAATATGAGACATTAGTGCATATCAAGGATTTGCATGCATCAAGGCATTGTACATGGGTGAGTTATATTCTCTCTCTCTTACAAAAATCAAGATGTCCTCATCTCAAGAAAAGTTTAGGATATTGCTTTTGCAAGCCCCAAAATCATATGGTTTTATTAGTAGAACATTCTTTGTACATGAGAAATGAATTTTGATAGCCAAGGTTCTACCCTAAGTACATATCCTCTAGCTGTATAACTTATTATAGGTATGATTACATAGTTCCTAACAATCTTTTAGATGTTTGTGATAAACTCTACTACAACACAAAATGGTGGGTTTGTTTTTGGCTCTCTATTAACAACTAGTGTCTTCCATGCATTAAGTATTTCCTCTTGTGGGTTTTGCTCCCCTTATTGCTTCTCCTTTTCTTAAGGACACACAAAACTATCAACTCGAAAGTGTCTAATCTTGTTGCATCAAAAATATCGGTGATTGAGACTCTAAGCATACTAAGGACAATTAGCTCACTACACTAGCGATCCCATATTGTTACACTTAAAGCAAAAATGGTAGGAACATTTCTCTACAATATGTCTTGGTTTCCCACATTTAAAACATTTACAATTTTGGTTGCCTTGAGTGCCATGGATCTTCTTTGTAAAATGATAAATATGTTTCTTTCTAGGCACTCTAGCATTATTAATTCCTTGATAATTAATGTCACACTTTTAATTTGTACTTCCATCACATCTTTGATTTGTTTATAAAGAAATAACATTTATTATTTTTGCTTTGATAACATATGTGACATATTTGCCCTTGGCCAACAATCCAGGGGAGCATATGTTTGGTAGTCACTCAAATGCCTTAGTAACACCATACATAACCTTTAGGATTCATAAACTTATCTATTGACAAGTCTATCTCTCAACAAAACTTCATGACCCCAATGCAATAGGATCAACCTAAGGGACATATGATCTATCAATCTATCAAAAATCTATCACTTAGCCAAGCAAGATCAATTTGTATAATCAATCAAGTCTGAGAGCTAGCTACCACCACACTTGGTTCAATGAGAGTGAGAGACAAGGGAGAGATGGGCACTTGGTTCAAGCAGATTGAGAGATGAGGGCGAGTTGAGCATCATCCCTTTTGCTCCATATACTCTCATCGATATAATCTCACTTTGGCCCCTAAAATGGTACTAGCCAAGATCTATGACCCCTGACCTTAGATAGTCAAACATTTAGCCCTTTCTACAAAATTTTCTTAATAAGAACTTGACTTATTAGATCCATTCATATGTGGGATAGTGTCATCATGATGCTATCCACCCCACTTTTCACCAATGCACCTAGCAATTTAATTATGTTATAATTAAGGGCCTACCAATGTTGTGCGGACGTATACATGTAGCTCCACTAATTAGCTTCTTCCTCGAGGTCTGTTGAACAACCTTTAGGCATGACAAATAAACAATTAAAAACAATATTTTCAAATAATTACTTATGTTGGTTTCTATTTGATTATTTATCCAATCTCCATCTTGACATTGTTATCACATCATTGAATATTTTGACCCTTCTAGGGTTCTAGTCTCAATCCAAGTGCTGATATCCGATCCTTTATTGGGTCCCTCACCCTTACCCATTTTAACTGTGCTTGCCAAGAATCTTTCCTCTATCGGGTTGGGTTTAACATTGATACCACCAAACCCCCCATCTGGCGATGTACTGCCATAGAAGAGAATCTTTCTCATATATTTGACCTCATCATCTAGGTGGCAATCACACACTCAAGATGCTAATATCCAACAAAATAACAACCAACCTTCAATTACATCTAGAAGCAACAACCCAAATCATAAGCATTTCAACCAAATAGTAAACTATGCATCTATGCAAGTGTAAAGTGCTTTATGGAGACATGCATATATTATCCATTTTTTCACTTCACTTCAAATATCCTTATTAGTTTGGGGAGTTCGCATTTTTCTAACAAGGAAATAACTCTTTGTCATGAGTTTGCATAGTCTCTTTAAGCCTCTTCCCCTTGTATTGGGCCTACTCTAGGGATTTGCAAGACTTTGTCTTAGAGTGAATTGAAAAACAATCATATATATATATATATATATATATATGTTCTATCATTGTAAATGGTTATTGGATGCTTCTAACTTTACTTCCCTTTCTAGGATCTAATTAAAGAATAGTGGCTTTGAATTAATGATCAAACTTATGCAAACCACAAGTGTCAATGCTAGTGCATAGTAATCATGTTCAAATGGGGATGTATTTTTACAAAAGGATTTTTGTATTCTATTCCCAACAACTTGTATCTACAACTAGCCCCTAAGCTAGACATGCCATTCAATTGCATGCCCATCGAGCGACAAGGACTCCAATGAGAGATGTAAGTAGCTGAGCACTCTACAATTCAAATCTAGTCATGCATTTATCTTCTTTGTAGATTGATGAGTAGATATAAATAAGAGTTCGATCAAGTCCCACCATTGAGCAAGAAGCCCAATGTCATCCCTCTCCTTTCAGTGGCTCAAGCCCTCTACCATGTTATGTTGTTGAGAGTGGATGACGTATAAATATAAGACAAGAGGATAAAAAGTGATTGCATCCAGAATACCAATATGATGCAATAAAATGCATAAGTTAGCACATACAACTAGCTAGTCTCAATAAACAAAGCCAATTTTTCCAATTACATAATGCATGTCACTATACTTAGTTTTGAACCTATTAGATACAATAAAATACATAAGTTTGCACATATGGCTTAGATAGTCTCAATAAATAAAGCCAATCTTTCCAATTAAAGAAAGAAAACAACTTCATAGCAAAATTAGAATTCAAACCAATTAGTTTCAACTAAATGCATAAGACATCAACTATGATCCACATGCTCAAATGAAAATTTATATGATAGAAACAGCAAATTCAAAGTAAACACAATAGCCTCATAGTAGCATGAAAGTTGCCAAAGTATATTTCCAAAATGTTTTGCTTTACAAAGAAGCTATACCTTGCTACAAGGGCGGGTCAACTTGAGCTCTATAACAGGTCACCACACTTTTGCAAGTTCAATGATCATTCCACTCTTTAAAAATTATCCAGATTGGGAAAGAACAAATGTAGGGCCCTATCCTCTACTATCATGTGATCCATGGCATTTTTCTCAATTTTGTTTGGGGCATCCCTCCAGTCCCTATGCAACCAAAGGCATTGGACCAACCACCAAAACTCAATCATGCACATGACAAGCCAACCCAAGGTGCAGACGATGGAGTCCTTGATATAAGTAGATTGGCTTAATAGATCATAAATTTCTAGCATAGTCCATGGCCTCTTTCTCCTATCTATCTCTCCTTCCCTTCATAACTCATTAATAACATTTTATTGGGCCCACAAATTGTCCTTTGTGAAATAGATTTCAAAATTTAGTAAAATAATAAGCTTATGAAATTGAAGCAACTTCACGATTTCCCTTTTGTGCACTATATCCAATTACCAATGAGAGGCCCTTCCTTCCTTGGACACAAATTTGCTCATTGTTTGGAAGTATTTTAAAAATACACATGGAAAAATAATAAATACATTGGATTTTATACATCAAGGATATGGAGAGGTCCTATCAAGTCCCTCAGCAATGTCTAACTCCTAGCAAAAGAGGATCCACACATAGATAGAGGGAGAGAGAGACGGACAAACTCTCCACACACATCGAAGAACATAGATGTGAATGCATTAGTGCATGTAGGTAGACATATATTGTCAATTATAGTGTTGATGGTTAATTACATACTTATATGCAAATAATCTTAATAGATGGGATTTCTCACACAGAAGCTATGGAATGCATTGTTTATTGCATGCGAAGTGTGCTATGTATCATTCTTTTGTGAGAAAACAAAAGTGCAAAGTGATTGAGGCAAAGCCTCATGAGATTTGCAAGTTTTCAAATCGTGCATTACATGGTTAATAGGCTAGGCCATCTAGTACTCTTTTATTATAAGATGTGCATATGCAAAAGGAAAACATGACATCAAGCTTACATGATAATCATAGTGTGATCATGAAACATAACACACTAGGTATCAAGCCTACTTTGCAATCATGGTGTGATCATAAACCTAACACTTGAAAAATTAAAAAAAATCATTTTAAATTCAATCTCATAAGAAAGAGCCTAGGACTTGTTTGCATTGGTTCTAGGGTGTGGAACCAAGAGTCAAACTAGTTCATTACCGCCGCAGAATAGTTTTAAGGCCACATGATTTAGCTATTGATTTGATATAGGTAGCAATTTGACCTACAGTTGTGATTGTCAAAATTAAGTAAATTTGAATTTGAAGAAAAAGAGAAAAAATGTTGAAGGACCTCCAACTACATCACCTTGCCCCATTGATGCATCTGGCCATTAATGCATGTTGCTCCCAGTCACATTCCACTAGAATCTAGCCCAAGCAATGGC